>NC_073302.1:429306812-429906812 GCF_027595985.1 Sorex araneus
CCTCTATTTGACAGCTCTTCAGTGCACAGCAGACTGTTCAAACATACCGAAACGCCTACTACCAAGCACCTTGGGAATATAACTGCTACCCGTCTGGACTAAACTGTGTGCACCAGAAGTTCACAGTATTCACTTTCATGGTAGAACCCTGAAAGGAACCTCCTAAGCTATTCATGATTGCATTTTCTACCTTCCTTCTCAGCAATTCCCTGGAGCCAGATCTTTCAGTTAAGATCATTCAACTTCCATTCCCTGGCTCGTACAGAGCTCTACTCTCAAGCCTCCATGCCTCCTCCCCACATCCCCTTCATAAAGACATCAGTCATTTCCCTTGGGGGCCCAAAATCTAGTCCTTTTGTGTCCAATTCTTCCTCCTAATCTTTTGGGACTCCATTTCCTAACCCTTTTGGTGTTCTCTTCCAGAGACATCTTCTTAGGCCACTCCTGTTCTGTTTAGCATGAGTTCTCTTATTCCTTGCTAGAAATCATTTTCTACAACTCTGCCAAGTGTCACCCACTCACCTGACTCAGCAAGAGTCACATAAATTGCATACTTTAAAAATATCTTTGCTCTATCTCGAGCTTTGTTCTTTCCTTTATGTTTGAATAAACAAGGAGGCACAAATAGTTGATTAGTTTAAGTTCCTGACTTAGGTAAGAAAATGTCTGGTCTTTGTATGACTTTTACAATGAGAAAACTTTCACTGCAGTCATTAACCAGTTGCTGTTAAATTTATGCTTCACAACAAGAGAAGGGCCTTGAAATAAAGCAAATGAGACTGTGCATTTAATGATCACCAAGATATTAAAACATTTAAATGAAATGTCCAATTTTGTCCACCTTACAGGAAAATATATATATGTACGTATATGTGTGTATATATATACATATATATATATATTCTAGAAAGAAAAACTATCCCTTCGTAACCTAACATTATTTGCCTTCTGGTGGAAGATTTTAGGGTATTTACAGTTCATCTCACTTGTTCTTTGTTTTCTTCATTACTTTGGGTCACTTTAGGTAACATGAACCACTCTAATGGAATGAAGAACCACTTATTTTTTTCCAAGCATGCACTATAAAAGTGAACCTGGCTTTCCATAGTCCACTATTTCCAAAATGGGCTTGATAAAAGTCAACGCAAACTTTAATCTTTGGATATCTTTAGCAATTGGTCACAGAAGACAGATGAAATCAAAAAACTCACTGATGTTCTCATGCTTTTAAAGCCAAACACTAGATGTAGGATAAGCATAGCCTTCAAACAGCACCAAAGTCACTGATTTTCTTACCTGTAGGTCTTGAGTTCTAGAAATAACCACTCTAGAAATGGTTTCTTTCTTAAAGCTCTACCAGGATCAGCTACTCAAACCACCAATCATAACCACTGCAAGGACCAGAGCCATAGCACAACAGATAGAGTGCTCCCCTTGCATGTAACGGATCCGGGTTAAATCTCTTGCATCTCAAATGGTCTCCAGAGCCCACCAAGAATGATCCCTATTCATAGAGCCAAGAGTAAGTCCTAAGCACTGCTGGGTACAACCCCCAAACAGACAAAATCCTAATCATTGCTTAGATCATTTTAGAAAAATGTTTAAATTTTTAAAAATATTTTTCATTTAAAAAAACTCTGGCATAGGCTAAGGAGTCAAAAATTCAGAGAAATGTTTATAATGGCTAAAAAGAAATCTTAGCACAGCAAATCTCAAATTGTGGCTTTTGGTTTCAAATACTGTACACAGATTACTTGAGTATTTTTTGTAATATCCTTAAAAGCAGTTACATATTTTCCATTATATTTATCTGCAATGGGGACTAAAAAAAATTCAGTCAAAATAAAACATTTTCCTTCAGAGCTCTACGCTGAAATGCTATTTAGTTCTTCTGTTATCTACCTTAGATAAATATTAAGCTAGACAAATATACCAGACAACACTAAATAACTAAATATTTAAATAACTATATACGTAACAATGAATTCTAACTTTCCACTTTGGCAACTGTTTGAATTTGTTCTTTAAAAGCTCAAATACAAATGAAAAGACTGATGGCATGCAGTGTCTAGTACCTTTTCTGAGTTCTAGGAAAATCTTTGAAATTACTTCTTTTTCATTATGTTTAAAACATAGGTATCGGGTCCCTTTAGAACAAGAAAGACAAAATGATATCTTGAACTTAAGGGCCACACACAAAAATGATCCTGTTAAGAGCCTGGTGACAGGGTGACCAGGATTTGAATCCTGGCTCAGTTACATACTAGCTGTATGACTATGCACAAGCTACCCTAAGCTCCGAAATCCTTTTACTTCAGAGTAGAATGAGAAGAAGAATACGTCCACAGAGTTGTGGAGGCGGAATGAATCAACGAGGCACTAGCCAACCATGTAGCACCTGCCATAAGGCAAATGTGAACTCCTCTCTTCTACCCAACCCTGACCTTCCATTTCCTGACATAAAACTAATATGACAGCTCTTGTACTGGTCATGGAACAGTTATGTTCTTGGGAAAACACTGTTTAAATCTTAACTATGAGTACCGAAGGAAATTCTGACATGTGATACAAAGTGGATCAACCATGCACACATTATGCTGAGTTAAATAAGTCACACTCAGAAGGACAAGTGTATGGCTCCACTAATATGAAGCCCCCAGAGCAAGAGGAAATCCTATAAACAGCAAAGAAAAACATATGGTTATGGGGCTGGGAAAAGAGGAAAGGAGACGGGGAGGGCCCCGGTGAGCTAGCACTTAGAGGTAAGTACACAATTTCAAGTGGGAAAGCTGTAATGATTTGAGAGCTGGATGGAGGATGACAGGTTGTATAACAACATGAATATGTAAGCCAACTGAACAATACGCTTCGAAAATGGTTAAAATGGGGGAAATGAAATGAAATGTAAATTTTTCTTTGATTTTACCATGCCAAAATTGTTTTAGAAACTCAACAGGTTTTGCTATTTTAAAGAATAAAGTCTTTTGAATAAGACAAAAGATTTTAATTAGTAAAGTAATCACGTTGAGTTTACTTGTTCCAGCTCCCAGGCTAGAGAGCTCAATGGGAGAAAAAAAATCAGAAATTCTTAGCATCTGGTAGAATAACTTGCCATACCCATGCTGCTGGGTGATATGCCACTACTTGCCCCTCACGGGCTCTCCTCAAGTCCTACAATGCTTACCGCAAGCAGCTACCATTTCCCTCAAGCCCTCTAAGCAAATCCTTTCTGTCACTGCCTACAACCGATTTGCCAGACAATCCTCCAAGGTAAGTCCGCTAAAGTTTCTTCAGCTCTTCAAACCTCTCTCTCTTCACAAGCATTGGCAACCCCATTTCTCAGCCTCCGAAGAAGCTATGTACACATTTTTACCCTTATATTTCTGGATCCAACCTCTTTCCATCTTCTTTGGGAGCTTGCTATTTCTTTCATCTCTTGTCTTAACTTCTAAAAATTTAAGTATGGCTTATGATGATTAGCTGGATAAACTGAAATAACCAGCATTTTTTCCTCTACAGTTTCAGAAGTTGGAGGTTTGAGATCAAAGAACCGCCAGGCACCTAAGAGGACAGGCTTTCAGGTCATAGATGGCTGTCTTTAGGCTATAAACTTACATGGCAGAAGGGAAGAAGATCTCGCCAGCATACAAGCAAGAAAGAGGGGTGGAATGCTACCAAGAAGAAGCATCAGCTGTGAATGAACCAGGTGCCAAAAGTGTGCTGCCTCCTTGAAGGTCAAGTTCCTTCACTGTAAAATAGTTATCTTGAACAGAATTCAGACCACAACAATGAGCTTACATGACCCTATACTAAAATAAAAATCTTCTCCCCAGTCTGCTCTACAGAGACACTAGAGCTTATTTCCTATTTAAAATTGTTTGGGAAACAAAGGTAGCTTCTCCTCACCATCTTCACTCATTACTATCCATGTCATTTTAACTGCTGGCATGGAGTTTCTAATCCCATTATTAAGCTTTTGTCAGCAAGACTCACTGACTTGGTCCACTTCAATGGCCTCCTTTTACTTCTTGCCCCAACTTGACCTCTTGGTGGCATCTGATATTACCTACTTCCCTTTTTAGATTTGTTCTGAGACAGTTTCCTTTCATGACTATGCTCTGTAAATATTAGGAGTGTCCCAAGAGTCCTTGGCCTCAATTTGCACCAAAAGAACTGGTTCTGCTTTTCCTATCGGCCCCATGTACACATGATGTGACCTTATCATATTCTACACTTTGAAGTCACATTTCCAATTATCAGCTAGCTGTCTCCATTTTTATGCTCCATTCTCAATTGCCCAATGTTCCCATTCTACTCTCTTATCCCATGGCCAGAGGTTTGAAACATCTGTACCCTCTTTTACCTTTCTTCTCTCTTTCAGCTACTCCATGTAGCTAGTGTCAGAAAGACTATCAAAATCCTTGCCCATCAAAATTATATTCTCACCTACATCTCCATCATCAGTGCCTTTATTCAGGCCCTCCAGCTCACTCACATGGATTGACTAGGTAAGAATCCAGCCCATTTTGTTTTTTCCCTTCATGTCTATTTTGCATCCACGACCAGGTGCTTTTCTAAAAAAGTGTACATGCCCTTCTGCTGAATTTAAAACCTTCAAATTCTCCCGAGAGTCAACAAAGACCAGTTATTCGACTTAATAAACAAGCACCTTCCAACCTCATTTTCCTCCATGTTCCCACTCCCCAACTCCCATCAACCTCAGTTTTTTTTTCTCAACTTCTCCAAATATGACCCTTGGATCTCTTCAGTTTGCTGTGCACGTTTTATTTTTAATTACATACTCTGTAAGACCCAATTCAAATGTCAGTCCTCCCAGACCTCTCCAGGTTGGATTAATGTCACATCAAGAGAATGGACATGAGCCTCTTACGACCTCTGTTTCTTGCTCTCCACCCATCAGTGAAACCTATTCTGTGGAGCATCTCAACATCAGGAACTTGGCCTTGTTCATTTTCACGCCACCATAGAGTCCTTAAAAACATACACAATCTCTCTCCAGTTGAAAACCTCAAAGCTCAATGACTTCACTGTCATGCTGGTAGACCCTGGTGAGAACCTACTACCGAGAAAGCGTGCGAGAAAGCATTCACTCAAGCATTCAACTAACCAGGAGTGTATGTGGGCATGTGTGGACGGGACGACTACATCCCCTCTCATGAGGGAGCTCACAATCTAGGAGGGAAAACAAAGACAGAGACCTCAGACAACACACTGGAGGAGTCCAGTGACCCAGAGATTCTGGAGCATGGAAGGGGGGGAACAAAGTGAAACACTGAGAATGGGAGAGGCCATCAAGGAAGCTTCCAGGACTGCCTGTCCCCAAACTGATGCTGAGCAAGCACAAGGGAAGAAAAAAGGGATAGGATGGGACAAGAGGAACAGGAAGATGAAACCTATCAATTAACCATGTTGTCATTTGCCCAAATACAAGCTGAAAAGGGTTAGAACCTAATTCCTATAAATATTTCCAGTTCCTCGATCATGTAAACAACACAACCTACAATCTGAAACATACTTCACTCCCTTTTTGTCTCCCACTCACTCCACTGACCCACACTGAGAAAGCTACCAGCAAGTGGATGCACAGTGTTGGGACACTTTGGGGGTCTGACTTCCTTTAGGTTTCTCCTCCCTACTGCCTGACTAGCTGCCCTCAAGGGGGTAGTTGCTCAGGTTTCCTTCACCCCTGCCCTTCCTCCTCACCATGCCCTGACCCCTTCTCTTTTCCAGCTCATCTTCCATGCAGACTGCAGAACTAGGCTGCATCATTTCATGTTGCTCTATTTATCTAAAGATGATGTTACTGAGAACAATCATTACTTTTTTTGCTAAATAGAACTCAATAAGGACTGTTTATTTTTCATGGCATAAAGTATCTGCCTAATTTAGAACCAAGTTATGACTCCTATTGTATTAGTTTAAGCCTTTAGTGTACCCAAAATTTTTCTTTAAAAAAAAAGAACATTAGAAGGAAAAACATTAATAATCATTTTACTACAGAGATAGGAAAACTCATTAAATGTCTAACTTTGTCAGTGTTTCATTTCATTGGATCCGTTAAGTATCAAATAATTTCTTCCATAAATCCTACAATGTACTATATAATACATATAAAATGATTGATAAGTACTTTCATATCTTTGCTCCATTTTATTGATAAGTATTTCATTAAATTGAAAGCTGGTTATACAAATGCATAAGAGAATACAAAATTATCTTTTAATGCATCTCAGTTACTCTTTTAATATTTACCATGTATTAACTGTATCCCTGAAAGTTTGATTAATAAAACATGTGACTGACAGACTCATAGTTGAAGCTGGGAGGAGAGGAGTAGAAAAGAGGTGATACCTATCTGGACCCAAAATCCTAAGTCACACTAAGCAGGGGAAATGAAAATGAACTGAAGGCAGTAGGGGAAAAGAATGAGAGTTAAAAGCAGGAAGGAGACACACATACAAAGAGAGAGAGAAAGGGAATACTAAAGTTAGTTTACTTCACTTACAGTTCAAAGATTGTCTGAAATACAGGTGGTAAAAACTCGGCTTCATCCTTCAACTGAAGAACTGAGTCAAGGTTCCATTCCAGGGAGGTTTGGAGGTGCTAAAAGGAGGAAAGAAGGCTGTCAGATCTCAAAATCCAAGAGATGAAGGCATGCCAGCCACTCATCCTCCCACCTCAAGCACTTTTTAAAAAGTTAATCATCAAATTAAGTGTTATAATCCAATTTCCCAAACTGCTCTACTCCACTTTAAACTGCTGTCACCTCTAATCATCTTACAGGCAAGTGCATTTTTCAAACATCATTCTCTTCCGATTCTGCAAACCTGAAGCTCTTGATCATTGCCCCTCACCTTTTTTGTATTCATTGACAGCTGGTTATTCTTCTCACTTAACACTACAGATCTAGAGCCTCTGCCCAATCACATCCAAGCCATGGCTCACTGCAAAGACATTGATCCTCAGTGCTTGGTCCTCTGCATTCTCAAGAACTTGTACACTATTTTTTGAATGAGAAATATCTCTCTTAGCTAGACATTTTAATAAGAACCTTGGTCCTAGAGTTTTAAGTACTTAGGAATTAACCACTTTAAATATCTAAAACCAGAAGAGCTAAAAAAAAGAAGACTCATATCTTCTCTCAATTTGTCTCTCCAGTTATTAAAAACCTAATCATTTTCCATTTTTTCATGCCTGTTTTCCTCTCTTCTAATCATTCTGCTGTTACCTTCTCATCACTTCTGTCCTATATCTTCTCTCTCAGCCAACTTTACCCATCACTATACAACTTAACTACTTCATGGAATCTGCCTCCTGTTTTTCTCTTACTTTATCTTTGACACTGCAACCATATCTTCCTCTAGACAAGGTGATTTCTCCTTTTCATAATAGTATCACCCCTCCTCTAAATACAGAGTGTGTGTGGACTTTCAAATATGTTCCCAGAATCCTTAAAAAGTGTGACCTAAGGCTTCATCCCTGGCATGTGCAATACTTGATTCTGAGGAACAGGGTATGGCAAGACCACACCCTGCTCCCAAATTCTCTCTGACTTATAAAAATTGAGAGATATTTAATTGGTGTTCTAAGTTGCTAGATGTGGGGGTAATTAGCTAAATGACAATAGACTACTAATTCGGAGGGTTCTGTACTGCCAAATGGACTAAATCCAAATTATTTGGGCACTCAAGGTCTTCCACTAACTGCCCTTACTTTATCTCTGAATACAAACACAGCACTCCAGTCTGACGCTAGATATTTGACTGACCTCACATGACATGTTCCAGTTCTGCCTCTACTTTAGTCTACGTTGTTCTCATATGAAATGTCCCTTGATGCTCTAGACTAGACTCAAAACTTTACAACCAATTCAAAATATAGCTAACTAAAGAAATGACTTATTTTTAGTTTTTATATTTAACTAGACATTGATCTGATTTTGAACATTAATATTCCCATGTTAATGGCCACATAGATACAATTTTTGTTTAGATTCATTTTCATGTAGTTATTTTAAAAACTTTTGCAATGCAGGGAGCAGGAGAAACAGTCCATCACGTAGGAGTTTATTCTGCATGCAGTCAACTCAAGTTCAATTCCCAGCACCATATATGGTTCATTGAGCCCCATCAGTAATGATCCCTGATCACAGAGTCAGATGGAGACCCTGAGTACTGCCAGGTAAGTCCAAAAACCAAAAATTTACGTTCTAATTGCCTTACAAATATGTGCATAAAGTTTGCATGACTTTTTAAATGTGTCAAATAGCCTACAAAAATAATCTGGTAAAGTACACTTTTAAAATACACTTTAAATATGCCTTTAAATAAGCAATTCCATGTCCAAGAATCAGTTTTACGGACATAATAATATAAATAAACAAAAACTTAGGCATAAGGCTATTCTCCACAGCACTGTTTATAAAAAGGGAACATCCAAGGCAATCTAGAGTAAAATTAAATTAGGGTTCAACAGACTAACATAAATTAATAGGAAAGGTCTCTTGTATAATCCTACTCCTGGCTCAAAATCAAAAAGAATGAGGGGCCAGAGTAATAGTAAAGTTTGTAGAGTGTCTGCCTTGCACATGGCTGACCCGGGTTTAATCCCCAGCAACCCACATGGTCCCCTGTGCAATGCTAGGGGTAGTTCCCTAGTTCGGGAGCCAAGAGTAACCCTAAGCATTGCTGGGTGTGACCCAAAAACCAAAACAAAAAAATCAGTAAGAATGAAAGAACAAACTGAGACTGAGCAATCAATTAAATAGTGTGTGTTGTTGTTGTGTATGTGTGTGTGTTGGGGGTGGAGGTTATTCCCAGATGAAATCAGTATTTCTGGAGTAGTGCTCAAGGGCTGGTGATGCTCATGGGACCATTTGTGGTGCGGGCACTAAACTGGAGTAAGCCTTGTGTGTGCACAGCAAATGCTTTAAACCCTATTCCAACTCTCCAGCTCTAAACAATTTAACTGCATGGCACACACAAAAATATAGTAATTCACAACATATGAAATTAGGTAAGATAGTTGCATTATGTAATAAAGGACTAGTATCAATAAAAAAAAATCTTATAAATTGAGGAAAGTAACCAGACACAGAAAAGGACAAAATATGTGAATACACACAGGTACACATTTATATATATATATATACTAGACATATGAAAACAACCAATTTCATTCATAAATAAAATACAATTTAAAACTTCACTGTGGTATTATTTCACAACTATCAAGTTGGCAAGAATTAAACAGACGGGGGACTAGAGTAATCAGTCCAGCAGGTAGGGTGCTTGCTTTGCATTTGGTCTACCTCAGTTCAGTACCCAGCATCCTATACAGCACCCTGTGCGCCACCAGGAGCAATTCCTGACTGCAGAACCAGGAGTAAGCCCTGAGCACCACTGGTTGGGTGTCAGGAAAAAAAAAGTGGGAAAAAAAGAAAAAGAAGACGACTTAAACAAGGAAGGTCTTAGCCCAGCTCTGGAGATGGAGCCCTCTCGTTCGTGCAGAACTGGCTGCTTCCAGGACCAAGGTAAAAAAGTTGACAAGGCGGCTCATTCTGTGCCAGGGACAAAGTGGGTGGTGTGCCAAAAGGACAGAGAAGTCAGCCTGAAGGGGCTCTTGACAATTCAATGGATCAAAATCACTGTCACTGTCATCCTGTTGCTCATCGATTTGCTTGAGCGGGCACCAGTAATGTCTCCATTTTGAGACTTCTTGTTACTGCTTTTGGCATATCAAATACGCCACGGGTAGCTTGCCAGGCTCTGCCATGCGGGCAAGATACTCTCGGTAGCTTGCCAGGCTCTCCTAGAGGGACGGAGGAATTGAACCCAGGTCGGCCGCGTGCAAGGCAAACAAACACCCTACCCACTGTGCTACTGCTCCAGCCCAGTTTTATATAAGAACTTATTAGTTTTGTGGTTGGGTTTGGGGCCACATCCGACAGTCCTCAGGACTTACTCCAGGTTCTGTGCTCAGGGATGGATCAAAATAACGATAATAAAGGCTAAAGGAACTTGGTGGCAACTTGAGCATCAAAATAGTGATACTAAGACCGAAGAAAGACTGAGTCTACACTGATATAGGTTGATTAAAGATGAAATAATATTGTTCCTATAAAAATCAACTAACAAAAAGGACCGTTACCTCTTTGAGTATATTTAAAGTATTAGCGAGCATATTAAAAATCTCCATCATTGCCACTGGAGAGACATCAGTAATAATAATGACTTAGGAATCAGGAGTACAGTCAGGAGTAAACCCTGAGCAATGCCAGGTGTGGCCCCTCACCCCCACTGCCCAAACAAAAACAAACAAACAGAAATGACGACTTGGGCAAAAATCACCCACGAGTTCTCAAACCTAGAACAAAAAGTTTGGGGTATATCCACAAGATAGTTACTCTCTGAAATGAGAGAAAGAGTAACTTTACACTGGGCTAACCTGGCTGACCAGGCTCTAAGCAACTGATCAAAGTTAATCTCAGTAACAGTGGGTCAAACAGACGTCAGGTGCCTCTGACTGGGATGCACTAAGAACACAATGTCCCTTGGGTAGCATTCCTGCCAGAAATGCAAAACCTAAATCTAATCTTGAGAAAACTTCAAACAAAATGAAGGACAGTCTATGTAATAATTGGCTAGGACTCTTCAAAAATGTCAGTGCCACAAAACACCAGAGACAAGAAACCATTCCGGACCGAAGGAGACCAGATGTTAGGTATGATTCAGGGTTTTCTTACAATAAAGACATTTGGGGGATAATTGACGGAAACTGACTAAGATCTGTACTAGGATAACTATCATTGTATCAGGGTTATTTCCTGATTTTGAAAAAGAATTAATTTAATAAATGAGGGGAAGAGAAAGTACTGGCAAAGAATGTATAACCTGAATCTAATGATGCAAACAAACATCAAACAGAAATTAACTTTCTTTTAATATAAAAGGACATGTTTCTATATTTTCCCAATGAAGTCAATTTTATAAAATTCAAAAACCGTGGCAGTACGAAAGGTTCAAGAATATTGAACAGATAGGATAATAACTAAATGTAATACAGTATCCTAAAGTGTTTTTCATACCACAGGCAGAAATGCTTTATAGAATTTTATTAGGCAAACTAGCAAAACCATGTTATGTATAGATTAGGTGAAAATTCATGAGCAGTAATAAACTTATTCCTAATTCTTAGGGGATTAGAGGTAAAAATGTAGGGGTAAAGTGCATAATATATATAAAATCTTCAAATGATTCATAAAAAATATATACACATATATAATAAAGAGGGCAAGAAAATACACGATCCTGAGGGCAAATGTTATTAACAGAGGAATCTACATAAAAACAATTACTTTTTGCAATACTCTTGGGGTTTTCACCAATCTTCTATTTTTGGTTTGGGGGCCACACCCAATTCAGGCATTACTCCTCTACTCTCAGGGACCACTCCTGGCAGGTCTTGGGGGTCCCATATGCAGTGCCAGAGATTGGCCACATGCAATGCAAGCGCTGTACTATCTCTCCAGCCCCAGGACTATATTTTAGGCCCATTTTGTCGGGCAAAAGAACCCCTGGAGTAAAAAGTCCACTATTAAATTATCATGCAGGGAAATAGCAACAGAAAATAAGCTATTCTTCCCCCATCTTATTTCCCAGGTCAACACTTATGATCCAAATCCCATCCTTTCAATAAGGTGCATGTCGCACGGCAAGCGAAAGTCACTGGGACATCCAATCGCCTGTTCAGCTGGGTCAGCTCGGTTCAGTCTTCCAACTCCCACCAATTCTGGAAGACCTGGTAAAAATAACATTTCTTCACCTGCAGGGTCACTGTCTGGATACCTGATCCAAGACAGACAAGCTCCTCTTCTATTGAAGCCTGCCTGAGGGATGGGTGGCCTCCCTCCCAGACAGCAATTTCACTCCTACTGTTGAAATGTTAACTTTCAGAGGCATCTATCAAGGGCAGACCATTTGTCTCCATTAGCCACAGGATGCCTAATGGACACTGGGAGCAATTCAGCACTCACTGATTAATAAATATTGGCCTTCAAGAGAAAAGGCACTAAGTAACAATCAATAACTTTGTGTTAATCGTACAAAGCCGGAAATAAACTGTGGCTGAGTTAACTCTAAAATTAATTTTAACTTTTCATGCAACATATATCAAAACACTGATAAACAGTAATTTTAAAAGATTTATGTCAAGCAAGTTCACCATATAACGAGGCAAAAATTATCCAAAGCAATAATAAAACTGCTATTAGATGGAAATTATTTATTAATGACAGATTTCTAGAGTATCTACTCAGCAAGATTTTCTTTCAAACTTCCTATAATCTCCAATGAAGTCCAAAAATCTGTCTTTAAAAAATATTTAACAGCCAGACTCTATTCCTCAATGTTCATGTCTTCTTGGCAGTCCTTTTTGGCACCATCATTTAAAATTCTTTACCATCAAAAGCAGCATGACTTTATACTCTGATTCCCATGCCATCCTCTGTACTTTTCTACCAAAACTGCAAAATCCTGTCTCTCATTCTCAAAAGCAGTAACAGTCCTTTTCTCTAAGAGACACAAATGCCTACTTCTTCCTCTGTGCTATTCTCTGTGAAATTCTCAGATTTTCAGAATATATGATGCCCACCAAAGACCTTCTTTCAATACTAGTAGTTCCTAAGGGGAGAAATCATTATGAACAATCCTTTCCATTAATGAACTCAAGGAGTAAATATCCATTCAAAAGAGAAAATAATAACGTTTCTCTATCTTCTTTGCTTCAGGTTTCATTCTCTAAATTCCTTTAGAATATTTGAGAGTGTTCTCCTGCATATCACAAATCTAATAATAGGATCAACCTAAGTCTGTTTTGGCCTATTTACCCTTTTATATGAATAAGTAACATATTCAAATAGTTCAAAATTCAAAGGGAACAAGGGACATGTCAGGGAATCATCTTCATGTTTTCCAGCTACCAAAATCCTTCTCTTGAAAGTAAAGATACCTCATGGAATGTTAGCATTCTCTGTCCTTCCTGAGGCACTGGACTTACCTACATGTACAAATGTTCATAATAAATTCACTGACATCTTCTGTAGAATGTATCTTTAAGAATACAGCACATCAGAATAAAATGGGATTCCTCCTTTTATGTAACTTCTTAAATGTTTCTGTGTCTCCAGTCTCTTGTCCCACCAACTCATTTACTATGCCTGAACCAGACCAGCCTTCCGACTTTCATGAAGTAAACCGGATGCACATATGACTCCCAATTTTAAATATTTGTTATTATGTCACAGCTAAGTTACTTGGGTGTCACTGTTGTATTGTGGTTTTACAGAAGGAAGTCTTCTTGAGACACTTCACGTTAAAATGTCATAATATCTGCCAATTTACACAAGTAGGTAAGCAAATACTACAAATATTCTTACCATGTTTTGTTCAAAATACAAACACACAGATCAGAGCATGTGGGAAAAATAACTCAATGTTGATGATGAACTAATTCATTCTGGGGACCAACATCCCAGTTGTGAGTATATAACTGCTTTACTAGTGAGTAATCTCCCTTTCCTTTCTCACAGTTTCTAAATAAAATTTATTTACATAGAAAGTTAATTCATCTAGAACAGTTTATCTGGCCTAAAGCCTCTTTTCCAGAAATAAAGACATCATTCAGCACCCATTCCCAGAAATCTACTCACTTCAACAATAGAAGTCTTCCCCAATTGCATCTGAGGTGACTACTGCCCCCTGGATTGTTACAATACCCCAGGCATCCATCTGATCAAGAGTATTTTTGTGCTCACAGCATTATTTTTCTAAAACTTTGAAATTTTCTCCCCAAAGAAAGTAGAGGCAGGCTTAGCTCAATTGGCAGAGTGGCAGGACACTTACCAAGTATGTGCATGGCCCTGATCTGATGACCCCCAGCACCACCAGCTTAAACTTAAGAGCATAGCCTCCCCACCCACTCCACTATGCTGAGCTCTGCTAAGCTCAGCATAGTGGAGGCAGGAGTTCTTGGCACCTATTTTGAAAAACAATATATATAAATATATATATTCAAATTAAAACTTGGGAAAGAAGACTCAAATACATCCAAAGGGTCTCCATCTCCCCTTATCAAACACGTGTTGTTTACCAACTGCCAAGCCTATGATCAAGGCATCACTACGGTATCCCTTGAACACTTCCCCTCAAATGAAATACCACTTATTAAGATGTTTCTAATTTGGGGCCTTCATCAAACCTCTCTTTGATCAACGGGACAACCCCACCTGCTTAGTCCTCCCTTCATGCCTATACCCTAGCTTCTTAAACTGTGGGGTCTCGAATGTAAAGCTCACAAAAAAATTTTTTACAATCATTGTATGATTTAGTATCAGCAAATGCATAATTTATCACTTTCATATACCTATAGACCAGGCTGAGGTCACCCCAAAATTTTTAGGGCAAAATGGATTGAGTGGGAAAGTTTTTTGTTTTGTTTTTTAGTTTTTGGGCCACTCCCGGGGGTGCTGACGGTTTACTCCTGGTTCTATGCTCAGAAGTCACTCCTGGTGGTGTTTCAGATTACAGAAATCAAACCCTGGCCAATTGCATGCAAGGCAAATGCCCCACTCTTGCTCCGGCCCGTGAGCAGTTAAGTTTTTAGCATCTAAAATGTTTTTAGGGGCCGGAGTGATAGCACAGCGGGTAGGGCGTTTGCCTTGCACGTGGCCGACCCGGGTTCAATCCCCGGCATCCCATATGGTCCCCCAAGCACCGCCAGGAGTAATTCCTGAGTGCAAAGCCAGGAGTAACCCCTAAGCATCGCTGGGTATGACCCAAAAAGCAAAAAAATAAAATAAAATAAAATAAAATAAAATAAATAAATAAATAAAATGTTTTTAGAATCCAAAATATTCTTGGGGGAAGTCAGACATTTAGTGCAGACCTCATCATTTCATGGCTGAAGTATTAGAAACCTACCTAGACAGTCAAGTTCCAGTCATTTTTTTCCTCTCCCATAACACTTGCTCAATGTCATGCACATGGCAGAGAGCTGCAAAAAATGGGTTACTTGCAACAACTCAGGGTGGCCAGGGCAGGCATCAACAGCCAGGCAATGGAGAAAGGGCTTGAAAGGTCACTTGTTCCACTCCTCTCAGAAAGGCAGTTCCCATCACTTTAGCCTTTCTCCAACCCTTCCGACTCGTCCTTCCAGAATGTCACAACAATCTATCTCTTCTCAGACACAAACCCATATTATCCTACTGAAAAGGGAAGAGTCATTGCCACAATTCCAAAGCAATTCTGTAAGTTAAGAGTGGGTGGGTAAATTTTCTATATTTGACATTCCCTCTCTAACCTGTTACCAACTGTGAATGACTTGAAAAATCTGCTGGCAACTATCTATTTAAGGAACAGGCCGAGTATGAGCCCTTCCACCAGCATAAAACAGGAAGACCTGCCTCAGAATGAGGGTTTGCTTTAATTAATCAAAGGGAGGCTAGAAGTACCTCAATACAGAAGCTGCCATCATCTTGTATGGCAACCACACAGGTGTCCAACAACATGACATTCTGGAAAAGCTGAGTCACTCACAAGGAAAAAATCACAAACGGTATCTACTAAGACATGGGAATGAAGTCTCCATGTCTACTGGAAATAAACTGAAAGTGTACAGATGGACAATACTTCATTTTTTTACCCAAGAATCCTCCAGAAAAGATCGAATAGGTAAAACAATTGTTTCTAATGACTAGTAATTGTTGCTAAGAACGTCTCTGCCCTTTTTACCTCTCAATTTCATAAATTAATTATCTATTCCCAAAAGCTGAGTGGTTACTGGGAAGTGAAGAGTTAACTATGCTCAACAATGCCACCAACAGTAAGTGTAAAATTATATAAATTGTCTCTCCTATCACAGAAGATCAAAATTAATTAGTCCTGATATACCTTATAGCTAGAATGTATTCTGCTTTTTAATAGAGATAGGACAAACAGTTGTAGAAGTCACACATACATTAGTCACACTTTTTATAAAAGAGAAAAACACTTTGTTAGAGTTTAAACAATTTGAAAAGGCTATTTTAACCAAAACATCTTAACCAAAAAGTTTTACCAAAAAAGTTTTTAAGTGTAAAGAATCCCCAAATTCCCATCACATTATGAGTACTTAAATTTTTGGAAAATAATCTTTAACACACAATTCAAACTTCGGTATCAAATTTATTTAAATGCCAATTTAAATATCCCAAATAGTTTAGGAGGTCATGTATTTCACATGTATTTTCCACTAGTATGTAGCATATAAATATTAAAGTCTTTAGAAATAATTTACACCAGCATGGAATTTTACAGACTATAGAAAACTTCAAGAGCAGAGATTCATACTCATTTTCGGCTCTGATTTGTCGTCAGTCAGGTTTTTTTAAAATATGCACAGTGATTATGATGTTACTAAGCTATCCACAATAGGAGTGAAGGAGCTGAGGGATGAGACAAGAAAAGAGGAAAGAAGAGCAGAACAGCAGGGTCTTTTTTTTCCAAGATGACAGGTGATAAAGAGATGAAGAGCAAAAAATGCAAAAGAGAATGAGACCAAACAAGAATGGTCTAAAACTGCTGATCAATGCCTCAGGGCTGAGGTATGCCAAATTCCCACAAAACTCCCCACACCTTTCAACATTTTGTTCGCTTGTTTTCTCTTATTTTCTTTTGGACAGAAAGTTTGTCCAGAGAGGACATGTTTACTTGTTCCTGCTCTGAGAACATTCTGCAAGCATTAGGAGGATGCCAATGAATGAAAACAGCCCAAAAGGAGCTCCAATCCCAAACACACTGGACTATTTACCTGAAACAGCTGATGCGACATGTTCCTGATGCACAATCTTCTGAGAGTTTGGAGCTCTTCCCTCCAATAGTACAGAGACCCAAAAAGATGTTTTAGCAAGTAGTAGGTGCAGTCACACACTTTGTAATTCAGTGTTTTCAAAACCATAGGTACTCTCCAAAAACAACAAAACTCCTAAGGGCATTTCCAGTCAGACTCTCAGGATGCCACTGCAGTCACACCTCAAATAATGAGGCACCTCCCTCTGTCCCAGGTGAAGGGACTAGGACCATCTGGCATGTGCAGAGTCCAGGGCACCATGCCACCATTACTTCCTGCACTTCAACATAATAAAAATGCTTCTCAGCCATAATAAGGTAAATGACTTCTTACATGGAGAAATCACATTAAAATTGTTATTACAGCAAACCTGTTTGGTTAGTTTGTTAGTCCTAGTATTTAGAATCTCAAAATATTACTGAAAACACTGAAAAGATTGTGCAGAATATATGAAATGACTAAATAATTTTTAATTCATTAAACACAAATATCTTAATTCAAATTTTTAGTTAGAAATGACAAAGATATATGGCAAAGAACAAATTCCGTACTTATTCAGAATTAAGTACCAGAAGTAATCTTAATTTCTAGCTGCCTTCAAGTGGAAGAAATGAAAATTTTAATCATCGTTTTCCATTAAAATAGGTGAAACCTACAAATACAAACTAATTTTTTGTGTACTTACTAAAAAGTATACAACAGACCACAAATTTCAGTCAAAATCCAAAGAAAAACTGTGATGACATTTTACATAAATATACTTGTCATTTGTTACTGAATATCTGGATTTTTCAGGAGATCACTGTATCACTGTATCACTGTCAACTCATTGCTCATCGAATTGCTTGAGCGGGCACCAGTAACATCTCCATGTAAGACTTGTTATTGTTTTTGGCATATCAAATACGCCATGGGTAGTTTGCCAGGCTCTGCCATGGGGGTGAGATACTCTCAGTAACTTGCCAGGCTCTCCGAGAGGGGCAGAGGAATCGAACCCAGGTCGGTCGCGTGCAAGACAAACACCCTACCCGCTGTGCTACTGCTCCAGCCCTGTCAGGATATAATTTCTAAAATTGAAGAGGTATAAGGGGAAATTTTAAAAGTAGGTTTATTTAATTTTGAAGAGCTTAAAAAGTAGAAGTGACTAAAGAAATGTGTGTCACTAAGGACTATTCCTAGCATGGCAATAACTGACCTCTCTAGAAACAAAAATACAAGCAGAGTTTTAACGAAGTTTTTTAGAAAATGGACAGTATGTGCAATGAACACATGATACATTAAACACTGAAAGCAAAACAATGGTGATGGCCTTGATAATGAACAGCTAAGCAACTTGGCAGAATTGTGAACATCACAGGAAAATGCGGTAGTCACAGAAATCCCCTTGGAACTAGGAAACAAATTTTCAAGGACACGGACTCCATACAGATTCACAAGAAGGGTAGCACTTTGTATGTTGAGAAAGAAGTACTGCATGTGAAACAGGCTCCCAGAAATTCCTCTTGTGATCTCGGCACCATCAAAGAGAAGATGAACACCCACCTCCAAAGCCCGCCATCTGCCTCATGAATGTAAGCAGCAGCACCACTGGCCACAGCTGACTCAACCACCTTTCCAAAATGGTGGGTTCAGGTTCAGTTGTGGATCTTCTGACAAAGAACAAGTAGTACAAAGGACCAGCCACATTGCAGAGGCCCTAAGGAGACTCGGGAACATGGAAACATCACTCCAACAATAAGACCAATCCTAATTCAACTTCCAAAAACTCCCATGAGGGCTTACAATTGGACATGGTGTGAATAAACTTGATAAACTCCATTATCTTAGGGCCAGAAAATCTTACCCCGGTGACAACTCATTTTTCAGACAAGCAGACTGTGACACGTGCGTGCGCTCGCGAGCACACACACACACACACACACACACACACACACACACACACACACACACACACACACACACACACACACACACCCTTCTGCAAGATTCCATGGGTTAGTGGAAATCCAGTGAGGAAAAGGAAATCATCCAGGTGTTGGGGACTCCACAGAGATGGACACTCAACTAAAAAGCATAATTATTAATGCTGTTCTACCTCAATAACTCTTTACACCAGACTAGAGATGGCACCGAAGAAGAGAATTTCTAATACAAAGCTGAAGAGAGGAAAATGAGATGGCAGAATCATAAAGCACATCCATTAAAGGTGGAGGGAAGGGACTGACCAAACAGCATGAGAAGCCAAGAAGCCTGTCCCTGAGAAACTGGGGGGATTTCAGGAGGGCAGAAATCACATCTTGCTAGTTGGAGGTGCAATCGAATACCAGCATACAGACTCGAGATCTTGACTCTCTAAAGCACAGGATGCTTTCTCCCTCCAAGGAAGAAGGCAGGACAAGTTTACTAGGAAGACCGAAAGAAAATGGACTCATAAGCAACCCCAGACTCTAGTCACAGAGTCCACCAATCCTAGCCTCCAGCTGTCACCTTCTAGGGAATTCAAACACAGCTGCATAGATTAAGTTAGGAAGATTATATCAGATGTTTAAGTCGAAGAGATGGCTGGGATCTAAAGAGCAAGTCACATTCTTTGCAAAGCAACAAGAGCAGATCAAAATCTATGGCTGTGTCCGTGAGGTCAAATATATTGATATGCCTACAGTCAATCAAAGGGATATTCCATCAACTCTGAACATTCATGCTTCGGCCAGCCTGCAGGCCCTACATAAAAGCTGTACTCCCTAGTCTATAAAACACAGGTAGAAGAAAAAAAATCATGTGTCCTTCCCAGGTGATTTAAACTAACAGTCATAAAGCAATCTTAAAAAGTAAGCACTCCGTGAGTTCTGGGCATAATTCTAAAAAGGCATTTGAGAGAAGTCAAATAACAACAACATCTGGTGGTATTTTGCAGTGTACGCCGGAAATGAAAACGAAAACTCATTTATTTCCTAACAAAGAGGCCTGTGCTGTTATGTAACTCCTGACATATACACACGTTTTAGAACATTTGGAAACCAAAAAGCTGGCTTCTTTACCCCCTTTTCTCTACTCCTCATCCATTTCTTTATTTTATCTGCTTACTCTTGGAGAACAAGACGACTCCCCACCAAGTCACCACCATTCTTTCACACTAGCACACTTCCACATCTCATTTCAATTCACTTCAAGCCTTCGTCTACCTGACTCCTGGCCATTGGGGAGTCTAATTTCGTCTGGCATGGGGCCCAACTGCCACCTGTTACAATGCCTTGGCATCTCCACCAGCTCCTGCCCCCACCAGACTTACCCTCTGGGTACAGCAGCTTACTGGGCCAGGGCACCTTTTAGAAGGTTCCTGGTACCTCAACAGCTTTTCTACCCAGCCCAGAGGACATCAGGTGACAGCTCACCCAGCCAACCACGTGTGCAAAGCCAGAGTTTGAACTAGTTAAAAACTGTCTCTGCAAGGCCATTTCAACATGGGGTGGGGGCCAAAAGCACCTCGGAAGTAGAACGCTTACTTCCAAGTATTAGGTCCTGGGTTTGAGACACAGCACCAAGAGGAAACCCACTTGAGTATTGAGTCCACAATTATGGAATGGGCTGATGTGTTTTGTAGCTATACATGAAAAGGCATTGGGTTAGACAACAGGTTTAAAGAGTAGCAGATTGTGAAGTTATTTTAATGTGTTTTAACTGGGGAGTACTTTCTGGTAGTAATACCCAATCTGTGGAGAGTTTTGACTAGTTAAGGTTAAGCTGGGGTTTGGGTTTGAGAATCACAGGATGTATGGGACATGCAGTGAAGAGATCATTATGAGGCCCTCCTGTGTGTTCCACCAACAAGGGTCACACACTAAAAGCATTTGGAAAGCAATTATAAAAAAAAACTAAGAGGCCATAAATTGATGTTTTAAAAAAGAAAACGTCGCACACAATCTCAGGATATAGCCCATGACTTTGTTTTTTCTCATATCATTTACTTCTATTTTCAGTTGCTTTGCTTATTCTGATATAACGTTTTCATTTGTGGACACAGAGTGGCATGAGGATAGGAAGTCTTTCTGTCCTAAGAGCCAGAAAAGGTCTGAACCCATCTGCAGGTGCCCCACGAAGGGGGCAGAGCTGAAAGCAGGCTTGCATCATCTTCCCAGAGGGCAGGCCACACACCAGGTCCTCCCACGAATCCATCCAGAGAGAACGGATCGCCAGTAACACAAATCTAAGACTTTTGACCTACGACCCTCCTCAACAGATGTTTGATGGATTTCATACCTTTTTACCCACATATATCAAAGTCTAGCCATGGTTAACTGCACAACAAAACATCTGTTTCTATTTACATTTTTAATATCCTCTTTGAGAAGTTTATAACTTGGGTGTTAAGTTTACCACAGACTGAGATTTAGAGGTAAAAAGAATAAATACTTCCTTTCCTATTATTCATATGGAAGCTGTTTTCTCAATGCCATAGCACACTAAAAAATTTCAGTCTGGGGCCGGAGCGATAGCACAGCGGGTAGGGCGTTTGCCTTGCACGCGGCCGACCCGGGTTCGATCCCCGGCATCCCATATGGTCCCCCAGCACCGCCAGGAGTAATTCCTGAGTGCAAAGCCAGGAGTAACCCCTGAGCATCGCTGGGTGTGACCCAAAAAGCAAAAAAAAAAAAAAAAAATTTCAGTCTTTCCTGGACCGACTATATAATTACTGTGTTTGTGTGTGTGTGGGTGTGGATAGGTGGGTGCTCATGTGTACACTGCTAGGGGGTCAAACCTGGGGTCTCATACATGTCAGTCATGAGTCTTATTAAGCCAGCACTGCACCCTTCATTTCACAAACCTCGTTTGCAACACAGTTCAGCACAGGATTTCATTTCTCCTGAAGAATAGTTACAAGGTAATAGAAACCACTGCTTCAATTTGATTTATACTTTCCACTCTCTCCATATGAGCTAAGCACCAAATCTCCTTAATACTCTTATTTTTACTATCTGTCATCAAGTAAAGGTACCAACTCCCACTTCATTTCTCGCCACAGAAATTAAAATCACTTAGCATGAATGCCTCTGGACAGCATGTCCCCGGAAGAGCTGTCAATTCTGTCGAGTTCCTAGTACCAGGCCTCACCTCCTGTTCCAACCCTCCACACTTAGGTTAGAAGATTCAATTTATTGGACATTCATTTATTCACTATACAAATAGTTCAAAGCTTCCATTACTGTCAGGCACTGTACCAGGTACTGATGAACTGGCCAGCAAGACAAATACAACCCTTGATCCTCATAATCCATTTGAGAGACATATTAAGCTTAAAGGAATTCTACTTAATTCATACACAAGAGCTCATAACCATTTGATGTGTATATAATTATTAATACTCATAAATTACTCATCACTCGCCTCTGTGCCTGAAAAGGAGAAAGCAAGCACATGAAAATCTCACAGAAGAGATAAATGCTATAAGATGAAGGCCTTACACAGAAAAAATAACCACCCCATAAACTGCTTAAACTCTGTGAGGACAGGACAGCAGTAAGGCTGTAAATGAACAGGACAGAAGTAAGGCTGTAAATGAATCAAGATTTTTTGGGTCAAATAAACAGTACAAGGATTAAAACCTTGTATGAGGACTTGCATGAGGCCAGTCCTGGCTCGATCCCTGGTACCACATGATCCTCATCCCCCAACATCGCTGAGTATAGCCTTGGAGGTCTCCCAAGCACCCTTGGATGCCTGGATAATCCCTGGCACTGCAGATTTTAAACCTGAATCACCAGACCCATTCGCAGAGAATTGCCAGGAGGAGCCCTTAAACCTCCTGCACACCATTTGAACGTCCAACCCTCACAATTAAAAAAAAAATTAATTTTCTTTTAAGGGTTAAGGAGATAGCTTGAAAGAGCTGGGCACATGAGTTCTATGACAGAGGCCCAGAGTTTGTCACTTACTATCACACGGTCTCCCAAGTACTGCTAGGTATGGTCACCCTTAAAAAACAAAAAAGGGCAGGGAGAATTTTCTTTTAAAGGCCGAGAAGTCCACCTGCCAAATAGCAGCCTTAAACATACGGGCAGCTGAAGAGATAGTACAGTGGACAAGACGCTTACCTTGCACACCTAGGTTCGATTACCCAGTACCCTGTGTGGTCCCCTGAGCCCAACCAGGTTCAAACCCTGCGTGCAGAATCAGAATTAGGCCCTGAACACGGCCAGGTCTGGTTCAAAAACAGAAACAAAAACTGTCCAATGTGTCCAATACAGTAGTCAATAGCTACTTGCTAATGACATTTAAATCAAACAGTTCCTATGTCATAATAGCCTCCCCCACCCCATTTGTGAGCCTGCTCACAACACGCTCAAAGTAACTAACAGCACGTAGGTATCATCATAAATGATTTCTATCATCTCCGAAAGGTCCATGGGACAGTGCTACCCTACAATGAGAGCTCTAATGCTGTATTTGAACATTCTAGTGAAATGTCACTAAAGTCCCTCACATACCTGGAATTATAGTCATTTCTTCCTTCCCAGGTAAGGGGATAGTGATGAGGCCAGGCCTACTTCCCAGAACCTATCTTCCTACGGAAATTCCTACTGTCCCAACTGGCCAATTAAGAATGAAATTGGGAAACAAGGGAAATACTGGCTGTATCTGGCTGCTTCTTCCGGTTCCTTTACCAAATTGAATCCCACCATTTTCTATGCCTTGGAGCCCAGGAGCGGAAGGGGCAAAGACAGGCAGGAACCACAGCAAAGGGACAGACCTGGGTGTTTCGGTTTCATGCAGCTAAGTAATCACCAATCCCACCTCCAGGATTTAACAGAGGAGTCCAATGTGTGCAAACAATGTTATGTGGTGATAAATGCAGTGAGACAAAGATGCACAGAGGCGACACGGAAATATTTTGGAATGTTTCCCGTGGAGAAAATTCCTGATAGAGGCACCAAGACAATAACCTCGGCTGGAGGAAGATGGAGTGGGGGGGGGGGTGGTCATCAATATGCCAGGAGGAGGCTAGGAAGTCATTAATATGCCAGTCCCACGTCAGCCTAGCCTTTTGGATAGGCTTGCTTAAGCCTCCTTTAAACTTTCCAAACCCAAAGGGCAAGTTATGTAAAACCACTGCCTAAAACCAAATAAGCAGTGATAACACTATGCCTGTGTACAATTAACATAATTTGACAGGGTTGGAAGAAATTAAAAAAAAAAATGTGGGCCCAAGCGGTAGGACATTTGCCTTGCATAGCGGGTAGGGCGTTTGCCTTGTATGCAGCCAACCTGAGTTCAATTCCTGGCATCCCATATGGTCCCCCAAGCATCGCCAGGAGTAATTTCTGAGTGCAGAGCCAGGAGTAACCCCTGAGCACTGCTGGGTGTGACCCCAAAAAGAAAAAAAACGTGACATGTTACCATCTAGTACATATAAGTCACAGAAACTTCATAATGGGAATCCTTTGTTTTCAGGCCTTTTTTATATCTAATATACGAATAAACACAAATTTTAAAACAATAGGATTGTTTATCATCTACCTAGTCGCACACCAAGTTGATCTAAGAGGAAACAAAATGAAATCCCATCAAAGGGAGAAGCAAAACCTCTGTCCTCCAACCAGGTACATCGCTTTATTTTCCTCCTCCAGAATGTTCTGTACTCCGTGCATTGCCTTGCACTCTGGGCTCCACCGTGCTCCCCTTCCCACTCCAACTCTCCAACAATCTGCAGGACGTCTACAGCCCCGGAGAAATACCAGCATCTGAACCCGGGCTCGCGCTTGACAAGTCTCCCAAGACGAATGGAAACAGTCAGGGAACCTGCTGCCAGCTCTCCTGGGCCTCCCCCTTCCTCATCAGTACAACGAACTTCTCCACCAACTCAGCAGCCCCGAGGTCTTACCAACTCATCTGACAACTGGTTTCTCCTCTCCACAAGCAAAACCTTGTGGAAGTAAACACAAACCAACCGTCAGTACACGTAAGCGAGCCTGGCCTGCCAACACCATGAGAGTCCACACCGATCGGAGGTTCTGGCAAAGGGCTATTCCCAAGGAAGACCGCGGCCAGCGAAACATATGGGATCTACTACCTGCGGGCCCGGGGTCTGAGCTTCGCACTAACCCTTGCTTCCTTAACCCCCCGAGCTCCACTTTACCCCAAATGTAAAGATGAAGGGGTAGGGGTGGGAATCACGTCACATGAACTCTATCGACACCCGCGGAGCTGCAAAATCCGGCACGCGGGAACCCGCGTCCCGCGACCCAACACTCCACACGGGCTCTCCCAGCTCTTTTCACGAGCCGGGCGAACTGACACTCGTCAGCAGTTACCTGGGGAAGGTCTCACAACTGGCATCAGAAAACACCTACAAGGGCCCCCACAGGGGGTGGGGGGAGCATTTGCCTCTAGCCTGAGGCCCTAACTTTGATCCCTAGAGCCAAAAAAAAAAAAAAAAAACCAACTTACCAAAAAAAAAAAAAAATTTTTTTTCCCCAGTAAAAACGTACAGACCCGACTTGGATCCAGGTCCACGTCCCCGTATGCGCCTGGGCCTGGTATCGGGTGTCGGTTCTGTGGCTGATAACGGGCGGCCACGACTAACCACCCCATCCAGGTCACTCTCCGCGCCCCCCCTCCCACCTCAGGTCCGTTTGACGGGCGGGGCCGCGACGGCCACCCACGGCCGGCCCCCAGGGGGGGCTCGGGGGCCACCAACGCCCGTCAGGGAGAGGCGCGCTCGCCGCCGTCGCCCCGGCCCCCGCCGCCCCCCGGGCGCCCCCGCCCCCGGGCCGCCCGCCCACGGCACGTGACGCGACACGCGCCAGCTGCACGCGGGCTCCATCAAAACAAAAACAGACGCGGCGGGCCGGCCCGAGCCGGCGACGGGGGCGCGCGGGGGCGGCGGGCGCGTCCCCGTCAGCGCCGCGGCCGCTGCCGCCGCCGCCGCCGCCGCGCCTCAGCCGCGCGCCCCGGCAGCCCGGGGGCGGAGGGCAGAGGGCGCCACCCTGTTTACAGCCCTCGCTCCTGGCCGGGGAGCCGCCCGGAAACGCTCTCCCGGGAGCGGCCCGCGAGGGCGCCCCCACCCGCGCCCGGGACGCCCGCCCGGCGTGGGAGGCGCCCAGCGCGCAGCGGCGCTCGAGCGGAATAAAACCGTCGCCACGGCTGGACCCGGCCGGGCGGGCGGGGGGGGGAGGCGGTGAGCGCGCCCCGGCCCCCCCCCCCGCCCGCTCCCGGGCTGCGTGTCAGCCCCGTCACGACTCTGTTACGCACTTCACCCCCCACCACCACCACCTCATCTTTCGGCTCCGGCGCTTCCGCAGACCCCCCCCCCCGCCTCACGTGGCCGCCGCCTCCGTGCACGGCAACTCCCCGGCCACCACTTCAGGGACCACCCGCCCCCCCCCCCTGGCTCCCGACCTCGGCCTGCGCCCACCCTGCGGGCCGGAGCGGGGGGCCCCCCCTTCCCCGATACCCCCCGCGCGCGCACACACACGCACACACACGCACACGCACACACCCCGACCCACATCTTCCGCCCGGGAGGGGGCCCGAGCGGCTATTTACAAGCTGTCAGAAGCCCCGTTCGCACATGACGAAGCTGCGCGTCCCTCAGTCCTGCGCGTTCACCCTTGAGCCCCGGCTGCGAACTGCATCCGACCTTTCCACAACCCCCGGGGCCGAGCGGGGGAGCGGGGGCTCGCGGGGGAGGGGGGGGTGTGGTGGGGGGAGATCTTCTCCCCTCATTAGCGAAGCGGGGAGCTGGAGGGGACAGGGTTGCGGGGGGGGGGGAGACCCCGCCACTCAGCCCAGGCACTCTCCGCGGCAAGACCACCGACCACCCCCCTCCCGCCCCCCGACGTGGCGCCACCAAATGCCACACTTCCGAAATAAGACAGCGATGTCCCCCCGCTCCCAGCACCCTTAGCACACCTGCTACGCAGTCGGAGACCCCCGCCCGCCCCCAGCCCAGCCCCCCTCCGGGGAGCTGCGCCCGCGGTGGGGTGGGGCTGGGAGCGACACGCTCGGCTCCCCGAAAGTAAGCAAGGGGCGCGAGGGGGGCACCGGCACCCCCTTTCGCCCCGCCCGGGAGCGCGGGCCTCCGGGGGGGGGCCCATCCCAGACATCCTCCGTCCCTCTCGGCGCGGGGAGGAGAAGAAAAATAATTAATAATAATAAGAATAGTAATAATGAAAGAGGGAGCCGGCCCCAGGCCAGGGGCGTCCATCCTCTGACGCCGCGTCCTCTTCCCAGCAGCCCCCCCCGTGTCCCTGCCCCCACGCTCCCCGCCGCCCCGCACCTCGCCTGATTTCTCGTCGGCAGCAAAGGTGGGGGACGTGGGAGAAGTGAGCGAGCGCTCTCGAGGTGCGGGACGCTGGTCTCCGCGGAGTGAAGAGGTGGGATCTCGAAATGGAAACAGTCCCCCCCTTCCCTTCCCTCCCCTCCTCCTCCTCCTCCTCCTCCTCCTCCTCCTCCTCCTCCTCCTCCTCTTCTGTTTACCTCAAGTTTGAATTTTATCTGCGCAACATTAGCTGGAATGCGGACATTGGGGAGAAAAAAAAAAAAAACCACACGCTCCCAAGCCGGCAGCAGCTCCCGAGGAGCCATGTGGCACCCGGCCACCACCTCAAAGCCCTGGGGGAGGCAAAAGTGCCCCGAGCGACCCTGAGCGGGCGACCTCGCCTCAGGGGCTCTCCTCCCCCCTCCCCCCGCCGCGCACCCCCGGGCCCATCCCGGCCGGGCCCCGGGCCCCGCGAGCGCGAAAGCTGGCGACGCGGGGCGTGCGCAGGAGGAAATGCCGAGCCCGCCGGGCCCCTGGGTGCCAGGGGCCGTGGCTGCCCCCGCCGCCACAACATCATCTCCCACCACCACCCCCCGCCCCCTCTCCACTCTCCCTTTCTCCCCCCCACCTCCGCCGCCCGCCCGGCTCTTACCTCTGGTGTGTGGGGGGGGGGGGAGGCATCGCACCGCGGCCGCCGCTCCGATCCGTTCCTCTTTGCTTCCGCGGGAGCCAGACGCCAGGGGGAAAATGATGCGCATGTATATTTGTGGAGCGAATTCTTCTAGAACGTCCCTTGGCTGATCGCGGGAGCGCGGCGGGCGAGGGAGACAGGTGCAGAGCGGGCCCGCCGGCGCCGCCGGAGAAAAGTTGTTCTCTCGCCGAGGTGGGTGGGCGGCGGCGGGGGACCCCAGCCCCAAAGCCGAGGACGCCCCCCTGTTTCCCGGCGCCCCCACCCACCCTCCCACCCCCGCCTTCCCCACCTCGGTCCCCTCCGGCGTCGCCCACTTCTGCTCGGCCCGCTCGCTGCTGCGCGCCGGCTCGGCTGCAGGGGAGGTGGCGTAGTTTCTCTTCCTCCCACCTCTTCTCACTCACTTGTTTTTGTAGCCGTGGGCTCCCCTAATGCTTTCCTCTCCACAATGTTGTTTCATTATATCATGTCCATCATGTGACACCGGAGAGGCCTCTCTATGGAAACTTAAAGGGGCTCCCACGTGACTGCAGCAGCAACAGCAGCAGCAGCAGCAGGACTGGCGGCGGCCGCAGCGTCGGTACCACCACCCACCGGGCGCCCCTCGCAGCATCCCGGAGGGGCTTCTGGCGCAGCAGAAACCCAGATCGGGGAGCAGAGCATCCGGGCGCTGTGGCGTCGGTGCGTGCGTGAAGCCTTTTTTTGCTCATTACATAGGAAAAGCGAACAGAAGGAGCGTCCTGAAATCCTTCCCTACAGTCACCAAACCCACGCTCTGTGAAAATGACATTTCGTGGCTCCTACTTTATTTTCCCCCAAAAGCAATGAGTTTTCTTATCAGGTCTCATTAGATTTTACAGAGTCAAAAAAGAAAACCGGATTTGTCCCTCGACGAGTTCAGCCAGCACTGGGGTGAACAGAAATGACAAAACAATAATAGCAGAAATAGAATCAGGCATCTGATACATAATTACCCTCACCACCAGCTTTAAAGCTCTCTGGAATTACATTCCTCCGGTAACTGTGGATGATGCTTGCAGGAGGCAAAATGCAATGCAGTTTTTCTCTTCCGCAGCTATATTAAGGCTTTGTTGCTGACAACGGTAAAAACTTGTTTGTGTCAGGAAGTGAGGTAGGAAGATACGACCTGGAAGGTACAGACAAAACCAAAGTGGCAGTTTTTGCATTACTTTTCTGACCACAGTCTTTCAAATGCTGAGAAACAGCTGGTCAGTCAGCTGTAAAATACGTAGTATGTTTGACGAGAGATAAAGTAACCAGAAAAACACATTTTCTAGCTTCATCATGCCATTCACCTGTGTATGCCTAGTGCATATACAGAAAATATCTCGAACCAATAATTTTGCCATCATTTCTAGCATTTGACGAAGCATTAAACACACAGCTCTGAAGGGTTTTTGGCCCAGTGACGTGTGGCAAAAGCAACATCAGTTCGAGTGCTATTATTCCTGAATTATTATGGAATCACAACATCCTCCCCCTTTCCTGGCTTATGCCTTAAATCTCAAAGCTCTGCCTTCCAAGTTTTTATGCCCCTGGAAGATTTTGTCCTGTAAGTCTATTACCCAAGAGATTTTTTTTTCCTTTTTCTTTTCTTTTTTTAATGGGTTAGTTCCTGCTTTGCGATTTATAAGACGAACTCCCTGCTTGCGCTGGCGAATCATGAAAACTTCAGGAGAAGCTGAAGAGTGGGGCAGTAGCTCAGCCTCGCCTGTGACTTTGCCTTGGCCTGTCTCTCCGGCCTCACCAGCCATGATAAATGATTTTCACTGCTCCCTTCTTAATTCCATATGTCCCCCTCCCCATCTGTACCTGCCTGCCTACTACTTAACCTACCCTTGCCAACCCTTCTCCTACCCCGGCCTCCCAATTCAGCCCCATTTCAACCTCAATGCTTAACTCAGACCTCCCCCAAATACTCCCCCCCCCCCATGCTTCCCCTGCCTCCTTCGCCCTCCCCTTCCCCCCCTCTCCCCCCCCCTTCTTCCCCAGCGCTGACTCCCTCCGCGTCTCGGCAACTCTACCTTCTTACCTCTTTGACCTCCTTAATTCTCCTTCACAGACTGGCCCCGGACTTCGTGGCCTCTTCTTCCCCTTCTTCCCCTTCAGTGTCCTGCCCCCCCCCGCTGGGGTCTTCACCCCGCTCCTCCCAGTCCCATCCCTTGCTGATGCCAAGCCCCAGCATTCCTCAACGGCTCGGCCTGCTGGGTTTGGAGCCGGATCCTCTTCCCGAGCCTGGGAGCTGGGAAGGGGAGTGTGGAGCGCCAAGTCGGGGGCAAGGAGGCCCCTCGCCCTCTCCACCCCTCGCCCCCTCACCCCCCCCTCTGCCCGGCCCCGGCCCCTCCCGACTCCCGGTTGCGGCGCTTCCTGGGCGGATGGTTGGGACTTGCTGCAGCAGCTGCGGTTCTGCTGTGTCATGCAAGGAGGCGGCGGCGGCGGCGGCGGCGGCCGGAGCTGGAGGGGGAGGAGGGGAGGAACCTGATCTCTCCGGTAGCGAAGGGCTGGAGGCAAACACCGAGCTCCCCCAGAGCCGCCCGGGAGCAGGGAGGGCTCCGCTACCTCGGGGGGCCCTCCCCGCGGGGCAGATGGTAAGTGGGGCGGCGCAGGTGGTCGCCTTGGGGAAGGGGAGCGCGCAGCGGGGCAGGGGTGGCGGGGAGGCGGAGAGTCCTAGGAGACCACCCCCACCCCAAAACTGAAGGAGCCCAGTGGAGAGTCGGAGTGGGAGCCGAGGCGTGATGAGGAGCCCTAGTAATTTCCATTCGAATCTCCCCGCAGCTCGAGCCGGGCTCCCCCCAACGGGCGTGGTGAGTCCCGAACCCCGGACCCGAGCTAGAGGCACTGATTCTGGCTTGGAGAAGCGCCCTGCAGTCCCTCCCGGCGCTCGGAGGGGTTCAGCCGAGTCGCAGAAGTCAACCTATACCTTATTCCTGTCGTCTGGCTGCGCTCTGTGGATTGTCTTGTTTAACACTAGGGAAAGGGGATGGGAAACCTGCCCAATCTCACTTTCGCCTCGAAAATAATGCTGTTGGCCAGCGGCCTCGGACAAACAGCCTCTGGTGCAATTAAACAATCAATAGGAAAAAGAATTCCGCCGCCCCCCCGCCCCCCCCTTTCCCGGGCTCCTGGGCGGGGTGATTAATCCCATTTAAAGGAGAAAGGAAACTATATGTTATATTCTCTCCTACCCTACCTCCCCTCCAGGCAGCCGCAGCTCCCCCACAAACTGCCCATATTCATCACTCGCCCACCGCCCCCCTTCACACTGTGATTCTGAGAGATGAGACGTCACACTCGAGCCTCAGCCTGGATGAGGGACTTGCCTTCCACTGAGCAATTCCATCTCCCTTAGGCGTTACCCTGGGGGGATTTGCAACCTAACGGGACAGGCTGGGCGCTGAGGACCACCAATGCTTTTAACTGAGGGCAATGCTCGGGGCAATTTTTTTTTTAATCCCTTTCCATTTTGCTGTTGAAACAGTTAAAGCATTTAGCATTTTCCAAAGTATCATTTTTTTCTTTTTTATTCTTTTTTTTAAAATGTCAATCATACATTTAACAGTAAGGGGTTGGCGGGATTAACGGAAAGGCTAATGACTGTCTCAAAAGCACAGGCCGTTGCTAGGGAACTCTAGCTCATCCTGCTCTCTAATCTCTAGCATGTTCTGTGGAAATCCAACTTCTCCTGGTGTTATTAAAATGAATGGCATTTGGTTAGAAGCGTTCCTACTTGTGCTGTAGCATCCTGGATTGTTATCCATGGCCTCGCACCCACATACCTTGTTTTCCTAATTTGATTTCTGTATGTGCGTCACTGCCAGGGACGCACAGACCAGACCAGTCAGGTTCACTTCCTGTTTCTCAGAACTCGTTTATATTTGGTCTCGAGCACTGGCTGCTAAAATATTATCAAACTGGTCCTCTTGGAAAGGACTCTCTGCTGGTCGTGAAAACAAATCATCCCAAATGAGTCCTAATTCCTATGCAAAAAAACCTCATCTTTTGAGGAATGGACTGCGGATTGCCATTTCAGAAAAATCATTCTTGAAATGGAAAGCCCAGAAAAATCCCTCCTCCTTCTTCTTTTACCCAGACTCTTTGTCCCTCCGCTTCAGAACTAAAACAAACTCAAGCAGGGAGTAGATTTACATATGATATTTCTAAAGTGAAGCACAGAAAAATACACACCGAAGCTGGGGAAATCATTAAGACTAAATAAGGCGCAGAGTTGAATGGGATCCAGGCCCCAGGAGGACAAATAAGCCTGGTTAGCGTTGGGGCTCTCAGAGAACAGAGTGTGATTACAAGGCTGCACTGCAAACAGAAGTCCATCACTTTGTCTCCTAATTGTTCCTTTCACCAAGTCTCCTCATGTCCCTGGACAAGGCAGACTTGCTTCTTTTTTTCTCTCCCTTTTCCTTCCGCCTTATAATAAGCCTGTCACTAAGGCAATAGAAAGATAAGCATTATGTAAATAGCTAGGTGGGTTCTGATGCAGCTGATTTGTTTAAGTGGAAAATAAAATGTGTTGAGAAAAGATCAGTACACCACGAAATTTGCTTCTGCTTTTAGAGCCCGGATGGCTGGGGGAGAACCTGCAAGGTCTTTTCTTCATGGAAACTTCATGAAAGTGCTGGGTGGTTCCTTTCAGTTACAAAATTCTGCGATTATATGGAATTCTCCGTGTAAAAAAAATTCCAATTGTATCTGGATCATGCAAAGTTAAAATGTAATACTGAAATGTCCATATCTCTCCATAGATATGTCAGAGGTAAAAAATACTGTGAAATGAACTGCCTTTGCACCATCATTTGTTAGCGCCAGCTGCCAGAAAAATAAAATCTGCCTTACTCCCAATGTAGTTCTCTCTGCTCCCTGGGCAGCATTGCGGAAGCCACAGATTAAGATGCAGAAAAGGATATAGAAATACATTGAAAGGTCTACCCAGTATAAATTCAGTGATTCCAAGTATTTTGGTGAATAAAATGGGAGAATGATAAAGAAGCACCATCTACAAGATAACTGAATCCTCATGGAGGCTTTTTTAAATGTTTATTTGTACTTTAGTTAGTGATAGGCAGAAATAGATCTGGCAAAGATTTTCAAAATTTTCAGATTCAAGATGTTAAAAAAGAAAAAAAGTAGCATGGAGAAATGTGAGATTTCTGCCAGAGAGAAAAGACTTGATTTTGAAACCCAACTTTACCCCTCTATTTAATCATTTTTTATATATTATATTACATATAAATTATATAGAATAATAAAAGTTATGTGTCTGGTATTGTGGCAGGCAAAGGGAAATATGAAGGTGAATAAAGCGACCTTTTTAGAATGATCTAATCATAGCAGACCTAGAATGAAAGAGGAGTACACAGTTCATCACCCAGTAGTGAGATGATACCAACACGGGACTCAGGTCTAACACCAGGCATTGTCAGCGTCCCTAACCAGACAAGCTGATTTTTATGTATGTGGTGCTGGGGATCAAATCCAGGCATATATCCAAGTGATGTATTCTACCACTGAGCCACGTCCCCTACCCCCAGGAAAGATGAATTTGCAGATGAGTTCTAAAAGTTGAGTATTAGCCAAACAAGTGGATAAACTAAAGCGAAATATCTTTCAAGCAAGGCAAGAGCTGGGTGTAAAGTCCTGGAGATAAATAGGGATGTTCAGAAAGATGAGGATGAAGAACAGTCAATGTCTAGAAAATAGTAAATTCTAGGTAAATATATTGTGAGTGTTTCTCAGTACTGAGGAATGTACCCAGAAAAATCAGCGAGGCCTTAATTTTAGTAGATTTGTGTGTCTTCCTAAGTTTCAGTTTTCCTAATGTCAATGAAGAGTCACTGATAAATTTTAAGGAAAACAATGAAGTGATCAGATGTCCATTTTAGAAAGATGACTCCAGTTTGGAGAATGAATTAACTGAATAACAATGCAAGCCGAGAAACTAATTTACTTTCTTTTTTTTTTTTTTTGAAACTAATTCACTTTCATGTGTTAAGAAAGAAATGGTGGACATACAAACTAAGGTGGCAACAATGGAAAGGATGGGAAGAGACAGATTTTTAAAAAAAAAACTACGGATCTAGAACCTACTGATTTTTATTTTTTATTGTATCTGCAGGATTAAGGACTAAAGGGGAAATGGTTTAGGTAAATGACAAGATGGTGATAACCATTCACCAGTGTAGGGACTGCAGGATGTATAGATTGAAAAGGGAAGGCAAGACGTTTAATTTTAAACATATTGAAGTGTCCAGATGTTATCAAAGTGACACTGTCTACTACATCCTTGAACAGAAGAGTCTAGAACTCGAGAGATTATACTAGAAGTCCTTTGAGTGAGTGATAGTTGATGAAAGTTGATCCCCAAGATAAAAGCCATAGTGGAAGAATCATAAAAGGGCCTGCTCTGGAATGCTGTAAGGATGCCAACACAGAAAAGGTGAAGAAACAAAGACACAGGGGAAAGAACATTCAAAGAAGTAGGAGAACCAGGAACAAGTGGTGTTAGAGTAGCCAAGGGAGGAAATGTCAACAGTATTAAATGCTAAAGAAAGGTCAAGAAAAAACAAGGTCTGGAAAGTCCTTGGCTTGACAACAAGGAGGTAATTGTTGTGGTTGGCAAGGAGGAGTTATTGGGATTTGGGGATGGTAACCAGATTGCAGTGGATTCAAATCAGGGTGCGAAGTGAAATTTTAGGGGGTATGAAGGACTAAAGGAAAATGAAGGTGTGGAGAAGGAGCATAATAGTGTCTGAGGAAAAGAAAATAATATGGGAGACAAAACTCTTGGTTCTTTCAACTTTCTTCAAATGAACTGTCATCACTGAGTATCAGTTGCTCAAGCTGAAAGGCATGTAGGCATTCATAATTCTTTTCTCTGTTCTTGCATCTAACCCACAAGGAATTCAGGTCAACTTTGCCTCCAATTCCAAAATCTGTCCATGTCTATCTCTATTACTACTATTCTATAACATTTGTGAGGTCTTTTTTTTTTGGAGGCGGGGAGTAAGGAAGTAGTTCGGGCCACATCCAGCCATGGGTTTTGTGGTTTTTTTCAGGGAGGGTGCTTTTTGGGTCACACCCAGCAATGCTCAGGGTTATTCCTGGCTCTGCACTCAGGAATTACTCCTGGTGGTACTCAGGGGACCTTATGGGATGCCAGGGATTGAACCAGAGCCGGCCTCGTGCAAAGCAAACAAATGCCTTACCTGCTGTACTGTCACTCTGACCCCATCCCCAACCCTCCACCAGTGCTCATTCTCCACCACCAATGATCCCAGTATCCTTCCCATCCCCTCCATTTCATCCCCCCGACCCCGCCTCTATGGAAGGGCATTCCCTTTTGTTCTCTCTCTCCTTTTGGGTGTTGTGGTTTGCAATAGGGATATTGAGTGGCATCGTGTTCAGTCTATAGTCTACTTTCAGCCCGCATCTCCCATCCCGAGCAGGTCCTCCAGACCCCCTTTACTTGGTGTTCCCTTCTCTATCTCCATGCCCAGCCTCCAGTTTAGGAGCAACTCAGGAGTCAGTGCTAGGAGGTCATATGCAGTGCGAGGGATTCAACTGGGATTGACTGCATGCAAGGCAAGCACCTTAACCCTTGTACCATCTCTCTGGTCACTCTCCCATCTCTTTCCTGTTCCACAGTTCCTTCTATTCCTTACACTAGCAGCTGGGCTCCTGAAAAACCCTTCTTACTGTTTTTTTCCTGCTCCCACTTTTGCCCCTGTTTTCCACAGCACAGCTAGAGTGACATGAACCGAGACCATAAATCAGTTTGCATGTGTCTCTCCTTAGAATCTTCCCAAGTCCTATCCGTTGTGAGCTTTGAAAGCTCTCTGCAGTGGCAACCCGGACCAACTTCAGATTCACAGCCCAATCCTCTCACGCACCTCCTCTCACTTTTATCTGTCCCCAAACACACTGGATTCACTCTGTTTTGAAGGACTCTTCCCAGTTATTTCCAATTCCTGGAATATTTTTGGGGAGGGGTCACACCTGACAGTGCTCAGGGGCTACTCCTGACTCTGTGATCTGGAGTCTAGTAGCTAGGGGACTAAAAGCAGTGTTAGGGGTCAACCTGGGGTTGACTATATGCAAGGCAAGCAACTAAACCCTTGTACTATCTCTCTGGTCCTTCTAAAAATATTCTTTTGGTCATTCTGATCTCTGCTTAAGTGTCACCTCGTCTAAGAACCCTTTCTGACTACCTAGTCTAAGTACTATTTTCCTCTGACCACCTTCCCAATTATTCAATGTGTTTTATTTTGTGTTTTGTTTTTTGGGAGAGGGGACATACCCAGCAGTTCAGGATTGCTTCTGGCTCTGCATTTGGAGACCATTTGTGGCAGGAGTCAAGGGACCATATGGGATACTAGGGGTTAAACCCTGGTCAACTGTATGTAAGACAAGCATCCTATCCATTGTACTATCTCTCCGGGTCACCAGTTTTTATTTCCCCCCATTTTCCTTTTTGAATTATGTCTTATTTATAAGCTTGATTATTATTTTTTTCTTGCTTATGACTGAGATTCTCTTTAAAATATAAATCTCATGAGGAATCTTAGCACACAGTAGGCACACAAAATGTTCGTTGGACTCTGTTGAAAGAAAAAGAGAGAGGCAATAGATTATTAGAAATTCGAGAGATAGAGAATCATAGTCTGATGTGGTCGAGGAATGGCTAGTGAAAATGAATGACTAGGCCTTGAAGAGTCTAAAAGTGGAAGTTACTAGGTATGTGACACTGGATATTCACCTTCTCTGACTTGTGGTCAATGATAATACACATCTCAAACACTTATTAGAAAAATTAAATGAACTCGTAAAGGTAGAAATCAGTCTCATCAAATTATGAGGAAAATCAGTACTTCTGCAAATCAAGCCTTGGGGTGCCTCCCAAGCAATGTCCAGAGGACTTGGAGGCCACTTCTTGCAATACTTGGTGGAAGTGGCCTCCAGGTAGTGCCGAAGATCCACAGGACCACACTTGGTGGTGCTCAGGGCCCCCAGGGCTAAACCCAGTGAGGCTTGGGATGGGGGTATACCGTGCCAGGATCCAACTTGGGGCCTCTTGCATGCGTTCTAATCGTTTGAGCTATTTCAAGCCTATGAAAATCAATTTGTAACCTCATCAGGTGAGCTCTTCTGTGGGCTGCCCTAGAGTACAACTGGCATTTGCTAATGACTTATTATTAGGAAAAAGAGCTAAGTTGTCGCTTTTAAAAAGTAGCAGAATCTCTTTAAAATGCAAACCTGGACTTAGTTACTTAAGAAGAAAAACCAAAGCACTCCTGTCTCCTCTAACCTGCTCCAACAAATCAATAAGGAAGCCCTCAAACTCCTTGGAAAATTGGGCAAAGGGCATGACAAACATTACAGTAAACAAAAAATAAAGTGGCCTTTGAAATATGAAAAATGCTCACCTTTTTTCTCATAACAAATGCTATGCAACTTACAGGTGCAATGGGATTCCCCTTTACATAAGAGGTTGACACAAATCAGGTGGGTTAATAACAGGGGCAGAGATGTGGCTCAGAGGTAGGCAGTTGATTTGAGTCCTGGAACTGCCCCAAAAAATGTTGAATTAGCATACTTAGCTCACCAACTTGAGAAGGGCCTCTATCGCACTATTAGTAGGAGTGAAAGGTGGTACAATCTTCTGAGGGCAAGCTGGCAGTTTTATCAATTTTTTTTCTGTAAAAAGCCTATGAGCAGCAATTCTGTGTTTATATATTTATCCAATAGATATACCCACACGTAGAAGATTAATCTGGTAGGATTTTCCCTGAAGAGTTATTTATAGTCACTGAGGACTGAAAACAACCTACATGTTCATCAATAGTGACATAGTTAAATAAGTTATGGTTGGGAGATAGCTTTTAAGATTTGTGAGGCATTGCTAGGTATACTGATGTGAAAAATCTTCATGACCCCTTCATTACCACGGGGAAATGAAGATAAAACACACATGTATTTGCTAGTATTGTGTTTATTTAAGATGACTCTTTACATTTTTATGCGAAAAATATTCTGTCGGAGAAGTCAAAATAAAGCAGGGCAAGAGCAGATGTAGCAAGATGAGCTGGGAAGGTATTTAATTGGTTCTTGAGGAGCTGGTGGCATGTTTCCCTCACTAGGATGATGGCATGCGGACACGAAATAATCAGCGTTCTTTGAGAATTGAACGGAATTGGAGTGTTATGGAGAGTGAAGTAATTGACTTACAAGTTCTTTCGCAATGCAGTGCATGAGCAGACATGTCAGTTGCTAAGTTGGAGAATCCTGAGTAAGTCTCAGAATTTCAGGGGAAGATTCAAAGTTCTGAGTGAAGATACCTACTCCAGGCTTGTGATGTGGGTTTGAAGCTCAGAAGAGCTGCTAGAACGGGACTGATCCATTTGGAAAATGATCACCTCAAGAAGGTGGATAAAATCAGAAGAAAAACAGGCTCAGCACTGAACTGTCATTTAGAGATTATGTAGAAAAGGAATTGGCAACGGGGACAGAATCAGAAATCAGAAAAGTGAAACCAGGAGATTGTGGGGCCAACTTTATATTAAATGTTACCAAAAGGTCCTGGAAAACCATTATGACTTGTTTCTCTCCTAAACTCTAAGAAATTTGAGAATTGGGGTTATTTTAATTACTTATATAACCACAGGGCTTACTCTTTACTGGTAAACTTTGCTTAAGTTGGAAAAGAGACAAAGCCACAAAGAGATATTACAGATTTATAGAAAGAGAATAAAACGTATCTTTGGGTCTCAAGAAATAAATCAATAAGACATAACCCCTTGGGGCTGGAGCGAGAGCACAATGGGTACGGCGTTTGCCTTGCATGCGGTCGACCCAGGTTCGATTCCCAGCATCCCATATGTTCCCCTGAGCACCGCCAGGAGTGATTCCTGAGTGCAGAGCCAGGAGTAACCCCTGTGCATCGCCAGGTGTGACCCGAAAAGCAAACAAAAACAAAAAAAAATAAGACATAACCCCTTGAATTTGTCTGGCAACCAAACTTGATCTTGGGAAATTAAAGAAGTTCTGCTTTGCACCCCAGCAGTATACAGTACATTTTCTGGCTCTGCTCAGAGATCACTCCTGACAGTGCTCAGAGGACCATATATGGTTCTGGGGTTCCAATGAGGGTTGGAAGTATGCAAGACAAGTGCCCTATGTCATCTCTCTGGCCTACTTTTTTACTCTTATGCTACTCTGGTGGGGCTCTCCTCTGTGCCATGCTGTTGAGCTATTCAGTGCCTCCCAGAATCTTTTTTTGGGTGGGGGCAATACCCTGTGATGCTCAGGAGCTATTCTTGGCTCAGTACTCAGTACTGAGTCCTGGCAGTGCTCAACAGACTATACTTGGTGCCGGGATATGAACCAGTATCCACCATATGCAAGGCAAGTGCCTTAACCTCTGTACTATCTACTAAGTCTCAAGTCCCGGGATCCCTCTTGATAAGTAATATTCACTTGTGTCTGATCATTCAGCATCATTGCTTTTAGTTAAGTTCCAGGTGATGACCTGAGAGAGAGAGAGAGAGAGAGAGGGAGAGAGAGAGAGAGAGAGAGAGAGAGAGAGATTTGCTTTTCTTCAATCAGTAAATGGTTGACAGGATCCATTCTAGTGCCTCTCTAATTCTGTTCTATCTAGTCACTGTTCACAAGAATGTCCCATCAAAGGGAAGGATGACTTTGGCAGGGAGAGACCGTTATCTCCCAGAGAAACAACCAACACCTCCATCTTGTATTGTTTCTGCAGAATGGTGCCACCATCAGGAGAGAATCTAGAGGACATTGAAGAAAAACCATTTTGACTTTGTCCTGAGAACGGCAAAACTTCCCACATAGAAGAGGAAAGGTCATAATCTTTTGATCCCTTGTTCTTGAATTAGACACTGAAACAGAAGATGTGATTTAGGCGCAATGCTTTAAAAATGTTACGTCGGGGCTGGAACCATAGCACAGTGGATAGGGCATTTGCCTTGCACGCAGCCAACCCAGGTTCGATTCCCAGCATCCCATATGGTCCCTGAGCACTGCCAGGAGTAATTCCTTGAGTGCAGAGCCAGGAGTAACCCGTGAGCATCGCCGGCTGTGACCCAAAAAGCAAAAATAAATAAATAAAAATAAATAAATAGCACTGCACTGTGGACTGGAGCGAGAGCATATCAGTAGGGCATTCGCCTTTTACACAGCCGACCCGTATTCGATTATTCAATTCCTCCGCCCCTCTCGAGAGCCTGGCAAGCTACGTAGAGTATCGCACCCGCATGGCAGAGCCTAGCAAACTACCCGTGGCATATTGGATATGCCAAAAACAGTAAAAATAAGTCTCACAATGAGAGACGTTACTGGTGCCCGCTCAAACAAATCGATGAACAATGGGATGACAGTGACAGTGACAGTGACTGCACTGTAGCACTGTCGTCCCATTGTTCATCGATTTTCTTGAGCAAATTTTTTTTGCTTTCCCTGGTCTAAGGGCCAAACAGATACGTTTAGGGCTTTATGGGCATAAACCCGATGCCCTCCCCAAACCTCCTGTCACGTATGAAAGCAGTCATAGGCATTGTGTGTACAGATGAGTGAGGCCACATTCCAATACAGCTTCATGGTGTGACATTTGAATTTCTTACTTCCATGTTACAATAGATTCTTCATTGGATATTTTTCAGCTATCTAAAAAAGTGAAAACCATTCTCAGCTTACAAAGCCGTACAAAACAGGGTGTGGGCTGAATTTGGCCCGTGGACACTACTTTGGCAACCTCAGATTCAGACAAACAAGAAGATCGTATCATGAAGAGGAGTTCAAGATTTGGACTTCTGAAGAAATGAATGTTTTATCTCTGATGTTTTGTTCTCGTGCTTATTTGAACATATACACACATTTGTCTCCAATGGATGTATTTGGGAATAAAGAGTAGCTCCTCGGTTCATTTAACACTTTGTTCTTTCTGAAGGAATGTGTGTGAAAGAAGGAGTTTTTTAAAAACAAATGGAAAATTCCTTTACTACACAACTTTATAAATGCCTACACAAAGAGGGCAGAGTAATTCTAACTTGGTTGTTATTGTTGCTGCTGTTGTTTAGGGACCACACCCAGCAATGCTCAGGAGTTACTCCTGGTCCTGCACTCAGGAATTACTCAAATGCTTGGGACCATATGGGATGCAAGGGATGAACCTGGGTTGGCCATGTGCAGGGCAAGCGACCCCGACCTGTGCACTATCACTCTGGACCCTCTAATCAGTTTAAAACTCCATGAATTCACTCAACAGGCACCTTAATGCTCTACTTCTTATAAATGCAGTACTGAGTGGTATGCAGTTAGAGGTAAAAGAGGAGACAGATGATCGACAGATAATAGAGGGTAGATAACAGATTGATATATCAATAGAGGCTACATGATATATAAATCAATAGATAGGTGTCCATCACAACTCTTTGTATTGTAATATAATTGTAGTGAATGCAATGGACAGGTCAATAAAAAAAAAGTTAAGTTTGAATCTGAGGTCCTTTGTGTTCCAGCTGTAAGACCTTGGGTTGATTACACAAACCATATAAGCTTCTGTTTTCTATTTTTAACATGGGGATAATAATACTGACCTCTCAAGGAGATTGTGGGAATTAAATAAAGTAGCGTACATAAATCAGATAATGTGGTTACTGGTAGTGTAAGTAATCAGTAAGTGGTAGCTCTTGCTGTTTTTCTGCCAATATGAGTGTAAAGACTTTGTACAACACAGAAATATACAATAAAAGACCAAGTATACTCACCTCATAAGTCAACAACTTAATGTACACAAATGGAAACCAGAAACCTGAGGTTTGATTCCTGGCAGAGAACATTTGGGTGAAAATAAAGGCAGAGGTGATATTAGTATAGGCACAGATAGTAAGGTGGCTGACCAGCTTGCCCGGTCTTCCCTGGTAACCAGTTGCCAGACAAGCTCTCCCAGGGATCTTCCTCTCCAAGTTCTAGTCAATCCCAGCGTCTTGCTTCCTTCCAGTCAGGTTCAGCTGTGGGCCTCAGACACCTGTAGGTCCCTCCTGTGATATCCCCTCCTCTTCTATATTTCTCCTATTTTGTCCTTCCATCTTGCCATCTACACCTCCAATCCCTGGTCATTTGCTGGGTGCCTCAGTCTCCCTGTCAGCAAGAACCTCCTCCTGGCCTTCTGTAACAGGATTTTGGTAACCTGTTTATCTTTGAAGTCCTCTTCTCTGGAGGGCTTCATTCTGCTATCCACACCCCCTACTGTGACCTCCTTAAACAATGGCATCTCTAGGCCTCACCCTTCGAACTGAAATACTTAGTAGGAGCAACTTCCCAATTTCAATTTGGTCTGAGACACCACCTCTTGCATATTCCAGCTCCCCTAATCCAAGTTGTTATGTCCTTATGTCCTCCCCGCCCGTGCCCACCCATCTCACTCTTGGCTTAGGCTGTCTCTCTCCACTGGCCATTTGTTGTCAACTAACTCTAGCAGGCCTTGCAAACTTGTTATGGCAACATCAATAAAGATTTCCCGATACGAATGACAAAATCATTGGCACAGGAACACAACAGCAGGATAATGGAGAACGTCAACATCTACTGACAAGCTCATTCTGCTGAAAAGTGAGCATCAAATAAAGTTGGCATGACTTATATTTAAACTAATTGCTTCTTGAAGAGGTACTATTCTATGCTTAATGCTAACCAGCCAGGAAGAATGTGCTGGTGAAGTGGAAGTGACAGACAACTTAAAATAAGTGACCGTGGCATCCTTGCATTTGTAATAGCCAGAAAAGGCAATTCTGTGCTTGCTAACCTGATATCCAGAACTTGGACAAGTTCAAAAATGTAAACTTGAGATTCTTGCCAGATACTAGAAAAGAAAGTGCTAAAGAAAGTAAAATGCCTTGAAATTGAGTTCTTATCAAAGCAGTAATTTCAATGAAGAAAAGGGACCATCTAAAAAGTATCAATATATCTGTTCCAGAAGCATTCTGAGTTTTAGAGGACAAATAAAATTGATAGGAGTTGAGCCATATAATGAGGCCTCATTCAAAGGAAAGACTCAGACTTATGAAAATAATTAATCCAGGGGGCTAAGGTCAGAGACAATTAAGGTCTAGGGAAAGTAATGAAGACAGTGAAAGGCTTTTGATAAGTTTCTTCTGTGTTTGTAGAATTACAAAGCTATTGAATGAAGCAGGCTGTCTAATGTTTCTCTGAAAATAACCATTCAACTAGAATCTTAGTGTGAGGGTTATTCACCCCCCAGCTCTTTGTATTTTTAATGCTTCTTTTTTTATTTTTTCATTTTGGATTTTGGGCCACAACAGCAATGCCCAAGGGTTACTCCTGAATCTTTACTCAGAAATTATTCCTGGTGGTACTTGAGGGACCATATGGGATTTTGGGGGTCAAACCTGGGTCAAACACTTGCAAGGCAAATGCCCTATCCACTGTACTATCACTTGACCCTATTGTTAATATTTCTAAAATCAGAATGTATCTTCAGCAGGTTGAAATGGTAGTATTTTGGAGAGAGAACTCTAAAAACACCAATTAAATAATTGTACATCATGTAATTAACTGGCCTTAAGATAACAGAAATAGGGCATTTTACTTATTTAACTCTGCCAATAGCCATTGCTCACAGCAGAGAAGGGGTTCATGTTGTGTCCAAAAGGCAATCATACTACCAGTGGTCATGGAAGGTAGAGAAGAGACAGAAGAGAGTTTAGGGGCCACATTCATCAATGTACTACAGAGGAATGTGGGTGAGTACAAACAATGAAAGATGACCACCTTCTCGCTGGAGTTACACTTGGAGGAAGAGAGAATGTGTTTATATTCATCTCTTCTTACAAGGAACTAGTCCTCTTTCTGGGAGCTCTACTCTCATGACCTAATCATCCCCCAAAGACCCCATCTCCAAGTATCATCAGCTTGGGAATGAGGGCTTTAGGATGGGAAACTGCAGACAGGAGACCCAACATACTGTCCACAGCAGATGGAGAGAGAGGATATGTGTTGAAGAGATAATGCTTGACCAAGATTCAGCAAGGGATTTAAAGACTGCTGCAAAGATTTTCAGCAACAATGTCTAAAATGAAATCAGATCAAGGACACTTTGAACTATGCCTGCTACATAGTATGTTGTTACAAGTGGATCAGCTTCTACTGACCCCACAGAGCACTCTTTTGAGAAAAGGTTCAGGTCAATGAGTAGGTCTGGAGTCAAAAACCAGAAGACAGTGCACAGTGGTATATATAATGAGGAAAAGAAAGGAGCTGGATGTAGCAACTCTCTTGCAAATGTGCATTTGAGAAAGCACACAATAAAACAGAAGAAGAAAGGAAGGATTCAGATAAGTAGACAGGGACAAAGAAGTAGGTAACATACTTTACCAGCATAAATACATGGGAGAGTTGGAGCTTTGGTTCATTTCTTTTTACTGACTTCTTAATATCAAAGAAAAAAAGTGGAGTACCTGAAGATCAATTGTCCATGGAAGAAATTGTTCCAACCTCATGTGATCAGATTCTTAGGAGTTATAAAGCACACAGGTGATGACATACATCTTGAATGTAAAGAATTTAGTACTTAGTGGAGAACCCATGACTTTTTTGGATTTTAATAGTTTTTGTCTGTTAATCCTTTAGTGAAACAAATTAATTTTCAAATGGCAGATGACTTGTCACTTTTTATTAAAACAATGAGATCTTCATCCTTAAAAGATACCACCTATACCTTCGTGTGTTGACATTGTGACCCTTTCCCAGCTGCTGCCTCCTGTTGGCTGTCCGTGGAAAAGCAGACACTGCCACTGACTTCAGGAGGCACAACCTGTTGTTCCTTTTAAGCCCAATAGTAAATTTCATCCTCCTTAATTCAGTGACGTGACCCAAGTCTCTCCATCCCAAACAAAGATCCAAACTTTTGCTGAAGGTTCTAAGACAGAGACGCATTTCTTCTAAAAGTGAATGCGGAAGCATGTAGCCCTGGGGGTTCCTTGGCAGTCAGTGGGGGACCACAAAGGAAGGGTCTCCTTGGACTGTTACCTCTTGTGCTGGTTAGAGCTAGTGAAGCCTTGTCAACAAAAGAGGGAACTCTCAGGTCCACTCCCCGATGTCTAAGCCTAACTCAACATGGTCTGATATCTTTGAACTTTTCACTTATCAGAGCCATTACCTTTTATTTAAATTTTTTTATATTAGAACTATACCCCAGGATCAGAGAGATATACAGTGGACAGGGCACTTGCCATGCATACATTTGACTTGGGTCTGATTCCTGGTATCACATACGATTGAATCCCACCAGGAGTGATCCCTGAGTGCAGAACCAGGAGTAAACCTTGGGTGCCATCAGGCATGCCCATCCCAAATAATAATAATAAAAATTTACCAAAAAATTTTAAATGATATATGCTAGAATTTATGCAATATGTAGTACATGTATAGTATATATAGCATATGTATATACACATGCTATTTATATATATACACACACATATGCATGTGTATATATTCATATATGTATATACACATGCTATTTATGTATATATACATACATATGCATGTGTATATATTCATATATGTATATATACATAAACACTACATACTATCTTTGGTCTTATATATTACATATGTACGTATACTAAGTGAGATTAAGGGGAGCGTCTTTAAGTGGTCTTACAAACTTAAAAGAAAAAGACAACACCTCATAAAAAGAATGAACGAATAACTTGAAAATTCAAATAAATAGTTAAATAGAATTTAACTGGTTAGTTCATATAACAGATACCCAGTCTTACTAGTCATTAAAGAAATCAAAGTAAATGAAAAACATATTTTGTGGCTATTCATTGTCAAGAAGTTTAAGATGACACCTGTGTTTGTGAAGAGGCTGGCAAATTAGCACCCCCTTATAGACTGGCCATATATCTCAGTTCAAACATTCTAGAGAATGATTTGGCATTGTGCATTATAAACCTTCGAATATGCAAATCACCTGATTCTGTCATTTTACCCTTAAGACTTTATCTTAAGAAAATACTTACAGGTAGAATACTTAATTTATCATTCTTCATTCTGATTAACCTGTGGATATCTTGGAGGTAACTTATGTCTCCGAAGAGGAATATTGCATAAAGTGAAATATATTTCTAGGATGAAATCTATGCATCTAGTCAAACTAGATTATGGAAGATGTTGTGGCAGCAGAAAATGTTGCTTATTTATTTTAAAATGTATTTGATCAAGGAAGAGACTGGTCAGTTACACAGAAAAACATATCTATAGTCATAATGTCTTTTTTTTGGGAGGTCACAACTGGAGATGTACAGGGGTTACTCCTGGCTCTGTACTCAGGAATTATTCCTGGCGGTGCTCAGGGGAGCATACGGGATGCTGGGAATAACCCTGGTCAGCCGCTTGCAAGGCGGCTGGTTTCAGAGCCTGGTTTCAGAGCCCTACCTACTGTGCTATCGATCCAGCCCCAATAGTCATAATGTCTTGGTAGTGGAATAAGAACTGATTTTCTTTGTAACTTCTGTATCTTCCTTCTATACATACCTCAATAACCATAAGCTGCGCTTTTAGTCAGAATAATAAAGATACTGAAGATGAAAGGGGATGCCAAGGCAAATTATAAATATGGAGAGAGAATGTTTCTTCTGCAAGATAAACTATCCTTTCGGACACTGGACACAGGATTTTCGTGCCATTCCTGTCTGTGATAGGATGGAATGTGGGACAAAATATTATCCAGGGTGAATAGCAGATTAAAATTTTTAGCCCAAAATGTGGATGAAGTGAGTATTGCTTATCTGGCACTTTCTAAATGGCAGCATGCCCATGTCCTGTGCAAAAATATTTTCCATCTCTCATTTCAGTAACCCTTTTCCAAAAGTCAGAGAAGCAGGATATTAGCATCTATATTTTACCAATGAGGGAACCAAGGCCCAGAACAGTTCATGAACCTACTTCTGATAGTTAACTAGTAAATAAAGGAGCTAGAATTCAGTCCCAACAAGTCTGGTTTCAGAGCCTGTATCTATTGAATTAAAGTATGTTCTTATTATTTTTGAAAAAAATTAATTGCAGTTCTTTGGCTTACAAGGCTATTAATAAGCATCCTCTCCTTCTCCCAAGAACCCCCAGACTCTCCCTCTCAAGTCCCCCAACTCAATTGTATGGATAGGTTCTCCCATTATGTTATCTTTGGTCCTTTGATGCTACCTTGCTCTGTATCTTTAACTCCCATATATGAGTGAGATCATTTTGTATCTATCTCTTTCCTCTGACAACTTTGCTCAGCATTATATGTTCTAGTTCCATCCTTGTTGCTGCAAATTGCATGATTTTGTTCTTAGAGATGTGTAGTATTCCACTGTGTGTGGAATATATGTATATATGTATATATACATATATATTACAACTTCTTGATCCATTCATCTATAATTGGGCATTTGGGTTATTTCCATATCTTGGATATTATACTCAGTGCATCAATGAACATAGGTGTGCAGATTTCCTTTTGAATTAATGTTTTTTTTGTTTGGGGGATAGATACCTAAATAGATACCACCTAGAAGTGGTATCATTGTATTAAAGTGTATTCTTTTCTTTTGGCCATTGACACATGTTTTGCTCAAACTTTTATAACTACAAGGAAGATTTCTAAATCCCAGATAATGATATTAAAGGCATATTTCAGCTAAGAATACAAAGCTAAGATAATAGGGAAAAAAAGGAAGGCAAGAGATCTAACATTTGTTGAGCTCTTATATTAAGTATTGTACTTTCCTCATCTAATCCTCAAGACCACTTTACAGAGTAAATGGGATTATCCCTGTTCTGATAAGCAAATTTGATCTGAGAGCAACCACAACACCCACGGGGTCACTGGGCTATGAAACACCAGAATTCAAATCTATACATCACTCCTAAACCCTTACGCCCTTTGCTACTGGATAATTGAGGCCAAAAGTAAAAATATATGCTGTGGAGGGAAAATACAAAATCCCGCGATTGGCTTTTTTAAAAAGGAAGTGTATAAATACAGGATTTAGAAGGCCTAGTTGATCAACATTTTAGGTGTGGAAGATGTCAGAATCCGGGTTGACTGTAAAGTACCACCACGACACACTGTGATTATCAGAATCCTCAGTCAGTATCAGGTGGTATTCACTTGTATCACTTGTCATCCTGTTGATCTTCTATTTGCTTGAGTGGGTGCCAGTAATATCTCCATTCATCCCTGTTGCATGCTAGTATAGCCCAATGGTATCTGCTCACTCCAGGAACAGGAAGAGCCTCAAACCATCCATTCAGTGTATTAGTGTCTTGAAAGCAGGAGCTGAAGTGCCAATAGGTATGGGCACTGATTATGCAAGATGAAGAGAATGAGGATTTTTATTCAGAGTGTTCACTGTTTGAAACTGACATCACTATGCAGTCCAATAGGGAACTGCCAGCTAGTAACCATATGTGTATATATCCACAAATGTGTACCTGCACACACATATATAGATTGGATTATTCACAGAAGCTGAGCGAGAGGAAACCCTAGAAGAAGCTGAAAGTCATTGTCAGTTGAATGATGGCTATTTTATTTTTGTTTTTGTTTTCTTTTTGGGTCACACCTGGTGATGCACAGGGGTTACTCCTGGCAGTGCTCAGGGGACCATGTGGGATGCTGGGATTCAAACCCGGGTTGGCCACATGCAAGGCAAACTCCCTACCGACTGTGCTATCGCTCCAGTCCCTGAATGGTGGCTATTTTAAAGAAATTCCTCTTTTTTAGGGGGAGAGAGGGCATCTGGAAGTGCTTGGTGGTTCTACTCCTGGCTCTATGCCCAGGAGAGTTGCTTCTGGCAGTGTTCAGTGGACTGTGTGGTGTTGAGGATCAAACCCAGGCCTTCTACATGTACACACAATTCTTTGAGCTATCTTCCCAGCCTAGAAATTCTGGGGCGTTTGCCTTGTAAGCAGCCGACCCGGTTTCGATTCCTCCACCCCTCTCGGAGACCCCAGCAAGCTACTGAGAGTATCTTGCCCGCATGGCAGAGCCTGGTAAGCTACCCGTGGTGTATTCGATATGCCAAAAACAGTAACAACAAGTCTCACAATGGAGTCGTTACTGGTGCCTGCTTGAGCAACGGGGTGACAATGACAGTGACAGTGATATGTAGCTCCTGAGGACAGAGAGCTGTAGTTGGAAGAAGGTAGATTGTAGCCAATATACAAGCATTCAAAGCATAACTGTGTCTTGCATATCTTTACTCACTGAAATGCCAAACCCAATGCTTTAGATGTAGCAGACATTTAACGATACATATTCAACTGAATTAGATATCCAATTTCTGTTCAATAATGCAATGAGGTTGCCTTGTGGAGTTGGAAGGGCTCCAGAAATTTTAACAGAACCTAGATGACCATCTATTGTACTAAGTTCTCCAGTTATAATTTTTTTTTAAAAATCTGATATCTTGCCCAGTTCTATCTGCTTCCCAGTGGTTGCCTGCTTCACTTGCAGCCAGTCTTCTGAGAGGAATCTCTTTCAGTGTGACTTCTAACTCTCCAGAACTGTGCTCTTCAGGTCTAATCTCCAAACCAAAGCTCATCACTCAGCCCACAGTGAGAAATGTTAATCTTTTCCCCCTAATGTCTTGAGCCCCTTTGCCTTGCAGATTCCACTTAGTCCCATTCTCCTACTCCATTGCCCCTTTTCCAATCTTTTCCTCCAAATGTTGTCAATTACTGCCTGCAGGCTCCCCAACCCCTCCCCCACTCCTTTCGCAAGAGCTCTGTTCATCGCTCTCTTTATAGTATCTCATCCATTCTGAGGAGTTAACTACCCCTGGACGTTGACCTCTGAACTAATTCACTGACTCGAAATCTCTTGTCCGACCTACAGACGCGTCCTTCATTTGCTGTGTATATTCTACAATCACTGCAAACTTAACATCTACTAATTATTCCCTGAACACTCATTGTACTGTCTCAGTCTATGTGATTTTCCTTTTCCCATTTAGTTTACTATCATTACACTTCATCATTGCCTCTCTCCCCTGCCCCCAACTGAAATCAATATCAACGTCCTCCAGCAACTTTTAAATCTCCGTGGGATTTGTCACTAGCTTTTAACCCACTACTGTTATGGTGATTCAGACCTTAATCCCTTTCTTAAACTATTACAGTGACTGCCTAATTGGCTTTCTGTGCACTAGTCACCCTTTACTGTACTCCGTATTCAATCTGACACTTAAATTTGTATTATTTTGTTTCCATTGTATGGGGCCACACCCACTGTTGCTAGGATCCACTCCAGGGCTTTACATATGCAAAGCCTTTGCTGTGCCAATTGAACCACATCCCTTTACTTTAAAAAATATATATATGAATAATGACATCACTCCCATATTTAAGGACTTCTGATTATTTCTTTATTGCCCAATCATAAACTCCAAATCCTTCAGCTATCAATCAAGATTCTTCTTGATATAGCTACCTTACCAGTCATGTTCATCCCACCTCTCACTGCCCCATTTTTGCCTTTATAAATGCCAAAGTGCATTTTTCTGGGCTGGTGGGTTCTTGAAAAATTGTATGAAAGATTTGCATACAAAAATCAGAAGATTGGGGCCGGAGTGATAGCACAGCGGGTAGGGCATTTGCCTTGCATGCGGCCGACCCGGGTTCAATCCCCGGCATCCCATATGGTCCCCCAAGTACTGCCAGGAGTAATTCCTGAGTGCAAAGCCAGGAGTAACCCCTGAGCATTGCTGGGTGTGACCCAAAAAAAGCAAAAAAAAATCAGAAGATTATAAGTTAGAGTTTATTATATAGATAAAATAGATAGGTCTGAGTCCTTCCCCAGATGTTCAAGGCCTTTCCTTTACCTATGAATAATGTCAGCAGTCCTGTCCCTATTGTTGCCCCATCTGGTGAATGACCTCCCTTGTCTCATCCCACACACAGTCTACTTGCCTCCCATGAATGACGATCAGATCCTGACCCTGCGTCAGTCTATATCCCATGTATGCTTTTTTTCAGTCTCCAGGATGGCCACATCACCCACGTGGGTGAGATCCTAGTGTTCTGTACCTGTTGCTGGGCCTCCCAACTGTACCCCAGTCATTCTGTCCTGGCTTTCCTGACTGACTCTGGCCATGGCCATGTGCGTGAGGGTGAGTCTCCTCTGCTTAGGCATCACTACCTGGGCATCCGAGCCCTACTAAATCTGAGCTTCTCTGGGTATCTGAGCCTGCAGTCTGTGAAGAGAGGAAGATGCTGGTCCAGAAAGAGAAGAAGAAGAGGGGGAAGGAGATGGAGAAAGAGAGAGAGAAAAGAAGGAGAGGGAGAGAGAATGAGATGGGGTTGCCATCCCATTATCTCTTTTGATTGACTACCTGTTCCTTAAGCAAAATTTAAAGTATCCAACTAAATTCCCCTGGCAGTCCCCTTCTGCTCCTTTGCCTCTCTTCTCCTTCTGGATGCCTAAGAAATATGTCACTCTTCTTCCTTGGCCAACTCAAGTCTTCCTTGGGAGCTCAGCCCAAACTTCAGCACCTCAAATAGAAGAAACCAGCTTCAAAGTTAGATGTGAAGTGGAGAAAAAGGAAAAGCAGTGGTATAGATGGGGAGTGGAAGAGAATTAAGCCCTCAAAGCCTCTCAGCATTCAGAGAGCAGGAAGGACCGAGCCCAAAAAGACTGAGAAAGAACAAATAATGAGGTAGGAGGGAAGACAGGAGAGTGAGCTGAATGCCATCTGAAGAGAGTGTGTCAGTAAGGGCTTGATAATTGCTGCCAAGAGTCCCTGAGTGATAGTAAGATGAGAACAACTAAAAATTGGATTTGACATCCTAGAGGTCACTCTGACCTTCCTAAGTGGGTTTTCAGTGACGTAAGGAGGACAAAAGAATGACTGGTTTGGCTTCTTGAGATAGAAATAAGGAAGTTGTTGATGTTTGTTGACTGACTGAAGCACCGGGTGCTTGAAGACATGGTGTCTTAGGATTCTGTAATTGATCAGGAAGAAGAGATGAGTTATTTGAAATGCTTAGAATTTCTGGAAGATTTCCAAATGAAAACAAGGGTGAAATTTTGTGGTGCAAAACTTTTCTGAGGTGTCAGGGGAATTCAGAGTGGGATTACCAAGGCTGGAGAGTTAATTCAGGGAAGATTCAATATGAAAGCTGGAGTGTTTGCGTTTTATCTCCTGCTAACCCAGGTCTTAAAGGCCCTCATGCAGTACTCCTCTGAGATTTCAGGGAATAGTTCTCCCTGCAGGGAAGTGTGTAGGATTTTCCAGAAACAATCTCCAAACACCTCTTGCCAGTGAAGTTGCTGTTAAGAAGTCATCTGGAGGCTGGGCCACACCAAATCTGAATGATTGAGAAGAGGCAAATGGGAAGAATCAGACTCATTCAACGTAGTGTGCTTGAAAGTGCAGTGCTTGGAAGTATTTCTATAGAAAAATAGTTTAGCCTGAAATGATAGTGGAAATGATAATGATCTCAAATGAGCTTTGAGATCACCTCTGTTGGGTGGATAGTTAGATTGTTCTTACCTGTTACCCACTTCCCTACTCCCACCCACTCCTCTACCCCCGGAACAGAACTATAATGAAATATAAAGATACAGACCTTGAGAGCTGGCGAGATAGTTCAGGGGTTAAGTGTTTGCCTTGTATATGGTTGACATAGTTTGATTTCCAGCACTGCATATTGTTCCCCTCTGAGTACTGCCAAAAGTTGCCTCTGAACACATAGTCAGGAGTATCTCTCAACCTTCCCAAAATGATATAGACCTTGGATAAACTGAATCCAAGTTTTGATTGTATATTGTTCTCTGTATGACATTCGTCGAGCAGGCAGTTTCAAAAGACACTCAGGTATAGATCCCATGGAGAATAAGTTTCTACTTACACGACTAAGGACAAGCCTAGAGCACATTTTCCAGAGCTGTGAAATAAAGACAGGCAGAATGTTTTCACAACTTTCTATCCTATCCCATTTCCCATAGAGGCCCAAGTACCTCAGGTCTTTTCTTGGTCTATCTGTGATTGTGCCGGAAGTATGCCCACTTCCTGAAATAACCAGGGCCTCTCCATTTTTTTTTTTTGTTTTTGGGTCACACCTGGCGATGCACAGGGGTTACTCCTGGCTCATGCACTCAGGAATTACTCCTGGCGGTGCTTGGAGGAACATAAGGGATGCTGGGAGTTGAACCCAGATCAGCCACATACAAGGCAAATGCCCTGTCTGCTGTGCTATCACTCCAGCCCTGGGACCTCTTCTTGACAGGTACAGATCTGGAGTTCATTGAAGCTTTCCTCACCTTCAGACAACAATCAATTCCCTCTCTCCATCCCCAACCACTTCACGTGTTATTCCCCCTCTTACCAAACTGACCTGTAACTGCTTTGCACACCAGGCTCCTTCCATAGGCTGTTTCCTGAAGCCAGTCATTTCATCTTCTATTTTTATCTTTTGCATCTAGAACGCGGATTGTACATTTTGAACAATCTCTGTAGAATGGCTATAGGAAGCCTTGAGAATATGAATGAATGAATAAATGAGGGAATCAATACATTAAAAAAAGCAATGGAAAAATGGGACTCATCCCCTCCCCCACCATGAAAGCAAGTAAAAGCATAAAAACTGTTGGTGATTTAACATATGCACAGAATTTGTACATGTCATAGTACTTTGCAAATCCAACTGGAACGACAAGCTTATTGTAGCATTCTGCATATGAAGAAGAGAGTGAGACACATCATTAACTTCTAATACATGTGGCACAAGATGGTGAGAAGTAAACCGGTTAACACAGCACTGGGCATTGGGAACTGCTGGGTTTGATCTAGATTTGGGAGAGATGTTTGCTGTACAGAACTTTTTAATTCTCCTTTCTTTTCAGACAAAGTACTTTTCAGTTTAAAATTTAAGGGCTAGGTATCCAAGGCCATAGCTTCATAAACATGTTTATGTAAAACCTGGTTTCCTCCTAGAAAAAAAAGTGGAAAACAAACCAGCGATTACACCTCTGAAATGGAAGCTTCATTGAACTCACATGCCTCAGCTTCTTTCATGCATAATTTGTAAAATGATAATAGCCCCCTCCTAGTATTTACATTATCAACGTGTTGTAACTGTAAATGAGATAGTATAATATTGGCTATAATGTCTTCTTTGAAAGATAACCATTATACGCAAATGAGATATTATTATTTAGTTTGTCCCTTTTCGATCTTGTTAAATGAGAATTAGATGAAAACTCTGCTTTAAGCAATACCCAGTGCAGTGGGTAAATGATTATTGACTTGGATGAAATGAAAAGAAAAATATCTTCAGCTGAAAACTCAGTTGTTTGTGCAGTTTAGCTAGCCTGAACACAAGGCAAAATATTGTATTTAGCATAATGTTTACCACTGCCCTTTATCTCCTCTGCTGTAATCACAAACTGAAGACAGTTGAGCCTTTCAGTTGAAGTCTTAGAACATAAATATCCAATAATGATTACAATTTAGAAGTAATGCTTGAAGGACTCAAGCCACGCAGCTGTTTGTATCACTGATTTGGGGCACAGATGAACCATGTGAGGCCTTTGCTTCAACTCTTCGTTCTTAGGCTCAGGCTATAGCTATGACTACAGCCCCTTCAAGTTAGTTATTGCTGGTGCCTCTTCAGGAGAACTGGCCAGGGCAGAGCTTTCCAGATTTATTCTTGGGATACAGTGTTATGATAGCAAGAGAGGGAGTGGGAAGTAAGGCTTTTAGATCTGTTGTGATGTCAGATACTTCTCTTTGTGCTGTGAAATGCATGAGACCTGACACAACACATGAGGAAGACTCGGGATAATCAAGCTGGTAGTAACACCTCTCCAACACCCATCTGGTCATTATTGTACTCACTGACCTCTTTGCATGTCAGTAACAACTTCTTCAGCTCACTGCTAGGTTGTGGTTCCTGCTTTGGAATTGCTCCCATTCCTTTCCTCACATCCAGTGTCTGGGTTCACCTTCACTCCTTAGGACCTACCTTCAGTATGACCTATAATTGTGGTTATTCGTTTTCTACATGACCCATCTGTTTGACTCTGGATTCTGCTCTCAGAAAGGCTCCGTGCCTGAAGAACTGCCTGGCCAGTGGTGGAGCCAGTTGCCTGCTCCTGATTCCAAAGTGACCACACTCTTCTCCCACCATCAGACTGTCCCTAACACATGAGCTGTGGCAATAAGCGAGTAATTAGGGTGGGATGATCACTGTGTCCAGTCAGACTCTTGTCTGCGGAGGGGTCATTTCATTGGTGAGATGCTTAGAGAATTCAGGAGTCCTTTCACACACCGCTGTTACTTTTGGACCTGTGGAAGCCTGTGTGGACCTTCAAGACTGAGTGAAGGGATGAGCACAAGGGTTATAGGTGGAGACCACAAAAGGTAGACTTGTTCTACATGACCATTTTAGCCATGCGCAGCCTTGTGATTGGACCATGTGATTACTCAGAGCCTTGTCATATGGCCAGCTGAGCCACAGTGAAAGTGAGGGAGTGTGGGAGCCACTATGGCAGCCCTGTTCTCCTTCCCTTTCTTTGTGATGAAAATCTAGAGGTGATATCACCCACCCTGAAAATGACGCATATCTACACTCCATTTATGACCTCTCAAATCGTGTGACCTGATTTCTGCTTCTGATGATCTTGCTCTTGCCCACCTGCTTAACCATCTCTTTGGTGTTTGTATACTGGGTTGCAGTGTAAATATGTCCCAGCTTGATGGCTCTGTAATATTTGCCTTTGTTAGCCATAGCCTACAATGGAAATGTGTTTTGCCCTTAACCTTTGTGATATCTACCCCTTCTCCTCCCCTATCTAGCCTCTGATGGCCGTGTCACACTCTTTCATTTTCCTGGCTTCTTTCTCTGCCCATCATTGAGCTCTGATGTTCCTCTGGGCGCTCTCCTTTTTCCAGACATATTTCTCCCAGGGATCTCTTTCAGGACTCTGTTGTTGCCTGTTGTGTGCCGATGATTCCTAAGCCTGTACCCTTAACTGCTGCTCTGTGTATGTTTTCCACACATCACATACTAACACCACCAAGGCTGAACTCAATCCCTTCTCCACCAAGTCTCCCTTCTTTGTTATGTGCATATTTGCCTCCCTAGTGAATCATGTCATGTTGGCCCTGTTGTTGGAGCCAAAAGCTCTCTGTACGGCAGTCTTGACTTCTCTTCCTTCCATCCCCATCATTTGGACCATCACAGACTTCAGTAGATTCCATCTCCTCCATGACACAGCTTGTATGGTTGTAAGTTATTTAGTCCCCCCACTTCCTGTTCTACTCTCATTGCTAACGATGCTGTCTCAACTTGGAAGAACTGTTTTCAGTACTAAAACACTCAACATGTGACCATTCCTGTCAACTCTATAATGTGCATCTGCTTGGCCTCCACTTGGAACAGCCTTGCCCCATGTCTTTAATTAACGACATCCATCACACCTTGTAAATCTCTATGGAGAAGTCACAAACTCCCAGTTCCTCCAAAGTCTGGGTCAGATGACCTTTCTTGAACTCTCAGGACATTCCACTAAGCTGCTCACTGCTGTAATCAGAACTACCTTCTTGTTTCTGTTTGGACCTCTGCTGCCCCTCTATAGACAATTGCCATGTTCATCTTAATTTACCTTTATATTCTTTTCAGACACAAAGCATTTGATACAAAACAGAGAGTGAATGAAGAATGCAATAGAAATATTGAAAATATCATAGTATAAAGTAAGTTTCCAGGTCAGGGATATCCCTCAGTGGTAGAAAGCATCCTTTGCCTATTTGTATATACCGTATTTCACCAATAGTGGCTGCCACTACACAGTAATTTACTGTTTTTTCAGTACAAAAATTGGTATATCACCCAATTATTGCAAACTATTTTGGGACTAAAGAAATTAGCATAGAATGTGCAACAATTATGCGGTGAAATTTAGTACAAAGACCTGGGTTTCATCAATAGTGTACCAAACAAATAAATATATGTAATCCAGTCAGAGGATGAAGTTAGGATTTTATTAAGATTTGTCAAATTTCCCTAATAGCAAAAAAAAAGATCTGAAGCTTATCTAGAACTATTTAGAAGAATTAGATTCCACATTAGAATACAGAATAGATAGAAGTTAAAAGGTAGATTTCAAACTTGTCTTATTTGGGTTTCCTTTGCAGAGTTCAGTATCCAGCCTCTCTGAGCTGTGTTCTTGGGGTCATGCGTCTCATCCTACTGCCTTTCCATACATTGTTGGATTCATAACTCACTCCATACTTGATAACATGGGGATTGGAATTAGGTAAGTGTGCGTTTTTTGCCTGTTTGTTTTCTTCCTCTATTATTTCATTTTCCAGCACATACCATATTTAAGGAGCAATCATCCTAAAATTCTCTCTGGAGACTTCATCAGGAGTACAGCTTCCCTGCTTGTGTATTCCCATACACTCTCACCTGCCAGTGGTGGAATAGCGCTTTTATAGGGGAAGGTTTTGGAAGTCTTTGGGGGAATTATTTCCTTTCAAATGTTCTTTTTGTTTGTTTGTTTCATGAATTGTTGATAGGTTTTCTATCCACGTCCCCTTAACATGACTCTATACCAAGACAAGTGAGTTTTGAGAAAACAGAAAAAATGGCCTGTTCTGGGTCATATATACATGGAGAATGTGAATGGTGAGCGAGGCACTGGTATTTCAAAAACAACTCAGGAGCCTAGGCTACTGGTCAGCACTGAATCATATGCCTTGTATGTGTAACACTGTGGGCGTGGTCCCTAGTACAGAAAACAAAAACAAAAAACAAAAAACAAAAACAACTTAAAAAGTATAGAATAACCTGACCTTAGCTGCTGGCACTGTCAACTTCTTTTAGCCCCAACCTTGACTTAATTTATTCATTTTTAAAGACATATGATTAGAGCTAGAAAGATAGTACCGAATTTAGGTACTTGCCTTACCTGTGGCCGACCCTGGTTCACTTCCCAGTGATGACTGAAGTGACCCCTGAAAACTGCCAAGTGTCACCTCCAAACCAAAATAAATAAAAGTTGTAGCATTATCTTCTTGTATGTTCTTTACCTCCTCTGCTAGAAAGCCAACTTCATAAGGACAGGGATTATTTCATTTGCCACTATATACTCAGCACTTGAGATAGTACCTGATACATTGATAGGCACTCAGTAAATATTTGCTCATTGCATTATGTCATTTAAGAAAAAATTTCTGATGCCAGGTTTCTAGGAAACTAAAGCAAGTGTGGCTTGCAGCCTGTTCACTTTTCCACTTTCACTGGTGATTAAAATGATACCATTGATGACAAGCTGAGAAAATCTACAGATGACACAGGACACGGAAGGACAAAAAGTGAATTGGGTAATATAATTAGGACTCCTCCCTGAAAGCCAAATTCCTGCAAAATCTAATAGTGAATCATATCTAATAACATAAAGCCTAGTGGGGGCCAATATAGAGTGCTCAGAGGTCCCCCAATTCAGTTGTTTAAGGACAAGTTGGGGATGGGATGCTCACAGTGAATTATGAGTAGATGATGAGTTAACCCCTTATGAAGCAACTTGACCCTACCCCTACTCCAAATCTATTGTTTATTGCACTAATAGACATAGAGTATTCAAGTAGGGGAAGTATTCACTAGTATGTAGCTGTGATTAGGCCCCATTTGTTCTTTTTTTTTTAAATTCTGATCTTTAGTCTTGAAGCAGCAACAATGATAAAAAAAAAAAGATTATTCAAGGACCTGGGGTGTGGCTCAAGTTATAGAGCATATGGCTTACATGTGTGACAACTCTAGGTTCTGTTCAGGACTTCCTTTCTGTGCCCAGCACCTGCAGGAGTGTCCCCTACCACAATTAAAAAAGAAAAAGAAAAAGTCCATTCAAGAAAGGTGTAAAGGGTCATAAGATATCTGGCCAACTGTGTCATATAAACTTGATGAAAGGATTTAAGATGATGTGTGAGTATGTTACGGGTCCTCGATTGCCTTCAGAATCAGAATGGCTTGCCTACAAAGGAAAGGTTTGATTTCTTCTGCCTAATCCCAAATGATACATTAAGGGTCCATGAGTATCAAATGTTACCTTGTATATTTAACCCATTGGAACTTGTCAGTAATTAAATTTGCCCAGCAAACAGGTGGACATGACTGGAAGTAGGAAAGCCTTGGTGGTATTTAAGCCTGGCATTCGTGCACTGTATGCTGGGTATATTTGTGGTAGACGTTTGAACCCAAGGGTGAGGAATTGAATTAATCACAATAACAAATACATACTGAGTGCATATTAGGTGCTACCATAACAGATGGCTTTTGATGGGGATCATTGTTTTATTTTATTTTTTGTTTGGGGGCCACACCTAGTGGTGCTCATGGCTTACTCCTGGCCCTGTACTCAGGAATCACTCCAGTCAGGCTTCAGAGGACCATATGGGGTGCTGAGATCAAATTCAGGTTGAATGCATGAAAGACAAGTGTTTTATCTGCTGTACTATTGTTCCCAATCAGGGAGTCATTTTTTAAATATTCACATCAAACCCTCTTGCTCCCTCTTACACATGGGAAAAGTAAATAAGGCTTAGAGGCCTTTCCTAACTAGTGATTAGCTTATCCCTTATACAAAACAGGGAAAAGATTTGGGTTTAGGCAGTCAGATCCCTGACCTTCATTAATCTCTAAGGCCTCTCATAGTAAAAACCAATTCTTTCACACCCTGAGATTCATCTCACTGATGAAGTAATTCAGCCAACAAGTTTACTATCTCTGGTGGTAACTCATTCCATAATAATTAGGTTCCTTTGAAATAGTACAGAGGGTCTGGATTAGCCTGGGCACTTGTCACTTGTGATATACCATATGGTATCCCATATAGGATCAGGTACACTGGTGCTCAATGATTATTTATCAAGTGAGAGGAGTGAGTGAATACAACTACATAAGATTGGCTGCATTAAAAATGACAGAATCTCAATATATTGTGCCAGAGACAAAACAAGCACATTTCTGGGTGGTCCTACTGAGAGCACTTGGCAAAAATACTCTAATCTATCATTCCTGGAAAAGGCCTTGAGATTTCCTGCTCTGTCACTTGAACAGCATTTGAACAGTATTCATTTAAACAAATATTTATTGAGTACCTATCCTGTGCCAGGTATGTCCAACGTGCAGAGGGCGCAGGGGTGAATCAGAGGATGCACTGTTAGTGGGAAGATGGACAGGTAAGCAAATTCTTATGATACAGTGTGATAGTGCTATAGGAGGTTTGTGTGTGTGTGTGTATATGTGTGTGTGTTTGTGTGTTTGTGTCTTAAGATGCATAGAGGAGAAAAGAAAGCAGCACTACTTGGTTTGAGGTGTTTTCTGACACTTGAATATACTTTTTAAGTGATTGTTGTAAACGTTTAGAGAGTTTATTTGGTCTTCATAAAGACCAAGTGGAGACTCTGACTTCTTTGGAGAGAACATAAACAGAGTCTTGTGGAAGTTGGGTGTATTCCCCAAGGTCAGGCTACCAGTAACAATCGCTAACATTTATTGAGGATTTAGGATACTCTGTCTAAGACACTCTGTGGTTAAGGCTCTGTTCTAAGCCTTTTAAAGACATTCAATCTTCACAATTCCATGTGATCACTCTTGATATCATGGATATTTTACAAAGAAGAAAACTGAGGCACAAGAGATCAATTATGCCTCAGGACACTTTGCTAGAAAGTGGAAAAACCAAGGATTTGCACCTATGCTTTCTGGCTTTTGCAGGCACACTTACCCACTGTGCTAAATTGCCTTTAACTGGTCCCCTGTAGAGCCGGAATTCACACCTGGATTCTGATGCCAAGTTTAGCTTTCTTTTCCTGACCTTGCTCTTTAAGCAATATTGCCTCCAAATGAAAAGAAATTATGGAGATAAGAAACAAGTGTGTGGGTCAGACATCCATGGAAGTGTTTGGGGAGAGGTAGAATAAAATCTAGACTATGCACTAACAAAATCAGTGATAAGCTAAAGGTTTTCTCTGTTTTACAGAGAATTTTCAGGACAGCCAGAATTTGGTCTGCTATTCTCCAGGCAGAAATATAGACTGTAGTGATTATGATTTATTTCATAGGAACTAGCCACCAACACTTACTTGGGAGCCTTTTAAGATCTAGTCTAGGTTTTTCTAAAGACAACACGATGTAAAACACTAAAAATGAAAGAAATTGCATTCAATACCTTATATAAGAGTGAGACTGGAGATGAGTGAGACTGAAAATGAAATGTAAAATTGCTTAAATTGTCTAGGTTTTCTCTCCAAAGTAAAAAAAAAAATTCTTAGACTAAAAAAAAATAGTTCAGTCCCATATCATTGTGACTTAATAATTAAATGAGTTTGGTTCTGTGGCAGTCTGAGAATGAATTAGTTATTAAACTTGAATGGAGTGGATTACCCTTCCTTCAGTAATCACTGCTTCACCTAAAGTGGGACTGTTTGATTACTAGATAATCAAACCTTTTACTTGGGTAAGATATTCCACTCCCATAATTTTAAGAGATTTGGTACATTTGAAAATAAGCTGGAGACTGGGATTTTTCTGACATTGTAGAGGTGAAAGATCAACATAGTCTGATATTCTTCCTTCAAAGCAGGTGGCATTTGGGAAGGGGGTTGTTTGGTGTTTGGTGTTTTGTTTAGTTATTAATGTAGACTTAGAAGATTCAACAGATTATCTCAGCCTTTGTGTTTATGGATTCCTACTTTCTTGGCTTTGGGTCTTGGAAACATTTGTTTTGATGGTGGCAGGAGAGTTAGTCATGTTTTATTTTTGTTGTTCCTATTTATTTTCAAGATCCTTTAATTCAAGTCCCCTTACATAGTACTGGGTAACCTATATTTATGTCTCACACATAAAATATTCCTAGTGGGCACGTTCGACAAAATTTATAGGGATAGTCCATTTGATTCCTCATTGATGCCATCAGAATGATTCTCTTGTGTTATTAGCTGAAACAAGGACCAACTTTAGAAAATTCTGTTTGAATTTTTAACTGCATCCAGCACTTCGCATGTGAAATTTCAAAATTCTTAGATCTGGTAGTTCTAGGTTACCAGGTAGCCAAAGTCTTACAAATAAAATTTTCCTTTTATCACTGAGTCTACAGAAATTGGAAACTTCTTTACTCACATATTCCATGATGTAATTTTGCCTGAAGGTAAATCTTTTTTTTAAAAAAAAACCCACATCCCAAACAAATGGGGTTTCTTGAAGTCCATAGAGTGAATGGGTGGAGCAGACCAAACTGGACTGGTGTTTTGAATGTTACCTCTAATTAGAACTTTCAGTATTTCAAACGTGTCATTTTCTAGAGTTGAGGTTTTTCATTCTTAACTTTGAGCTCATTGGGATGAAACAAGTGACCCTGGTCGGAAGTATGCCAAGAATCAACTTTCTCAGGTTGACCTTTAGTCTGTTGTCCACCAAATTAAAAAAAAAAGTTTATTATTCCCAGGCTTAAAGATGTAAAAACTTTCTTTGTTCAAAGACCAGACAGCAAAGTCTAGTGACCGTTTTGCTGTTGTGAAGAATCCACCCTGCGAATGCTCCTTCTCACTCATGCTCCCTTGTTGGTTTCATCGTGAACAGTCCCTATGTCCGCCGCTCCTCAGAGGATAAGGAATAATTTCCCCTCCTGTGCCCCATCCAGTGTGGGGGAGGCAGAGAACTCTGTGGTACAAACAGCCTTTGAACTGGACCTATTTTTCTATTATTAAGAGAATCCATAGCTCAAAGATGGAAACAAGACAATTGCATTTTTGCAAAAACAAGTGCAATTGCTACTCTGCATTTTACACTTTCATGGGATCATTGCAATTGCAATTCCACAGAAAGTTATTTAGCACCAAGCTGGGTCCATAGTTGCAGGTGTGGATTGGATGTAGAAGAAGCTCAGGCGGTAGATCGAGATTGATACTTTGGTCCTAGACGTTGGGGATTTTGGATTGTTTTTGCGTTTTATTGTTCGTTCGTTTGTTTGTTTGTTTGGGGGTCACACCAGGCGGTGCTCAGGGTTTACTCCTGGCTCTGTACTCAGGGATCGTTGCTGGTGGTACCTGGAGCACCATACCGGGTGCTGGAAATCAAACCAGGGTCTGCCACATACAAGGCAGGTGTACTCTCACTTTGCCCCCTCTAGATATTTGTTAAATCAGGAAATTTCATTTCCAAATGAAGAACTATCTAACAATGACTTTGTTTTGACGTCTACACTGAGAACACATTATTACTTGAGTGATGATTTGTTAATATGTAACAGAAACGAACTGATTTTCTCCACAGAAAGTTCCATGTGAATAAAAGAAGGGAAAATTAGATACATGAAATCGATTTTCAAGTAACTGTAGGGACAGTTATTTGTTTATAGAACAGTCAGATATAATTCAATATTGTAGGTTCTCGTGCAATCACAAAACATTTGTTTTTATATGTTGGTTTTAAAATTTCAGATTTTTCTTATAATTTAATTTAAAAAACCTGCAGTGCTTTGATTTAAGTATCAGTATGCTAAAAATATGCATTCACTATTTTATTCATTAATTGTATCTCCTGTCGTGGTTTTACGTTAATTTAAATCACACAAAAGAACTGATTAAAGGTGTTTGCACGCTCTGCATTTTAGAATTTAGGGGAGCACAGCAAGACTCCCCCAACCTACTTAATTGAGTAAAAGAATAACTCTCCCAAGTAGCCAAGAACTAGCACCGTAGTAAAATTACAAGAAAATTTTGTCAAGGAATCTTTTCCTCTCTGCAAGTTATTTGACCAAAAGCTGAGGTGCAGAATTTCAGCACAAAGGTGACTTTGGAGGAGAAAGTTTGTGCCAAACTGGATCAGTTATTTTTCTGTTATGTAAGTGGTGGTGGGGGGGAAAGGAATTAACTGTTTACTCTAAGCTATAAATTTAGGATTCTCCTGTTACACCAAATGACAGAATTTCAAAACCTCAAACTTTAGGGTTGTATTTTTATAAACTATTATCTGTGCCTACTCAAATGAAATACAATTAGATATTAAATAATTTTGCCAATTATATTTGAATAGTACAAAGTTACCTTATTCACTGTCAGAAGTGAAGTCTACTATTGTGAAATGATGGTTAAACAATTAAAATATTTATTTTAAAATACCTATTTCCTGATTATATATAATGTATCAGTAAAAGAACACAGAATAAGAAGTAAAATCAAGATGACAAATTCACCAAGTCACTCACAATTCTATCATCCAGAGATAATTACCATTAACATCTTGTTTTATTTCCTTACATCAGGTTTTATACACACATCTACATAAAACTCACACCAAAATACTTATTGCATGAGTGCATATTCCTGGATTTTATAGAAAATTTAAAACATAAAAAATGTAGACAAAGAATCATAATGAGCCCAACTATCCATCAACCCAGCCTGGCCAACCCATCAATACCGTCTTCCTTTCTTCCATGAATATTATCTTAAAGCAAATTCCAGAAATTGTGTCGTTTCATCCACAAATATTTCCACATAAACTTTTAAAAGACAAGGGTTTTCTAAACATAACTATTATCACATCTAAACAATAATGTTTTGAAAACATGAAATACTGAGTCAGTGTTCAAATTTCCTGTTGTCTCAGAAATGCTATACATATTTTTATATTTTGTTTGAAGCAATTTTCAAATATAGTTCACATACTGAGGATAATAAATGTCTATTAGATCTCTTTAAATATGCACAGATTGTGTTGCAGGATTTCCTCCCACCCCACTGCAATTTGTATGTAAAAGAAACCAAATGATGGGCTGGAGTGATAGCACAGCGGGTAGGGCGTTTGCCTTGCACGCGGCTGACCCGAGTTCGAATCCCAGCATCCCATATGGTCCCCTGAGCACCGCCAGGGGTGATTCCTGAGTGCATGAGCCAGGACTAACCCCTGTGCATTGCCGGTGTGACCCAAAAAGCAAAAATAAAATAAAATAAAATAAAATAAAATAAAATAAAATAAAATAAAATAAAATAAAATAAAATACAAAATAATTGTTTAAAAAAAAAAAAAAGAAACCAAATGATTTTCTCTGTAGCTATCCACAAAGACTAGGTTATTCACATTGCATCCTCTTGGTAGCATTTAGCAAGTTCCTATGTCCTCTACATTTCTGACACCTTCCTACAAATTTTACTTTTATCTTTTTTTTGCTTTTTGGGTCACACTTGGCGATGCTCAGGGGTTACTTCTGGCTCTGCACTCAGGAATTACTCCTGGTGGTGCTGGTGGAACATATGGGATGCTGGGAATTAAATCCGGGTTGACTGTGTGCAAGGCAAACACCCTACCCGCTGCGCTATTGCTCCAGCCCCAAGTTTTACTTTTTAAAAATGGGAGATGGCAGTGTTTATATAAAGTGTAAGGGGAAAAAATTACACATATAGGCCTTACATATTCCATGAAAAACTCCAAAATATATTAACACAACTTGTTTTAGAAGTTTTATTAATGTCATCTGAGATATGATTATTTCCATAACAAAATCCAAGTTTAAAATAGAATTTAATGTAATATACTTTAGGTTCCAGAGTTGAAAACATACACATATATGTAAATGATAATAATTCAAAATATTTTGTATTAAATGGTTTTAATTTTCTTATTTACAAATCAAAATCATATAGTAATCACTAATTGGCTCTTACTGATTTTCTGATCATTCTATTTGCCATTTCTTGAAGTTTTGTTGGAATAAGCATTATAAAGTAAATTTGTTGTGTGCCAAAGGGAGCACAATCTTGGGATTGGGAGGGAAACTGAGAATACTGGTGGAGCAAAGGTCATACTGGTGGTGTTGTAACACTAAACGCTTGAAACAACTGTATAATGACCAACTTTGTAAATCACAATGTTTTTAATAAAAATTAATTAAAAAAATTAAAGTAAAATAAAATTCTGTACATACTTGAAACAAATTAAAATGGGCGCTGGAGTAGGACTGTTTTATAAGACCTGGGTTTAACAATTAAGAAGTATACAATATACAATAATCTATTATGGCTTGCAAACTAATGATATTTTATTGTTATTATTCATTGAGTTAATATTTTGACATATAATGGAGGTATTCAAATAAGTATCACTTGTATCACTTGTCATCCCAATTTGCTCAAGCGGGCGCCAGTAACGTCTCCATCTGTCCCTGTCACGTGCAAGTGACATCTGCTTGCTCCAGGAACAAGAAGAGCCTTAAATCGTTCATTCAGGGTTTTGACTTCTTCGTCATCCAAATAAGTAACTATATTAATTTTGATTTTGTGTTATTTTATTGGTTTGGGGGTCACACCTAGCAGTACTCAGGGCTTATTTTCTGCTCTGTATTCATAAATTATTCCTGGTAGTGCTTTGGGGACCATATGTGGTTCTGGGAAATGAACCCAGTTCAGGTACATGTAAGACAACCAACTTACCCATTGTACTATCTCTTCAACCCTTGTGTTTGTTTTAAAACGATTGTTTGAACTCATTCATGGATGCATTCATAATGTATTTCAATACATCTTTCTAGTCATTCTTCTTAATGTAGCATTATCCCTATTTAGCTCATGGTGAAATTTGCAAACCAATTCCTGAACAAGATTTTGATTGGCTCTTATACCCTTTGATAGTGCTCCTGCTATTTGGTATAAGATGTTCTAGGCTCATCTTGTATAATTCCACACAGTAAAAAATCTATTTATATTTAAGAGATGGTATATAAATATGATACAAAACCATAGAACAGCAACTATTTATAATAGCAAAGCACTGGAAACAATCCAAATGTCCATTAATAGAGGTCAAGTTGAGGAAAGTTTGGTACATTCACACAATGGAGTTCTATGCAGTCATAAAATGGATTGCTGCATCTTCAGCTATACTTACCGTGGTTGATCTCTAGGATATATAGCACATAAAATATCAAAGAGAAAAAAGTGAATCAGTATACTACCATTTATGTAAAAGTGTAGAAAAAAGAATATAAATCTACACATATCCACATGTATAAATACACATAAATATACTTATTTATACATTTATAAATCTCCTGAATGGCAGAGCCTGGCAAGCTACCCGTGACGTACTTTATATGCCAGAAACAGTAACAATAACAATAATAATGTGCTCTTCATCTTCCTGGAGCAAAGCAGATGCCATTGGGCTGCACTGGCATGTGACAGGAATAAATGAAGACATTACTGGTGCCTGCTCGAGCAATCTATGAACAACAGGATGATAGTGATAGTGATAAATTTACTTATATTAAAGGCCACTGCAGGATATATACATATTTCAAAATAATAGGTACCAAAAAAATAATAACAGGTACCTATCAGAAGGGAAAAGAGATTAAGGGAATAGGATGTTGTTAAAAATTTAGACTTACTTGACTCAATCTCGACTTTGGATTTGATTTTTGAATCATGTAAATATTTTATATAATTATAAAATATTAATTTTTGAAGAAACTCTTAATTTAAAAAATCAAATTGTGTACTGAGTTGGAGGCATACAGAGAACTTTTTCAAATTACTTTGACAACACCTTTCTAGTGGGATATATTCTGAAGCAGAAAGAATGTCAAAATATTTTTGGCAGGAATGGGCACTCAGCAGTGCTAAGGAGCTATTCCCCATTCATTTATCAGGGATCATTCCTGACAGTAGTTGGTATATGAGAGACTATATGACACTGGGGGTGGAACCCAGGACTCCTGTGTGGTTAGCTGTGTGCTCATCCCATTGAGTCATCTCTCTAGTTCCCATTAACAATGTTTTATAGTTCTTGCCAAGGAGTTGGCTCGATGAGCTGAGCGCTTTGCAAGGCCAGAGACACAGGGGCAATCCCCAGCATCACTTGGTCCCCTGAGTCATCACCAAGAATGGCCCCTGAGCACTGAGTGGGGGGAAGTAGTCCTGATCACTTCCAATTGTAGCTCCCAACCAAAACCAAAGCAACAAAGCATCTTAACCAGTTATTGGTATGTGACGAGTATATATTCATATATACTTAATGCAGGTTTAACATCAGCTATTTAGATATTTTTCTATTTCTGAACGTTTATGTTGATTTCATTTCCTTAGATTCTATAATAACCATGAGGCATTTGCACACATAATTACGTTACTTCTTCAGTTCAAATCTTTATAAGTGGGATACATTACTTCTTCAGTTCAATCTTTATAAGTGGGATTACCTGACCAGAGAGTAGCGATGTATTTTTAAATTATTTTTATTTATTTTATTTCATTTTTGCTTTTGGGGTCACACCCAGCGATGCTCAGAAGTTCTCCTGGCTCTGCACTCAGGAATCACTCCTTGCTGTGCTTGGGAGACAGTATGGAATGCCTGGAATTGAACATGGGTCAGCCACATGAAAGGCAAATGCCCCACCTACTGTACTATCACTCTGGCCCAGCAGTGATGTATTTAAACTCTTGTCAAATTTGCTTCTACAGTCGTCTTACTAGGTTACACACCAAGCAGCAGTGAAGGAAAATGTCTGTCTCACCTATGTTACTTTTTTGATGGTTATATTGACCAATTTCTTCCAATATGATCAGATAGAATCATCATTTTTTCTTTTTATTGTAGAGAAAAATCTAAGAATAACAATATTATATTTAGACTGTATTTTTGTATCTATGGTATGACTAAATTACAAATTAACAAAGATTAGAATGGCTATACCAAACTCAATGTATTACTTATAATGAATGTGTGGAATTGTCAGACTTTAGTTGCAAACATATATTTCATGAAGGTATTTGGATATTTATCTTTGTAACTGTTTGGTTATTTGATAACTGCTTTGAAAATTGCTAGTACATTTCCCTTTAACCTTTGTAGAACTCATTATATATGAAATTATATTTTCCAATCATAGTTTAGAAAGTTAACTCTGAAAACAGTAATTATATGTTCTATATATATTCAATTTCAAATGAATGTCATGAAAGTAAAAGAAAAACAGATTATAAATTAAAATCATAGCTTGTTAGAGCTAGGGGGATCTTAAAGATCATCTGGTCTAACCTCTTCATTTCATCTTTGGGGAAACCAAGGAAACATAGTTACATAACTTTCCAGAGGTTGGATAGTGAAATTGAGACAAAGTGAGATAAAATCCAGAAGTGATTAAATTTAATGTCCACCCCACATTGTTTCTCTGAATTAGCTAATCTTGAAGGCAATGTGCAAAAACAAAAAGAAATGAGACTGTGGGTGTCTCCCTTTGAAATTCTATTATTATTCTGCCTTTCCAATAATAAAAAATCTCTTAAAAAATGAATCCAAGCCCATATTACAAAATGAGAAGATATTTGGAAATATTAACAGATACTGATATCCTGAAGTTACAAATGAATATTCTAATAGCAGGCATTTATTGCAGTCAAAATCTACAACATCTGGATTACATACATGATGCAATTCATTGGTCATATTTCACTGAACTCGAACAATAATCTCGAGCAAGCGAGCTTATGTGACATACCCCATATAATGATGTCACAAATGTCAGAGCAGAAATGGACCTGGCATTCACGGGCACAGTGAATTGTTTGAAGTTTCAAGCCTCCTTGGTCTGTTTCATTGCTCCCGGGATTGGTGAAATTATCTGTTTCTCCCAGCTGTTTTCTTACAGGATCAAAGTTTCCACTTTAGAAATCTATTTATTCCAATATGGTGGAATTCCTTAGAGCGAACATTTCTATAGATGGTGATTCTACACCTTCAACAGCTAGAGATGTAAATGTTTATTCCTCACCTGTAATATGGATATAACTTCCACTTCATTAGATAGATACAGGATTTAATAAGGTCATTGTATTCATTTTTTCAGTAGAATACCTGGCACCCAGAACCTACTCAGTAAACTATATCTGCTATCATCAACTATTACTATTGTCATCAATATTATTAGTTATTAACAACATCATTGTTACTCTTTCCTACTGACCTCTTTTTAAGTCAAAAGCTTGCAGGTAGGGGTCTTCTATCATCCCAGAGGCTAGTGACTTGTCAGATTTTTTTCTCCTGCCAGGAGAGCAGAAGGGTAATAAAGCACAGCTAAGGAATAGTTGAAGATAATGGAAGAGAGAGGTGGGAGCAGCCCAAAGAGAACTTAGAGCTATTTTCCTGCAAACTAGTTGGGGTAAGTTTATTGAACAGTTCATTTGAAGTCTAGTGCTCTATGCAGGATGCTATGATCTTTCTTTCTTAGACTTCAGGGGCTACTGGGACACAAAGAAGGACCCTTTTAGCAGGCTGTGAGACAGTCTGTCTATCCCTGCCCAGAGAATCCCAGTTTCCAAGGCACCGTGCACCATGGCCATTTACCTATTCGTGCATGCTGGTGAAAACGGGCAAACACTTCTGTTTACTGTGCCTGGAAACTGGCCTTTTGCCACACAAAAATTTCTAATTGTACCCTAAGGTACAGGTCATGTATTTCACAATGTGAAGATCTTACTAAGACTCCATGTACACATTGGACTTCAAGATTTGGCAGCGTGCCATTTCCAAGGGCTGGGTCCAGTTCTGACTCAGGGAGGAGGTCTCTAGGTGGCTTTCGGCGGGTGGGGCAGAAGCGCGGAGACAGCCTCCCAATGTTTTTCTAGCAACTTTTCCTGATCACAGGTACCTCAGAGCTTCCTGTTTCCTTCTACCACCTTCTCCCCCTGGCCCATGTATTTGATTTCCGGTATCTTTATTTCTTGCCTTTTGCACTGTTGTGAAAAGATTATCAAACAGTGAAAAAGATTTGCACTGTTTCTGTTGGGGTGAAACAGAAAATGATGCAAAGGGTTATTCAGTGAAAGGTAGGGCTCACTCGCTGCCCAATCTTCAGTGAGATTTCTAGTCAGTTACCTGAGCAGAAGTAACCAGCTTCTGTTCTGGGTTGAGTGGCAAACTGACAGGCAAGAGCCCCATCTTCTAGAACGAGAGATGGGCCACCATCATCTATATCTATCAGAAAATAGTCATGCAACAGATTAGAAAGTGAACACCAAAAGTTGGGGGTGAGAGGAGGGTGGTCTGCAGTGATAGTTGAACCAGGCAGTGGAGGAAGAGAAGACTGGGGCTATTGTAGGGAGAGAGTTTTGCAGAAGAGCATGGCCAATTAACGTGCCATGGGCACAAAGTTCTCAGTATTTCTTTATTTGCCACGCCCTTGTAAAGTATCAACCATGTTCTCATGACCACACTAGCTATGTCTGTTCTCTTCAGTCTTATAATGTGTCTAGAGGCACTCTTAGCATCCTTGTTGTAAAGAGAAACCGAGGCACAGAAGCAGCTAGGAAAGTTGCCCAAGTCACAAAGTGAGTGAATAGTAAGACCTTGACTTTGCACACAGGAGACAGGCTGAAAGTTGGGGACTGGGAGCTGAGAGTGGAGATTATTGTTTATGTGTATGTATGTATGTGCCTCTCTCCCGTGGGTTTGGGCCCTCTTGGTAGTTCTTTTGTTGAATGTTAAAATCTAAAATAATTTTAATTTATGTGGAGGAAAGAAAAATGATAGGATGTTACAGATAATCGTTGAATCTGGAGATGGGGTTCAAGTGGAAAAGCACAAGCCTTGCATGTCAGAGCTCTGGGTTCATTCCCTGGTACTGCATGGAGTCTCTCCAACAATGCCAGACATAACTCTCAGAACCCTTAGCCTGCTGGTGTGTTCCCCCTCAACTGTATACACAAGATGACATATTAAAGATAATATTCTATCAAATAATAGTTTGTATATCATATCTCTTCTCTTTTAATGTATTTGTGTATTGGTATTTGGAGGGGATACAAGGGATACAAAGGATACAAGGGATACAGAACTAATTTCTAGTTCTGTGCTCAGGGATAACTCATGACAGTACTCAGGGAACCATATGCAGTGCCAGGGATCAAATTGAGGTCAGCCACATACAAGGCAAATGCCTTAACATCTGTACTATCTATTTTTAAAAGTCTTGAAAAAACTTCTCTACTCTGGGAGAATGGCAATATTTATATATATGGTCATGTTTTCCTATAACAACACATAATTTTTTTTCCAAATCAGTGTTTTCTATTATATTCTCAATGTTCTATAACCTTTGCTATAATTCCACAACATTTCTATCATCCGAGAAAAAAAACAAAGCCACAAAAAAAACTTTATACTTGTTAGTAATCCTCCTAATTCTTCCCATACCCCACCTCATACCCTGGAAAGCCACATTTTTTTGTCCATTGAATTTGCTATTTTCTGACCATTAATTTGCTAATTGGGATCATTTAATATAAATGGAATTAGTAAAACATGTGACATTTTGTGATTAGTTTTTTCACTCTAAATACTGTTTAAAAATATCCATGGCTTTTTTTCATCAGTGCACTTCTTTTTGGACATTTTTTTAGTAGTTGGTGGGCTGTATCTGGTGATGTTTGGGTTTACTCCTAATTCTGTGCTCATGGATAAATTTTGGCAGTGCTTGGGGGAACATAGGAGGTGCCAAGGATCGAACCAGGATTGGATGCTTTCAAAGCAAGCACTTAATCCCCATACTATCCATCTGGCAGAGGAACCCAGATGTGTGGGACCCGGGGCTGAGATCTCCAAGCCTGCTCGGATTGGGACTGGGCCTCTTCCACCCAGATCTCCCATTTTCCAGTAGCTAGGTGGTCACACCCAGGGACTGCCCCTGGAGCCGTGTAATACCACCAATGGCCATCATCCAGAAACTATAAAACCAAGCTATGGCAAAGCGGCCACGTGACATCTTAGAGCCTAGTTCTCCCTCTGGGAGAACCTGGCAAGCTACTGAGAGTTTTCTGCCTGAATGGGAGAGCTTTGCAAACTCCCTGTGGAGTATTCATATGCCCAAACCAGTAACAATGATGGGTCTCATTCCCCTGACCCTGAAAGAGCCTCCAATGTGGCACTGTTGAAAAGAATGAGTAAAGAGAGGCTTCCAAAATCTCAGGACTAGGACAAATGAAGATGTTACTGAGACTGCTCGAGAAATTCGATGATCAATGGGATGATTATGATGATGATGATGATGATGATGATGACTATCTCTCCAGCCCATCAGCCCTTTCCTTTTTTATGACTGAATAATATTTCCTTGTACAAATAGACCACATTTTGTTTATCCATCTGGCATCAGTTGAGGTCATTTGGTTTGTTTCCAACTTTTGGCTATTGTGAATAATGCTGCTGTGCACATTTGTGAAGAAGTTTTTTTGTGAACACATTTTTCAAATTGTTGGTTTATATATGGGAGCTCTATGTTGACTTATAAGTCAACTTTGAGTATTAAATGTATTGTGCTCCCACTTCTTGTAAAGGTAAATTTTAGAGGCACATAGTTGCTTTAGTAGATGCCTGATTTACATGAGAAGGTCAGTTTCGTGGTGGCACCTACTTGTTAAAGTTTAATGTGTCAATATTTGGCCATCATTGGCACTCAGTAGATATATCCTCCATGGTATTTCTTGTGATACCTTCAGATGACAGATGGAGAGTAATAGAGAGAAATTTGCCTGAAAGCGCACTTGAACAACCAGCTTCTCCAGTTATTCCTGAAGCACACCATATAGACAAAGCAAGTCTGAATTGAAAACTCTAAGAGGATTAAACAATTTTCTAAGAATAATACTAATTATAATATAGACTCCACAATTTTTTTTAGCATTCACTGCATGCCTAGCATAATGTTAACTCTTTATAGCTCTTCTCTACACCTATATTCATCAAAATTGAGTGAAGCTTTCTTTCTTAGTTTTGGTTTTCAGGCCATGCCTGGTAATGCTGAGGGATGATTTCTGACTTTGTGCTCAAGAGTGGACCCCTATGGTTAGTGGGCCAAATCCAGCAGTGCTTGGGGGGCCAACCATATGCAGTGTCAGGGACCAAACTGGGGTCAGCCACATACAAACACCTGAACCTCTGTACTATCTCTCAGGCCCCTACATGTGACCCTTAAGTACTTAGAAAGTGCTTCATTCGAGTTGCAACAAATTATATGTATAAAATACGTGTGAGATTTTTGAAGACAGTATAAATAGAAATACAAATATCTCACTAACATTTTTACACATTGAAATGATATTTGGGAGCTGGAGTGATAGTACAGCAGGTGGGGCACTTGTCTTGAACACAGCCAACCTGGTTTCAATTCCCAGCACCCCAGATGTTCCCCTGACCGTAGCCAGCAGTGATACATGAATGCTATGCTGAGCCAGGAGTAAGCCCTGAGGAACCCAGGAGTAAGCCCTGAGGAGTAACTCTGGAGTAAGTAAGGAGTAAGCCCTGAGGAGTAAGCCAGGAGTAAACAAGGAGTAAACCCTAGGGAGTAAGCCAGGAGTAAGCCAGTAGTAAGTAAAGAGTAAGCCCTGAGGAGTAAGCCAGGAGTAACTAAGGAGTAAGCCCTGAAGGGTAGCCAGAAGTAAATAAGGAGTAAGCCCTGAGGAGTAAAGCCAGGAGTAACCCAGGAGTAAGTAAAGAGTAAGCCCTGAGGGGTAAACCAGTAGTAACTAAGGAGTAAGCCCTGAAGAGTAGCCAGGAGTAAATTGTTTTGGATATGCTGAGTTACTAAAATTTGTTTCACCTCTTTTTTTAACCATGTGGCTACTACAAAAAAATAATTTTATTTGACTCGCATTTGTGAGTTGCATTATATTCTATTGTATCTCACTTGTTCTAGACTATTCTTTAGGGTACTTTGATCAGCCAAATGGTATTATCATCCCCACATTATGGGTGAGGAAGTTGAGGCTAAGAGAGCTTAAGTAAATTCCTTGTGATCATACAGCTGTGGCTTAAGCACAAATCTGTCTCGAAGCCTGAATTCTTACCCATCACTCTATGCCATTTCCCTACAGTCCAGAAGTATAACCAGGGAGTACAGATGGTCATGATCATTACCTCTGGCTAAAAACTCCTTCCAGTCTTTACTGTATAGTTCAAGAAAAATGTCCCATGTCGTTCTGCAAGGTAGAATTTAGGCTGGAGTTGGGAACTGGCCTGTGGGAAAGGTTCTTAAATACTGCCACTTTGTTAGGGGTTGGGGCTTCCTCACCAAGGACTGAAGATAGATGAAACTACTTCACAGGTTGCTTTCATTCCTATGATCCTGTTTTACAATTCATGTCAGAATCACGGGGTCAGCCACTCAGACACCATTCGGCACTCAGAGTGAGAGGGAGTAAGGAGAGTGAGTTGAATTAGTGCTTCAGGTTTGGCCTTTCCCCCTGTGAAAAGTAAGGCTTTAATTTGATCCCATTTCATTTGAATTTGTGAAAACCTCAATGGGACACTCTTCAAAGCAATGCTGACCTCTTCAACATTACAAGGAGAGCAGACCCAACTGTTTCAGAGAGGAAAGAAAGTCATTCTACTTTCCTTCTCCCCCCACTCCCTTAAACCACTCTTAGTAATACGTTTTTACTGTGTCTAGTCTCCCTTTTCTAAGGGAAAGGGCTTTTTCCTAAGGAAAAATTTTTTGCGGCTCACAAAGAATTCTTTCCCATCTGCACATATTATCCGTTAGCTATTAACTGTATTTTAAATATTTTAATTGTAATATCATTTTACATATACTTGAATAGAACATGTATCATGAGTACAATTTGCTTATTTAATGTCAAGGACCAAAGAAAAAGTTCAGTTTAGAATACAACTTCCTTAGGCTATTTTTCCAAGGTGGGAAGGTAGGGCCATTAGGAATCACACGGTCCTCAGGGTCTCATTTCAAACCCTTTTATATTCTTCATGACTAGACATACTGCTAACAGCTGTGAAGCAAAATCATACACCTTTTTCTTTTCTTTCTTCTCCCAGACTACAAATTATTAGCATAGCTAGAAATAAGACAACTAAAAGGTGAAGCTTACACCTAAGAGACTAAAAGGTTTCTCCATGTGTATATACTGTGCTTTAAAAAATATTTTAATTCACCGTCAAATTTATAGTGCCCTGAAATTAGGTTGCCTTTGGCTAAAATAGCTACGTGGAAAAAAATTCCAACATTTGTTTTTTGTTTAGTCATTCTCCCTTAAAATTCTTTAGTGGTTTCAAATGCAAATCAGTTGAGATAACAGTGAACCATAGGAAGAAGTCAGAAAATAGTATTGGGAAAGGGCTATGAAGCTGGGAGGGAGGGGATCTCAATTCTAGTTCTGTTTCAACAATAAATTAGCAGCAAGAATATGGAGAATTTAAGGTTCACAAATATTTACCAGACACCCAAAGTACAACACATAGTAATAATAAATGCTGTAGGAAAGACCAAGACATGAATGTTCAATAAATTTAACACCAATAGAAAAGAAGTGTGTGTGCTACTAGGAATCCCTTTAAGAGTACACAGACAAATATGAGCATAAATCCAGCCAGGGAGATTGACAATGACCTTGTGGATGGATGACGTCTGAAGTGGTCTTAGAAGTTTTTTTGATGGTACATGTAGATGATGTCCTATAAGTCTGATTGATTTCTTGATGGGTCTGGAAGGGAAGAGTGTTGAAATCAGAAGGTGCAGGGTAGCGGGGGTGGGAGCGTTGGATACTGAGGCGTCCAGTCAGAGAGCACAGAGCTGGTTCAAGAAACTTGTTAGACAGGAAGGCACAGTTGATTCTGAATAATAATGGGAGATAAGGCTGACCACTAGATGATAATCAGATTGTGGGAGAGCTTGAATTCCATTTGGACTTTATGGGGAGTCGGCGGGGGGGGGGGGTGCTGCATCAGTAAAGACAAAGCTGATCCATGACAGATAACTTTGCTAGGATGGTGATTCTGACAGCGCTGAGTTACGAAGACCACGAAAGCCTTGCGATCAGTTAGCGAAACGTCCTGATACATTTCCGGCGATAGAATGAATAGAAAACGCTGAGACAGGAGGCGTTTTGGAGGGAGAATGGACAAGGAGACATTTGATTTTGAGATGCAAAAGATGACTGAGGTTTTGAGCATTGATGAGACGAATAATGGAGATGCTGAGACTAGAGCTTTGCCAGGAATGCTGCTAAAATGGAGTTTGCACAGTCTATTCTGAATACAAAGGCTAGTCCTATGATAAATCAATCTCTGACTCCCCTCTTCCTCAGGCCCTTCCTTCCCTTCCCAACATTCAGTGACTTAGAAAGCCTCCTGAGCCCACTTTCCCTTTGATTTCTTCTCCTCCCATACTCTTCTCAAAGGACATTAGCCCCCTAGGCCATCCCACTGCCCCTCCAAGAATGCCTGCCACAAATAAGTTACAGGACCTGTCTAGGGATTTCTCTACTCAAGGCACATTTTCCTCACACAGTTCTCATCCCTCCCTTCAGTGTTTACTCAAATGCCACCTTTTTAGACTTTTTAGAAAGACCTTTCAGCAATCACCGCCTCCTCCCCGTTGCCACTTCCCCTCTTCCCTCCAGGCCCTTTGTCTTCCTTCTCACCATCTGACATATACTTTCACCATCCAGAAAGGGAAGCTGTTAAAAAAACTAACAAACAATGATTTTGATCGCTCCATTGTGAGATATAATAATTTTTACAATTTTTCTTTTACTGAACTATTTTTTGATAATTCCACCTACCATTTTGTGGTAATAAGCAATATAAAATAAATTATTTAGTTCTTGCTAAAGAGGCAGTCTTGGGGAGGTGGGTGGGAAATTGGGGACTCTGGTGGTGGGATTGATGTTGGAACTTGAAATGCCCGAAACAATTGCATTAAGAACAACTTTGTAAACCATGGTGTTTTAAAAAGTTGGGAAAAAATAACAAATAAATGAAAACATTATACAATAAAAAATAAACAGAATGCAACTCACTGTATTCAAGGGTGCAGAGAGGTTTATTAAGCTCACATTGTCATTCTTGGGACTGTATATTGATAAAATCCCTCTGAAAGCTATTTGGCAGTGATCTGAAGTCGTAAAATGTTGCTGTCCTGGAACATTTTATGTTTTAGAAATTCCGAAAATCAATTCTCAGAAGAAAATCTAAACTATAGAAAGGGAAATGTCAGGAAAACATATTGATGTGAAGTTTGTAATATCAAGAGGTTGAAAGATCTGAAATATCTAGACAAAATAAGGAGATAGCTAAATTAAGTAAATAGCTGCTCATTTACATAATGGCATATTATTCACTTATTAAGAGGGCAGCTATGAAATGTTGGTTAGCAACAAAGAAAATGCCTATGAAACAGTTATAGTTACAGAAATGAGATCCATAGTTGTGTAAATGTGATTTCAGTTACTGTGAAGTATCTATACACAAAGATACTTGGAAAGCCAGAGAGTTCAAGGGGATGAGCACAGGCCTGACATGTTCAAGACCCTGAGTTGCTTCTCTGGAACTTCTGGGCCCTCTACTCTTGCAAGCACCGCAGGGGGTAACCCTGGTGGATTCTGAAAACCTTACTGCAGGCACACACTGGCAAAGCATGACAGAGAGCATTCCTGGGAACCCCGACACTCTAGGGTTCGACTCCCCGGGAAAGAAAGACTTGGATGAAGTTATACTAAACACTGACATGAAATACATTCAGCTATTGAGATTCTAGCTGCCTTATCTTTTTCTAAATGTTTCAATTTTTCTGTATAGAGGTTATAAACTTCCTGGTCTGTGGGGATTTTTATTTTTAAAAACAATCACTTTTTGTTTTTAAAACAAGTGATACATTTTTTAAATAGTCAAAAGATCATGGTGGCTAAATTCAACTGACCCTTGAGAATTCAGCGCTTCTCAACTTAATTTTTTTTCTGGACTGTGGTCCCTTCTGAACTTGCTTCTTTCATGTGTTCCCTCCCCCACAAACTCTGTCCTACTGATTGATCCCCTACTCTCATGCCCTTGTCCATAGGAGCAACTGGCACAGTTTTCACACACAGCCCCCTTAGTCTATCCATGTGGTCCCCTGGGGGGAAATGCTGCTCTAGACTGTTCTGTAAGTTTAAACAGTATTGAGTTTTCAGGCCGACGAAACCTACCTGTAAAACTGGGGCTCAGGGACCAGAGGGATAATATATCAGGGGAGGCACTTGTTTTTGCATGCAGCTGCCCTGGGTTCCATCCCTGGTACCACATATGGTCCCCTGAGCACCACCAGGAGTGCTCCCTGGACACAGAACCGGAAGTAAGCCCTGAACATAGCCATATATGATCTTAGAGCCAAAAAATAAATAAAATTAATTTGGGGCTCTGATGTCAATAGCTGACCCTATGGCTCATTTGTGTATCATGTGTCAGATCCCCGCCTTCCTCACACCTAACCTCTTCCTCTCTTTCACTTGCCCAGATAATTTTAGACAGGCTGAGGCTGTTTTTGTTTTTTACCTACTTCTTCCCCCCATGTGTAGATGCAGATGGTTCCTACCTTGCTCTTCTCTCTAGCAGTGAGCATCATTCATTCTATATTTGATTATTTTTTTTATGATGGCCTAGAAGTGGGAGTGCGTTCAAAAGAAAATAAAAAGAATCCAATATCTACCCGCCACAATTCAGTTCATCTATTTCCTCCCTGCCATCTTACAAAGCCGGGAAAATAAATGTTACATCTTAAGGATGAGGAAACTGAGGTTGAGAGAATTAAAACTTTTCCCAAGAAAAAATCTTCATCTTTTTGACCTCAAATCCTATGCCCTTGATGTGTACATTGACAAAACACATTAATTATTAAAATCTTCTAAGTGAATTTATTATATAGATGTATGCCAGGTGAAGTCAACAATTGAATAGCTGAATAATTCAACCTGAGATTCTCAATCAATTGATACTGAGTATCTTTGTGTTTAAATCGACCAGCTCATTGCTTTGGATTTTGTCTGTCCATAGTGTCTTCATTAACTGTGAGAAACCTTAGCAATTTGATATATTTTAACATTTTGGTTCTCTCAGTATAAATGCTGTTTATTTATTGACTATTATTTCTTTTTGATGAATGGCTTCTCAGCTGATGGATTTAGAAGCTCAACAACAAAAAATTTTAAATATAAAATCAGGGGCCAGAGCAATAGGATAGGGTTAAGGTGCTTGCTTGGCATGGCCAACCCTGGATTAATCCCTGGCACAGCATATGAACCCTGAGGACTGCCAGGAGTGACCCCTGAGCACAGAGCCAAGAGTAAGCCCTGAAAACAATCTGGCAGAGTCCAAAATAACAGCTCATAAAATAAAATAAAGTATAGAACAAAACCCTGTTATTAAATATAAAGTTAGAGCCCTTTAACTGGTTACTTGGACTTGAGAAATGAGACTATTAATAGAAGACATGTAAAATGTCAAAAGGAATGTAAAATTGTCATGACTAATACTATTGTAGGAAAATTTTTAACCAAAAGAGATTTTTTTCATTAAATAACCCACTACATCAAGCAACAGTCAGTTTAATAAAGATTCTAAGCAAATTTGTTGTAATGAGATTGAAGGAACTGAATAGAATATTCCAAGAAAGATTGTTGATAATGTTCACTATTATAACACTCGACAGTATTCTTCTTGTCTGCTTTCTTCGGCCAAAGCCCCTGGAGAAAACCCTTTCAGATTCCTGCATAGACGTGAGAAGCCAGACCATGGTCATCTGCAGAGATAACATTTTTGAGAACTTACTCTGAATGAGACGTAGCTACCTACAGCACTTAATTCTCTCATTTTAATGCTCAGACTGTTACACAACAGGTTGCTATCATTAGATCCATTTTATAAATAAGTAAACGGACAAATAGAAAAGTATTGCATTACTTTCTCAAGAGACTATCAAAAATAAAGCACACATATGTTGGCTGTTTTTTGCTTCTCTGAGAACTAAGAGAATAACATTCTGAAAAATAGAAATGCCAGTTCAACTTTTTAGCTTTTATATTAAGATGAAAAATAAGACTCATTTTGAATGTTAATGCCAATGATGAATTCCACTGAAGAGATTATTCCATGAGAGTTGAAATTTTAGCTCGAAAAATGAGAGGACGTGCTTTCCTTGGAAGGTCTGTACATCCCTCACCTCTTTTCCTGCTAAGTCAGGGCATAATTCACTCAAAGGATGTTTTCCTCTGGGAGGGAGGGGTTGTCAGTGGCGGAGCTGTCCTTGGTCTCAGAGGTCACAGAAGTTGTGCCTGGGTCTCTGACTTCTCACAAAGTTGCCACCAGTTTCGGGTGATTTGTCAAAATCTGTGGATCCAAAATTTTTAGTGTATTTTATTATTTTTATTATAGTTCCATTAATATAACTATATTAATTATAGTTCCATGATGTTATACTGTTAGTGATGGTTTCTCATGAATGTAATTCCAAAACTGCACCTTTCACCAGTGTACCTACCTCTCTTCCCCTGCTTGTTCAATATTTACAACAAATTGGGAGAATCCTTAGGTGAGGCCATGACATTTCTAAAAAACTTTATCACTTTACCTTAAAGATTTTTTTTTATCTTCATGAAAGATGAGCTTTCTCACCTGAGATTGGAAAAAAGCTAATGTTAAGTTCACTTAGTCAGTAAAATCATTTTGAGTACCTATTTTGTGCAGAAAGCGGTTCTAAATGACAAAAAAAAAAAAAGAACCCAGTAAGTTCTGGCCCTCAAATACTTTACATTCCTAAGATGAAATTCTCGCACTTAAAAAAGTTCAATAATCCAACATCTTGGAAAGATAAAAGAGCATTGTAGATACCAAGAGTTTGAAGTTCAAGGTAGGAAAATAGAAGATTATTGGATGATATTATGTGAACATGAGAGAGAATTTAATAAAGGATTTCTTGGAGGAAGCTAGATATAGTTATGTTTGTGGTTTAACCCCACTTACCCTCAAATAGAATAGGCAGAACACTACATGAAGGACAACTATGCGAGCAGGCTGGGTTCTGAAAAGGATTCAGCACAATCAACCATATCTACACAGTGACCAAGATAGATCACTGAAGTCTTGCGAGAGTTCAAGATGCCATTCTGTCTAATGGTCATCAATTTAAAGAAGGTCTTTGATTCTGTTGAGACTGAAGCAGTAAGCCTTAGCCAAATAGGGCATTCAAACTCAGTACATCAAGATCCTCTGTGAGCTGTATTACCGATTACCACCAAGATCTCACCATTCTACAAGGAAGTGATCATTGACGTAAAGTGAGGGGTTCAGCAGGGTGATACCATTTCACCAAAACTCTTCAATGCCACCCTCGAGAATGTCACATGATGACTGGGATGGGAAAGAATGGGAATGAAGATAGACGGTTGGCAACTACACCACCTCCGCTTCACTGATAACATCGTTCTCATAACACCAAACATTAGCCAAGAGGCACAAATGCTTGCCGACTTCGACCGAGAGTGTGGAAAGGTCGGACTGCAGCTGAATGTCACCAAAACATCTTCATGAAAAACGAACTAGTCCCTGACGTTCCATTTGCTCTCAACAGAACGAACATCTCTGAATGCAGCAGCTATGTGTACTTGGGTTGAGAACTCAACATGAGGAACGACTTGGCGCCAGAACTGCGCAGGAGGAAAAGAGCAGCGTGGAATGCCTTCAAGAGCGTTGAGGAAGTGGTTAAGAGGACGAAGAACCTCCAGCTCCAGGTACATCTTTTCAACTCCACCATTCTTCCTGCACTATCATACGCTTCAAAGACCTGGACCCTACGCAAAGGATGAGAACGCTATTTGGGTATCCCAAAGAGGAATCAAAAGAGCTATGCTTGGAGTATCACTCTTCACTCTAGTGAGAGAAGGAATCCGAGTTCTGACCTCCATCAAGGATCAAGAATCAGGGACGCTGTCTCATTTGCCAATGCATCGAAAATCAGATAGGCCATGGGTTATCGAACTTTGTATGGGGGAAGCATGAGCACAAAGATGTATGGATCTGTAACTGTACCCTCACGATGACTCTCTAATTAAAAATAAACTAATAAAAAAAAAAAAAGAAATCTATACCAGGAACTAAGAATCAGTTTAGCGGTTTATTTAATAAAGGGAAATGGCTAAAATACAAAAAAAAAAATCAGATAGGCCGAACACATAATGCAATTTAGAGACAACCACTGGAATAGAGCTTTTACCGACTAGATTCTATGGGGTGTCCAAAGACGGCATGGCCGCCCAACAATGAGATAGTCAGACTTCTTTGTCAAAACCCTGAATGAACGGTTTGAGGCTCTTCGTGTTCCTGGAGTGAGCAGATACCATTGTGCTACACTAGCACGTGACAAGGAACGAATGGAGACACTACTGGCGCCTGCTCAAGCAAATCGAAGATCAACTGGATGACAAGTGATACAAGTGATCCCTACATGTGAATTTATCTATGTATTTGTATTTATCCATTTAGCAGTATTTGTGTAAGTTATGTTTTTTTAACCTGTGATATGGTATTTAAAGATATACATATATATCATATATATATATATATGATCATGGCAGAGCATGGCAAGCTCCCCATGGCATATTCAATATGCCAAAAACAGTAACAATAATGGGACTCATTCTCCTGACCCTGAAAGAGCCTCCAATAAGGCACCGGCACCTTTGGGAAGGACGAGTAAGGAGAAGCTGCTAAAATCTCAGGGCAAGGACAAATGGAGATGTTACTGGTGCCCGCTTGAGCAAATTGATGAACAACGGGATAACAGTGACACAGTGATATCCTCAAATGAAATAAACAGGGCTGGAGCAATAGCACAGCGGGTAGGGCGTTTGCCTTGCATGCGGCTGACCCAGGTTCGATTCCCAGCATCCCATATGTTTCCCTGAGCATCACCAGGAGTAATCCTGAGTGTATGAGCCAGGAGTAACCCTTGTGCATCGCTGGATGTGACCCAAAAAGCAAAAAAAAAAAAGGAAATAAACTTAATATATGTATCTATAATATATATACATTTAAATATATAGTTAGGTGCAGAGGGCAGAATTGGATGGATCTTTAGCATATTTGGAGGAGAGGAGCACTGTCAGCAGTATGTGGGGGGAAAGGCTATAACTGATGAGGACTTTTTTTTTTGGTAACCAGTGGTGACTTGATTCAAAGCAATCAGAATTATTATAGAGAAATTGTGAAGGGTTGGGGTCAGCAATTATACATAGGTGGAGTTGAACATTAACATAAACCTGAAAAGATGTAAAGCACTTCCTTCAGGGGAAATTCTTCTTCTAGGAGATCCACCCAAGGCAGCATACCATCTAGGGGCATATTGCTTTCTCCTTTCTTCACTGGGAATCCATTTAAACAATTATATGAAATTTTACTTCTTAATAATATTTTTAGTCTTTTGTATAAACACATTAAGATATATAGACTCTTATCTATACCCTAGGAAAGCTTAAAATGGTCTCTCTCAGATAAAGGGTGCCTTTTCCTGGGAATATCTTGCTATACTACCCCTTCTACAGTCCTGTCCAGGTTAGTTTTCGCTAACCCCAATAGGGTTTTTTCAGTTACTTCTTGGATCATGAAAGAGCTTGTTCCATAACCATTGTCTTAACTTATACTTCTTTCTTTATTTCTATAAGTAATTTTTAATTTGATTTAATTTTAAACTTTATTATATTTTATTTTTATTTTAATTTAATTTTATTTTTATAATGTTGTACACAATAATTAAATTTAATATTCCAGCACTGATCCCACCACCATTACACCTTCCCACCATTATTTAAAATTTTCCCAACCACCACCCAAACCTGCCCAAATACCAAGCCTTAAATAATTTATTTTGTAATACTTGTTATGAATAATCCACTAAAAATTATCCAAAAACGTTTCCTTAGTTTTTGAAGTGTGTGAAGATTGTTGTATCTTACTCTGGAACCATTAAGCCCCTTGTATGAGAGATTACTAACATGAGGTTACAGGTTGAGCCTGTGTACTAATATTTCCATTTTTGATTGAGATCGATTGCCTTCTACTTTACACCCCATCCAATGTGATGTGATACTCCTGGTGCATCAGTTGTGTAGAGTATGAAATACTGTGGCCCTGTGCTCCAGGAATTCTAAAATTTTAAATAGGGTGAAATGTTTTTTTTTTTTAATTGAATCACTGTGAGATAGTTACAAAGCTTTCATGTTTGAGTTTCAGTCATACAATGATCAAACACCCATCCCTCCACCAGTGCACATTTTCTACCACCAATTTCCCCAGTATCCCCCCACCCTATTTGACCCTTCCCCCTGTATCTATGGCAAACAATCTCCCCCCATGGAGTTAAATTTTTAATAGAATAGTGACTTTGGGGTCCACAGGAATCTCTACCACTTGTTAATCTCTTCCTAGATTTACTTGTGAGTCTCTGGATAATGGCCATTAATGGTTTGGTGCCAGAGGCAGCTCATGGGCATGATTGCCAGGCTCCCAAAAGAACAGGGAGATGGGGAGAGGTTGCCTATTCCTGTCTTCATGAGAACCTGGAGAACAAAACCTGCTTACCTGAGTTTTTCAACAGATTCACTCATGGAATGAGTATGTTTGGATAAGCTTATCCAAACTCTCCATTTTTACTATAAACATACTCTGTGTTTTAAAAATATTTTCCCAAGGAGGTTGTATCCATGCATTGTTTTGTACAATTAAAAATTATATTAAATTTATAAAAAGAGTCAGAAGTTGGGTTTGAAGAAGCAAAGGAAGAAGATAATTCAGGTGGGAAGAACAGCTTGAGCCAATGTCTCAGGTGAAAAGGCACAGGTTATGTTTGGGGAACGGATGAGTGGGGTGAGCACTGAAGTGGAGAGTAGAAGTATAGAGTGAGGGGGATAGACCCAGGAAAGTCAGATTATGTGACTTCAAGTCTACTTATCCTGCATGCACAGAAGATCACAGCTATGTCTCCTTCAATAACTGCAGTTCTGATGAATGCCACCATTGTTAGATTTTTCAGGAACCACTGACAAATAGAAATGCTCTTCAGGCAACTGGGAAGCAGCTACTGATACTAGATCCACAATATTAATTTCACTATCAATCTTTGTGTGATGTTTGACATCTCTGATGAATAATTCAAATGTACAAAGGAGATTTCCATTCCAGCCTATGAGAAATGAGTCAAATTTACGAGATCAGAGTAAAAATTACTTGATTAGAAAATTTTGGGGGGATAATACAATATTTTTTTATATTCCCCCTCCCTTCCCTTTGTTGTCGTGATATGTAAGAGTTGCATACTTGGTTGGGGTGCATGTGGATTGAACTTGGTGATGGGGTAGTGATGGGTGTTCAACTCTTGACCTTGAGCGACTGGGACCATTTTAACTCTTACCGATAAGCCACTTCCCTGCTCCTGTTTTAGTCCTTTCTTTCCGAGGATTAATAGGAGAAAACAGCATCTTCTTGAAGCTTCTGTTTACCATGACGTCCCTAATCTAACATTATATGCATATACACATTTTATTCCCAGGCAGATAGTCCTAAACAGACGTGGTGTATCAAAAATCTATAGCTACCTAACTGATCTACAAGACAGTCTTGAAAGAAACAAATCTACAATGAGGAAAAATACTGCAGCTAGATGAATCTTGAGTCATGCATTGTGACTCATTTGAAGTGATTAGACTCTGGGTAAGACGAGTTTCTTTATTCACCAACAAGTGGTGAAGGGACATAGCACCGTTCCAGAACAATGATTTGAATTCGGCTTTTAAAAACATGCTCTTCATCTGGGGCAAATTATCTCACAGCCAGACATGGAGCTGGAGGACCAGACTGACCTGTGAATTTAGTTTTCAGCGTTCACTTTCCTTCTTCAAAGACTTTCACTCCTCAACTTTCCCTTGGCCACCCCACCACCCCCTATGCTGCCTGTCCTCCAGAGAGGCAGCTGGAATTTTGAGTAAAAAATCGGGTTTGTTTGGCTGCACGATAAGGGAAAACAAGGACCAGAGGCCAGTGAAGATGAGGAAAAAGCATTAGAAATGATTCCTGATTTTATAGTCGGCTTTCCCTCAGAACCCCTTCTCTGTTATCCTTAATCCTCCTTTATCCTTTAAAAGTTCTTTGTGGCATCGTTTTCCCCGTCACGAGGATGAGGGGCTGCCAGCCCGGGGATCTGACCTCCATGTTTGGGAGAAGGCACGGGCGTGCAAATGATTCTGGGAATTCTGTGATTAGATAACTTCTATAAATTTTTGGAAGGCAATTTTTGGAATTAAAAAAAATTATCCTAAAAAAAAAACAAACCATTTCCTAGACTGGGTGGGGTTGGTGGGGAGGAACCTCTTTGAATCATTTTAAAGTAGTACTGAACACCGCTTTCATCTATTTAAGCCAGTAAATATGTACTACCAAGGGACAAGTCACGTTTTTTAAAAGATCATGTATTCCTGACAGCCCTGTGCTAATCAGCTGGCTTACAGAAGCTCAGTTTCTAGGATACTTCAGACCGAGGATGTCTGAGTCTCACCTCCCCCCCTGGCTTTCAGCATCCTCTCTCCTGTCAGTCTCCTTTCTCCTGTCTGTCTCTGGGAAGAACCAGGCACCTTTTCAGTATCTTCACTGTGGGGGGAAAGATGTGGTTTTAATTGTGTTAAGTCGGAAACCCTGCTGCTTCCTAAAATGTGAGGCTTTTTTTAATACAAGAAAAGAAGACCGAGTTCCTGGGAATGATACAGCTTAAGCAAAGCCTCGGAAAGGCTATTTATGATGGCCGAGGCTGGCCAGAAGTCCCTTATGGGCAAGAAGGAAGGGAGCTGATTTTGCAACCACACACAACTTTTTAAAGGGAGGAAGGAGTAGGGATTAGCCAAGAGCCAATAGAAAATAATGCTGAGAGGAATCAGCAACAGCTAGAGAGGAAATATTTTGGATCAAAGAAGAAAATCTTCATCCTAGGTTTATCTATGTGTACATCAACATCTTTGATAGGAAACATACAAAAATATACAAAGGCAAAAATATCTTTCTGCTAGTGCTTTTGCAAATCACCCAAAGCAAAGGAACAAATACCCCATTCATTGACTGTGACCTCAGCTAGTTTATCAATGGTTTGTGACCTAAAATGAGTAAGAAAACTTGTGATTTCCAGTTTATTTCTCCTCTACCTCTAAGTTGTATTTTAAAAATAATCCCAATGTTTGTATTAAATTTTAATATAACCTTAACATATTTTACATTTAATATATTACTATATATATATTTATATCATATAGTTAGTACATTCACTTTTATAGATACATTAAATACTTATCATTTATAACACGGATTACACACTTATGTTTATTTAAATTTTTAAAAATAAAATAAATAAAATTTATTTAAAATGTATTAATATAGTTACATTTTCATATATTCTACCATAGTACTTGCTCATGAAAAATAATATGCTTTGGGGGTGGGGGTTGGGCCAGGCCCAGATATACTCAGAGCTTACTCCTGGAAAATACTATATTTTAATTTAAAGACTTCAATAGTTTGCATTTGTGATGCTGGAAAAGAGTTTTCATTTTGTGGCATTTCTTTTTGTGTGTATGTGGGTGTGGGGGGAGAGATTTATATTTTTTTTTATATTCTTTACCAAAAATTCAACTTAGAGTTTCAGTCTTGTGCTACAAATAATCCTTATTAGTACAAAAAGTTCATATAGTGTATGTGTGTGTCGGGGGGGGGGGTACGGTTATAGAGCCTCTTTGTCCTTAAAGCCTTAATTACCAAGTTGTTGTTCATTCTTTCCTAATGTCTCTTGTATAAGCTTGCAAGCAATAAGCAAAAATAAAGCTGGGACTGTGTCAGGAAAATCAACTGGCTCACATTCCCCCTTCTTCAGTAGAGTTTTCTTAGTAGTGCCCGCTGTCCAGCCCCTGTGCCAGCCAACAGAGACAGCTCGCTGTTGTCTGAAAGAGGAATAATTGGAAATACCGTGCCTGTTTCTTTTCCTGCTGGTAACAATTTGCCCATTTAACATTCGTCTGGTGCTCTTGAATCCTGTGCCCGACAGCCTGGTGCTCCTTTGCAGAAGCGCCAGGAGGAGAAACTCGACCTTCTCTCCTGCCACCAGCCTCGTGTCAAGGACACCGGCTGGGCTGGCCCAGCACCTGCCCCAGAGTGGGGTCTGTGAAGGGTTCACAGAGCGAGGTGGGCAGCGGGACACCCAGCTGGAAAATGTCAGGCTGGGAGAGACCGTTGTAAATTGTAAAAGGTCAAATGTTAGGCCTTAAGGATGCCGCCTGCATAGATGAAGAATCCGGATCAGGAAATGGGAAGTCAGACGGGCACTGGCCGGTGCTGAGGTCCAGCCTGGCTGGCTCGGCCCCTTTCTTCTGTGCCCGCCTCCGCAGCAGGTTCTCATCTTTTATGGACTTTGTAGCTGCTCCGTACACACATACAAAGCTTGCACCATCTCTTTTTCTAAGGCATAAATATGTGGGTTTTATACTGTATACGATACAATGCATACTGGGGGCCACACCTGGCAGTGCTCAGGGACCCATGTGCAGTGCCAGGGATCCGACTGGGGTTGGCTGCAAGCACCTTCACCTCTGCTCTACCTCTCTGGCCATGGGCTTTATTTTTATAGTTCATTATACTTTTGCTGGGCTGGAGCAATAGCACAGCGGTTGGGCTTTCGCCTTTCACACGGCCGACCTGAGTTCGATTCCTCCATCCCTCTCGGAGAGCCCGCACGGCAGAGCCTGGCAAGCTACCCGTGTATATTGGATATGCCAAAAACAGTAACAATAAGTCTCTCAATGAGAGATGTTACTGGTGCCCGCTGGAACAAATCTATGAGCATCGTGATGACAGTGATACTTTTGCTTTTGACTTTTATAGCCTATGAGTCATGTACGATAGGTGACAGCAGGAGCCAGGGAGCTACCTCAAGGGTCTACAGTACTTGCCCAGCATGTGTGAGCTCTAAAATTCAGTCCCCAGCACTGCGTGGCCCCTAGAGCAATGCTGGGTGTGGTCAGTGCTGCCCGATCCAGAAAATGGACTGTCTGGTCTCACAGTCAAACCCAGAGTCACTTGTGGTGGTTCCCTGTTCACCTGAGCCCTTCATGGGAGACCCTCCCTCAAAGATCCATCAGGAGGCGGCTGGAGCGATAGCACAGTGGGTAGGGCGTTTGCCTTGCACGCGGCCGACCCGGGTTCAAATCCCAGCATCCCATATGGTCCCCTGAGCACCGCCAGGAGTAATTCCTGAGTGCAGAGCCAGGAGTAACCCCTGTGCATCGCCAGGTGTGATCCCAAAAAACAAAAAACAAACCAAAAAAAAGATCCATCACAATATTATTCTTTTCAGCAAGTTTTGCTTGTTTTTCCAGTGGTCTTAATTTGTGCTATGATTTATAGTGCATAAAACTGCATTTTGTATGTCTGTATTTGTTACCACAGCTGTCACTGTCATCCCGTTGCTCATTGATTTACTCAGATAGGCACCAGTAACATCTCCATTTTGAGACTTGTTGTTACTGTTTTTGGCATATCGAATACGCCACAGGGAGCTTGCCAGGCTCTGCCGTGTGGGTGGGATACTCTTGGTAGCTTGTCGGGCTTTCCGAGAGGGATGGAGAAATCGAACCTGGGTCAGCCACGTGCAAGGCAAATGCCCTACCGCTGTGCTGTCGCTCCAGCCCCTAAAAAATAGCTCTACTCAGTTCTACTCATTCCCTTTTCCCTGCACTGTAGCACTGTAGCACTGTCATCCCGTTGTTCATCGATTTGCTCAATCGGGCACCAGTAACATCTTCATTGTGAGACTTGTTGTTATTGCTTTTGGCAAATTAAGTAATTGGGTAATTTAAGTAAAGTAAACTAAGTGTCTGCCTCTAAAATGGTCCCAAATAATACTAGCTTAAATAAACAGAGAAGCAAGTTGAAGGCTTTTGATGATGAGTTTTAGGGCTGGTCGGGGCTCCCTGGTCATTAAGAATGTAAGCTGAGTTTATCTTTATGCTCCCCCATCTTTATTTTGCATATTCTGTTCTCTGGTTACAAGATGGCTCCCGCAGCTCCAGCCATCACATCATATCAGGAAGGAGGAAAAGAGAAGGCAGAAAGAAGCAGTTGAATTAGAACTTAGCAGTCCCCACCTATAATTTTTGCTTACCGCTTATTATTTACTGCCATTGGAAAACAACAATTTTTTTAAAAATTGGTTTTAAAAAATCCAGACTATTGCACTACTAAATTAAACTGATTTCTTACTAGCAAGGGTGAAGAGAAATGAACATTATCCAGGCACCTACATATCTCTGCCATATTGCCTTTACTTATTCCATCCTCTTGTTTCTATTTAAATCTTTGGACCTTGACTTTGTTATTAATATTACTACTCCTGTTTTTGGATTTGCCTGACATATATCTGCCCAACAATTTATTTCCAAACTCTGTCACTTTATTTGAGGTAAATTTATCCAGAGTTTTTTTTTTTAAATCCCAATCAAGAAGTTTGTCTTTTGAAATGGAAAACCTATTGGTTCAAAAGTATGATGACCACTGGTATTTTGTATCTTATTTGTATCTTTTTTATTGACACTATTTACACTGTATTGTTTTTCTTTCTTCTCCCTAACCTTAGTTTCACTGATTTGCTAGTTTCTTTTTGTTGTTGTTACTGTATAGGGGCCACACCCAGCTATGCTCAGGGGTTGCTCCTGGCTCTGCACTCAGGAATTACTCATAGCGGTGCTCTCAGGAACCATATGGGGTTCTGGGGACTGAACCCCGGTCAGCCATGTGCAAGGCAAGTGCCCTACCCACTGTACTATCACTCCTGCCCCTGACTTTGCTAATTTCTTTTAAAAAATGACTTGTCCACCCCCCTGTTAAGTTGGACGCTTTCCTGTAAAGCATTTACTGCTCTTCTATAGATTAATGTGGGTTTTGTTCTGTTTTTTCTGTTTTGTTTGTTCAGCCTGAGCAACCATATCCTTGCATCTCAGGGATTCATTGTGAATGTACTGAGAAAGAAATGCAATTCATTTCTTCAACAGTGAAGTCAGACCAGTTGTGCCATGTAATAACTGAGGAAGTTTATTTTTCTCACTTCCTTCCACCCCACACTCAGCGGTGAACCTCTCACCCACTCGCCTCCGCAGAGCCGGAAGTGAGCCCTGTTGGGGTTGTGAGTAGCACTTTCCCCAGCTCTCTTGGAGTCAAGATGTTGAAAAATAAAAAGGACCATCATTTTCCGCGTCCAAAAAGTCCACTGGGTCGGGGCGGGGGCAGGGGGGACTGAGGATAAGCATTCACTCCTGTCGTTCTTTAAATCTTAACTGAATGCAAAATAAGCTCTCCTGGAGGATGAAGCAAATACGAAAATAAAGAACGATGCAGCTTGACATTCTGTGACTGGTTGTCACCCTTGCATTTGAGTTACAATAGGTGTTAGGGGCTGGGAGATTGGGCAGTAGTTAAGCCACATGCTTGGCGTGACCTTGAGCTGGGTTTGATAGCAGGCATTGCACAGTTTCCTGAACACGGGCGGTGCAGTTCTGGGGCCCCTGTGTACCAAGTGTGACCTGGAAGATCCCAGCGCTGAAAAACTGGCTTGGGTATCCCTGTCACCACGCGGCCTGAGCAGCAGCGGCGCGCTAAACCTACTGCCAATTGGCCTGGCCAGGAATGTTAAGTAGAGTCCTAGCTCCACTTGGACGGCCCAACCCCCTACCTCCCTTCCTACCAAAAAAGGGACAGAAAAGAGAGTCCAGGGGTTAAGGCACTTAACCAAACCCAGTTCAACCACAGAACTACATATGGTCCCCTGAGCACCGCCGGGAGTGATCCCTGAGCACAACTGGATATGGCTCAAACCCTGTCCCTTCAAAAAGCAATAATAAAATTTTTAAAAATATTTAAAATGAAGCTTTAAAGTCTTTTTTTTTCTCCCACCTAAGGCAAGTTATACAAAGTTTGTTACATTTCTGTAAGGAACTTACATAGGAAATTTAGCTTTAGATTACTTGGTGAAATTATTAAGCCTTCTTTTGATATTTTTATACTTTACATGAATATATTATTTCTGAAAAGAGCCTTTTTTCTCTCGTCTGGCTCCAAATTATACCTTCCACTTCATGCCACAGCAGTATACTTGTTCCCAAGAACAATCAAGGATCCTAAAATTAAGTCAATGGTACTGGCGTTACCTTCAGGCAGGACTTTTGCTCTTTTTACTATGAGGAACAATAGAAAAGAAAAAATCCAAAGTTTTGTTAAAATCATATAATTTTTACCCGACTTCATCATTCAAATTTACTTTGCTTTTTTAAAAATATGACTTTCAGCGCCAGAGAGAGATAGTACAGTGGGCAGGGCACTTTCCTTGCTGCCAAACATTGTTGATCGTGGAGCTGTGGTAGCCCTCAGTGCTGCTGGGCCCAAGCACTGAACCATTCAACCCCATTGACTGGCACTGGGAGAAGTCCCCAGCCCTGAGCATTGTTGAGAGGCCTCCTCATAAAATTATTATCTTAGATCACCTCCCCATGTGATGCAGATACAAGCTGGTATACATTTCTGTTTTCGTTCTTTTTTTTTTTTTTGGTCACACTCGGCAATGCACAGGGGTTACTCCTGGCTTTGCACCCAGGAATTATTCCTGGTGGTGCTCGGGGAACATATGGGATACTGGGAATTGAACCTGGGTTGGCTGCATATAAGGCAAATGCCCTGCCCGCTGTACTATCACTCCAGCCCCAGGTATACATTTTTGATCTTAGAATAATTCTATAGAGCAAACTACTTATACTCATGTATGTATGTGTATATACGTGTGTGCATATATATTTATATATGTATTACATACTAGATACCACCAACTTGAAATATTGGAGTGTAATATTTATCCCTTGGGCTCTTTCCACCTGCAATAACTAGCGCCCTCTCTCCATATATCATTGGGACAAAACCAGTCCCCCAGCAGAAAATGTCTTCCTTCTCACCACCACTACAACATTTAAGGCAAAGATCTGCTATCATATCAAGAGAATGACTATTTTTCTGTGGTATTGGGGATCAGACCTAGCGCCTTACACAAGTAAGGCACTTGAACACAACAGAGCCATATCTGAGCCCCCTGCTGTACATTTTCTAGTGCTACTTCCTCCTCTTACTAGGTTCTAGTACGAAAGGAGCTTAGAAAAGGGGTTGACCTCATTTCAGCTCTAGAAGTTAGACTTGAGAGTAAGAGAAATGCCTTGATGAGAATTCAATTATTTGGGCCAGAGAAAGAGTACGGGGGAGACGGTGCTCACCATATATGGCCCCTCAAGCACTGTCCGGTGGGCACTCCTGAGCACAGAGCTAGGAGTAGCTCGTGAGCACCTCTAAGTGTGGTACTCCCCCAAAACATATTTCACATGGCTTATCCTATGTTGTCCGTTGTTGACAGTTGGATATGGGGTTCATAGGAATGCAAATTGAGTTTATTTTACTATGCTTTTAATCTGTAGGTATATTTGAAATGTTCCATAACAAGAAGTTTTTCAAGAAAATACAGTGTCATAAAACTGTTCTGAATTGGTTAATTCTGAAAAAGATATTTATTATTCACATTTCACAAAAGAGCATCCTAAAAAGTGTTCCATCAATGGAGTTCAAAGCTAAACTGGATTCAGTGTGTCATACAAATACTTCATTCCTTAGATAAATAATGTAATTGATTCTCTATCACTGAATTTGAAACAGAAAACTAAGAGCATATACAGTTTTTTAAAAATATTTTAACTGAATATACTGGAATGGAACATTTTAGTAATGGAAGAAAATTCTTAACAGGAGCCCATGTTATCAATTCTCTAGTTATTTCTTTTTTTTTTTTGGTAGTTATTTCTATTTTTATGGTATTTGGACCCCAAGTTTTAGATGAGGAATCTAAAATCTATATATTAATCCCCAGGACATAAACTTTCTTCATGTCTTAGCATCTCCATTTTTTTTTTTGTCTCCAGTTAAGTAAGAAGAGCCCAGAGATTAAAGTTGATCTCTTCCCAAAGAATTCTGAGGGATCATCAGATTTGAAAGAGGATTTTTCTAATACATCATATAGAATTTTGTTAATACAAAGAGACTTTTCTTGGTTAGGAACAAATAGGGGGAAAAGACTGTAATTAAATGAGTCATTCTAAAAGTCAGCTTCATAGTATCATGTCTCTGTAAAAATTCCCACGGAAGGTTCCACTTTTTGTTTTGTTTTGTTTTGTTTTTCCCTCAACTGTCCAGGGCTTGGAGTGGGAATCAGCCTGGCTCCCGTATTAAGTATGTTCTAGGATGTTGACAAATGTACCCTCCTGGCCGTCAGACAACTCGAGTGGGCTGCCGTAGCACAGGAAAGGCTCTGAAATCCGAGAAGGCTACCATGGCATTGATCTCCAGGAGTTGTGGATTATGGGTGGGACGGTGGCATGCCATGTGACTTCTGTGGTCAGTTGCTTAGATTTCAATCTGGTTTTAAAGTAACTCTGGGGTGAAAGGCACCAGGGAACAGTTCACACTGGATCAAAAAGATACAGCATTTCTTTGCCTATCAAATAAAATGAAGCCCTGACATGAACTAAAGGCACAGAGAAAGACCAAATCGTGTTCTCAAAAAATCAACCAGACCTGTACAAAGGGCCTTTTCTGAAGATTACTTATATTGCAGTCGCCAGCAAATCTTGGCTTGCAAAATATTCCATGGACATTATCTTTTTGATCCTCTCAACAAACCAGTAAGGTAAGCAAGGTAATCTTAAGATGATGAAATTGCATCGTTAAGAGCCTTGAGCGTTCCCTCCCCTGTTCCCAGTGGAAGGGGTGGAGGCAGGACCCGCCCTGCACCCGCACCCCTTCCCCTTCAGGCATGCAGGATGTGGACTCAGCCTTTCTCTGCTGGCACCCACTGAGAATTCCCCAGAAACAAAGCCCTGATCCCCGTCCTCAGCGAGTTTGTGATCTAGATGGGGAAATGCAAGCTTTATGTAATGAGACCAGCCAGTGGGGAATGACTGAGTATTCGATGGCAGGAAATAATCTATAAATATCATCGCACTGGGATGATGTTTAAATGGAAAATAAAGCGCTTTCTTTACATGCTCCCCGAGTTCCGATGAATGCGTTTGTTTAGTGCCCCGGGATGCTGCAGCCTTCCAGCCCGGCACTCCTGGTGTTTCTGGAGCTGTCCTGTGATTCATCCTTGACAGGGAGGAAGCCAGCAGAGCAGTATAGAGGGACAGGATCGTCTTGTACCTTACTGTGGAAGTTCCGGCGCGGTCTTCCTCCACCCCACGTGGCACAGGGTGCGTGGCTCATAAGAGCCGAATCTAGAACCACGAAACCACAAGAGGCCTCTGAGAGTCAGACTGAGAATGGGAAGCTGGGAGCAGCCTCTGACCCTGGCACATTGGTTTTGGTTTTGGTTTGGGGGCCACACCCAGTGATGCTCAGGACTGACTCCCATCTCTGCTCTCAGAGATCTCTCCTCACAGGCTCAGGGGATCACATGGAATGTTGGGTGGCTGCGGACAAGGCAAGCACTTTACCCACTGTCCTATGGCTCTGGCCCCACTGGCATTTTATTTTGGGTTGGGTTCTCTGCCAGTGGAGGCCACCAAGCACGCAGCCTCTTTATCTTTCCTTTGCTGTTTGATCGCAAAGGGGCAGAGGGGAAGAAGTGTCTGGAGCATGGGCAGGCTTGCTGGACACTTGGACGGCTTGCTGCCAGCATGTGGGTTTCCTGATGCCCAGGACTCTTGACTGGTCAACCCTTCCAGCCTCTGTCTGTCTCAGCAGCAAATTCCTATTGGCGACCTCTCTTTCTTTCTTAGCAGAGCAGGCCTGTCACTGCCTTCCCTGCCAAGTGGGATGATTTGTGGGAGGTCCCTGGGGACCGCCAAGGCCATCAGAGAGTGACTGGCCACAGGATCTGAAAATCTACACCCATGGGTGTGGGGCGGGAGACGGCTCTGAGACTCCAGCGCCTGCCTTGGGAGAGTCAGTGCAGGAGATTTGGACCTAGTGTGGGGTCCTGGCGGCCTGGGAGCCCTGCCACGGGGAATCCCTGCAACCAGCAGCAGTTGCCAGTCACCAGACAAGGGTGAGCACCACCACACCCTTTCATTGGGACTGAAAAAGATGTCTGTGAGCACATGGTTTGGAGCGTGACCCCCAGTAAGCCAATGTGTGAGCATCGTGACTAAAACGTGTGGCCTCTGGGCCTGGGAGATGGTCCAAAATGACAAAGCTCATGTGTGGCCTCTGCAGGGCCCTGACTTGGGTCCCTGGCACTGCATCCCTGCGTCCCATGTGGTGCAGCCCTGGTGACCTTCAGCACTGCAGGTCTGAGGGTACTGCCTCAGTGGGCCAGAGCATGGCATGGCAGCTCCTTCGGCACTGCTGGGGAGGCCCCTCTAAACAAACAAACAAGTGTGTGACTCCCGTGAACCACCACCAGAATATGAATGATGCCCCAAGTAAAGGAGTGTGACACGCCCCACCCCAAATGATGGAACGATTGTGCAAATATTGCAACCGGATGCACCCCCCCCTGGTGACTATCAGAACTCAAACATGCAAGCACTATACTGGACTCATGTGTATTCCTTGATTGCAGCAGCAATAGTATCCATAGGAGGAGGATGGTAAAAACATCCCCCCACAAAAGTCCTCTCAGATGCCCAGGGGCCTGGAGATGCGGCTCCATGGTAGAGGGTAGACCTTGCCAGCGTGAAGACCTGGATTCATTTCACATAACAAATACAAAAAAAACCCCAAACAACCCAATAACAAAAAGTGTGTGTACGTGTGTAAAAAACACACAATTCCCACTTTATCTCCCCAAATTATCCACAAATAAAGGAACACTATTGGCCAAAATTATGGATATTTCTGCATTATTGTCTTCATAACACTCGTTTGTTGATGTGGCTGTTGGGTGAAACCAATGTGCCCGCATCTACCACGTCATCCTGCTGCCCCAGGAAGGGTCTCACGGTGGTCCTAGGCTAGCAGCTGTGCAAGGGGGACCCTCTGGAGCAATGCTGAGGAGCCAGCCTGGCCTGGAGCTAAGGCCCTCGATGCTGTTCTGGATGGAACTTGCCCAGACACTGTCAGCGTCTGTGTGGCCTTGCTCTGTAGTCCTGGTCTCTAGGTCCACAGGCAGTGCCTTGTGGAGTCATGGGTACCTTCACTGGACACTGGAGGACAAATGTGATCCCAGCTGCTGCCACCAGACCACACAGATGCTCAAAGGGGTGCCCAGTGCCTTACTTCCAAGAGGAGCAGTGAAATTATGCTGAATCATTCAAGCTTTCCACCCGTCCAGAGGCTATGAACGTGTATCGGGACCAGCTCTGTCACATATAAGCTACATGACCTCATGCACACGATATAAAGCCTCACCATGCCTGCCCTCCCCCAGCTGAGAAACAGTGCTATAAACTATACCAGTTACCCCCTAGAGTTGTCTAAAAGCCTGTAATTCTAACATGTAAAGAGTTTAACGCATGACCCAGTGTGTGTTACGTAGAGGATTAGTGCTTTCTAGTTTTACTCATTCATTAATCAACAATCTCTGCTCTGGACATGTCAGGGATTGTGAAGGGAAGATAAACCCTAACCCGTGCCCACAGTCAGCCTGTTCTCAGTATTCCAAGCTTGGGAATTATTTTATGATATTGCCTAGCACAACTATTGGAAGAGATTTCATGGTTTAGCATCTATGATTGCCTTGAGAAGTGGGCAAATAGACCTGTAGTTTCAGTTGGAGGACTGTATTTTTTCCCAGAACCTGGCTTCAGGAAAGGACCTGGCACCCTGTAAACACGAGCATTTTCATGATTCACTTTGTAGGGTAGATGCTGAGACGGAGTGCGCCGGCTGGAGGTTGAGGGTGAGGAGGTGGAGGTGCACTCAGGGAAGTCTTCCAAGAGGCAGTATCCTTGAGCTGAGTTTTGATCAGTGAGTAGGCGTTAGCCACTAAGAGAAGAGGGCTAAGTGTGTTCCAGGCAGAAGGAACATTGCGTGCAGAACTAGAGAGGCGTGAAACAGCACAATGCATTCAGGGAGGCAAGTACGACCAGAGCCCCATCCTTGTGACATACAGTGCGCATTTGCAAGACAAGTGCTTGGGATTAGAGACTTTGAAGGAAAACAAAACAGATGAGACATCACCATCCTCAGTGGTGAATCCCCCCCACCCCCACCCCACCCCCGGCCTGGAGTGTTGAGAACCAGTCACATACTTAGTGACTGGGGCATTTCCGGTGGGACAGGGCAGCACTAGGCACGGTACAAAGGGTCGCCCGGCACAGCCCCGCTTCCCACTTGCCTTCTGCAGTAGAAAGTTCACATAATGCACCTGCTTTTCGCAGTCATCAGTATGAGTTACAAATCCTGTGATGGGACCCTAGTGCAGATGAAGATGGTCGCTTGGTTTGGTTTGCGTTCCGTCTTTTGTGCTTCATCCGGCTCTGCTTGGGGCTTGCTGCTGGCTCTGCACTCAGAGATCACGCCTGGCAGGGCTCAGGGAAACATATGTGGTGCTGGGGAATTGAACCCATGCCAGGCAAGCACCTTACCTGTTGTACTATCACTCTGGCCCCATGAAGATGTTTTTGCAGAGTATCAAGATTATTCACACCGGAGGTTCCCCAAACTGACTTGGCCTACCTCCCCACTTTCAGAATTAACAATCACTCAGAGCTCCCCGGGAAATCTGCCTTGTTTAATCCAACAGACAAATTGCCCTCACCCCTGCCCCTCAATGGTACCCGAGGCCACTAACACCCCCTCCCATTGGTTCAGCACCCCACTAGGAGCAGTATCACCTACTTTGGGAAACACTCCAAGGGAAGCCAACTGTGGCCCGAGGACTGAATCCTGTCGCCAACATTCCTGCTGGTTTTTGTAATTAAGTTTTTCGGGAACACTGCCATGCCTATTTTGTTTACATGTAGTCTAGAACTGCCTTAGCACCACCACCGCAGAATTGAAGAGTGTGACAGAGACCATGGTCGGCAAAGCCTGAAATATTTACTAGCTGGCTTTTTACAGAAAACATTGGCCCACCCTGCTCTGGAGTCATCGCTTCTTGAGAAGTGAAAAAAAAAAAAAAGAAAAATCAAAACCAGCACCTAAATATTTCAAGCAAAGGACAGAGTTGGCAAACCGCAGGTCACTCAACACTTTTTAATTCACTGTCAAAGAGGATTGCAAGTCGGTCTGCCTTGGGGCTGGAATAAATGATCGAGCACAGATCCTGTGCCTGACCTTCCGCAGGACTAGGAGCTTCCTGAGGGTCAGGGAAACAATAAAGATGGAACTTGGTCACTTGGGTGAGTTACCTATTGCTTCGTAACAAGCCATCTGAAAACGCAGTGGCATAACACAGGTGCCATTTATTCTTTCTCACGAGGCTGTCAGGACTGAATGGTTCTGTTCATTCTGGTGGGATTGCTCTGACATTTGCGGTCAGCTGGCATGCCGGTGCTGGGCTGGGAGGTGCTTGGTGAGCACACAGCTCCACTCCTTTGTTCCTCCCCTGGGGACCCTCTCGAGAGTGAGCCTATACTTATGTACCAGGGGCAGATGCCTGGGGAAAAAAGCAGAAGGTCCCCCTTCCACTTGGGGCTGGCCCTTTAATTTCGGTTGCACTCTGGTGGCCATAGCAAGCCCAGACCGCAGTCCAGGGTCAAGGGTAGGGAAATCGACTCATTCTTGGTCACATGAGCCGCCAAGCCATGTCGTAAAGAGGTGAGGGAAAAAATGGGGCCCTTGAGGGGAAAGAGTTTGTTTGCCTTTAAGACATCAGGCATCCTCTCCTAAGTCCTCCTGGAGGGTCGGGCCTCAGTGTTTGCACACAACCCTTCGCATGTGTGAGAAAGATCCTGAGTTTGAGCCCCGGCAACACACACACAGAGACAGAAAACATGCAAAGTCATCTCTGTGGTGGAAAGTGGAAAGGAACATCGTCTTCCGTCAGTGCCTTAGGCCCCACCCACACATCTGAATCACCAGTGTCTTCTACTAAATGGCCCCGTCTCCGGCCCAACAACAGAAGCTCAGAGGAGAAAGGGAAGGATCCCTCGGCAGTGTGTGACTTCCCATCACAGGAGACCCAGGCCCAGACTCAAAGACCGTCTCAGCGAATTTCACCAGGGAATCCGATTCCATCTAATAGGTTAAGGGGATAAGGAAAAGCATGATTGATGTAACCAAACCCTTTGAGACTAAAGTTTAAACAAACGGTTATACACAATCTTGCAAACCGTTCCTCTCTCTGCCTTCCCAGGATCGGGTGGTATTAAGATTGATTGCAGGAGGGTGGCCAGGAGAGAGCTCCAAAGTTTGGAGTACACATGCGTCCAGGTGACCCCCATTACTCCCTGGCTCCAACACCACACCTCACATTGCTAGGAGTGGCCCTATCACAGCCATCCTGCTGGGTGCAATGAGATTGGTCAGTATGTACAAAGATCCCTGGGCCCTGTCTCCATGAAAGGAGTGTGATTGAAGGTAGGGAGGAGTCAGTGTCTCCCACAGTGGACAATACTGCCCCCTGGAGGGCACCAGAGGGATGGAGTAACACCCTAGTAGCCTTGGGTGTTACTGGGGGCCATTTTCTGTTAGTTCCTGGAAGGAAAGTAGATTTCCAGAGGGCTAGGCTGATGAGTGAGTCCTTTCTTTTCTGAAAAGGAGGCAGGAGGCCAAATAAATTTAGGGCCCTCTGGACTGTGCAATCCTTCTTTAAACACTCATTAGCCATATGAATTGTATTTTTTTTTTTTTTTTGCGGGGGGGAGGTTGAAATTTACGGCTGGAATACCTTCATTCTTACCAAACTTGCCTCAATAAATAATGGGAAGTATAAATAGCCCGGTGATGTCAGCAGCCCTCCTTAACTGTTCTTTTCTTGGGACACTGGCTGCCAGTAGTTAGAGTATAAACATAGGTAGCCTGGGATCCCTGGCATCCTTCAGAACCACCCCCCCCACCACCACCACCACCAAATAAAACATAAATGATGTTCCCAAACCACCAAGACAAAGCCTGAATGTGAGCATGCTGGGCCCGGGTTCCAAGAAACCCTCCCCTTTACTTGTGGCCTTTTTTTTTTTTGGCGCTGCCCATCACTGGCCCTCTGGAAGTGGCCAGCACAGCACAGGGGAGCAACAGGGTTCAGGGAGCCAGGCTGCCTGCAGACTCAGTGGGGCCAGCCGTGAATGGAAACATCTTTCCATGTGAATCCGGCCAGAAGAAACAGGGCCGTGGGACAAACTGGGAGAAACACAGCAGAGACTGGAGCTGTGCTCGCCCTGAGGAGGTCTCGTCTTGAGCCCTACGTGATTGCCCGAGCAGCAAATATTACTAGGAGTGGCTGGGGGTGGCCCTGAGCATCCTTTGGAAGCCTCCATACCTGCGCCGACCTCTCTCCCCCCCACAAAAAGGATGCTTGCAGATAACTCATTTCTGAAAGGGGTCAGGCTATCTCAGGCTGAACAGCTGTTGCTTTCAAAACTGGGGTTTTGGCAGAAAAATCAAAAGTTCACCTTGGGCAGTTCCCATAAAGGTTAAGGGGGAACACCATATATAAAATACCTGTTGGCGTCCTTAGAAAAGGCAGATCTCACAGATATTCCTTTCTTCTCATTGGATCTCTCACTTAATTTAAGCACTTCTTTTAAAAAAAAAAAAAAGACCTGTCAGCCAGCAGCATTGGCAAAATGTCTGAGAGGTGGTCACAGTCAGCCCACGGTGCACGCAGGTGAAGGGAGCAGGGCATGTCCCCTCCCCTGCTCTGCTTGTCGTCACAGCTGGGAGGCAGTACAAGACATTCCTGACTTCCTGCAGAGGGAGGCTGTGTGCTCTCAGAGCCTACCTTGGCATTCCTTGATGTCTTCGCCGAGCAGATGACCCCAGCTGAGCAAGACAGTCAGCAGAACAGCAGCCCTGGATGCTGCAATTGGAAATTTCCATTCTTTGCTCGCAGCTCTGTGAAAAAAAAAAAAAAATCTAAAGAGCCCAGTAGCTGGGAAATTTCCACGATGGAAAATTTTAACATATTCTTTAGCTCTAAACTATGCAGGTTGATAGAGACGAGACTGCTTTTTTTTTTCCTTCTTTTGGTAATTTCCTTCTTCAACAATAATTTATGAACATGGTAACACTCCAGCTGTGGGCAGAAGGAGGGCAAAATGACTTGGAGGGAACTGGGGGTTGGTGTAAACAATGCGTAGCCAGGTTTGAAACACGTTCGACCACCTGGATCATAGAAATGCAGAGCCCTACCCAAACCCACTGGCTGGGAGCTCCTCCAAAGTAGAGATGGTTTACCTTGGAGTACTGCAGCGACATGGAATGGAAACTGGAAGTGGAAAACGGGTGGCAATAGCGTTGAAGCAGGAGATCCCCTCTGTGAACCGTGTTGGTTGGCGGACACAGAAGGCGCAGCTGGGCCCCCTCAGGCCAGGGCTGTTAAGCCCTAAAGATGCATCTAAATTACCTGAGAATCGGGATATGATGCCGACTCCGATTCAGTCTCCTAGGGTGGGGCCCGAGACCCTTTCTCACTGGCTGCCAGGTGATGCAGATGCTGCCCTTTTGAGAACCCCACCCAGAGAATCAAGGTCGGGCCGTGCTCCCCACCATTCCCCATTGACATGAGGTCAGCTCACATTCACAGTCCAGAAGGGTCCCTAGAGAAGAGATCCCTGGGGGTTGTCGTCTCAAATTACCAGACGAGGTCTAAGGTGAGAAGTGAATGCTTCCTGGGCAGATGCATCCAGCTGCGTGGCTGGCCCTCTTCAAATGTGAGCCTGTGGACTGTGGCTAGAAGCATACCATACCGACTCCCGAAGGTTCTTGAATCAGTGCTCTCCCAGGAAACCCTCTCTCATATGTTTGTGAAGATTCCCAACCTGGTCCAGGCTCCTGGAGATTCTCCAGCATTGAAACACGAGGGTTGGGAAGCCTAATGACCTTGTTTCACTATCGAGGGATGACACTTTGGTCCAAATGTGGAAAAGGGAGAAATCACTATCATCCAGTAGAAATCACTGTCATCCTGGCCTGACTAGATCTCTTACTTTCAGCTATCTCATTGTTGTGATTTTTGTTTGTTTGCTCCAGACACACTCTGGGATGCTTCTCTGGCTTGGTGCTCATGGGACCATGATACTGGGAATCAAACCCAGGGCTCCAGCAGGCAAAGCATGAGCTCCAACTTTTTGAGCTATAACCCTGAACCCTCTCTATATAAGAGAGAGAAGTATCTTAGTATCTTTTCCCAGTCATTATCTCCAATTGATCTGTAACACAACTGCCATATCCCTGAGTTTGTGTGGGGGTAAGGGGACTGGGCCGCAAGAACTCTTCTGGCTCTGCTCAGGAGTGACTCCTAGTGGTACTCAGGGGATTATATGTGGTGCCTGGGATTGAATGGGTGTCAGCTGCATGCAAGGCAAGTGCCTTACCCACTGTATTATCTTGCTCGATCCTTCGTGTGTATCTTTAAGGCAACACTGATCCTTTTTCCCTCCGCATTCAGATTAAGTTTTGGATGAACTATTACTACTTTTCAAACTAAAGTATATGGAGGTGTTTTAGAAAACTAATTTTACTGTGGAGTAAGAACAATAAAATATTATTTTATATTAAAAAACAAAAATAAATAAAGTAGATGGAGGTGCATATGAAAATAAAGGAGGGAGATTATTATCATGAAAATGTGTTATTGGAGTTGGGGAATAACGAGTGGAATGAATTAGAGAAATATTAAGTTATATAACGAAGCTAAGTAAGTCTAGAATCCTAACATCTACGTAGTATTCAGAAATTTTAAATACATTATAGAATTGTCCAAGGGCTTGGGCTATGAGGGATTGATTGATTCCTATCATTTTGGGTATCTGTACTCTGAAATTAAGATATAGTTTGGTATCAAAATAGGCTTCATAGCTGGGGGTGTCAAAGGCTCTGTGTTCAACCCCCTGCACCAGACTAGAACAAATCAATAAATAGATAAATTGATTTCCTGATTCCTTAAGCAAAAAATATCGGTTTGGTTTTCCGTCTTTATCTAATTCTAGGTTTCAATGACCAATTATTCATCTAAGAATCATCTTCCAACTTCCATCCTATCAACTAGAATTCGCTCAAAACATTTAAGCCACATTTTCTTAATAACAAACATACTACTTATTATAAAATTTAACATTATTAATGCATCCACCAGGTGAGGCACTTAATCCTCAGCTTGTTAGGTAGTTACCATTATTAGAGATGAGAAATGATATGAAGAGCTGGGGTCTGTACATTATGGCTGAACGAAATAACCTCTTGGGTCAGCCCTACTGACTCTAGTGCTTTTTCCAAATCCCTCAGTATCTCAGCTTCATTTTCCTTTATCACAGGCAGATGTATAGATACTCCTCAAGTTTAACAACCTCACTGAGCTTGATTCAAACACTGAATGTGTTGTTAGGTGCTTACAGCTGCTATTTCTCTAGCAGTGCAGTGAGTCCGGGCAAACTCTTTTGAAGAGCTCATTAAAACCGCGAAAATAAAGTCTTAGAAGCAGGTGCATTCATTAGCAGAAATGCAGATGATTATGTTAATATCGCGTTCAGGTGACAAATTTAAAGCCATCAAAATCATGGAGGATAAAAGGATTTTCAAAGCTAAAGTTAACTTCTTCCTTTGTAATACTGCCATGCTCCGTGAGCCACGTGACTGGCTCTGCAGCTGTCAACATGGGGGGCCCCCATATTACCTCACAAAAATAAAGCCGTGTTTGCAGTACCATTTTTTTCTTTACACTTTCTTGGGTCTCTATTCAGGAAAAACAGGTAAGGAATCACCACAACCCTGGTCATATTTTTGAAAGAGAAAACCTGGCACCTACTTTGGAAGTCACTGTCAGTTTGAGCTCAAGGGTAGAGAGTATGTGCTTACTTAAAACACACAAACAAAAGAAACTTCATCAATCTGTGGATCATAGTTCTAGGTTTTGATCAGACAAACCAATAGTCCATTTGCTTTGTGTTTTTCCTTTCTTCAAAAACACACTAAGCATGAGGGCCAGGGAGATGGTTCAAGGGGTGGCGCACATATCCTGTAAAGCCCTGATTTTGATCCCCAGCATTGGATACCCCCTCCCCCACAGCACCTCTGACATGGCTCTAATGGTCCCCATGCATTTTTAGTTGTGGCTCTGATAGTTCTGAGCACGGCTTGCTGTACCTTCAGGCCATCTCTGTTGGACTCAGTAAAGTTTGGCTGGGCGTGGCCCGGGCCCGCTGCATGGACTGGATGGAATCCAACTAAAAAATAACATTGAGAGTGAAAGATGTATGTGAATATGGAAATGTGTTTGCACAGCTATACTTCAGACTATTAGCCACAGTTATTATGTCAGAATATTTTTAATTTTATTTGTGTGTATTGTTGTTAGTTCTCAAACATTCTACTATGATTGCCCATTAATCTGTTAATTTAAAAATTACTATGCAGGAGTCTCTCCACTTTCGCTCGTTTTACCTACACAATTGTGTTACTATTTAATTGCTTAGCAGCTGGGAACTGGGTAAGATGTTTCCCCAAAGTCCTTTCTTCTCAAATAGAGGATGTCTGTGAAAACATTGATTTCTCCTTTCAGGAGAAAATATAAGAAAAAGAAAGCGTGGTATCCAGCTAGGTATAACAGTTAAAAACATGCTAAGGACCAGAGAAATGGTACGGCAGGTAGGCACTTGCCCTGCATGCAGCCGACCCAAGTTCGATCTCTAGCATCCCATATGGTCCCCTGAGTACTGCCAAGAGTAATTTCTGAGTGCAGAGCCAGGATTAATCCCTGAGTATCACTGGGTGCGCCCCTCCCCCAAAACATAATTGAAAACATGCTTAAAGATTTTTAGATCATTTTACAGTAACAATAAGTCTCTCAAAGAGAGACATTACTGGTGCCTGCTCGAACAAATCAATGAGCAACGGGACGACAGTGACAGTGACAGAACCTCAATCAGTGGGCACTTCTTCATTGTAAAATGAGTAAGGCATTGTATCTTCCACTTGCAGAGGGGAAAAAAAGACTGAGCAAGAAAAAAAAAGACTGAGCAACATTTTTAAGGCCAAATTTTTTCTTCATTTTGTTGGTATTAGGGATCAAACCCAGGACATCTCACGTCTGAAACACGTGTTTTAACACTGAGCCATGTCTCATCCGTCTTAGTCTCTCATTGCTTTAGTGATATACTTTGGAAAGTCTTTTTACGCTAATATTTGTCACTTCCTTTTAAAAATAAATGGTGTGTTACACTAACCATATATTACTGATTGCAAAATATAAATAATGAAAGTGCTATTGATTTGAACTCGTAACTTGTAGGGTCTGTGTCCATATGTGGGTATGGGGGGAGGCTAATGAGTTTGAAATTAACCAGCTGCTCAGACAGGGTAATTGTCCTGTTTTGCCCCCGACTTCCTCTACTTTTTTTGGTCTTATATGTCATAACTCTATTTTTCTATATATAATTTTAAAGACCATTGACTCCACTCAAAATAAATGTGTGTGGAAGGCAGAGGAGATTCCCTGGGATGTGGTTAGAAAAGCGTACGTGCCCCTTTCATGGTCCAGCTCAGCCCAGCTGAATCCAAACTGCCGAAGTCTGCTTGGTTGGGTCTTAACGTAGAACACAAGCAATTTTTTTCCCCCACTGCTGGACAGCTCCGAGTTTTTCAGTAATACATTGCCACCCACTCCCTCTCCTATTAAGTTCTCATAGCTGCTGCCCTCACCAAAGCTGCAGGTTGGAGACTTAGTGAGAAAGGGGAAAGAAACTTCCAGTACCATGCACCTCCTCCCCTGTGAGAGCAGAGAGTGAATTTTAAAGCTCCAAATTTAAAGAGGAAAGCAGCATGAGCGCTCACCTTAGTTTTCTTTAAATGTACCGTTTATTCTGGACCATTCTTATGAATCATTCAGCCTGACCTTCAAATTTTCTAATGACGAAACTATCCTGCTCTCCCCCTGCCACTTTTCTACTGAAAGATAAGGAGATAAAAAGGAGCATTAAAAAGAGCATAAAGAATATGCAATCAAAATGCAAAAAAAAAAAATTCTTAACCCTGTCACTTGTCGCCCCAAATAAAAATGTTTTTGAATTTCTATTAGTCTCCTGTGGAATCTGAAGGGTTAATTAGGAATATAAAGAGACTGAGTTGTATGGTTTAGAGACTTTGGGGATTTTATCAGTTTGTGATATCCACACAAGAGCCAAGGGAGCCGGAGCCTGAAAAGAAAAATTGTGTAAAGAATTTATAAGCCTCCTAACCATTGTATTTCTCATGTCTCCTTCTCATTGATCTCTTTTTTGTCACTTTAACACTTGCATAAATTATTTTTTAATTCTGAGATTATTTTATCAAGGAATTTTCCCAACATTTACATTTACCAATACTGGCATGTGATGTGCAGATCTTTCAAAGGAGGTTGGGGAGTTCAGCAATGTTTTGTTTTTGCCCTCAGGGTTCTGCGGTGTGGGGGATGATTTGGGACCTACCTGAAGTGCTTAGAGCTTACTCTTGGCTCTGTGCTCAGGAATCAATTCCATGGGGCTTGGGGGACCATATGGGTAGTGCTGAGGCTCAAACCTGGGTTGGCTGCATGCAAGGGAATCGCCTTAGCCACTGTGCTATTTCTTCACCCCCAATATTCTGAAACAATGAGATGCAACAACACAAAGAACAAAAATAACAGCCATTAAAAAAAAACCCTTCGAGATAATGTGCCCTGTGGAAACAATGAGATATCCTGCCCTTTCACATTGGCTAAGTGGGAGATTCTTTTCAATGAGCTCTAATGATGAAAGTGCTGTAGAGTTTGGAGGATGCTTATTCAGAAAATGTAAGAAACTAAGAGAGAAACGTGAACTACATGACTGTGAACTACATTTTAACTATGTAAAAAAAATGAATTGATTTTCTATATCATTATTTTAATGAATTGTTTAAGACAATTGAAAACATTGAAACAATGCAAAAACATATACAATAAGCAACTAAACACACCTAAAAAATAACCATCATACCTATTATGGGATATGGAAATAAGAGTTACTGTAGGATTTAAAGAATTACTTGCATTAAGAAAGCAGTTTTATTATGATAGTCTGAAGAGATTCAAAACCTATCTTTAGACATTTCATTAATATAAATATATACTTACTCTTATCAGAAGAAAAAACAGTAAATACTTTTGGTCATCAATATGACCAAATCTTCTTTATTTCACAAAATACTTAAATATTAAATCATTATGTTGTACCTCTAATATTTTATATTTATGGGGCTGGAGCAATAGTACAGCGGGTAGGACATTTGCCTTATACTCGGCCAACCCGGGTTTGATTCCCAGCATCCCATATGGTCCCCTGAGCACCGCCAGGAGTAATTACTGAGTGCAGAGCCAGGAGTAACCCCTGTGCATCACCAGGTATGACCCCAAAAGCAACATATATATTTACATAATATTACATTTATATATGCATATATGATTGGGGGTTATACCAAGTGGTACTCAGGGATCACTTCTGGCTCTGTGTTCAAGAGACCAAATGCTATGCCAGATATTGAACTGGGGTTAGCTTCATGCAAGGCAAACATCGTAACTTCTGTACTCTTTCCAGCCCCGAAAACATACAATTTTATGATCTATTCTATTGCAATAACATAAACCATAGGATACTTCCCGAATGCTTTGCAGTTTACAGATCATCTTTATCCTGACCCTCATGATCATGTCAAATAATTAGAATTGATATTTATCTGGTCCATTTCAATTTGGTGATTCCAGTTTTTTTTGTTTTTTTTTCTTCCGCTTTTTGGGTCACACCCGGCAACGCACAGGGGTTACTCCTGGCTCATGCACTCAGGAATTACTCCTGGCAGTGCTCAGGGGACCATATGGGATGCTGGGAACCAAACCCGGGTCGGCCACGTGCAAGGCAAACGCCCTACCCGCTGTGATATTGCTCCAGCCCCGATTCCAGTTATTTTTGACTAAGTGTTAACTTGGACTTCTAGTTTCATCAGTCATTGCTAACATGATAACCAGTTACATATTACACTAGGGCCTACTTTTTTTTTACTGACCATACAAAACATTTCACTCTTTAATCTTTGATGTTTTAAAATATTTGTTTCACTTTTATTTTTTGGTTTTGAGCCAAACCCAGCAGTGCTCAGGGCTTACCCCTGACTCTGTGCTCAGGGATCACTCCTGGCGGGATCAGGGGGCCCTATGGAATACTGGGCATCAAACTCAGGTTGGTTGCATGTAAGGCAAATGTCCTACCAACTATACTATTACTCCAGCCCCTAAAATATTTATGTCACTTTTAACCCCAAATATTAATGATTGAACTTATTCCATACAGTTCATTCTTAGAGACAGACTAGCTTTGTAAAATATGCATTGTTTTCTTTATGAATAGGCAGTAGCAAACCCTACGCTAAAACATACCTCATTAAACTCACATTTGAGAAAAGATTTAAATAGAAATTTTCAAACTCAAAGAAATTTCTATTTTATGTTGCAAAGACTAGGGATATTATGGTATCCATCATCTGTGTTAAGTTCGGGAAAAGATGATGATTATACAAATGGCAGATTCGCTCAGTACTTTCATTTGACATTTATGGTAGCTCTCCCCTCCCACTTAGATTTGACTAATGCTAATACAAAATTAGATGTCATTTTCTGACTTACTCACCAATTTACATCGAGAAAATGCAGGTCAACTAGGTGGAGGAAGAAAGCCAATATTTCCTTGGTAACAGCATACCACAATGAAAGGTAATTGCTTAATCAAAAATACAGATTTTCAGTACAATAATAGCCATGTTTATCTCATAAAAACTGGAATAGTAGACCATCATATTATTCTGTCTAAAAGTTGTGAATTATTTTAGTAAATTAAATCATATATTTTCACTGACATGCCCTGATTTAAAGATATAATTTCATCTTAATTGATCCTTATGGAAAGTGGCATTTAACAATTCTCTTACTGTTGATACTTAAGCATATAAATCGATAGACCCAGAGTAAGTGCCTCAGCTATTTGTTTTCACTTTGTTGGAAATTCCAATATAAAGTCATTAAATGTCCATGTCAACTTTTTTGATGTTTGAAATTTCATATTTCATGAGCATTTAATTAAAAACCCACTAAGGAAAGGGTCATTTTTAATTATAAAGTTCTTAAATGCTGCATTCAAAAGATGCATAGTTTTGTGCCTTTATACTATACTCTGGTATTCAAGCAGTTTATAGTGAAGTTTCCAGAAAGAAAACCACTAGAACAGCTTTAATGACAAGAGTCTTCAATATGCTGCACTGTAGAATGAATGTTGCTAGGTTATCTGAATATGTTATGTTCATTTTCACTGAGCAGTTACTATATGCTTGGCATGCTAGAAAAAAAAATTTGTCCTCTTGAGTTAGCAATTCATTCTAAATTATCATTCATTTTGCCTAGTGACACTATCTCATGCTTTATTCAGTACCTGTCTAAATTTACTCATTTATTCAAAAGACATTTAATAGTTCTAATGGGTTAGGCACAGACACAAATTCAAAGTGACTGGGGTCTCAGGGTGAAAATCTTTTACCGTGTGGACCAATATGAATCAATCAATCAGCCAACAAAAGCTTTCTTCTAGGTAAAATAGTTGGAGCAGTGTTTTCCCAGCCACAGCACTGATGAGGTTCTGGACCAGATAACCTTGGGAAGGAGTGTGTTGTAGGATGTTCCGCATTAGATACAAGTAAGCACCCACACATCTAGTTCCAATAACCAAAAATGTTTCCAGGTATTGCCAGATATTTGTGGAGTGAGGTGTGGTTGTGCGTTGTGTCGGGGAGGAGAGGGCACATACTGCCCTGGTTGAACACCAAGAGCCAGTACATGAATTCTACCTTTTTTTACTAGTGACCCAATTTGATTCATCAACCTACCACCCCCTCACTATCAATTAAATTCCGTTTCTAGCACAGGAACACTTTTTGATGAATGTTCTGAAAAGCACCAAGTATCTCTGGATTACTTTGGTGGTTGTTAGTCCTGCGCCAACCACTAACTCCCAAGCTGGTAAATGGAGGAAATCAACATACCCATTTCAATGATTCGGATCATCACTCCCTCTTCCTATCATACATCCTTATTGATCCCAAATGCCCAAGTCTGTATTGGGCTTTTAGGTGCAGGAAGCCCATTTTACATAAAGGGGTTTGACCCAGGCTGGAGGATAATCCCTTTGACCACCTCTGCCTGCAATTCAAGCTCCCAATTCTCAGAGCCATTCTTAGGCAGGAGTGGGAGGAATTTTGATTTCAGTGGCCTTGCCTTTGACGATTAGAAGGAACTCCTAAGATCAGTTTAATAATGTTAAATCTGAAGTTCAGGATTTAAAAAATGTTTTTAATTTATTTTGCTGTGTTAGAAGTAGAACATCTGAAAGGCTCTCCAGTGACGTAAGTGAGTATCCTTTACTTAGATTCCTGGAAATTGCCAGAGGACTTTAAGGGGTGGGGGGAAGTAGAGAGAGAAAAGAGAGAGAGAGAGGCAAAGAGAGAGAGAGAGACAGAGAGAGAGAGAGAATGAGTAAGGAAATTTTCCCTGTGGGCAACTGGGGAAAACAAAAATATTTTTGTGCTGTGGCGACTTCTCAGGAAAAGGAGGGCTGGCCAGCAGTGGCATCTGTGCGAGGGGAATTTCCACATTTGGGAAAGCATGGTTATAATTAATGACTTAGGAAAGCCAAGAAAATGGACCATGTTAAAAAAAATATGATCTTCAATGGCCAAGTCATTGTCAACTGATTGGGTCAGAAAATTGGATTGTTTTAGAAAGAGATTTTTATTTGTGGATGTTTGCCTACAGGCCTGTCTTTCGGTGCCTGTGCCCTAGCTGGGGATCGGGTTCCCAGAGCCAGACCCATTCTCTCTGTCTCTTCCTGCCCTGAGGGAGTGTTTGCATTAGACTTCTGGCCTGGACTCCGGCCTATAGTCCTTTTGCTTTGAACATGATGCTTAGGACTAGCCAGCAGGGCTATTAGCATCCATTAGACTGAGGGTGATTATCCAGGATTCTTGGACAAGGGTAGAAAGATGAGATTGCATGATCCTAATGCAGTCATCCTTTATTTATTGAGGACTCAGTCTTAGGCACTCCGCTAAGAACACTGACAAACTATGCTGATGTAGACATGAGGAAACTGAGGCTCAGAGGACTTAAGTAATATACCTGGAACTAGATAGTTTTTAACTTCTTACGTCTCTGAATCCCATGTAAACAAAGTCTACTTGGATTAGGATGGTCTCACCATGTATGCAAACTCTCACTTACTTACTCCTACTTCCTCTTGCCCAGACCACTGTGTTTAAACTAGATCTGGTCTTGTGGTCATCAGAAAGCTCCATGGTTACTGACTATTCTCTCAAGAGGAGAAATCAGGGTTAGCAGGTTGAGCACCATTCATTCTCTGTTGACTTAGGGAACAAATATGTGGCCAAAACATTCTTGCCCTGCTTTCTGACTTTCTTGTCTTCTTTTTTTTTTTATCTCTGTGATCAACTATATTAAAACAGGTATGTTCATCTTTTGCCTTACTTTCAGAATTTTCTCAAGTTCTAATTCTAGCTGGTTGGATTTTAGCGTATTTTGTCGTTGTTGTTGTTGTTGTTTGAGAGCAAACTATAATTAAGGGGGGGGTGGAAATCTTTGTATTTTACCTATAGTCTCAGTATCCAGTACAATAACTGTAAATGCAGCACATTATACTGTGAACTAAGAAAACTACACATGACCTTCCTAAAGCAACAATTTTCGTGCTCTAGACCCATATGATGTGGCTTCTAATATGAGCTCAACAATTAAGTAGCAGAAGAAAGTAAACATAAGGATTAGTGTCTGGGGCTGGAGCAATAGCACAGCGGGGAGGGCATTTGCCTTGCATGTGTCCGAGCTGGGTTTGATTCCCAGCATCCCATCTGGTCCCCCGAGCATTACCAGGAGTAATTCCTGAGTGCAGAGCCAGGAGTAACCTCTGAGCATCACCGGGTGTGGCCCAAAAGAAAAAAGAAAAAAAAAAGGATTAGTGTCTAAGTTTCCTAAATTGAACCTCAGTGGGTAGTATAATTAAATTAAAAATCATAATATCTTGGAAATAGCAATATCTTTGTTTTGTGTGGAACTTAAGACATACCCCTTAACTCTTTTTCATATTTGTTTTCTGAGTGCTTCTTTTTTTTTTTTTTTTTTTGCTTTTTGGGTCACACCCAGCAATGCACAGGGGTTACTCCTGGTGGTGCTCAGGGGACCATATGGGGTGCTGGGATTCGAACCCGGGTCGGCTGTGTGCGAGGCAAACGCCCTACCCGCTGTGCTATCACTCCAGCCCCTGAGTGCTTCTTGAACAGAGTGAGACATTCTTCTCTTTCTTTGGGGCACTGGCAGTGGATGGGATGGATCGGTCACCTGTAGCCCAGAGGCCAATTATCCCAAACATAGAGCCTTAGAGCCACATCTCATGCATTAGCTTGCAGTTCTCTTTAGGTCCAAAGCCTGGTGGGTTGGACTGGTGGATTCTCTGCTTAGGGTCCCACTAGCCAGCTCTCAAGGCATGCATCAGGCTGGACTCATCTGCAGGTCCTGAGGAAGAATCCACTTCCACACTCATTCCCATTGCTGGCAGAACCCGTGGTTCCTTGAAGGCACTCTTTCTTGCTGCCTGCCAAGAGCTGCTGTTCTCTGTTCCTAAAGGCACACACATTCCTTCCCATGTGGTCGTTTTTTTCTCAGCACCATGCCCCTCAGTTCTTTCTCACCTTTGGAATCTCTTTGGCTTCCTTTTCTGCAACCAGCAGAGGAAAATCACTCTTTTAAAGGACTCACCCTAACAGATAAAGTTATCCTTGAACACCATGATACTGAACTCCTCAGTTTCTAGAACTATAAGAAATAAATTTTTATTGTGAGTCACTGTCACTGTCATCCCGTTGCTCATCGATTTGTTGAGTGGGCACCAGTAACGTCTCTCATTGAGAGACTTATTGTTATTGTTTTTGGCATATCCAATACACACAGGTAGCTTGCCAGGCTCTGCTGTACGGGTGCGATACTCTCAGTAGCTTGCTGGGCTTTCTGAGAGGGGCGGAGGAATCGAACTTGGGTCAGTCGAGTGAAAGGCGAATGCCCAACCTCTGTTCTATCGCTCCAGCCCTTTATTGTGAGTAACTTAAAAAAATAAAACAAAGAACTCATCTGATTGGGCCAAGCCCATCTATTTAACCTCAGTATCTTAAAATAAACTGGCTTGGGATGTGGATGACAGGGGCAAGCACCCTTCATGGCAGATTAGTCTTTGAACGACCAGGGATAAGAACGATGGAAATCTAGCTTTAGAATTATATCCACAGCAAGGGAAAATGTAATTACCCAATTTACCTGAGATCAGACCTGGAAATAGGCTCCCAAAATTATTGAATCAAATAATTCTTTATTTTATCTTTTTTTTTATTTGAGGGGTAAACATAGGCATGTAGTGTATATTTTAATAACGGTTCGGGGGATAAATGTTCCTATACTTTTTCACAAATGCATGATCCAAAAGGTGGCCAAGGCTGTGACCATGTTACGCTTTCAAGGTCAGTGGATGTCTAAGGAGCTAAGGTGTAGGCATGGAGCTAGATTTTCAGGTGCTCTGGGAGTGGGGGGCAGGGGGAATTGTAGTGACCAGTGATGAAGGGAGAGGGACTGAGACTATGGTGAGGACAGAGGGACACTTAGTGCCTGTTTTTTTGAGGTGTTTACATAATAATACAGGAGTCCTTGAATTGTTTCTGTTGGCAAATCCAGATTTAAAACCCAGATTCTCTGTGTATGTATCATTTATGAACAGTATTTGGGAATGTTTCCAAACACAGAGGCATTCTGCAGTATGCTGGATCAACTTCATTAGGATTCGGTGTCCTGGTGTGAACAGGAGCTTCCCTAAGTATCTCTTGAGTAGCTCATGTACCATGGCTGACTGTTCACAGTGGATCAGGGATCTCAGACTGTCCCCTGAGCTCAGCGTGTCACTAATCTGAAGTCTGAACAAAGTGAAACTCTTCTGGAGATAAAGAGGGTGTGGCTAAGAGCTGGAAGGATCATGGATAGGGAGATGAAGGGAGACTGCATATTTATTTCTATGATTTTAATATTTTTAACCAGGAGAATGGCCTGATTTTAAAAAGTCTGATTTGGGGGCAGAGTGATAGTACAGTGGGTTGGGCATTTGCCTTGCATGTAGCCTGCCAGGGTTTGATATCCAGCATCCCATATGGTCCCCTGATTCCTGAGTGCAGAGCCAGGAGTACCCCTGAGCATTGCTGGGTGTGACCCAAAAGAGCAAAAAAAAAATTAAATAAGTAAATCTGGGACTGGAGTGATAGCACAATGGAGTTTGCCTTTCCCAGCATCCCAGCGGTGATTCCTGAGTGCATGAGTCAGGAGTGACCCCTGTGCATTGTTGAGTGTGACCCAAATAGGAAAATAAATAAATAAATAAATACATAAATCTGATTCTCCAATAAAGAGAGTAGAAATGGTTTTAGCCTTTAGAAAGATGAAAATCGGGGCTGGACTGATAGCACAGCAGGTAGGGCATTTGCTTTGCACGAGGCCAACCCGGGCTCGATTTCCCAGCAACCCATATGGTCCCCTGAGCACAGCCAGGAGTAATTCCTGAGTGCAGAGCCAGGAGTAACCCCTCTGCCTCGCCAGGTATAGCCCAAAAAAGCAAAGAAAAAAAAGAAAGATGAAAATCTCTGCAAAAGGAAGAAAATTTCAGATACTCAGTACTTCTTCCAAGAACATCTGGGTTTTCTCCATCTGAAGCCCTGGTCAAAGATGGAGAAGAGGGCTAGAGCTATATCCCCTAGCTTGCATGTGGCCAACCATGGTTTGAATACTGATACTGTATAGGTTCCCCAAGCACAGCCAGGAGTAACCCTGAGCACAGAGCCAGGAGTTAGCCGGAAAACTGCCAGATGTGTCCCAACCAACTCCTCCCCTTCACGCCCACGCACAAGCGCACGTGCACAAAAACACAGACACATGCACTCACTCACACAAGGTAGAGTGGTGTGTTTTGTTTTGGAGAAGGAAGACAGAGGCCAAAAGAAGTTGGGTGGAAGAAATGAATGCTCTTATTGTGTTGTCTCTAAAGCATAATACATCCTATATTCTGTGACGAAGTAATTTTGCTCTATAAAGAAAACACTTATGAAGACTGATAATATAGAAATTCTTTTTTATTGTTTAAGCATCTGCTTAGAAATCTTTTCCCTCATTCATTAATTCAGAAATTCTGGGTGAGAACCTACTATATATCTAAATATAGGTGCTAGGAATACAGCAGTGAGCATAACAGGCAAAGTGTCTGTTCTTCTAGAAGGGCATATACTTTATTGTGAAGGGACTATTAAATAAAACAGTAGTTAAATTTATTACATAATGCACAAGAAGGTAAAATAAAAGATCATGTTAGGCGGTGAAAGGTGTAATGCAGAGAAATTAAACAAGATAAAGTGGTAGCTGACCAGGTGGCTATTTTGGGTTAGGTCGTAAGGGAAGTGCTCTTGAAAGAGATGACATTTGAATAGTGATCTAAAGAACAAGGAGGAGCTGGTCTAAATTAAGCACATTCCAGATGGAGAGAACAAAGGGTCCAAAGAACTTTAAGATGACAACAAATGTGAGTTTGAAGAAGAGAGAGAGGCCTCTGTGGTTGGAACTTAGAGGTAGCACTGTAGCACTGTCATCCTGTTGTTCATCGATTTGCTCAAATGGGCACCAGTAATGACTCCATTGTGAGACTTGTTACTGTTTTTGGCATATCAAATATGGGTAGCTTGCCAGGCTCTGCCGTGCAGGCAAGATACTCTCGGTAGCTTTCTGGGCTCTCTGAGAGGGATGGAGGAATCGAACCTGGGTCGACTGCATGCAAGGCAAACGCCCTACCGGCTGTGCTATTGCTCCAGCCCAGGAACTTAGAGGTAAATAGAAAAATACAATATGAAATCTCATGTGAAGAGCTGAGCCTCTATATTTTAGGCTTGGGAGATCTCAGTAAGTAATTTGGACCTTAGGTGAACGAGAACATCATTGGGTGGTTTTATGTAAAGAAGTGGTTTTTAGTGTGGACAATGGGTAGGGAAGAGGGTAAGCCTGGGATCTTTAGGAGGCCATTGCAATAATTCAGGTGAAGAGTAGTGACTAGGACTCTGGTAGCAGCACGTAAGACGGGAAGAATAGAGCAGAATGGGTGCATGTGAGGGAAAAACAACGTATCTTTCTTGTGGTTTTTATGTGGGAACAGAGAAACAGGAATAAAAAATCTCTATTGTTGAGCTGAGCATTGGGTAGAAAGGGACATGACTTGGTGGAAGAAATAGTCTGGAACAAGAAATATGGTAGAACAAATGAATTCCCTCCCTGATGGTCATTTCTCTCTTCCTTCTTGCTAAGAGAACCCTGACTTTGTTTCGAATGAAAATACATCTAGCTCCAAATGATGAATTGTGGTTGGTATATTTCAATCATAATAGCCCCACTCTCCTTTGCCAGATATTCAATTTACCCATCTATTTTATAGCTACAGGTGATTCATTTCTAGCTAAGGAGTAGTAAATGAAAGTCATCTGGGGCTAGATGTGGGCATGCTGGACATTATAACAATGCCTGGGGTGATGGCAGCCAGATTTTTTTTAAAAAGGCATGATAATCACAGATCAGTGTTTTAAGAATAATGAATTGAGGCCTAGGGGAGGGGGTGAGGAGGAGAGGAGAATTACCTAGATCCTTGATAGCATAGTTGAGCAGGTAACACCAGCAATTATCTGTTGTTAGTATCTTGTTTATAAGAAGAATAAACTTCTTTCGGTTAAACTTAACTGTTATTTGATACAATAATATCAAAAGAGAACAAGGGAGTTTTCTTTTGGTCAAGAACCAAGAGTTCTCTATTCTCAGTTTGATACGCCTATTGGATACTATAGTTGAGAGTGCAACTATCTACATTTCTTCGCTCCCTTAATAATTTCTAGACATTTTCATCTTTTACTATTACTCTAGTTCTAGTTTTTTTTTTTTTTGCTTTTTGGGTCACACCTGGCAATGCACAGGGGTTACTCCTGGCTCTGCACTCAGGAATTACCCCTGGTGGTGCTCAGGGGACCATATGGGATGCTGGGAATCGAACCCGGGTCGGCCTCGTGCAAGGCAAACGCCCTACCCACTGTGCTCTCACTCCAGCCCCACTATTACTCTAGTTCTAGACAATATAAAAAGATAGATTTAAAAGGCGAGTAAATTGCAGTGACCATGAAAGTTTACATCTGAAGATGATCGTCAATAGATCAAACTCTCCTTGTCTTTATCGGCTATCAAAGTTGAAGGGTTGAAGCAGGAAAGCTGGCATGAAGGAGAAAGCTCTGCTTGAGCACCAATTGGCTTCTTGCACTTCCAAGTATTTTCCATCATCTTGGTGGGAAAATTCTTCTACAGACCAGAACGTTCATTCCTATTTTGATACCTCTTCTCTACCGAGAACTGTGAACACACACTGCTTTTTTCCTCTCTTTTGACCTACAACAAATGGACTAATGAAAATTCCCTATAACTTACCCAGGGAACCTAAAGTAGGCCAAATGGAGCTTTTAGCACGGTTTCTGGCTGTTGATAAAAATCAGCATCTATAACTCGATTGCACCTGTTTCCATTTGAGCTGTCACCCAGAACTAGATGTCCAATATTGTAGATGAAAACTTTGCCTCCGACCTACCTCTTTTCCTCCTAATCACCTTACTGCATGCCAGATGAGTTGTACCCATCGATAGAAAACAACAGTAAGTATTTTTTGTCAGTGTCCCATCAGAAGCAGCTATTGATTTTGTGTGTGTAGACAAAGGACTCTGCAAAATTGGCTTAATGGAGGTGGGGGTGAGTGAGTATCTTTTTTCCTGCTTATACTGTGAGTCTGTGTTCTCCTGATGTTAATTGGTTCATCATATTCTGCTTTAATATTCCCTAGCTTATGACTATGCCTGGAATTTTTGCCCCTACACCTTTCATTTTGTTTTCCCTTAATTTATTACAGCCAAACCTTGGGGTTTTTTTTTAACAGTTTTGGAACTGCATTAATTTTTAAGTCCCCGGAGGAACATTATGTTCCCAAACATTATGTTCTGCACTCTCATGCTCATATCACTGTTTAGTGCCAGACACCTCCTGGGATCTCAAGAAATGCTGTTTCTCTTTCAAAGATAGGCGATTACTCTGGAATGCCCATAAAATATCTTTCTCAGTTAAGTTGCTTTCACCATTTTATATATTTGCAGCGGAATAGGTAAAATAAAAATATTGGCTAATATAAAGAAGTCAAGTTTGGGGGAAAGTTTTGTTAGTTTCTCTTCATCTCTGGAAAAACATAGGAGAACATTGGCTGATCTTACAAGGGTGATGGAAAGAAATTCCAAAAAAACATCAGGAATGAAAAATAAGAAGTGAAGTGATAGTACATTGGGTAGGGCATTTGCCTTGCACGCAGCCAACCCAAGTTCGATCCCTGGCAACCCATATGGTCCCCCAAGCACTGCCAAGAGTAATTCCTGAGTGCAGAGCCAGGAGTAACCCCTGAGCATCGCTTAGGGTGATCCAAATATTAAAAAAAGGAACGAGAAAGTATTTTGTTAAAAATATGAAATACAGGGGCTGGAGCGATAGCACAGCGGGTAGGATGTTTACCTTGCATGCGGCCGACCCGGGTTCGAATCCCAGCATCCCTACACTCAGGAATTACTCCTGAGCACCTCCAGGAGTAATTCCTGAGTGTAGAACCAGGAGTAACCCCTGTGCATCGCCGGGTGTGACCCAAAAAGAAAAAAAAATGAAATACAGGCTGAAGATACAGTACAGTGGTTCAGGCATTTGTCTTGCATGCACGTGACCCAGTTTCATCCCTGTCACCACATATGTCCACAGAGCCCCACCAGGAGTTATCATTAAGTGAAGACCCAGGAGTAAGCCCTGAGCACCACTGGGTGTGGCCCCAAAACAAAAACAATGATGAAATGCTAGGGATCATTTTTAACCAAGCATGTGTTGGTGCAAATGGAGCTCAGACCACTTGAGAGACACCATTCATTATTACAAACAACAGCTACCCACTAGGGTTCCCTTCTGCTGGTGGGATCTACTGCACAGATTCAGGAATTCTCTCCAGGTACTCAAGATATGCTGTGCTCATGGTATTTCCTTGTTTCTCTGCTGCTCAGCTCTATCTAGAAATACTTCAATGCCTTCAGACAGGCAAATCTGAACTCCTCTGAATTCTTAAGAGGAATAGGACCATGGACAGAGGTATGATCTACCAATGACTGGTGCAGCCAGAAAACCAACTTTTCCAGCCAAGAATCCCTGGAAGAGGGTCTTTAAATGAAAATGTCCTCAATAACCTAGGGGTTGTTTTCTTCTTCTCTAATTTCCCTTTGGAGCAGCCCCACATCTTTGGGAAAGACTGACTTCCTTCCACCAGCATGATACTCTTGAGATGCATAAAAAATAATCATTCTTGCAAATGGAGTTCTTAAACTGTTTACATTATAAAATATTTCAAACAAAAATAGATGTAGAAAATAAATGAACAAATATCAATGTATAAAACAGAAAAATCTTAATGTTTGACTTATTTGCGTAGGGATTTTTGTTTGTTTGCTTTTTGGTAAAATGTCTGACAAGTACAGTAGAACACCATTGGCTTCCCTGATGTCATTTGTTTCGCTGTTTTTCCTGCCTCCTCCATTCCCAAGGGTAATCACTCCCTTGAAGTTCCTATTTATCATTCTTGTGAAGGCTTTCATACCTTTATATTTTACATGTGCATTTCTAAACAATAAGTACTATTGCTTTGTGTTTGTTTTAACAAGCACAGAGTCAGAAAAGAATACTATATCATGTTGTAGGTGAAATTCTAAGATGCTTTTTAGTCATAATTCATCTTTAGATTTTCCATGTTGTAGCCTGAAAACTAGTTATAATAACTACTATGCATATTTTGTATTATTTTGAGTGTGTGTCTGAATATACACACAGAGCTACTTATCCATCCTTGTGTTTTAGATGCAAAGTTTGTTTTTTAGCTGAAATTTTTTTATTTGACTTGGGCCTCACCTGGCAGTGCTGAGGACTTACTCCTGGCTCTGTGCTTAGGGATCACTCCTGTAAGAGCTCAGGTAACTATATGGGGTGATGGGATTGAACCTGGCTTCAACGCATTCAAATTAAGAACCTTACCTGCTTGCACTCTCTCTCCAATCCCTAAGTTGTTTTTTAATTGCTGTAGTTTGCTATAACAAAAAGTGCTGTGATTCATATTTAAACACCATGCATGCCATGTAAGAGTTTTTCTGGGTCAGTTTTGGCACTTAGTTTTTCTTGGATCTTTTGACATTTTGGACTGGATGACTCTTTGTTGTGGGGTGAAATGTTCAGCCACATCCCTTACCTTCACCACAACTCTTCAGTAACAATCCCATCCGTCGTCCCCAGCTGGACAACCAGAGATGTCTTTAAACATTGCCAAATGTTGTGGGGAGTGGGGGATAGTGCCCACAAATTGCCCCAAATTGGAAACCACAAATCTAGTCTATGTACTTAAGAAAGGAGCTACTTGGTCTTAGGGTCTTCATTTTGCTTTCTAAGAATGCTGTTTATTTTTGTCTGACTAACTTTTGGCATTTTTTCGAATTAAAAATGTTGCCTATTTCTGATGATGAAATGGTAACTTCATCATTTGGTTTTGTTTTCCCTAAATTTCTATTACAGCCAACCATCTTCTCCCATGGTCTGTTGGCCATTATGATTCCTCCTCTGTGAATTGGGAGTTTGTTCATATCATTCATCAACTTTTATTCTAGACATAGATATATCTTTTTCCTACTATTTTCTTGGGACTCTTGGTTCAAAACAATAGAAGTGTGTAAGATGTGTGCCTTGCATCTGGCTGACCTTGGTTAAATCCTTGGTACCACACATAGTCCCCCAGGCCTGCCAGGAGTGATCCCTTAGCACAGGAGCAGGAGTAAGCCCTGAGCACTGATGGGTGTCCCTCTCACCCCCACAAAAAAACAACCAAAAGGCTTTTTCTGGAGTTCTTTATAACTATTGATTACTGAAACCTCGATAGTTTTATATCATGGAAAATTTCTAATCTTGGTCTAAACCCATCTTTTCACTTTGTTGAATTATTTTATTTTTATTTTAAGGTAGTAAAATATATTAATCCTTTTCAATGTTTTTTCTTCTATGTTTTATTTAATAAATTCTTCTGACCCTAAAAATCAAAAGATAGTATTTTTTTTCTAGAAGGATAAAATTTGATAGACCTTTAAATAAACAAACTTATTTTGGTGTGGCATAGGAAAATATATGATTTTTTTTCAGCATATATTCATCAAACAGTTTAGCTTTTTCTTTTGTTTTCCTTTTTTGATTTTTTGGGGTCACATCTAGCAGTGCTGGGGGCCCCTAGTATGGTGCTATGGGGTGCTGTTCATTCATGGGCCTTGGGAAACCAAAGGGTATTGGGAATTGAACTCTGGTTTCCCATATGCAAAACATGCGCTACTCTCTACCCCTTGAGCCATCTCCATGGCCTATCAATTTTTTTTTAATTGCCACATTTACATCTAAGAGGGAAACCTCCTAATTTATTCCTTTTCAAATTTTCCTTGGGTGTTTGTGGTTGATGATCTGATCAACAGATTTTTTTTTTTTTTTGCTTTTTGGGTCACACCCAGCGATACACAGAGGTTACTCCTGGCTCTGCACTCAGGAATCACCCCTGGCGGTGCTCAGGGGACCATATGGGATGCTGGGATTCGAACCTGGGTCGGCCGCGTGCAAGGCAAACGCCCTACCTGCTGTGCTATTGCTCCAGCCTCTGATCAACAGATTTTTATCTCTCTCTTTTTCCTAACTCAATGGAAATTTTTCCGATGTCCATGAACCTCTCCCACAGTACTAAGTCTAAGTCCTTTAAAGTAATTCCACTGTGTTAGAATTGATTTGACTAGTGGCATGAGTTGCGTCTCTTGCCAATGATATCTAAGTGGGAATGTACTGAAGTTGAGGTGGGATGGGACAGGTAACTTTTCCTCTCATTTAAGAAGATAACTAAGAAAAAGACTTGCCCTTCCTTTCTTTGTGCAGAGTTGGAGGAAAACGTCATACCCGAAACTGTGGCAGCCATCCTGCCACTCTCAGGGGAAAGCTGGAGACCAGCACACGCGATGAGAAGGTCCCAGGTCCCCACGATGCCAGTAATGCTGATTTAACCCAAACCAAAACCACCTACCACTGGATGTCTTGGAAAGTAAAATAACGAACTGTTGTTGTTTAAGACACATAGAGCTGTATATTATTTTATTTGCATCTAAAGACACACACAATTTGTCTAATAAATTCTGACCCTTATTCTTTGACATGAATTTTTGTACTCACTGTTCCCTGTTATATCATCAGGTTGCAAATTTTTAATTGGGTGTGCATTGAGAGTGACTACTAATTAACTTTAGAAGTTTCAACTTCCTTATAATGAGTAGTTTAATTCATGAACATGGTATATTCTCAATTTACTCAAATTCACTTTTTCCATAAAAATGTTTTATACACAAAACCCACATTTTTAATGATCACTGTATGTGTGAAATGCAAACACAAAAGTTCATAAGTTTGTGACTGTACATCACAGTGATTTTCTAATAAAAATTTTTTTTAAAAATCCACATTTTATTTATACACAAAACCCATATTATGTGTATTCAAGATACTTTCTATTGTTGTTAAAAGTAATATCTTTTTTGCTATTCCATATTTTATGTGATAAATATAGACACAGAATTACATTCATATTTTGTATGTTGATCATATATATATATCCATTGATTTTACTAAACTGTCTTTCTGATTCTAATATTTTTGTAGTAGAGTCTGTCTTACTTTCTTTATTGACAATCATATTCAAATGAAGCATTTATTTTTCCTCCCACTGTGATCATGAAGATGCCTTAGATAAAGTCATGGAGACTTATATTTGCTGATCCAGTTTCCTACTATGTACCCTTGTTTTCCCATCTCCTCATTCCCCCCGAGACCCATCAGGCAGTGGTCAGCTACATCACCCTCTTCAACAAGGCAGTTTGTTGCTTGGGATTGGTGATTCTCAGTCTCACCTATCATTTCTAGCAGTGGTCCTGATTCTGCTTCCTACCCACTTTCCTGACACCAGATGCCAGTAAGGCCTCTCCCTGGCCCTCCAAGATACTCCCATCGGTATTTTAGTACCATTCATTGCTTTGCATCTCTAACACATAAAAATACTGAAACGTGGAGGGCCTATGCTTTAGAATTCTTCCCTTTCATATTTTACAAACCATTCTCTGTGTTTGGAACGGAACATGTGGCTCCAAGGCTCCCACACAGCCATGCTGCCTGGACAAGAAAGTATCACTCCACATGCCTGTGTGGAAAAGAAGTAACTTCCATCGCCAGTGGTGCTCCCTATATTCTCATTAACACAATGCTACTCGAAAAGTTTGCGATGTCTTTCAGCCCCTTAGTCTGAGAAATGCATCTTTCTGTCATCTTGACGAGTGGAAAATGGAGGTAGACGCTTCTTTAATGCTCACAAAAACTCAGGCCTCTTGCATAATTGCATCCAAGAACAGCCTGGCAGGGCCACAAGGCTTTGAGTTCCTCCAGGTGTCAAGCTGTGTCTTGTTCATTCTGTGTCTTGTATAAAATGATTCTCAGTATTTTCTGCTGAGAAAACTCAGCTGTACTCAGCAGCCAGTCCTGTCAGGAGGAAGCCTTAGAGAGCGACTCAGCATCCCTCACAGCTAAAATAAAGGGAAGGATGGAGAGGACTAAGAGAAGCGAGAGACGATTCTCATCAAAAGTGAGTGGGAAGGGATTGTCGATGGCATTTTCTTCAGAGTGTGAATTTTGATTGAGTTTTAGACTATTTTTTTACACTAATTCCCTTATATAGACTAGCTTAGCATGTAAATATAATCAAAATAGCATTCATTAAAATTGCAAAACTTATTTATTAGGATATGTAAAACAGCCAGCTGCAATGGTAGTGACTAAAGAAGTGTAAAAATAAATGATTTTGTCCAACAAGTGTTTATTATGTCCCTACTCTGGGCCTGGTCTGCTAGTGAGGTTGGGACATGAACTCTTCTTTACTTCTCTAGTATGCTTATTTGAGTTGTGTGTGCGTGTTTGTGTATGTGTGTGTGTGTGAAGCTGTGTCTTTAAATTTGCTAAAGATATATACTGTCTCTACTTCCCCAGAGTTGGATGGATTTTTTTTAAGGAGGGGCGGATAGCACTAGCACTGTTGTAGCACTGTCGTCCCACTGTTCATCGATTTGCTGGAGTGGGCACCAGTAACGTCTCCAATGTGAGACTTATTGTTACTGTTTTTGGCATATCAAATATGCCACGGGTAGCTTGCCAGGCTCTGCCGTGTGGGCGGGATACTCTCAGTAGCTTGTCGGGCTCTCCGAGAGGGACAGAAGAATGGAACCCAGGTCAGCCGCATGCAAGGCAAATGCCCTACCCGCTGTGCTATCGCTCCAGTAAAGGAGGGAGGGGGGATGCAGGAACAAATGTGGGAAGAAGTCTATTAAATGAAATCATGATTTGACCCAGTCCCAATGACTTCCGGGGCCGTACTTGGAAAGGCACTGGGGTAGGAGCAGTCATCAGCATGGGTTGCCTTTCTTCTGCTTGGTTTCCTTCCTTGATCTAATTCAAATCGCTCTGCCGATTCTCTTGTGTTTGTTGTTTTCTTTTTAATTTTTCACTTGGTCAAAAATAGAAAAAAAAAGTTGCCTTGTACTTATTTCAGCTTTTCTACTCCCCCCTCCACCCTGCCCCCCCTTGTGATTTAGTTTCTTCTTGCCATGAGCCTTCTTCCTGCCACCTGCTGGGCTCTCTGCTTTTTTTGTACCTTCTGTGGGGCCTTTTCCTTATGTTCTATGATCCTGCCTTGGTGCGTGGTATTCCTGAAGGATCGGTGAACGCAGTGCTTGGTGACTGCACGTGCCTGAGGATTTGCATGGAGAATCCTCTCTTTCTTGCTGGGCTTCACAGTGTAACAGTACGTATTGCTTGAAGGGAAACCCAGGTAGGATTGTATGGGGCGGGGGGGGGGGGGGTGGGCATTGTTAATCAAGGGTCTTCCCTCTGTCTTATTTAGTCAGGGGCTGAGTCCAGATCCCAGAGAACCAAAACCATGTGTGTTAGTTCCCATCAGAGACCCAGCAAAAGTCCCTGGCAAGGCTGATTCACTGCTGTGTCGATGTATCAGTAAATAGCCCTTGCTATGACAGGCACCGTTCTAAGTGCCTTTAAATATTAACTCAGGGGGGCTGGAGGAATAGCACAGCGGGTAGGGCATTTGCCTTGCACGCGGCCGACCCAGGTTCGAATCCCAACATCCCATATGGTCCCCTGAGCACCGCCAGGGGTGATTCTTGAGTGCAGAGCCAGGAGTAACCCCTGTGCATCTCCGGGTGTGACCCAAAAAGAAAATAAATAAATAAATAAATAAATATTAACTCGGCCTGAGCAATAACACAGCGGGGAGGGTGCCTGCCTTGCACCCAGCAGACCCAGGTTTGATCCCCAGCAGGGTCCTCTGAGCTGAGAGCTAGGAGTAAGACTTGAGTACAGCCAGATGTGGCTCAAAATTCAAAACAAAAAAAAAAAGGGAAAAAAATTAATTCATTCAGTCCTTTCCATCTGAACTCATTTAAAACTGACATCAGCCCCGTCCGCTGATGAGAACTACTGTCTGAACTGCATGGTAGAGGCAACAAAGTCCAGAGAGGGGGAAAGAACAAGTCAAGGTCACACAGCTCTTCAGTTGGAGCACTAGGCCATGAGCCCACATAGCCAGGTATCTTAATCTGTGCTTTTTCATTATTTTAATATAGGGGAGTTTTAGGCCCACCCCACAGAGTGTCAGGGGCTAGTTCCTGGCTCTGTGACAGTGCTTGGGAACATCTGTGGTGCTGGAATCAAACCACAGTCGGACACGTTCAAGACAAGTGCCTTGCCGCTGTCCTCTCCCCCAGGCCCCCTGAATCTATGTTTCTAACCACTGTGCGCTTTTACGTCTCTAGCCTACGTACAGCCGCGCTCCCCCGCAACCCCGGATTTCCTATGGAGAACAATGCCTTATTCTTATATATAAATTGTCTTCTTTAACGAGAACACTTTCTTTTAAGGGCAGGGCAATGTGAGTCTCCCTCTGAAATTGTGCCTCTCTGGGTAGTTGGTGGCAGTCCTGCACTTACTGTCACTCCCAGACATCTGAATTTGACACTCTTTCGAAGGGGTGGGGGTGGGGATACAAGAAAACAATGACTACACACACAAACTCTTTATTTTTTTAATTTCTGCAGCATTAAAATGCATTTTATTTATTTATTTTTTAAATTTATTGATTTTTTTAATTAGTGAGTCACAGTGAGGGTACAGTTACAGATTCACACATTTTCGTGGTTGTTTCTCCCTCATGCAATGTTTGAGAGCCCATCCCTCCACCAGTGTCCATTCTCCACCACCAATGAACCCAGTATGCCTCCCACCCCCTCAATCCCATCCCCCCACCCCACCCCGCCTCTGTGGCGGGGCATTCCAATTTGATATCTCTCTTTCCTTTGGGGTACACACACAAACTTGAAGCAAAGCACTTTGAGTCTTGGTAGAATGAACCCAAATGTGACACTCTGTTCTCTTCCTCGAAGTGCCCCACCTGCTAACGCAAAGCTGCTATTATTACCTTGAGACGCGTCCCCCGCTGGGCTGAGGGATCTGCAGAGGACGCCACCACACCCCCGGCCTGGTGAAGGGCTGGGCCTAGATGCCTCACTGAGAGAGAGGATGGGCCGGCCTGGAGCGAGCTGCTTAGGCCACAATGCAGTTCTTCCGCCGCTGCGAGCGGCAGCCGGGTCTGGAGGAAGGCCCACGGCTGTGGCCTCCTTGCCCTGGAAGGCCGTGGTCTGGGACTGGAACATGACCAAGTCCTCTGACCGTCCCTATTTCCTCTGGCTGTGGCCCAAATGGCGTTCCCTCGTCAGAGCTGATTTAGCAGGGAAGGTTTCACGGGGCTGTTGGAGCCAACTCGGCCCTCGGTTTCCCATAGAACCCTGACTTCGATGGGAGTTAGGTCCCATTCTGGAATCTCCCAGGCCCCCTGCCCGTGCTCCAGGAGCAATTCTGACACCGTGGGAGAGGGGAGAGGGGTGCTGGGCGCTCCTCACAGAACATTTGCATTTCAATGGGCCGTTCAAAACCCCGGAGTGAAATAAAAACCAAAGCCCGCAAAGGCAGCTGCTGTGTGTCCATCTTTCCGCATCTGCATCTGGACTTGTGTGTCAGATGGCGGCGGAGTCCAGTGTCACCATCAGGCTGTCCTCATTGTCTCCAGGGGTATTTCCTGTGCCGTCACAGGGCTGCTCGTCCGGCTCTGAGATAGGATTTTGCCAGGAAAAACTAAATGGAGGAGGAGGCTTGGCTATGGGGTAAGAGGGTCAGCGTCCTGGCAGGCAGGCCTGCGAGCTCAGATTCCTGGGTTAATGCACCTTTGACCCAAAGGGGGAAAGGTGTCAAGAGCTGAGCCCCTCCGGTTGGAGCGGGACACTGGGACCCCATGGTCTAAGAAAAAGTGCATTCCCTCCTGCCCACCAGGACCCCCCCACCCTCACCCCACCAGAGCCCTCCTTCCCCACTTCCGTCCTGCCTCTCCTGAAGGCCAGCTGCCTAGGTGACACCTTCTGCTTCCAGAACGTTCCTTTGTTGTTCTTTCTTGACTCTTTTTTTTTGATATTTCTCAAAATATTCTCTTTCTTCCGTCAATTCCAGACTGTTGGCATCTGTCTCCCTGTCTTGTGCACGCTACCATCCCTGGCTCGCCCGGGGTTTTATAATTGCCTCTGGTTAAAGTTTAAATAGATGGGTTTCAGCCTGAGAGAAAAATGTAAACAAGCCCTTTCTGCAGTCTTGGAGAACTGCTGACTTCCAGCGCTTCTGAATTCTCTGCGAGGAAATTCATGCCACTCCCCCCCTACCCGGGGAACCGAGGCGGCCGCTGGCTTTCAGAGGTTTGAGAGCCACTCCGGAACCATGGAGAGGCTTTTAGAAGACCTGCGCCTTTCCTTTTAACTCAATTAAGCCATCAGAACCCAGTTCCCGTCCTGGCATTTGCCTAGTGCATGGAGGTGAGAGAACAGTTAAGCAAGCGGCAGGGGCCGGCTTCGCTACAGGAAGGAAGTGGAGGCGCGCTCGGCTCCCTGCTGGGATGTTTTCAGCCCGGGAAGAGGAGGCTGGATGTGTTGGCCCAGGTTGTGGGGGTCAGAGGTGGCCTTAGGAGTGGGGAGGAAGGGGTGGGTCCTGACCCGTGCCTAGGGAAGGGGGCAGGCTGGGGGGCACGGCTGGGTGTGCATATCCCCGCTAGGTTCACCACGGTTCTCCAGAGGGAAGCAGATTTGTCTTTTTTGCTTCATGATGAAGAAGATCGATGTCTGATTTGTGGGTTGTTTTTTTTGTTTGTTTTAGTTGGGGGTGAAGTTGTGTGATCTGGGGCAGGATGGATCCAGCAATGATTTGGAATATTTTCATCGTGAAAGGGACAAATGGAGATTCGTCCCACTCTGGAATCTCCCAGTTCAGAATCTAAGAAATAACGCTGGCACCCTTGGAAGGGGGTGCTGGGCTCTCTTCACAGTGCGTTTGCATTTTTTTTTCTTTTTATTTTGGTTTTTGGGTCACACCCGGCGATGCACAGGGGTTACCTCTGGCTCTGCACTCAGGAATCACTCCTGGCGGTGCTCAGGGGACCATATGGGATGCTGGGAATCGAACCCAGGTCGGCCGCGTGCAAGGCAAATGCCCTACCCGCTGTGCTATCACTCCAGCTCCCTGCGTTTGCATTTTAATAGGGACTTTCAAAGTGAAATAAAACTCAACCGCCCAAAGGGCAGCTGCGGTGTGTCGATCTCTCCCCATTTGGACAGGCCTGGCCATGTGGTGGTGTTGAGGATTCAAGTGTATAATTGGATTGGATCCTTGCCTGCTCCCAGACCGGATTTCCGGTTTCGAAGACCAGACTCCACTTCAAAGCCTTCCCTGGTCTGGCCCTAATCCACCTGCGCCTTCCACTGCCGCAGCCCCACACTGACCTCCCTGAACTTTCCACCCAACTTCCTTTGGATGTCTACCCCCTTATTTACTTGGCAGGGCCCCGAAGACTTGGACCCTCTCAAGGCCTACTCAAAGTCTGCCTTCTCCAGTCCTGCAAGGCTTCCCTGAACCACCAGAGTCCCTCAGTTCTCAGAGACCATGACTGTGTTCTCCGTGGGAGCCGTTGCTCGGCCTCTAGGGATGGCCACTTCCCGCAGGCACTGCGTGGCCCCGTGCATGGAGGGCAGTTCTGCCCTCTTTGTTTTCCGGTCTCATGGGTGTGCATAATAGATACCCAGTCTTCCTTTTGCTACCTCTGAAAAGCTGGTATTACTATTTTTATTTATTTATTTATTTATTTATTTTTGCTTTTTGGGTCACACCCAGCGATGCTCAGGGGTTACTCCTGGCTTTGCACTGAGGAATTACTCCTGGCAGTGCTTGGGGGACCATATGGGATGCCGGGGATTGAAGCCAGCTCGGCCGCCTGCAAGGCAAATGCCCTACCCGCTGTGCTATCACTCCGGCCCCCACTATTTTTATTTTTTAAAAAATTGGCTTTGGGGCCATACTCAGGCGTTACTCGGGCTCTGTGCTCAGGGATCACTCCTAGCGGTGCTTGGGGGACCATATGCAGTGCTAGGGATGGAACCTGTGTGCGCTGCATGCAAGACAAGGGTCTAAATCTCTGCACTCTCTCTCCAGCCTGATATTTCTATGTTATTTTTTGGTTTGTTTTTGGGCCACACCTGACAGGGCTCAGGGGGTTATTCCTAGCTCTGTTCTCAGGAATCACTCCGGAAGGTGCTTGGGGGACCATATGGGATGCCAGGGATTGAGCCAGGTCAGCCATGTGCAAGGCAAATCCCCTTCCTGCTATACTATCACTCTGGCCCCTGATATCTCTATTTTGAAAAAACAAACAAACACACACACAATTAACAACAGATCACAAGAAAAGAGGAGAAAGGCTTTCAGGGTTAGACAGCATAGCATTCCCTTCAAAGCTCTGCTGGTCATTAGGACAGGACTGGTCTCCTGATTCCTAGCTCTTGTAAGCGTCCCTTTCTTCATTGGCCAAATGAATACAAGATCTGTGTTGTGGGGATGGACACTTGGCTCAGGTGGATTTTCTCTCCAGTACTATATGCCCCCTGAAGCCTGAAAGGCGAAACTCCTTCTTGCCCGGATCACTGCAAGGTGCTGACTGGGGGGCCCTTGGGGTCTCTAGGCATGGCCCAAAGTGGGACCCCTTCAAAGAGATCTCTTTTTTTGGTGAGACTGCGAGGGAGGGCAAGGTGGCTAGGCCACACCCATGGTGCTCAGGGCTTACTCCTCATCCTGTGTTCAGGGATCCCTCCTGGCAGTGTTCAGGGGTCCGTATGTGGTACTGAGGATTCAACCCCTTATCCTATGCTTCCAACCTCCACCCCCAAATTTCTTTTCTGCATTTTGTGAAAACAGTTTTGCCTTACCCTTACAATTCCTTGGTATTAAAACATTTGAAGTGTTGAAACATTTTACTCTGGAGCATGAATGGTGTTTGTCAACTGAACACCTCCCCATGGCTAGCTAATTTATACTTCCTGCGTGTAAGTTTCTACTCGTTCAGACTTGGAGTTTCATGGAGGCCTGTAAGCTGGATGGGTCCCCTGAAGAAATCCAGGGCTCCGGACGTTGGCGAGGCAGCTGCTGTGGGTGTGGCTTATTTTCACGTAGGAACAGTTGTCCTCACAGCATCATTATAGCCTCTTTTTTTTTTCTTTTTGGGTCACACCCGGCGATGCACAGGGGTCACTCCTGGCTCATGCACTCAGGAATCACCCCTGGCAGTGCTCAGGGGACCATATGGGATGCTGGGATTCGAACCCGGGTCGGCACGTGCAAGGCAAACGCCCTCCCCGCTGTGCTATCACTCCAGCCCAATTATAGCCTCTTTTATTCCAGTATCAACTTTATAGAGGGAAAACAGGTGCCCACCATCACCCCCTTCCTTGTTTCCCCTCCTCCAAAAGTCGGTTGCTGCTTTCTCCCATGGAGGGCAGGGGCAGCCTCCATCCATCCAACATGTATGGAACACCCACTGTGTGGCAGGTGCAAAGACACAGGGTGAACCAGCCAAGGTTCTGTGACTTTCGAAATCCCAATGTAAAGGGTTGTGGGAGGAGAGAAGGGACAGAACCTTGAACCAAACACGGATCGTCTGAAGACAGAGAGCACAGTCGGTGTGTCTGGAAACGCTTTGGAAAGCAAGTGAGATCCGAGCTGAGTCTTGCAGTATCATGCACATGCCTAGCAACAGGCGCTGGGCACAGCTCTGGGGGCAGGGGGAGATCGCCCCCAACTCCTTTCCTCTTCCCCACTGCTCACTGCACAATTTGAACATCAGCCTCCACCGTCTTGACCCTGAAGGCAGCGTCTTCTCTTTGGTCCAGGCAGCAACACTTCTTCCTTAGCTGCAGCCACATGATTGGTGCTGCTTCCAATCAGACGAACGGACCGAGGAAGCTCTGCTGCGGCTTTTGTTGCCAAGGCTGGGGGACAGCTGAGTCCCTGCATACCTGTGTCTGCCTGCCTCTGAGTTTGAGGGTGGGGGGGGGGCCAGCGTGGCCAATTGGAGGGTCGGCTGGATGTTTATCTGCAGGTGTTGCTATGGAACACAGAAGTGGATATTCAGAAAACGAAGCCGCGGCTTCAATTCTCATACACAGTCAAGCTGAAAGACTTTTCTGAGAAGAGGGACATTGAAATAGCCTCAACCCAGACAGAACGCCGGGGAGGAGGAAGTTGCATCAGAAGAGGAAGAATGCCAATGTCATGCTGAACCGCCACAAATGTCACAAAACGAAAATAAAATGTTTGACTCATTTTATTGAGCCAAATCTGATGACAAGATTTTTTTTCTTTATAGCATTAATAGAACTGTTAAAATAATACTATTTAATGCATAAGACATGGACAATCTGGAAATTAAAAGAGACAAAGATTGCTACAAATGTTTTTTTTGTGTGTGTGGGGGGGGTCACACTCAGGAATGCTCAGGATTTACTCCTGCTCTCTGCTCAGGGGTCATTACTGACAGTGCTTGGGGGATCCAGGGATCAAGGCAAGCACCCTTCTTGCTGTACTAATTCTCCAGCCCGTGCCATAAATGTTTTCATCTACTTTTACTATTACTGTTTTAGTTTGTTTAGAGGCCACTGCCAGCAATGTTCAGGGGACCACTCAGAGTCTGGGATCAAACCCAAGGTTCCCAAAATACAAAACATGTGCCCAACCTTTGCACTATTTTCCAAGCCCTGTTATTATCATTATTATTAGTAGTAGTAGTAGTAGTAGTAGTAGTAGTAATAGTATTTGAGATGCCAAGGATCAAACCCAAGACCTCATACAGTGAAGCATATTCTATACAGCTGAACCACATCCCATTTTACAATATCATAAAAGTATAGAATTCACTTTATTTCTGAGATCAGCAGTTGATTATAACTGTTAGTCTTTTTACTTAAAAAAATGGTAAAAGAATAGTTTTCATTTTATTTATTTATTTTGGTTTTGGTTTTGGGGCCACGTCTGGCAATGCTCAGGACTTACTCCTGGCTCTGCACTCAGAGATCACCCCTGGCGAGGCTCTGGGGACCCAACGTGGAACTGAAATCAAACCCTGGTCAGCTGTATGCAAGGCAAGTGCCCTACTCACACTGCTATCACCCTAGCCCAGAATAGTTTTCATTTTAATTAGAATCTCTTTTTTTTTCTTCTTTTTTTTTTTAAGTAGGGAAGGCTTCCAAGAGCCTAAAGAGCCCTGAGCACATCTTGATTTTTGGCCTGGCTAATTTTGTGGTTCAGTGCAAGTGCCCAGGGATATGCTCATACATGGACCCAACAATGTTTAGGATTACCCAGGCCACTTCGGTGATGTTTGAAGACCTCTAGGGTCATGCTGAATAGCTCTCTGGGTGTCTCTCTATGGGCTGGCTAGATACAAGGTATGCACCCCTTGTACCATCTGTCTGGCCTCTGTTGGAACATCTATTTGGAGCAAGGTCCTCCCAAGCAGTGTACAGGGAACCCATAGTCCACTCCAAGTGACCGTTGGTCCTATTCAGTGCTCAAACTGGGCAACATGGTGTTTGCTGCTGGGGTCTGGCAGTTCTGGGGTCCAACATGGCTATGCCTGGTAGTGCACTGGGGAACCTGCAGTGCCAGGCATGACACGTGGGGCCTTCTACACTGCACTCCTTTGAACTATCTTCTCAGCCTGTTATTAGATTCTTATGATCCACAAAGGAAACATTTATAGGACTGGGTTTAGGTGAGGGGGAGTGGTTAAGAAGTTCTTATAGTACTGCATTGGCTTTGTATTAGGTCTCCTATGATTCTTCTCAATCAATTGCTTGATAAATATAATCAGAAGAGTTGGCTTTCCATCACCTTCTTAGAATGATTATTAACTGATTTGTCAATCTCACAAACAGTTAAAAGCACATTGAGTTTGGGGCAGTGAACTCAAGGTTTTGTGTGTGCTTTGGTTAAAGTGCAAAACAGCTCTTCCTCGCTGAAGATGTTTATTCCCACGCTGGTTTATCAAGGAACTAGTGAATGGGATTGAGGCGGACAGAGTGGTAAGGAACTGATTAAAAGATAAAAGTACGTGGCAATGGAGAAGGGGGAAAATAGGGTAGGTGGTGCCTTCACTTGATGTAGTAAGAACATGGTAAAGGACTGCTGAAGATAGGAGAGAAAGGACCAAATGATAAATTATTGGTACATGTATTATAAACCATTAATAAACAAAATATTTTAACTCTCTAATAATATATATTGTTAAAGTGATCTGTACAAAGTTTGCAAAGTGATTTGTACAAAGTTTGCAAAGCTTAAATCAGAATGAAGCTTAGATATTGTCTCAGGACAGTATACCTATACATATACCACATACCTATACATATACCATGCTATTCTCCCATGATTTTGGCATTGGGGATATACAAAGTTGTAAACTTTTCAGAAGTGAGGAGATCTTTAAAAAAGAAAATAACTAAAGAATCATTCGGGGGGGGGGGACATAGAAACCAATGTAAATATAAATTTTTAGATTTTTCTGAAAGATTTTACAAGTCTAAAGTATTTAGGAATGTGAAAAATGTCTTGGGTATAATTCGCTGTACTCAGGCAAGATTATATATTTTATTTTATTATATTTTTGGTTTTTAGGCCACACCCAGCAATGCTGAGGGCTGATTCCTGGCCCTCTGCTCAACAACCACTCCTGGTGGGGTTTGGGGGACCATATGGGGTTGAGAGGACTGAACCAGGTCAGTGGCATGCAAGGCAAATGCCCTACCTGCTATACTATATTTTTAAATTTATTCGAATAATATACATTTATCGATGTTGGCTTTTCTTTGGGCATTAACGGGGCTACAAGCTGAACCCAAGTTCAGCTGACCTTCGTCAATGCCAAGAAACCAGAGCAAAGTTACAAAACTAAGGGAACCATAATATTACAGGCAGTTTTATCATTATTTTTTTTCTGGATTTCTTTCCTACGGTGTTTATTTTCAGAAAATAATCTGAGGGTTGGTGAGGAGAGCGAGGCAAAGCTTGTTTGACTCCAGCTTGTTTTCCAGCATCCACATATTTATTTCATGACTGGCTGCCCCCCAATGTGCCAGCTTCTCTGCTCTGGGGGCTTCCACTTCTCTGGGAACCCTCCATCTGGACACATCATCTGACTCAGAACATGCAGAGAATCTCCCGTCCCACTCCCGAGGAGACTCATCAACCCTCTCGCCCAGCTTATGTTCCATGAAGCGTGTGGTATCTGACGGTGATCCCCGAGTGCAACGGGAAGGGGAGAGAGGATAGCTGTGCACGCATGTAGGGAGAGAGGCTCTGTTCGAAATCTTATGTTCCATGAAGCGTGTGGTATCTGACGGTGATCCCCGAGTGCAACGGGAAGGGGAGAGAGGATAGCTGTGCATGCATGTAGGGAGAGAGGCTCTGTTCGAAATCTTTAGCGCCTTCCTTCCAAGTGCAGCAGGCCACTCTTGATTCCTGCTCTTCCCTGCTGAAGCTCCGGGCTGCTCTTCACCTGGGAAATCCAAGGAACTTTGCTCCTCACCCAAAATACCTTTCTCCCAAAGCAATTTCCCCTCCTCTGAGAAATGCTGCCATGTCAGGCTGCACCGCCCTTGAACCAGACAACTTTCTCTGCTTGTCTTTATTCGTCTAAATAAAGCTAACCTACATTTGCTGTCTAATTCATTCGGATGCTGGCTGATGCTATTTAAAGCATCCCTCAAGGCTGTGTGGAAAACAAGATGCATTATCTCCAGTGGGGAACCTTTAGGTTCTTTGGTCATTTAAGGAATTTAAGATTCTGAAAAATCTATTCCATCTTCAGTTGGTTCAGATGTGAAGAGAAAAGTGCTCTCTGGGCAGTCTCGGCAGGCAGATAGCAAAAGAAGGAGCAAGAAGTTCATCTCTCTTCCTCGCTCTAGATGTGTGTGTGTGTGTGTGTGTGTGTGTGTGTGTGTGTGTGTGTGTAAGTACCATGAAATCCCATTTTTTCCTGAGGATTCACTGACCAAGCAGAACATAATCTTACTTCTGGCTTGGATTCACAGTGAGTTCCTTATAGGTTTACTTTCCCCTTACAGAGAACAAACGTGAAACTTCAAAAGGTGCCGTTGCTTAGTAAACAGGCTTGCAATGAGTTTGGGGCTTGTCCTTACTCTCATCCTATCTTCCAACCTCCATTTCCAACTTTTGTTTTGTATTTCATTAGAGGATCCTGATAGTTCCATGTTTTTGTGGGGAAAGGGGGGAGGGGATGTGAGGTAGAAAAAAAATGGAGAAATTTTAACCAGGGGAAGGAGCATAATATTAGGGCTAAAACTAGGATGTGGTGTAAGTTTCGGGGTACATGCCTATCATGTACCCCTGGATTCAATCCCTGGTAACGGCATGACTCCCTTCAGGAGTGATCCTAATGCTACAACCCCAGACACACATATACACAAATACATACCAGCACTGCTCGGAGTGATCCTGGAGGTCCTTGCAACAACAACAACAACAACAATGACAACAACAACGACAACAGCAACAACAGCAACAACACTCCACTCTGCTCTTTTTCATGACGAGCAGTGAGTGAGGTTTCAAATCTGTTGCTCGCTTTGTGAGATCTGTTATGACCGTCCTTCGCCTGGCTTGGTGGGAGGCAGAGCTGTGACAATGGGGTGATTTTAACCATTAGTGCCCTGCTGCTCCCTTAAGTACATGCTTTTATCAGCATCCACTTGTTCAGCCACGATTCTGTGACGTCCATTGCAGTGAGTGAGTCAGAAGCCACCAGCTAACAGGTCTATTCCTTTCTGCCGTCACCTAGGAAACCAATGCATCATCCACAGGAAATGCAGGCCCCAATGGGGAGTGTGCCCAGATCGGGTTATAAAGCTGGCAATGAGTCTTTCAAAAGAGGTCAAATATTAATGCTGCCGAGGATCTCGGTGTAGGCAGGAAGGACGGTCCAGCTCTGCAGGCATGGATGGAGGGCTGTCAGGCAGAAATACTCAGAGAAATTCATCAGCTAAAATGTCTGCTTTTAAGATGTCTGCTTCAAAAAAAATAATAATAAAATAAGACTGACGAAGGGAAAGCGCCATGGAGACATGATCTGACTCCTCCACCAGCACATTTATTTGTAATTGGCTCAGGGCTTTGGGGTGTTTTTTGCTTGGTACATTTGGATGGTTTGTGAAATGAGATGAGGAAATTGACAGCCCATCAAACCAGGCTTCCTGCCGAGTGAAATGCCTGCTGCACCGCCCCCCCACCCCCCTCTGCGACCTTTCAAGGTTATTCTCCCCCTGGGTTAAAAAAAAGTGATGGAAGAGTTCCCTCGAGAAAACCACACCCGGATCCCCCTCATGCATACGCAGTTTTTCACGATTTGTACTTTATTTTCTCACTTAACCACTACACACAATACACACGTTTGGCGTTTGGCTTTTGTGGGCATATAACATGACCACACTCTCTCTGGGTAGCTGAGAGCATCACACAGCGGAGACAGCACCTGTATGGTTTCATGTTGCATACTTATACTTTGATACTGTTATGGTTTCTACATAAAAGTACAAGGAGAACTCTCTGAGAACTTCCTGTTTTAGACCCAAAGAATACTAGAACAGTGTGTATGTGTGGGTGGGGAGGGGGGAAACCTCAAAAATCATCTGGTTCAACCACCTCTTTTTTTTTATGTAAGAAATGAATCCAAGAGGAGGGAGGTTATTTGTCTAAGGCCATGTGAAGAATGTGCCTATGTTGTGGGTAGGGGAGAAGAGGAGGAGAGAGAGAAAAAGAGAGAGAGAGAGAGAGAGAGAGAGAGAGAGAGAGAGAGAGAGAGAGAGAGGAGGTAGAAAGAAAGCGGACCATAAGCTCAAAATGAATCAACAACTTATCTGGCTGTAAAATATTGCTAAAATATTAAAATACTAAGTGGCGTTAATGAAAGTATGGAACTCTGATGAAGAGGGGACAGCTGGTAGTCATGAACTGCTTGGTGCTTGCCAAGAATCTGACTCTCTGTCCTGAGTACCCATTGAGTGGGACATAATAAGAAACCCAAACATGTTCAAAGGAGAAACATAGTAAGACATATAGTGACTATAGCCTAAGAATGATAATTAAATAATTGGACAATTTATCTTGGAAACCAGAGGACTTGTTGCAGAGAAGATGGGAAGAAGTATTGCAACAAAACTACTACTAGTACTAGTAGTACTAGTACTAGTACTACTCCTACTCCTACTCCTACTCCTACTACTACTACTACTAAATCGAAAGGCTGAGCCGCTTCAAAGATGTGTGTGTCAGTATGCTCGGGGACACAACTTTGGTCCTTAGACTGCATTGTCACTTCTGTTCTCCCCCGCTTTTCTTCCCCTGCATTGTTGTTTTCTGTCCATCCTCACCCAGCACTATTGGATACAACCTGTTGGTCCCAGAGTATCAAGTCCTCTGTCTGAGTACTGAAGCATCAAGGCCACTCTCCCAGGCCAAGTACTACAGGTAATGAACCCTCCAGGATCCTCTCTAGAACTGCTGAAAGACCCCTCAAAAACATTGGAAAGCTATTTTTTTTTTTTTTTTGCTTTTTGGATCACACCCGACAATGCACAGGAATTACTCCTGGCTCTCCACTCAGGAATTACTCCTGGCAGTGCTTGAGGGACCATATGGGATGCTGGATTCGAACCCGGGTTGGCCGCGTGCAGAGCAAACGCCCTACCTGCTGTACTATTGCTCCAGCCCCTGGAAAGCTATTTTTAAGAGGGCTCTGACTTCTTTGTATGAGTACAAAAGGCAGAAACAAGTTGTTACAAGTTAAAGAATGATATTTTTTAGGTCCACTTAAGTAATTTTCCAAAAGTTCGGTACTTTTTTTTTTTTTTTTGCTTTTTGGGTCACACCCGGTGATGCACAGGAGTTACTCCTGGCTCTGCACTCAGAAATTACTCCAGTGCTCAGGGGACCATATGGGATGCTGGGAATTGAACCCGGTTCGGCAGTGTAGAAGGCAAACGCCCTACCCATGGTGCTATCCCTCCAGCCCCAAAAGTTCAATAGTTTTGATAGACAAAAACATAAACTGATTAGTAAGGTAATAAAGTAATAAGGTGAATTCTTTCTCTCCAGAGGTTCATTCACACAAAACATGTTTATTGAACATCTGACATATGCCAGTTGTTGGGCAAGAGTCTTTTTGGTATGTTGTCTGTGTTAAGTAGATAACAGTAGCTGCTGTATTAAACCTACAATCAAACCTCAATATGCCTGATAATTTAAACATGATAAAAATTCATTTCTCACTCATATAATATACAATATAGGTATTCCTGATGATCAGCGGTCTTCATTTTTCCTTACCTTCTCCTCCTCCTTTTTTTCCTCCTCTTCTTCCCCAAACTTCTTTTCCCTCCTTCTCTTCTTCCTCCTCCTCCTCCTTTTCCTTCTCCTGTCCTACTTCTTTGGTCCTCCTTCTTCTACCCTCCTTCTCCTTCCATCTTCTTCTTCTGACCCTCTTCCTTCTTCTCCTTTTTCTTCTTTTTTCTTCTTTGCTTTTTGGTCAGAGAGATAGTATATTTCACTCAGCAAGAAGACTGGTTTGATGAACCGTCAATTTCCTCACCTCATTTCACAAACCATCCAAATGAACCAAGCAAAAAACACTTGTCTCACATGTGACTGACCTCATTTCAATCCTTGGCACCCTATTCAGTTCCCAAACAACACCCCAGGAGTGATCCCTAAGTCTAGAGTACCGCTGGGTATGGCCCCCAAACAAACAAACAAGTACAAATGACAACAAATGCCATCTAGCTGTGGCCCAGGAAAAAGAGGAAACAGGTTTGGTGGTGGAAAAGCAAGTCTTTTGTCAACCCTCCAACAGCGACATCTATAATGACATGTAACTTCTAATTGAATTCCAACACCATTATGTCTTGTGTTTACAACAAATGATATCCTCTTATTAATTATATCCTGCAAAATTTGTTTAAAGAAAAAAGATGATACGTGCCCATGCTACTTTTGTGAATGGAAAGAGTAATGATAGGAATATTTGGTTTGGTTTGCAAATGGCTGAAGGAACATCATGTAGACATATAATAAACCACAGTGAGCAGGGATAGGGCAAGGACGAGTGGTGCCATCTCTACGGGTGCCTTCAAATCTTGTTATTTATTTATAGCTTAAAATATGCAACTGGAGGGGGCTGGAGCGATAATACAGCGGGTAAGGCGTTTGCCTTGCACGCGGCTGACCCAGGTTCAATTCCCAGCATCCCATATGGTCTCCCGAGCACTGCCAGGAGTGATTCCTGAGTGCAGAGCCAGGAGTCAGCCCTGAACATCGCTGGGTGTGACCTAAAAAGCCAAAAAAAAAAAAAAACGCAACTGGAGACTTCTTTGTATTGGAGTAGAATTTTTCACAGACTGGTCACTTTCTTTTATGTTTTTGTTTTTTTTTTTTTGCTTTTGGGGTCACACCTGGTGATGCACAGGGGTTGCTCCTGGCTCATGCACTCAGGAATTACTCCTGGTGGTGCTTGGGGGACCATATAGGATGCTAGGGATGGAACCTGGGTTGGCCGCGAACGCCCTACTGACTGTGCTATGGCTCCAGCCCCCACTTTTGTGTTTTCAAGTAAAGGAAGACTTGAGGCAAGGCCTGTTTGAGAGGAGGAGAGCCTAACCTAGGAACCTGAGACAACTTCCATGATGAACATGCTGTCTTTCATGCCAGGAGAAGCCTGAACAACATGAGTCAGGGTTTTCAAAGCAGAGCAGAAGAGTATAATGACTAGTTTCTTCGTGGACTCATCTAAGATCTCAGTGTTTTTGTCCCTGGAGTATTTATTTTCATAACATTTTGAATAAGTATGATACAAAGAGTTTAAATTAATCTCTTGATTTCTAAGATACTGTCAGAGCCAAGAAGAGAGAGTTTATCTACAGATAAATATGTAACTTATCTTAAATAATGTTATATAACTTATGTTAAACCTGCTGGCTATGCTCTTAATTTCTGAGTAACATTGGTATTGGAAGTACATGATTAAAAATCTTCATATTTTGTGGCATTTTTACAAATATTCTCCTCTTCAGTTTCCCCATAAACCAGTGAATTAATTGACACTGGTGTTATCTTTGGACTCAGGGTCAGGATGGGCTACCTTCCCCCACCTCCCTGTACTTCTGGAAGCCCATCCTGACCCTGAGTCCAAAGATAACACCAGTGCCAATTAATTCACTGGTTTATGGGGAAACTGAAGAGGAGAATATTTGTAAAAATGCCACAAAATATGAAGATTTTTAATCATGTACTTCCAATACCAGTGTTACTCAGAAATCAAGAGCATAGCCAGCAAGTTTAACATAAGTTATCCTGACCTTTGGACAAAAAGAGTGCAGTCACTAAAATAAGTTAAAAACAAGTGAAAATTTGGAGGACAGGGAACTTGCTTCAACTTATAAAGATCAATGGCAAATCAGCAACTGAAAAGTAAATACTCCAATAGAAAAATTGACAGAGGACATAAACCAAAAATCATTGGAAGACATCTTAATAATAATCAACTAAATAAATATTTTAAAATATTTTCTTCTCAAAATACAGAGATAAAAGAAATACAATATTTATGACTATCAGTGGTACCTGGAAAAGGTACATTGGTACTTTTCTGCTAGAATATTAGTAGGCAAACCTGTTCTAGAGGAAACTTTGGAAATATATGAAAACTTCTTAGACATTTTCATAAAACTATAGCCTAGTAACTTCATTCTATATATATATATAAATGAAATATTCATAGATACATTCACAATCTTTTCCTCATGAAATATTCATGAATTTCACAATTATGGCAAATTATAATACTATCAGTAGCCTTATGAATTCAGCAAGAGGTGTATGAAATACATGATAATAAATTGGAATACCAAACTTCCCTTGAAAAATAGTTAAGGCCATAGAGTTAATACAGAGGTTAAGGCACTTGCCTTGCATATGACAGATGTTGGTTCTATTCCTTGAATCATCTATGGTCCTATGGTCTTTTGAGCACCACCACATGTGATCTTTGAACACAGAGCCAGGAATGAGGCCTGAGCACTGGTGGGTGTGACCCTCGAATAAAAACCCAAAATATAGATAAATAAAATTTGTAAATTATTTGTTTAATTAATTAAGGAATAAAAGAAAGACAAGGGGCTGGAATGATAGTACTGGAGTAGGGCGTTTGCCTTGCATGCAGCCAACCCAGGTTCGACTCCCAACATCCCATATGGTCCTCTGAGCACTGCCAGGGGTAATTTCTGAGTGCATGAGTCAGAAGTAACCCCTGTAGCATCGCTGGGTGTGACCCAAAATGCAAAAAAAACAAAAAAAAGACAATATTCCCACTACTTGATGCTAAATTTAAAAACATGATAAAATATACAGATAATTTCTCTTTTTCTTTTTAATGTATGAGTACTACTATTTATTCAGCCACTGATTAAACTGACTGAAGCAGGCATGAACTCCACATTACTTTTTAAAAAAAATTTTTACTTGAATATCCCTGGGATAGATAGTTGAACAGAAAGCTGTTCATATTGGCTTTCAGTCATACAATGACCCAGCACCCATCCTTCCATCAGTGTACACTTCCTACCACCAATGTTCCTGTTTCCCTTCCACCATCCCCCAAAGCCCCATCCCCTGCCCCAAACCTCCTTCTATAGGAGGCACTTTCCTTCTTAGTCTCTCTCTTTTTCCTTTTGTTCATTATGGTTTGTAATATAGTTACTAAGAGGTTATCGTGTTTGTTCAGGGTATTCAGTATTTTAGGACGGTAAGGCTGGAGTAGTTTTTAACTGGGTGGCAGCTTTGGGATGTGAACGTGACTGCCAAGGCTTCCAGAAGTACAGGGAGGTGGAGGGAGGTAGCCCATCCTGACCCTGAGAAAGCCTAGATATTTCAGTCACCAAACCCGCACACCAGAACTTTCAGCAGATTATGTCTTGGTGAGGACTGTCCTGAGACAGAGTCAGGCTTGGGGTATAGCGATGATTTTGGATTGTGGAACAGGAGCATTGCTTGAGTGGGCACCAGGCTGATCCACCCCCTTCCAATTTACCCCAGTCTGTTCAGTGCTGCACGGGTCCAAGATTAACTGAATACATAGATAAATTCTGAAAGACTGTTAGTAAGGCAAAATAGAGAGCAATTTGAGCTTAAAAAGACATTTTCCAACAAGGAGTTTGGATGCTCCTTCAAAACTTATAAACCAGGGGCTGAAGCAATAGCAGAGCGGGTAGGGCATTTGCCTTGCACAAGGCCAAACCGGGTTCGATTCCCAGCATCCCATATGGCCCCCAAACACTACCAGGAGTAATTCCTGAGTGCATGAGACAGGATTAACCCCTATGCATCACCGGGTGTGACCCAAAAAACAAAACAAAACAAAAAAACCCTTATAAACCAGGCATCATTCACATCTTTTAGCTGAAAACCATTCTACTATCTCTCTTACTCCCAAACAGATCTCCTGTTCATAAATAGTGAAAATTAGTTAAGGCTAATGTGGTAGGCTTTGCTAACTGTCATCAGGAGCTCCTTGGCAGCTTCCAGTAGGATATTCATTTCCTTTCTTTTCACAGGGGCCATACCCAGCAGCATATACTCACACACACTAGGCATGTGCTCTACATCCTGTGCTATTTCAATGTTCTATAGATCTACCTAGGGTTGGAGCGATAGCACAGTGCTTGGGCTTTTGCCTTTCACTCGGCCAACCCGTGTTCGATTCCTCTGCCCCTCTTGGAGAGCCTGGCAAGCTACCGAGAGTATTGAGCCCGCCCGGCAGAACCTGACAAGCTACCCGTGCATATTATATATGCCCAAAACAGTAACAATAAGTCTCTCAATGAGAGACGTTACTGGTGCCCGTTCAAACAAATCGATGAGCAACGGGATGACAGTGATGACAGTGATATATCTACCAGGTCCTGAATCTATGGAACTATCATTGGTTTTCTTCAGAGGTTTCAGAATGAGAATTTAAGAAAACAACAATTGCATTGATATGCTTTTGGTCCTTACCCAAATTTTATTTGGACTATAGGCATTCATTGTTGATACTAGTACCCTAATCACACATTCCAAAGTGTCCCATAATGAATTATTTCTCAACATTTTTTTAATGATTACTTTGCTTTTCATAAAACTCCAGCATTCTTCACATGTTCTGAATCTTGCCTTCAGATTACCCCTACTGAAGAAGGGGTCCATCTCCTGGTCACAGGCAATGCAGGTGATTTTTCTTCCCACCTTTTAGTTAATCATCTCTTTTGATTTCCATCATAATCATAAGTCTCTTTTCAATAGCACACTCTACATTCTTATTGCTTTGGCAATGATCAGACATATTGGGGTTAACAATGCTGCAAAACACCCCAAATTAAAGACAGGATATCTGCTGGTCACAGAAAAACTAGCTGGCCAAAGCTAAAATCACCACATCTAGCTGCACCTGCATCTGTTGGGGTCAGGCAAAGTTAAAACACCTTTGCGTTAAAACACTTTTGCTTTAGGATCAGAGCTTCTCATCTCAGTGAAAGTTCACTGCAGGCTGAGTTGCCAACTTGTTCCACTGCTGTGCTTCCATTCTTGTGAAGTGCATTTGTGTGGACACTCAACCAAACACATATCAACATGCAATTACAATATAACCAATATGTACTCAATATTGATAATTTTTAGATAGTACAGTTGGTTTGCATTATCTTCATGAGGTTGAGGTTATGAGCTTGATCTCTGTGTGGGTTGTTCAGAACACCAAAAAATCACTGCATCCTCTGGGCAGTTCTTTTGCAGTACTCACATTCTTTCAGCACAATCCATTTGGGACAATGCTGCTACAGTCCTCTGGAACAATCAGTATGTGACCTTGAATCCTTCAATCTGCAAGCCTTGGTGAATCGTGAGTATAGGAGAAGATGCCTTAGCCATAGGTCCAAATTCAGGGGGAATAAATAGTAATAAGCCCAGATTGCATCATAACGCTTGCCTGGTATAAACTACTAAAGAGAGTCAAGAGAAGCTCATTTTTCTAATTGAGATCATTAGGGAAAAAATAGAGGGTGGTACCTGATGTACCTCTCCTCGCCTGGGGACCTGATGATAATTGAGTTCATATTCTGAGATTTGCCAAAGAGCAGGTCAATGTCACCAGAGTACATTACACATTTGTCAGAGCACTGAAAGCTACAGATTCACAACTCAGTTTCTGGCCTCAAATGCAATTTTCTCCCTCTGTTTTCAGGATCCGCTCCTCCCTCCGCCAGAGCTGCAGGCAGTTCTCTAAATAACACCGTGTCCCTGGCCTCCCAGCTCCCATTTGTACGTTTCAGCAGGGCTCCTTTGAGCTCAGCACACGCTCCCCCCCTATCCCCCCCCCCACTGCCTCCCATCTCCCCTGCTCATAGTCTTCTTTCGTCTGAGTCAACCATGAGTCACCTCACTCATTAGTGGAACTCAAAATTGCCTCTCCATCCTCTAGATCTTTTTTGTTTCTCTTCTTGTAACTGGTTTTTCTGGCAGCCTACTAGGGACAACCTTCTAGCTGGGGGCTGTCATTCCCAAGATGATCCCTTCAGTAAAGTGGTTGGCAGACAGCAAAGCAAATTAAAGGAATGGTAGCACTGATGAGAATGATGACAGTGTTGTACCATAAGTTGCTTCAGAAACATTTTAATAACCATATTTAGTGTCTCTGCCAGTGTCGTCAGCACAGGGGCCTTCAGCCATGGTCCCCTTTTTTATTTCCTTGTCTCTTCTTTCCTGACTCACCAGCAGATCCTACACGCATGCATGCTTGTAAAGGGGCCCCAGCATGCACCTGTAAACCTGGGGTAAGAGAGCAAACCTGGCAGAGTTCAGTCTCTGTGGAAAGGCAGGTACAAGAGCGATGTCCCTACATTGGTCAGAAGTCCAGACTTGATTGATTTGTTCATGTCTGCTAACTTAAGATTATATCCCCAGTGCTTTGCCTTTGGTGAGAGGTGAACCAGAAAGGATGGAGGCGGGGCAGGGGTGGGGGGAAGGATTTAGGGCAGAAGTAGGTGCTTCCTGGGCATATTAGTAAGCCTGATCAAATGATTCTAATAAGAAACTCAGATCATTGGTTGATGCCCAGCACTGCATGCCCTCCATTCCCAACCACTCCCTCACCCTAGCACCACTGGGTGTAGCTCTGGAGGCCCCAAGCGCCACTGAGTGTGACCCTAGTGGTTCCTCATAATTCCCAGGGTTACCTCTGTGGTCCCTAGCAACAGAATCTGAGCCCCATGGAACTATCCAGTCAGCTGGCCAAGTATTGCTTGGGAGGACCTTAGCAAAAACCAAACAAGAGCCGCTCTCCACCCAGATGTGATCCGGGCGGCCACACATGTGCAGCCCCTCATATGCGGCCCATCAGTTGCTAAATGCCCATGACCCCAGAGGCCATCTAACTACCTTCGGCACCAGCAGCTTCTTGCAGAAATGCCTCCAGACTGTGAACTAAGTCACAGCCCCATGCTGCCCCAGGAGGGGAAAGGTTTTTCTCTCTCGGCTTTTCCTTTCTGGCGGGGTGGCGTGGCGACTGCCATCTTATAAGACCCACTAAACAGAGGTACGAGCTTGCAATGATGCAATTTTTGGCAGAAATTTCCCTGGACTTAGCTGCTAAAATACAGAAACACAAAACCTCATATCTCTTCATTCTCCGCACGAGAAAACAAATTATCAAATGCTGCCTTTTCAGCAGGTTCGATTTGGGGTGGAGGAGAATTCCAAATAATAATAGTGAGTTTAAATATTGAATGTAATCAAAGTAAAGAAAAAGTAAAGTGAAAATTATCAGCTACACAGGTGGGGTGGGGGGTGGGTGGGAGGTATACTGGGATTTTTGGTGGTGGAACATGGGCACTGGTGAAGGGATGGGTGTTTGAGCATTGTATCACTGAGACTTAAGCCTGAAATCTTTGTAACTTTTCACATGGTGATTCAATAAAAAATTTAAAGACAAAAACAAACAAGAAACTCCACATTTTAAGATGTTAGATCGACAAGATGGGAGCGGTGCCTGGCAAGAAGTTGGGATAGAGAAAGGGCTATTATGACAATGATGGTTGGAAGGCATCAATCTGGATGGGAGATGTGTGCTGAAAGTGGGTAAAGAACCAACTCATTATCTATATTGTAAACCATCGTGCCAGGAAAAGAAAGAGATAGAAAGAGGAAAGCGAGCGAGCGAGTGAGCGAGAGAGAGAGAGAGAGAGAGAGAGAGAGAAGAAAAGTGCTGGGGGTGGGGGTAGTAGGAGGGATATGGGGGATACTGGTGGTGGGAAATGGGCACTGGTGAAATGATGGGTGTTGGAACATTGTGAACTGAAACCTAATCACATAAGGTGAATCTTATGGTGATTCAATAAAAATAAAAATTATAAGTTAAAAAATGAAACTCCACATTTGTTGTAGACAATATTAATTCCCAAACAGCTGGATTTATTCATTAGTTTTACTGAAAACCCTTCATAAAAACAGGAGAGTGACAGTTTGGGGTCCATTAGAAGATTTTGTTTGGGAAGGATCCCCAAAGGTCATCTTATCTCATCCTGGCCACAGACAATGAGCAAACTCTGAGCCAAGTCCCCTCACTAGAGGCAGTCACTATCCATGCTTGCTACCCAGGAAGCCGCTAAAATCCAGATCCTGGACCTGGAGATTTTGGAGTATGCATTTCTGTAAATTCCCCAAAATACCCACACTACAGCCCACACAGGAACTCTACTTGAGTGGCCAGACAACAGGCACCCAGTACGGAATTGGGAAAGACTTGACCACATCCTAGCACTTGATGGAATCCTCTGGGGTCTTCCTCCCTGGTTGCTAATATTTATGAGGGCCAGATAATGCTGACCCAGTCTACCCCAAATGCTTGACTTTCTAATGTCTTCAATGGAATATTTAGCATCTTACTTGAGGGTGTGAAAAATGGTACGATTCAGGCTTGGAATTTGGACAAGAATAAAGAGCCATTTATCTTCAACCCTGGCTATGCGATTTCTTGGAGGCTGTCTTAGAAATCTCCTTTTATGATTTGACACTTATAACGTGCCCTTTGCCAAGACTTCTCCTGAAGTCTTTGCCTTTGAATTGTTGCATTGTGATTGCTCCAGTGAAATTTTTTGTCTTTTAATTTTGCATATTAATTTGTAGAAAGTGGTAAGGAATTGCTAAAAACTAAAAGGATAGAAAGCCATATGATTAACAATATCACTCCCAGGCATCTATCTGAAGGATCTAACACTGATTTTAAAGGGTGTATGCACCCCTGTGTTCTCAGCAGCATTATTGACAGAAGCTAAAACACGCTCTCAGGACTGGAGTGATAGCATAGCAGGTAGGGCGTTTGCCTTGAACGAGGCCGACCCGGGTTCAAATCCCAGCATCCCATATGGTCCCCTGAGCACCTCCAGGAGTAATTCCTGAGTGCAGAGCCAGGAGTAACCCCTGTGCATCGCCAGGTGTGACCCAAAAACCAAAAAATAAATAAATAAATAAATAAATAAATAAAATAAAATAAAACACACTCTCTACCTGAATGCCCATCAACAGATGACTAAATATAGGAGGGCTGTGGGCTAGGTACTCAGTGGAATACTACTCTACCACTAGAAAAAAAAATTGTGTCCTTTGGAACAAAATAAATAATTTTTGAGGTGATTGTGCTTTGTGAAAGACTATCATCACATAGTTTCACTCATATATGGAATATAAATAATGAAAGCAAAATAAAAACCTGGAAAACAACAAAATGAATTCTAATACTGAAGAACTGTCAAGGCTCCCAGGCAGAAAGAGCAGGGCAGGAGAATCAGCAACATGGTCTTTTTGATGTAGAGAGTGGTGACAATCACACACATAAAGAGATGTGAAGCTAACCCTCCAAAATCCCCGTAACATGAATTAATGATAAATAAACAAAAAGTTTAGAAAGGAAAATTTTAATTTCAGGATAATATTAAATTTGTTTACTAATGTAAATAAGTCCCTTTACCTGTTCTGATATAGTTCCTTTACTCATAAATAAAGATAGGGAAAACAATGACTTAACTCAGGGAACTGTTGAGAAAATCCACAAGGGGTAAGTTCGTACTAATACAGAACATGAGTACTTTGTTTCCAGAGCTTATATGACTCATATAGTTTTATTAAACCTAGTCAAAAACCTAGCTGACTGATGTTGACAAATACCAGTTTTGTTTTCATATATTTTGTTTTACTTTTAGTTTGCTTTGGGGAAAACAAACACTTATTGCATTCTCACAAGTGTTATAAGTACTGTTCTGGTTTTAATGATGTTAAATATTTATTTAGGGCCAGGAATATAATTCAGTGATAGAGCATATAAATGCTTCATAAATGTGTGAGGCTCTGGGTTCAATCCCTAGAAACACACACACACACACACACACACACAGAAACTAATTTTTTTTAAAGTTTGTGAAAGTACTCATGATTTTTGTTTTCTTTCCCTTCTCAACCACCACTTTCTAAGCTGTCAGAAGACAAAATCTCATTCCACTCCTAAGTAACCAATTAAGAAACCCCCTTAGTACTGAGACAAATAATCTATTTTGGTTTCTACATTTCCTATCTCATTTCTAGAATGACCTTATGCTTGTTAAAATTAAATAGTAGACATTATAAGACAAAAACATCCCTATTTATTTATTTAGGTTTTTTTTTGGCCTCATGATTCCTGCTTCAGGGCTGTTCCTGGCTCTGTACTCAGGAGAGAGTCCTGGTAGTGCTGGGGGCACCAAATACTGTGCCAGGGTAAAATGGGGTCAGCTATATGCAAGGCAAACACCTTAACCCCCGTGCTATCACTCCAGATCTAATACTCCAATTTAGGCTCATGGTTTTTTGTCTAGCTTTGAGAAAGATAAAATGTGTAATCTTTCCTCTCACCAAATATGATATTTACTGCCTTTAGTTTCTTTCTGCTCCTGCCTATTTTTTCCCTTTAAAATGACTCCACTTAACCATCAAGAGTAAAATTGAACGCTTAAAGACAGTATGTTTTGCCTCTAATTAGTTGTCTTTTAATACCATCAAGGGACAGGTCCTTTAATGGTGAAATGTTCACCTTCATCCAAAGGGTCCTTCCGGTCTTACCGGTTCCCCCATCCCTCACCACTTTTCCTACACACAAAAATGCCTTGCGACCTCCACACTGAGCATAGATAAAATAAACCACGCCCCCCAAGTCAATAATATCGAATCCCAACCCCTTGCCAAGCACTGTGATAAGTGCTTTCACATACATTTTCTCATCTAATGGATCTTTCGTGTTCTGCAGCAGAGACAGGAAGATTGTGCCTTGGCTTTGCTGCCTCCTTGACCCAGAATCCTTATTCCTCCTGACCAACCTGAACCATTTGTGAGGAGCAAGGGAACTCAGTTTGAGGCAAATCCACCCTTTTTTTCCCCCCCTATTTCATCCAGGTTCCAAGCAGACAGTTTGCTGCTTTCTCATTTCTGGAAAATGAGAGCAATTTAGGGATGGGGGGGGGGGGGTGGGAAGTGAATGGGCAGAGCTGAGGACTCTTTAACACCACTAACTTCCTCCACCGAGGTGGGGGTGGGGCGCTGCCTCTAGTGAAAGGGTTCTCTGGACTTCTTTCCAGAATACTCATTAGACTTCTAATTTTAAATTTATTTTTGTTTGGGGGGAGGGGAGGAACACACCCAGCAGTGATTAGGGTTCTCTCCTAGTTCTGTGCTCAACTCTACTTGACCATACTTGGGGGACCTTAGTGATGCAGATATTTGAACCAGATCCCAAACATAACTACATACATGCTAGGCAAGAGCCTTATCCTTTGCACTATCTCTCTGGCCCAAACCCACTGACCTTCTGAGGGCACTGAGTCCCTGTACATTCAATTCCTTTTCTGCTTTATTTCCTTCTCGATGCACTCAAGTTCCCGACCACTTCCCTTGTTCACCCAACCCCAGAGAAAATAGTCCTCTTGGAGAAAATGGGACCGAGCTCATCTCTACGTGAGGTTATCTGCCATTTTCTCTTCTGACGATGAACCCCAATCTTGGATTCCACTAAGGAAAACTTCGTGAAGCTATAGTGAAGTTGCATAACCAATGAGAAAGGAATCTTCCCTGGGCACTGGAAGGAGGGCTGACTCACCATCTCAGCTCTGAGGAACGGCTCTCCAGCTGCCGAAAGAGGCCACATGAGTTCAGGCGCCAGCCCTGCAGGGACCTCCCAGTAACTCACGAAAGGAGGCAACCATGACTGGTCAGAGCTGGGGTGGGGCAACCGACCCAGGATAGCGGCCTACAGTGGAGGTCACCGAGGCCCAGTGGTGTTGCAAGCCCATAACTGATCCAGTCTGGTGGATAAATGGTGCCCGATGACAGAAGATCCTGGAAAAGGATGTCTTTATAATCAGCACACCACAAAGTTTCTAATCCAGAAGTTTATTATTTGTTTCCTTCACAATAGATATATGTGTGACTGTTTTGGCCCCTGAGCTTGTGCTAGAGCATAAAGCACAGACTTTATCCTTGGGGAGTTGACAATTCATCAGAAAGGCAAAAAGACAATAAACATGGGAAATCAGGGAGAAGAGGCACTCAGGTTCTCTGCCTTGAGAGTGTGTGAGGGGCTCAGGCCAGTGGATGGACGATGCTCCAGGAGGGGGAGGCAGTAGCCAAGCTCAAAGGCCATAAAACTGGTTCACTGCAGAAGCCAGTGAAGTGAGGTGGTTGAGGTTTGAATACACAAGGGAAGAAGTCAAAGACGATAATTTTGCAGGTCCCGGGATGGGTCTAAAACTCATGGGCCGATGAGACAGTACAGCAGGGGTTGCGTTATAAAGATGTAATTTTGCATGCACTGGGATGGGTCAGAACTCATTCTGAGAGTAATGGTTTGCCCTAACTGACCTTCTGCAGGAAGGACAGGTCTGCTTCTATTGCTTTTATTTGGGGAAAACTTGAGGGCCATACCTGGTGCTGTTCAGAACTACTCCTGGCTCTGAGCTCAGGTATCACCCCTGGCGGGGCGCAGGGGACCATATTCAGTGCTGGAATTGAACCAGGATTGGTCATGTGTAAGGCAAGCACCTTACCCCCTGTCCTATTTCTCTGCGCCCCCGCTCCCCATTAGCTTTTTAAAAAAATTTTGCTTTTTGGGTTCATACCTGAGCATCTTCAGGGATAACTCCTGGCTCTACATTCAGGAATTACTCCTGGCAGTGCTCAGGAGACCATATGGGATGCCGGAGATTGAACCTGGGTTGGCTGAGTGCAAGGCAAATGCCTTATCCGCTGTACTAATGCTCTGGCTCTACCCACAACTGGGTAGAGGAAGTTTTTTTTGAAGGAAGTTTTTGAAGGAAGTTTTCTCCCTAGTTGTAATGTAGAGTTTGGAGGCAAAAGCACCAGGCACGGAAGGAGGATGAGGTTGGAGGATTGTGCTGTGAACCTAAGAAGGAAATATGGAGACATCCTGGAGACAGAGCCAGTTTGCTCTCAAACCAGAATTTTGTGACTATTACTATAAAGCAATTCACATAAACATTTCAATTTCTCAATGCATAGAAACATTGTGCTCATTTGGATGAGCCTCACGCATGAAGGAACGGGCGGAAGAATCCAGGTGTTCAGGACCCAGGGCCGAGATCTCCAAGGCTGCTCGGATCGGGACTGGGCCTCTTCCGCCCAGATTTCCCAATTTCCAGTAGCTAGGCAGTCACACCCAGGGAATGCCCCTGGCGCCATGTAATCCCAACAATGGCCAACATCCAGAGACTCTAAAACCAAGCTCCCGGAAGAGAGCGACGCAGTCTCTTGCCCCCACGCCTGGCTGTCTCCTTTGGGCCCCTTGGAGGGGAAGGACTGTATTTCCCTCCCGCCCCGACCAGAGCCTCGACAGTTGAAGACCTCTGAAACCCAGCCACAGCCGTGCTCAAGGCCACTCTCCACATGTTCAGACAAGCCTCACGAATGAAGGAACCAGCAGAGGAACCCAGGTGTGTGGGACCCGGGGCCGAGATCTTCAAGGCTGTGTGGATCAGGACTGGGCCTCTTCTGCCCAGATCCCCCATTTTCTATTAGCTAGGCAGTTACACCCAGAAACTGCCCCCGGTGCCATGTAATCCCATCAACAGCCAACATCCAGAGACTCAAAAACCAAGCTCCTGGAAGCCTAAGACATCTAATAGCCTAGTTCTCCCTCTTAGAGAACCTGACAAGCTACAGAGAATCTACCGCCCTCTAGGGAGAGCCTGGTAAGATCCCTGTGGCATACTCATATCCCAAATACAGTAACAGATATATACATACCTCTTGGAGAGCCCGACAAGCTACCTAGAGTATCCCGCCCGCACGGCAGAGCCTGGCAAGTTCCCCATGGCGTATTCGATATGCCAAAAACAGTAACGATAGCTCTCATTCCCCTGACCCTGAAAGAGCCTCTAATCGTTGGGAAAGACGAGTAAGGAGAGGCTGCTAAAATCTCAGGGCTGAGTGTAATAGAGACATTATTAGTGCCTGCTCAAGCAAACTGATCAACAATGGGATAACAGTGATACAGTGATAGAAACATTATGCTCAGGGCCAGATAGTACAAAGGTTCAGGCTTTTGCCTCGCATGCAGCTATAGGCACAACAGTAGTTTGAATCTTGGCGACACATATGGTCCTCTGAGAGCTTTCAGGAGTGACCCCCCCCCAAAAAAAAAATGTTATGCTTAAGGGCTGGTGAGACAGTACATCAGGTAAGGCACTTACTTTGCATATGACTGATGCAGGTTGGATCCCTGGCACCCCATAGGGCCCCCTGAGCATGGAGTGATCCCTCAGTATAACCACAGAATTAAATACTGAGTACTTCTTGGTGTGCCCCCAAAACATAAACAAAATAGAAGCCTAAAAATATTTTTTTAATTATTTTTTTATTTGCTTATTTTTTGTGGTAGTCCATTAGGAGCACAGTGGTATGATGAGTTAAAAAAAACAACTCTGTATCTTAATTATAAAACATTTGATTACTTGAAAATGCTAAGAATCTGGGCCCTAGAGCAGGGGCAATAAGGTGCAGAGAAAAAATGAACTCGAGAGACATAAAAGTGACTGCACAAATTGTCTCTGGTGATGAGCCACAGGTTGAAGAGATCAGAAGGCTCTGGTGGTGGGAGGAGAGGATGGGAGGAGAAGCTTGCTGGAAGATGATGGATTCGGGTTGAAGTGGAACGCAGTGCAGAAATCCTGCTGTTGACCTGAATAGCAACAGCAGAAGGCCACAGCAACTCAGGGCCTCTCCAGGTACACAGCAAAGGAGGCTTACGAACAATTCCCAAACCCACAGGCTAGAGGGTCTGAGAGTCCTAACACAGCTCCGACTAAGAAACCTGACTGATTACGACTGAATCTGTGTGGGACCGAGGCTGCAGATGAGAGGTCTTCAGAACCTGCAGCCAAGGCCTGACAAGCTGTTTCCATGGAGACGCAGTGTGCGCAGGAGGGAGTGAGTAGGAGGGCTGATCCATTCCAGAGCCTTGGGTCACAAGGCTGTGGCGGGCTAACAGATAAACAGGAAAAAGACACAGTCAATCAGAAAAGGATGTTCAAAACTATTGGCAGCTAATTGCGGTTGTATCGTCATAATTCTAGATTAAGCCTAACAATTTAGAAGGATTAGGGTAAGCCACTTAATGACCCTGTTAGTTATTTAAGGTACCACTTAATGAGGACACAGGGAAGTAAATGCCAACTCGGGCTAATTCAACATGTAGCTATGCCCATCGTAAGCCCTTTTGAATCCCTGAACTCTAAATAGCTTCAGATCACTTCCAAGATTTGGAGAAACAGGCAGAGATACTGGATTCTTCTTTTTTTTCTTCTTTTTTTTTTTTCCCATTTGTCATGATGATTGCAGAACGTTTGGGAAAATTTGGGAGCTCTCTGGAAAATTCAGGTGCTGACACAATTCCACAATAAATCCTATTATAAAAATGATTTAAGGAACATTTTACATAAAAGAGTCAACAGCAATAGAGCCCTGGCTGGGAGCAGGGCAATTGTTTGTTTGCTTGGTTAATTGATTTTTGTGTTATATGTGTGCTAAAATATGCATAATATAAACTTGACAATTTTGAGCAATTTCAATTGTACAATTAAATGGCCTATTATATATTTATACTCTGGTATCTATCACCACTATTTCAAAAACTTTGCCATCATCCAAAAGAAGAAAGTCTTGGTATATGATTCAGCAATTCTTTTCCTCAGTATCTATCTGAAGAGCACTGATTTAATTAGAAGTCTGCATGCCTATGTTCATTGCCGCACTATTTACAATACATATGAAAACAATCCAAGTACCCAATGACAGATGAGTGGCTAAAGAAGATGTGAAATGTGATGGTATAGAATGGGATACTACTCATCTGTAAGTGGGGCTGGAGCAATAGCACATCGGGTAGGGTGTTTGCCTTGCACGCAACCAACCCAGGTTCAATTCCTAGCATCCTATATGGACCCCCGAGCACTTTAGGAGTAACTGCTGAGTGCAAAGCCAGGAGTAGCCCCTGAGCATCACTGGGTATGATCCATTAAGCAAAAACAAAAACAAAACCAAAAAATACTACTTATCTGTAAGTAAAGATGAAATCTTGCTATTTGAGACATATGGATGGAAAAAGAGAGGACTGCTATATGAGAGAGTCAGAAGGGGAAAGACAAATACTGAATGATCTCACAAGACATAAAGAAACAAAGCAAGGGAACAGACCAAGTCAAATGAAAATAAACCCTTTGGCCCTGACTACATAACTGACGTCACCAAAAGAGAATGGGAAAGAGTGTGGGAAAGGTGGGAAGAAATGCAGAGGATTCTGGTAGAGGCATATTGGGTGGTGGGTGTGGTAAAATGCACTATGAAAGGGTCTGAGTAACAGAACAGGGATTAAGGTACTTGACTTGCATGCAGTCAAGCTTCGATCAATCCATGGTATCACCTATGAGTCTCGTCAGGAGTGAGCCCTAATCACAGAGCCAGGAAAGCCTAAGCACCACCTGACGTGGCCCCCAAACCAAGAAAACAAATCATAAAATAAATTTTGGATAGTTGTCCCAAATGTATGATCATCTAATCTTTGATAAGGGAGCAAGAGATGTGAAGTGGAGCAAGGAAAGCCTCTTTAACAAATGCTGCTGGCACAACTGGACAACCACATGCAAAAAAAATGGGTTTAGACCTTGACCTGACACCATGCACAAAAGTCAGATCAAAATGGATTAAAGACCTCAACATTAGACCACAAACCATAAGGTACATTGAAGACAAGGTCGGCGAAACCCTCCACGATATTGAAGATAAAGGTATCTTCAAAGGTGACACGGAACTAAGCAATCTAGTAAAAACAGAGATCAACAAATGGGACTACATTAAACTAAAAAGCTTCTGCACCGCAAGAGATACAGTGACCAGAATCCAAAGACTATCCACAGAATGGGAAAGGATATTTACACAATACCCATCAAACAAGGGGTTGATATCAATGGTATATAAAGCACTGGTTGAACTCTATAAGAAGAAAACATCCAACCCCATTAAAAAATGGGGCGAAGAAATGAACAGAAACTTTACCAAGGAAGAAATACGAATGGCCAAAAGGCACATGAAAAAGTGCTCTGCATCACTAATCATCAGAGAGATGCAGATCAAAACAACCATGAGATACCACCTCACACCACAGAGACTAGCACACATCCAAAAGAACAAAAGCAACCGCTGTTGGAGAGGATGTGGGGAGAAAGGGACCCTTCTTCACTGCTGGTGGGAATGCCGACTGGTTCAGCCCTTCTGGAAAACAATTTGGACGATTCTCAAAAAATTAGATATTGAATTCCCATTTGACCCAGCAATACCACTGCTGGGAATATATCCCAGAGAGGCAAAAAAGTACAATTGAAACAACATCTGCACATGTATGTTCATCGCAGCACTGTTTACAATAGCCAGAATCTGGAAAAAACCCGAATGCCCCAGAACGGATGACTGGTTGAGGAAACTTTGGTACATCTATGCAATGGAATACTATGCAGCTGTTAGAAAAAAGGAGGTCAAGAATTTTGTAGTTAAGTGGATGGGCATGAAAAGTTTCATGCTGAGTGAAATGAGTCAGAAAGAGAGAGACAGACATAGAAAGATTACACTCATCTATGGTATATAGAATAACAGAGTGGGAGACTAACACCCAAGAACTGTAGAAATAAGTACCAGGAGGTTGACTCCATGGCTTCGAGGCTGGCCTCACGTTCCGGGGAAAGGGCAACTCAGAGAAGCGATCACCAACTACATTGTAGTCGAAGGCCATGTGGGGGAAGGGAGTTGCGGGCTGAATGAGGGCTAGAGTCTGAGCACAGCGGCCACTCAACACCTTTATTGCAAACCACAACAGCTAATTAGAGAGAGAGAACAGAAGGGAATGCCCTGCCACAGTGGCAGGGTGGGTGGGGGGAGATGGGATTGGGGAGGATGGGAGGGAGGCTGGGTTTACTGGTGGTGGAGAATGGGCACTGGTGAAGGCATGGGTTCCCGAACTTTGTATGAGGGAAGTATAAGCACAAAAGTGTACAAATCTGTAACTGTACCCTCACGGTGATTCTTTAATTAAATATAAATAAATTAAAAAAATAAAAAAAATAAAAAATAAAAAAATTTTGGATAGTTGTGAAATTGGATTCCTAAAACATGGAGTCTCATAAATCAATGTTGTTCATCAATGTTGCTCTAGCGGGCACCACTAACGTCTCCATTGTGAGACCTGTTGTTACTGTTTTTGGCATATCAAATACACCATGGGTAGCTTGCCAGGCTCTGCCATGTGGGCGGGATACTCTCGGTAGACAGCCGGGCTCTCTGAGAGAGATGGAGGAATCGAACTCGGGTCGGCAGCGTGCAAGGCAAATGCCCTACCCACTGTCCTATCATTCCAGTCTCCAAATCAATGGTATCTCAAAAAAAAACCAATGTTATAAATCAATTTTATAAATCAATGTTATCTCAAAAAAAAAGCAGAAAAAAGCCCTCTAAATCCAGTAAGCAATGACTTACCATTAGGTACCAATATTTTAAACAACTTTATTGTACTTTGAAAACTCTGTCTGCCAGGCATAAGGGTGGTTTGGCAGCTTCAGGAAAACAGAATTGATCAGTTGCTCTCATACAGAACTGGGATTTCTTTCTTTTTTTCTTTTTTTTGGGGGAGGGTCACACCTGGCAGTGCTCAGGGCTGACTCCTGGCTCTGCACTCAGGACTCACTCCTGGCGTTGCTCGGGGGACCATATGGGATGCTGGGAATCAAACCCGGGTCGGCCTCGTGCAAGGCAAACGCCCTACCCACTGTACTATCGCTCCAGCCCCTTTCTTTATTTTTTTTTCCCAAAGAGTTCTTGTCCTGTGGGTGAACTTGTTAAAACTCATCTCTCAATAGATACTGTTTATAACCACCTTAATGACTGATGGGACTTATTAACCTTGATCTCTAAGGTATTCAAATGGTTTGTGGCAATGCTTATTAAGAAGTCAGTAAAAATTAAGTCAGTACCACATGGCCGGGTAAAGATGCTACTTTCTGTAGGCAAATTCTGTTTAAGAATAGTCGCTTTTGACTGGGAGGTGAACTGTAGAGCAATGAGCATAATTTTTAAAAACCCAAAACAATCCTTGAAGAGGGTAAGACATAGTTTTGGCTTAGAACAGTAAATGACGACTTCTTCCAAGAAGATTGGAACTGGAAATTCCAACTGCGGTACTTCCTTTTCTTACACAATGAAAATGTTTCACAAGCATGGGATAAATCTTTGAAATATTGTTTCCTCGTCCTACAAGTTCAAGGTGTTTAGAACATGGGGCTTCAAGGCCAAAACTCCGCCTGGACCTCACAGATTCAAAGCAGCAATAACTCACCATTCCCAGACAGATCTTTCCCAGATATATGAACAAACAGTGCCAGCAGGAGGGAATGGGAGTGGGAGTGGGGGGTGCGGGATACTAAAACATCCCACCAGGAACACCACCTGAACCATGCGTTTGGGCATCAGTAGTGAGACAAATACTTTAAACACAACAGAGTATTTCAGAGAAAGAGCCTATTCTATTTAATATATCTTTCCTTGCCAGGGGAGAGAGAGATAAGAATTAGCACCTTTGTTTTATCATGCCTGCTTTAGTGATTTACTTGGAATAATAACTGCTGGTCTTCTGTGGCTTGGGACATAAAAATGAGAAGCTTCCCAGAGCCCCTATATAAAGTTTTTATTTTGTGTGGGGTGATCTGCTGGTATCTTCATCTACAAATTCATTCTAAGTAAATCTTCTCATATTGCACTTAGGGCGAGCACAATACCAAGCCTGAATGAAGATTTCAGAAAATGTTAGCAGTCAAGAAAAGTTTTGCATGACTGTAGTACATGGGTAAGGTGCTCACTTTGCACATGGCTGGGCCCTGGCTTCGATCTCTGGCTCCCCATATGGTCTTCTGAGCCCTGCAGGAATAATCCCTGAACTCAGAGTAGAGAGTAATAATTTTGAAAATCCCTGGGTATAACCCAAATGTTCTCCCTCCCATCCTTATATCCCCTCCCTCAAAAAAGAAAAGAAAAGAAAAGAAAAGAAAAACTGTTGCTATCATTAAGATTCTGTGCTTTACATAAGTCCCTTCCATCCCTGCCATCCCTGCACGGCACGACCCCCTCAAGCACCACAGAGTATAATCCTGGTGGCACCTCGTCATCACAAGACATGAGCAGCATTCTCAGACCCATGCACTGAACTGTCAGACCCAGTTGGCTAACATTGATGGGACTGTCCCTGTGACCCATTAAGCACTACTTGAGAACCACCAGCCCCACTAAAAGCACTATTAAGGGACACATTCCAGAATGGTGGTGCAAGGAGCTTCAGAGCCACTCCTCAAAGAAACGATTTAAAAACTGTTAGTTTTTTTTAAATATGGCTTAGAAGCTTTAGAAAACAACCAAAACCAGGAGCCATTGAACATTGTTATTCAAGGGGCCACAGGAATATAGCTCAGTGATATTCATATGCTGATACATGTATGAGATTATGTATTAAAACCCAGGCGCCCTACGTAAATGAACACATACAAAAGAAACACAGTGTGATTTCACAAAGGGATAGGAAATCTAAGACCAGAACCCTTGCCTTCACCCCATGTCCTGCTTGGAAAGCAGAGGTATTACTCCAAGAGAAGTGGGTCATTGTTCCGGCCACACCCCCATTTCACAGCAGAACCTCACAAAGTTTTCCCAGAGGAAGAGAGAGACAAATTTCTCTTGTTCTGCGTAAGGGAACTGACTTTGTTTGGAACAGACTATGGGAAAGTTCCAGCCAAAGGGAGTGCTGGCCAAGAGCGGAGGGTTGGGTGATAAACTCCAGAGGGGCAGCAAGCTACTTTATCAGACAGATCAGAACCAATCAGCTAGTTTATGAGTGAGCAAGGAGGGAGGGGTGTCGGGAAACTATAGCTAAAAAGAGCCCTCCAGGGGTCAGAAAAAATCGCAAATGTTGGCTTCAAAAACTCTCTTTCCCGTCCCCTCCACCCCACCCTGCCTCTGTGGCAGGGCATTCCCTTTTGCTCTCTCTCTCCTTTTGGGCATTGTGGTTTGCACTAGAGGTATTAAGTGGCCATCATGTTCAGTCTATAATCTGCGTTCAGCCCGCATCTCCCATCCCGAGCGGGCCCGCTAGCACCAGGGCTGGGAAATGTACAATGATGGAGGGATGAGTGTTGGAATACTGTATGACTGAAATTCAATCATGAACGGCTTTGTAATGCTCTAAAAAAATTTTTTTAAAAAAGTGACAATTTATTAACCAACTGCACATTTTTAAAAAAATACTGTCTCTCCACCATATTTCAATTTAACTGGATCTGACTGTGGGGCATTTTACTCTTCAGGGCATTGTTGAAAATAATAAAGTGCTTATTAGCAACTAATGGAGCTTAACAACTTGAGCTAATACCAACAAAGGCCTACAACTTAACTGAGATCTGGATGGAGATAGTAAAAAAAAGAGAGCTTTGCTCAAGTTCCTGTCATCCCAGAATGACCAAACCTGCAGGCTCTGAGGAATATTAGAGATTTCATACTGCAGGGAAGTCAATTTTACTAAAATAATCTATCTAAGTCACTAAAGATATCAAAAAAGCAAGCTCTAATAATACACTTATAGACTCAAAAAATAATGAGTTGGGGAAGGGTCAGCACCCAAAGTTTTTATAACAGGCTATCTAAAATGTCTAATTTTCAACGAAAAATATTATGAGATAGGAAAAGAAATAGTGATGTATGATGTGACCCATATACAATAGGAAAATGTGTCGAAGAAATAAGGTTGAAAATTTCTTTTCTTTTCTGTTTTTTTGTTTGGCTTTTTGGGTCATACCCAGCGATGCTCAAGGATTACTCCTGGCTGTGTACTCAGGAATCACTCCGGGTGGTGCTTGGAGGACCATATGGGATGCTGGGGATCAAACCCAGGTCAGCTGCGTGCAAGACAAACACCCTACCCCCTGTACTATTGCTCTAGCGCCTACCCCCACCACCAATTTTTAAACTATATGCATCCCAGAAGTTTCACTAACTCCAATGATAATACATAGAGACCCACATCCTCATATTGAAATTCTAAATTGGAAAAATACAAAAACATAAATCTCATCACATACAAGAGAGCCCAAGTGGTGACTTTCTAGTGATTTCTCAACAGAAACAATGGAGGCTGGAGGGCAGTGAGATGACATACTCAAAGTGCTAGGGTGGGGCGGCGGAATACTGACAATGAAGACTCTCAATTACTAGGAAGAGATTTAGAAATTTGTAATTTCTCACAAAGAAAATTCCAGACCCAGGTGATTTTTGTCTGTTGAATTTTACTAAAATTTAAGATTTAAGTCAACTTATTCACTAACTCTTTTAAGAAATAGAAATGAATCTTTTATTAACTCATTCTCTGAGGCTAGTAATACCCTGATACCAAAATCAGGTATCATAATATCTCTCATGAATTGAGGCACAAGAAATTATCAACAGTATACTAGCAAACTAAATCTAGCAACATATAAGAATACTATACATTATCAGAAAAAAAATGTACAAAGCTTCACAACATTAGATTTGGCAATGATTTCTTAAATCTGATACCAAAGGCATCTTAGATCTAATGGCAAAGGTAATCTTCACTGTATCATTGTCATCTTGTTGTTCATCAATTTATGTTAGCAGGCACCAGTAACATCTCTATTCATCCCAGCCCTGAGATTTTAGCAGCTTCTCCTTACTTGTCTTTCCCAACGATTGGAGGCTCTTTCAGGGTCAGGGGAATGAGACCTGTTATTGTTACTGTTTTTGGCATATCGAATATGCCATGGGGAGCTTGCTAGGCTCTGTGTGTGGGCAGGATACTCTAGGTAGCTTGCCAGGCTCTCCGTGAGGCATTATATATATTATATGCATATATATATTTCTCTCTATGATTTTATGGAAAATGGGTAGGGAGTGTCTTATGATCTGTCCAGGAATATGTTCACTCATGCGTGAGGCTCAGCGCTAGCGTGTGGAAAGCATCCTGGAGTATCAGCGGTTGAGTAGTGGAGGTCAGCTGCCAGGGCTGGGTCCCTTGGGGTAGAGAGGGCTCACTCTTGGCCCCCTCTGGGGCGCCCCGAGTGGAAACAGCCTCTGGTGCGGAGTCTGGTGGCATGGTTATGGGAATCTCAATTTATGCTCCCTTCCGGGAGAAGCAGCCATGAGTTCTGGAGGGTGGCCGATGAGATTATCTGGCCCCAGCAGGAGGTGGCTTATGGGTGTGACCCCTGGGTGGCTGGAGACTGGGGGAAGCAGGCAGAGGATTTCTGCTCCCAGTCCCATTGAGCCCAGAGTCCAAGATCACAAAGTTCCACATTACCTGGGTTCCGTGGGACTTCACTCATGCTTCAGGCTCGGCCGGAGCATGTGGAAAGCAGCTGGAGCATGGCAGTGGTTGAGTAGTTGGAGGTCAGCTACCGGGGCTGGTAATCTTAGACAAAAATAAATAAATTTCATGAACATTTAAAAGTTTTTAAGTTATGTTGGATTATTATTATTACTTATCTCCAAAAGAAATAAATTCTGTAAAATGTTACAATCTGGTTAAGCTTTGAGGCAAGTAATCACTGTCACTGTCATCCCTTTGCTCATCGATTTGTTCAAGTGGGCACCAGCAATGTCTCTCATTGAGAGCCTTATTGTTACTGTTTTTGGCATATCCAATACTCACGGGTAGCTTGCCAGGCTCTGCTGTGCGGGCTCCATACTCTTGGTAGCTTGCCAGGCTCTCTGAGAGGGGTGGAGGAATCGAACACGGGTCGTTCGTGTGAAAGGCAAATGCCCAACAGCTGTGCTATCGCAAGTAATATGTTCTAAATACTTTAATATGATTAATAAAATATATCAGTGCATCTACACAATGGAATACTACACAGTCACCAGGAAAATTGAAATTTGCTTATAAATGTATGAACATGTAGAGTATAATGCTGAATGAAATGAGTTAGAGGGAGAGGGAGAGGAAAAAACAGAATGATTGCACTCATTTATGATACAAAAAATGTAATATAAGACTAATACCCAAATACAGTAAAAACAAGGGTCAGGAGAACTGGTCCATAGTTGAAAACTTGCCACAAGTGTGGAAGGGTGGGGTAGGGGAGAGTTAGGATAGAGAAGGGACAATTATGACAATTATGACAATTATGACAAGGGGACAATTATGACAATGACAGTTAGAAATGATCACCTTGGACAAGAAGTAAATGCTGACAGTAGGTACCTGATAAACTTCCAATACTTGTATTGAAAACCATAATGCTCAAAAGGAGAGAAAAAGAGCGAAACAGACAGACAGAGACACAGAGAGAGACAGAGAGAGGAGAGGGAGAGGGAGAAGGAAAGAGAAAGAGAGAGAGAGAAGAGAGAGAGAGAGAGAGAGAGAGAGAGAGAGAGAGAGAGAAGAAAAGTGCCTGCCATAGAGGCAAGCTGTCAGTTGGGATGGTAGGAGGGAAACTGTGGACATTGGTGATAGGAAATATACACTGGTGAAGGGACAGGTGTTGGAACACTCTATGACTGAAACCCATTCATAACAACTTTGTGACAGTGTATTACGAGATGATTCAATAAAACTTCAAAAAAAGAAGAGAAAAAAAATATGTATCAGTAGCAAAAACAACAACAAAGCCACGCATGATTCTACTTATGAGATATTTAGAAATACCTAGAATAGTCAAAATCATAGTGTCAATAAGAGAACGCTGATTGATAAAGATTGGAAAGGAGAAATGTTGATTTATTATTTAATGGATATAGTTTCAATTTTGCAAAATGAAAATATTTATGGAAATGGATGATAGTACGTAAAAACGGCATACTTAAAGGTGTTTGAGGTGGTTTGTTTTGTTATATATGTCTATTATTCTTTTAAATTAAAAAATTCTGATTATATTTAAGATAAAGTCAGAATTATCTCAGAAATGAAAGGTTTTGCCTTTATATCCAAAATCAATTAACGTAATCTCCCCATATTAGTAGAATAAAGTTAAAGTTTACATGATCACCTTCATTGATAAAGAAAAATAGGATCTGAAAAAATTAACATCCAATTGTGATAATGTAGGCAGCATAGAAACAAATTAAAGAGTAAAAGCGCCAGCTAATACCATACTTACATGGGGAGACCAAATCTTCTCACCAGAAGTAAGATAATGATGACTGCTCTTGCCACTTCCATTCAATATTTTACTAGAATTTCTAAACAAGGCAATTAGGCAAGAATAAGAAGCGGGGCTGGAGCAATAGCACAGCGGGTAGAGCTTTTGCCTTGCACATGGCCGACCCGTGTTCAATTCCCAGCATCCCATATGGTCCCCTGAGCACCGCTGGGAGTAACTCCTGAGTGCATGAGCCAGGAGTAATCCCTGTACATTGCCAGGTGTGACCCAAAAAGAAGAATTAAGAAGCATCCACATTGGAAGGGAAGAAAAACTATTCCTCTATTAAAACATGACATGATAATGTATATAAAAATATTCCAAGAAATCTACTAAAAAACTATTATGGTTAATTTCTAAAAAAGTTAACAAAGGGAGCTGGAGCAATAGCACAGCGGGTAGGGCGTTTGCCTTGCACGTGGCCAACCCGGCTTCAAATCCCAGCATCCCATATGGTCCCCTGAGCACCGCCAGGAGTAATTCCTGAGTGCAGAGCCAGGAGTAACCCTTGTGCATCGCCAGGTGTGACCCAAAAAGCAAAAAAAAAATAAAAATAAAAAAATTTAAAAAAAAGTTAACAAAGGTTTTAAGTTGTAAGATCAATATATAAATATATCAATATATGATATATAAATTGTAGTTCTATTCACCATCTATGAACAATCTCCCTCAACATTTAGAAAATTATCCCATTTATAATAACATCATAAGGATAGACTTATAAAGAATTTACTAAAAATAAGTATAAAATTTGAAACTGCAAATGATTGTTGAAGGAAATTAAAGAAAACCCAAGAAATAAAAAGACTTTTCACATCCACGAATCAAAAGACTTAATTTTTTAAAGATGGCAGTATTACCTAAACTAATTGACAAATTCAACACAGTTCCTACCAAATATCACATGGGTTGTTTAATTTTTGCCATAAATAAAAACATATCTGTATATATGTAAATGCAATACAAAATGTTTTTAAAAAGAACAAATTTGCAAGACATCTGATAGTTGTGATACTGAAATAAAGACATATGTATGGATCAGTAAAATGATACAGAGAGTCTAGAAATAAATTCACATTCATGATCAATTGATTTTTGACTAGGGTACCAAGACAATTCAATAGGGAAAGAACAGCTTATCCAACACATGTTTCTGGTCATCTGGATATCCACATGAAGATGAATCCCTGGCCTCATTCTATATACAAACTAGCTCAAGAGGGACCAATGATATAAATATAAGGTTAAGCTACTTAAATTCATCAATATTTAAAATTTTGTGTTTCAAAAACTACCACTAAATACATAAAAGGCAGTATACATAATAGGAGAAAACTTTTGGAAACCTCAGATCTGATGAGACTTGCATGAAGACTGTACAGACCTGTAATGATTCAATAATAAAAAGAGAACCCATTTTTAAAGTAGGCAAAGGATTTGAGCAGGCGTTGCTTCAAGAAAGACACACAAATGCATTTGAAAATTGAGCTCCCATTTGACCCAGCAATACCACTCCTGGGAATATATCCCCGAGAGGCAAAAAGGTATAGTAGAAATGACATCTGCATTTGTATGCTCATTGCAGCACTGTTTACAATAGCCAAAATCTGGAAAAAACGAGTGCCCCAAAACAGATGACTGGTTAAAGAAACTTTGGTACATCTACACGAAAGAATACTATGCAGCTGTTAGAAAAGATGAAGTTATAAAATTCACATATAAGTGGATCAACACGGAAAGTATCATGTTAAGTGAAATGAGTCAGAAAAAGAGAGACAGACATAGAAAGATTGCACTCATCTGTGTAATATAAAGTAACAGAATGAGAGACTAACATCCTACCCGCTGTGCTATTGCTCCAGCCCTATGGATATTATCTGGCAATAAAAAGAAATGCAGTACTATAACATGTGTTGACTTCAAACAAAAGTAATCAATTTTTCCAACAACAAAATGAAAACTGTTGATTCCATTTGGAAAGAAACAGCAGAAGAAAGAGGAGACTGGAAAATTCACTCAAGAGAAGATCCATGTGCTCTTCATCAAATTCAAGATGAACCCCTATGTATCTCTGGAGGACACCCCCTTAGTTCTGCATGAGGGAAATGGGGATCACCTTTCATGGGAGATAAAAAAGCATGATGGGTACTATAAATCTGTTGATTCCACACACAAAGTTGTCTTTCTTTTTAGCTTTCTAACTCATTAGAACAGGATTTCTGGGACCAGGGAGATGACTCAAAGGGCTGGAGCTCAGGCTTTGTATGCTGGGGACTGTTCATCCCCAGCACTGTATGGCTCCCTGAGCACATACGGGAGTGTCCCCAAGCACCAGGTGTGACCCACAAAAAATTAATGGGGGTTTCTGTGTATTAATGTTCACATGTGGTTAAACCTTGAAAACATGTTGAATGAAAGCAGTCACAAAAAATTTATTCCATTTGTAGGAAATGTCCATAAAAACACATCAATAGGGGCTAGAGCAATAGCACAACGGGTAGGGCATTTGCCTTACACGTGGCCGGCCCAGGCTCGATTCCCAGTATCCCATATGGTCCCCGGAGCACCACCAGGAGTAATTCCTGAGTGCATGAGCCAGGAGTAACCCCTGTGCATCGCTGGGTGTGACCCCCCCAAAAAAAAAACACATCAATAAAGACAGACTATAGACTAACAAGTGTCAGGTGAGTGACTACGTATGGTCACAAAGTTTTTTTGTTTTGGAATAGATGATTAAAATATTTTAAAATTGTAGCCATGTTTGCACAGCTCTGTGAATATACTAAAAAACACTGAGGTGTACATGTTAAAAAGGTGAACTGTATAATGTGCAGCTCTCAATAAAATTGTTATAGAGACAGCTATGGGCAGGTAGGTAAATAGAAATAATAGGTTGAACAGATGGATGGAATGATAGATAGATAGATAGATAGATAGATAGATAGATAGATAGATAGATAGATAGATAGATAGATAAAGATGTATGTAAGTATATAGTGAGTACTACTAGGCTAAGAGATCTAAGGATGCCTAAAAACCGTCTTAGCCCATGCACTACCTTACCTCTGAGGGTACAGAGCCAATGGTAATGTAACAATTTATTAATCATGTTGTGCCTAAAACACTATTACTGAAGAGCTTCTTGTAAACTGATCTCAGTCAGGATCAAGACAAAAGGTTTAGGGGGCATTTCTCCTTACTTTAAACCCAAACCTGAATCTTTCCATTTTATTAACCGATGCTAGGTACAAAGATAAAGTGAGCAATTAAGAGCATTCAGGAGAATGGAGGAGAATCGAATGACTGGACTTCATTGTATGAGGGAGAAAGATCATCCTAACATTAAATATCCTTAAAAGGAAACAGAAGGAAGGAGAGAGAATGAAAAGGACAGACGAGGCACTCACTATTAACAGGATTCTATGCCTGCAGTTAGGTAGTACCGTATTTACATATAGAGTAGAAAGGAGGGAATAGAAAAAAGGTCCCTGCCCCTCTGCTGAGATGTTCTTGTCTTGTAGGAGGAGTCAAGACAAGAGACAAAGATGCAGATAGTGGGAAGAGGAAGGTGTCAAACCCACTTGGGCAGACGACCTCAGTAAGCTTGCTTCACTGTGTCTGGCAAATCAAAGCCCCAATCAAGGAAGCAGCTCTTTTCATGGTTTCCAAGTAAGTCCTTAAGCCGGGAGGAAATTACAGAATTATTAAGGTGAATTGTGCTTTATAGTGGGTCATGATTGTAGGAATAAATGAATTAATTGCTTTGTAAATATTATTGAATATTTTGGTCAGGGAAAGCCATTTCATTTATATTCTTAGAGCTTTATTTTATTAATACCTGATGTGGTTATTTTTTCTTCTTCACTTCACTTCTGCGTGTACTTGTAGTCAGAGTATACCCGAGTTCTATTCATGGAGAGGAATAAAGCTGGAGACAAATTTCATAAACACCTCGCAGAGACATAACCCAGTGACTTGCTTTCTGGCGCATTGATTTGTGAAAGGGAAATGAACTGCAGGGTGCCTTTGATGAGAATAGTCCTTTTCCACTCTGCTTAGCTCCCAGAAATGCAACGTTCTGACCTTTCAGTGAGATTAAGCAGCCCAAACCCCAAGGGAGGATGTGGGGGTGGCTGGAGAGCCGGTTAATGCTGAGAGCTGAGGCACACATTCTCCGGGCAGATCTCCTGTACTCGGGGTCGGAGTTGAAATTTTTCTTCACCCCTTTGGACTTTTTCTGGATACATTGAAATATGGGTAGGGCATTTGCCTTGCACGAGGCAGACCCAGGTTTGATTCCTCCATCCCTCTAGGAGAGCCCGACAAGCTACCGAGAGTATCCCACCCACACGGCAAAGCCTGGCAAGCTACCCGTGGCATATTTGATATGTCAAAAACAGTAACAATAAGTTTCACAATGGAGACATTATTGGTGCCCGCTCGAGCAAATCGATGAACAACTGGACGACAGTGCTACAGTGCTACATTGAAATATATATGTAAATATGCACATATGTATATATGCATATTTACATATATGTACATACATACATATATGTACACACATTGGAGTATATATCATATATATATATATATATATTCCTCCTGTGCCATTCTCTTCTTACCTCTAGAATGTATGTCTCAGGGTAATTCCTGCTCCCAGCTTAGAAATCCAACCACAGCTTGGCATTTTACAGAGAGAAGTGGTCTATGTTCTTAGTTCCTCTCTCCTTTTCAAAATTTGGGGACACACAGAAAAGAGGTAAGAGTGATATAATGACCATCCAGTATCAAATATTTTGATTTTTAAAATTACTTAATTTTAGCCATATATTCTTCATCTTTTTTTCCTTTCTTACTTGGCTGAAATAATTTAAAGTTATGGATAAATATGATATACATATATGGAGAGAGACATCAATAAATAATAGATATAGCATACCTGAATACATCAGCATTTATTTCTAAATATAAGCACATATTTGTTAAGTAACAGTTTCATCTTAACTCTTTTTAAAAAACATACTTTTTTGATAGCATTTAATACCAGTGACATAAAAAATTTTCCCTATTTGGTTCCAAATTAACTTTTTTTATTATAAAGACATTAGGAATTTTTAAAAAATGGGTGCCATGATTTACAATCACATTAGTGATAGGGTTTTATGTATAACACAATCCAGCACCACACTAGTCCCCCGAGTGTCCACTAACCTCCACTGTTGTGGAGACCCTCCAATCCTAGTCCCCACCACCCTTTCCCTGTGGTCAGCTCCTACTGAAGACCAATTCTTGGTTTTGCTGCCAGAGGACATTTGTTATACCCCTACTTTTTTTTCTTTATATCTCACATATGAGAGAGATCATTCTGTGTCTGTCCCTCTCTTCCTGATAAATTTCACTGAGCATGACACCCTCCAGACCCTCCAGAAGTAGCAGCAAATTGCATGATTTTATCTTTTCTTATAATTCAATAGTATTTCACAATATATATGTCCCACACACAGTTTCTTATTCCGGTCAACTGTTCTTAGACACTTGGGTTGTTCCCACATTCGGACTATTGTATATAGTGCTATAATAAACATAAGAGTGCAAATTTCATCTCTGGCTAATTTTTTTGAGCTTTTGAAGTAGATGACAAGAAGTGGAATTGTTGTGCCATATGAAAGCTCAATTCCCAGGTTTTTGAGGAGTGTCCATATTGTTCTCCCAAAAAGGCTGGGGAAGTTGACATTCCCACCAGCAATGAATGAGGGTACTCCCCCCCCCCCACCCATCCATACCAACACAGGTTGTTTTTGTTCTTTGTGAGTGTGCCAGTTTCACTAGTTTGAGATGATATTTTTTTTTGTTGTTTTCATTTGCATTTCCCATTTCCCTGATGATAAGTACAGCTGAGCATTTTTTCATATGCTTTGTCCATCTGTATGTCTTCTTTGAGGAAGTTTCTTTTCATCTCCTCTCTTCCCCCTTACTTTTTGATGGAGTTGGTTGTTTTCTTTTTGTAAAATTCTAACAGCGCTTTATATGTCTTGGATATCACTCTTTTCAAAGGAGTGCTGGGCCAATATTTCTCTCCCAGTCTGTGGGGTATCTTTTTATACTGATCCTGAGTTTTTTGGGTTTTTTTGTTTGTTTGTTTGTCTTTGCAGTGTAGAAAGTTCCATTTATAATGTAGTTACATTTATTTGTCTTTACTTTCATTTGCTTGGACAATGGTATTGAAATGTTGAAGTATTTCAATGTTATGGAGAATTCTACCTATGTTTTTCTTGATATAATTTCTGTACTCAGGTCTAATGTTGAGGTCTTTATTCTGGTTTTATTTCATTTTTTTGTATGGTGTTAGGGGCCTGCATTAATTTTTTTGCATGTGAGCAACCAATTAACTTTTAATTTTAGGTAAAATTTACCATTGTTGGTATAATGTGGTGGCATTAAGTACATTCAAAATTATATTGCCATTACCACTATTTCCAGAGCTTTCTCATTACCAAAAAAGTCTTTATGCCTTAATTTAAGAAACATTCCTATTTTCTATAATTCCTTCTCAAATGATTTTTTAAAGATAGATAAATCAAATAAGCTAATATATTTCCTTTTTGTTATTAATCTTGTAGCCTAAAATGTATTAATCTTCTAATCTAGAATGTTCTCCTCTTTCTATACCTATGAACACTTATATTTTATTCTCATGCATTGATTCTTGATGATACTGGTCTAATTACTCCACCTTTCAGGTTTGTTTTGTTGATTTTTCATGGTGCTATTAAACCATCTCTTCTATCCTCTTGCTTTTTGGTTCAAAGTTAGATCAAAAAAAAGGCTTGATAAGAACCAGATTAAAAACTTTGCTATGAAATCTTCATAGACAAACTACACATTTCCTATTGCATTGTATGATTGAAGCTAATATTGATCCACTGTTTAGGTGATGGCAGCTTATTAAACCAATTTTTTTTCTTTTTGGGTCATACCCAGCAATGCTCAGGGGTTACCTTGACTCTGCACTCAGGAATCATTCCTGGCAGTGCTGGGCGACCATATGATATGCCAGGGATCAAACACAGGTCCCAGGTCCGCTGCGTGCAAGGCAAACTCCCTACTTCCTGTACTATCGCTCTGGCCCAAATATGTTTATTTTTAAATGAGTCCTTAATGACTTACACTTCTAGAGAATTGATTATCTCTGTTTTGAATGTTCAGATAAAGGCACTCTGGGTTGTTGCCTGGCATCTAGGATACGGCCTTTTACCCTAGATAGAAGATAAGAGGATCAAGAGTGAGGCTTTATCCTCTTTATGGAGTAGATGCAAGTGTTTAAATTTATCTCTGAGGGTGGTCAATCAGACCAGAAGTTTCTGGAATATTAAGACCAGCTCATACTATCTTTACCCTAGACTCAGGGGCCTAGGGGAGAGAGAAGCCTTGGCCAGTCATTTACTGGAGTGTAGCCAAGAATTGATAGCTTTTTGCTAACACTTCTTAAAGACAAATGACCATGTAAATTCAGATACAGATGAACCTTTCATGGCATTAAAAAATGACTCCACCTCTACCTTTAACTCCCTGCCCCTTTCCCCCACAAATCACTTTAGTTAGTATGTTCATTCCTTAGTTTTGTTTGGGGGCCAGTTTAGGAGCTGCTCAAGGGCTACTCCCAGCTGAGTGCTTGGGGCTCGCTCCTGGTGAAGCTGGGGGAGACCAGGCGATGTGGGGAATTGATCCCACCTAGTTCTCTCTCTCTGGCATGACACAAATCACTTTAGAGTCAAGAATGAAAAAGTAAGAGCACTTATGAGTTCAAAATGAAAATAAAAAATTCCTTAGATTTTTTTTAGAGCACTGGTTAAATTTTGAGTGAGGAAAAGTATACATCTATCTGTTCTCTTTTAGCTACTATAAACTGATCCATTGAAAATACAAGCAACTAGGATTTAACTAACCTTATTTCTGGTGTGACCGCTTGCCTTGCACGCAACACACCAAGTTCAATCCCTCAGCTCTTCTAGGAGTGATCCATGAGTGCAGAGCCAAGAGTAAGTCCTGAGCACAGCTTGATGTATCCCCAAAGCAACCCAACCAAAAAAAATATTAAAAATGACTTGAAAACTAAGAATTAGGGTTACTTAGGAAAATGACTTATTTCCAACTAATAACTTTGTTTCATAGCAATTATATACCAAAGTTAGTTAAACTCTGTCCAAAGTGACTTTGTATTTCAAGATCCCTGGGGTAGGAGGAGGCAGGGATGATAATTAGTGCTAGTTTGATTTTATTACTTTGGTTTACAGCTAATGCAGAATTTCCTGCATAGCACTACAGAATTTAACTCTAGGATGCTGGGCTAACAATTTTCATTTTATAGCTATCATAATTAATATCCCTTTCATCCACTTATTCTATAACTTCTAGATTTTGGCCTCAAAGCTAACAGTTGGGTAGGGAAGTGGCAAAGTTTCCTTGGAGGAAAATGAAGTCTCCCAAGCACTGCCAGGATTGACTCCTGAGCGCAGAGCCAGAAATAATCCCTGAGCACCACTTGTGTCTCTAACCACCGACCCTCTCAAACCCACTCTCTCAAAACCTTAACAAAAATATAAAGAATAATTCATCCCTTTCCTTTTCTCTTCTTATATTTCTCCCCTTGACATATCCTGATCTTCTGTTCTTTTCTCTTATTTCCTTCTGCTTTTGTCCTGTTCTTTCCCACTTGATTTTTCTTAACCACTTGCTATTATCAACTTGCTGACTTGGCTGATCTCCCTGCCCACCCAATTCCCATTTGTCTGTACCTGAAGGGTTCCCTGCCTCCCCTAAGTCCATGGCAGGTTACAAATACTCAGTGGAATGAGAAAGTGGAAGAATTAAAAAAAAAATGGTCAATAAGATTCATAAGGATTCTACAAGGATAATAATGGAATGGCTTGAATCATGTTCAGAACTTTAAAGAAGTCTAGGGGGTATTGTGTATTTAATCACAATAAAGCCCTAAACAGGTTGACTATGATAATACAAAGCATCTTTTCTTTTGTGGAGGATTAGGAAGGCTGGAAGACGGGGGTGATTATGTCATACCAACTCATTGTGAAGACTTCATTTTTATACAAAGAAGTTCTGGTTGGACTTGTCTGTTGTCTGTAAGATAGAGGAAGTATATGAAAATAATTTAGATATGATGGTGAAGCCTACCAGAATTTAATGTTTAGTGGGAAAAAAGTGGGCAATTTGCTTAACGAACCTATTTACTCATCTGTAGGATGGGGTTAACGATTTGTATTTTTCAAACAACTGAAATAATTTTATATAATATCTCTATAAAGCACTCATTATGCAAGAAGAGTGGGGAATTGGCTCAGTGACAGGACATGCTTGGATGTGTGAACCATCTAGAACCTTTTGGCCATCACACTTATAACCACAGTATGAAAGCACAGTACTGGGCGGGAGAGATTTACCACAGGTAGGGCACTTGTCTGGCACATAGCCAACCTGGGTTCAATCCTTTGTATCCCATATGGTCTCCTGAGCCCTGCCAGGAGTAATTACTGAGCTCAGAGACAGGACTAAGCTCTGCCTGGTGTGGCTCCCAAACAAAACAACCCCTCCCCGCAAATAACCAGTTCTACTTAGTGCCTAATTAATTCGTAATATGTTTTCTCCATACATTGTAACTTAATAGATATATATCTTTCAAAGTATATAGATCCTGGGGTGAAAATGAAACTGTCATTGAGGGAACTGATTGAAAAGTATTCACACACACACCCCAGGTTCTACATGGACACTCAAAGAACCTTTAAGAACTCTCTAGGCCTGAGGGCTCTAACTAGGGTACACAAAGGAAGCACCACAGCTTCTGTGTTGATGATGAAATCTCACCTTAAGGGGGACACTCAGTTCCCAGCTTATTTTGGCAACGTTTTCTTAAGTCCACCATTTCCCTCCTTGATTCCTGCAGGATATTTCGCATCTTTGGTGATGAGCTTCAAGAAGTGACTGTATCTGCTTTCGCTGCCTGTTTACGAAGATTTAAAATTTTAGGTGGGGAGGAAAAGGAATGGAATGTCTTGGAAAAAGAGTTTGTGGTAGAACGAGAAAGTTAGAGGATTATCATACCTTAGCTTGTGCCCCCTGGTAAAATAGGGCTTTAGAATTTTATTTCCCAAAGGAAAAATTACTGTCACAAGTTAGCCACTTGTATCTCAGCAGTGATTTAAGGCAAGAGAAGAGACATTTCCCTAAATCTCTTGGCTCTGCCTCCTCCTGGGCCCTAATTAGCTCCAAGTTAATTGGGAAGGTAATAGGGGAGACAGGGAGATCAACTGTCCGCTGCTCATGAATGGGCTCAGATTTACAACTAACAGTCAGAAGTGATTTAGCATTTTCTAGAGCTTGTGTCTCAGTTTCTTGTTAAACTTCTTATGGTGGAACATCTTCAGACAGACAGCCCATACAATTGGGCTTTTAGACTTAACTTTTCTATTGGGAAGGCCAAATGAATTTGGAATATTCTGCTTAAGCCGAATTTATCCCTTGTTATTTTAAAGGCTGTAACAAGTTGTTTTTAAAATGTTTTCAATCAACATGTCCTTATTTATTGTCCTTAAGACCCAGAGGCTACTTTAAAAAGGATTTAATTTTCAAAGTCTGGTAAGTAAACAAAAGTTTCCCAATAGCATCTTCAGGCGAGCACCCAAAGACCTCATTCTTGCCACATTGCTTAGCTGCTTCACAATAGTCCATTAGTGCTGTGCCCAACCAAACCTTGTATAGTCATTTAAAATGTTAACCTTCCAGCACAGAATTACCCGCCAATTAATTTTTCCTTCTTAATCACCATGTTTAGCAAGAAAAACAAAAGCAAAAGCAAAGCAGATTTAATATGGGATTATCTGACTAGACCCTACGCATATCAAACAAAAAAAGGTTGTGTTGGGGGTTCATATGAGTAACGTTTAGAAATATTTATTTACTTCTCTCCCAAAAGTATGAAAATATCCAGAGGGGATTAGTTAGATAAGTGGAGGCGAGACTGATTTTAGTCCTGTGGGGATTTTCAAAACTTTAAAATTAACTCCAGAACCCACTGTTGTGTGGTTTGGGTTACCTTCTTTTCTATTCATCCTCTGTAAAGATCTATCCTAGGGACAAAATCCAGAGATTCGTCCTCGTGTCTCTTCCTTCTGGCAACCAGGAGGAAAGTTAGGAAATACAGTTCTATGAGTCAAGACATGCCCACTGTTAATATAAATGGCTTCGGCATCTCAATGGTGGCGTGCAGCTTAATGGCAAAATGCCTGCCTGGCCTCTAAGGGGCCTGAGCGCCCCCCAGCCACCTCTACCGCTGAGTGCAAAAACCAGCCCTGCTGTTATGATCCCTGACGCCAGAAAAGCATGACTTTCTGCACACCACAAACATGTCTGTGACCCGCAGACATTGGGACAGAAATAGATCTTGAGGGTGGGGACATACCCAGCAGTGCTTAGAGTCTACCCCCTGCTCAGGGAGCTAAACACTAACCTCCTTCATGATGCAAAGTAGTCCCCAGCCTAGCGCTCTCTCCCTCCCTCCCTCCCTCCCTCCCTCCCTCCCTCTCTCTCTCTCTCTCTCTCTCTCTCTCTCTCTCTCTCTCTCTCTCTCTCTCTCTCTCTCTCAAGAAGACAGGAGAGACAGTACCATGGGTACAGCATTTGTCTTGCACTTGGACAACAGGGGTTTGGTCCCTGGCACCGCATATGGTCCCTCAAGAACCACCAGGAGTGATCCCTGAGCACAGAGCTAAGAGTAAGCACACACACTGAGTGTGCCCTCTCCCACCCACTCCCCTTCAAAAAAAAAAATCCAGCAAACAAGCAAGCAAAAAAGAAGGTGTGGAGAAGTACCATGGTTGGAATGTAGAATGTATAGTGTGATACTGTGGTAAAATTATTTTTTAAAAATGGTTTGATCCAATTAAAATATTATTCTGACCATATTCCGATATGAGTTGGTAAAGGTATGAGGTGATAAATCTCCTCTAAAGTCATCCAGGGACACATGCTTCTCCCAACTTGTGGTTCTCTCTCCATAGTTCCTCAGAAATCTCTCCATTCAGCCAACAGTTAAAAAAGTACAGGAAGTGCTTTTCAATCAGTGCTCAGGGGCCACTAGGGTGCCACCTGGTGGTTCTGGGGGCAGAGGGGAGCACGTGGTGAGGGTGATGGAACTCAGAGCTTCACACACAGTGCGTGTGCGCTCTTCCACTTGAATCACATCCTTGACACAGGAAGTATTTTAACTGGCTAGCCCTAGAGATGGCACTCACCACTCCAAGTCATTTTCTATTGATCAAACCTTACATCAAATGGCTCTGGCCAAGTTAAAGAGAAGTTAGAAAGATAAGTCAAGTTGCGTGCCCAATTCACAGCCATTTTCTGCCACAAGGGAAGACAGCAAGTTCCTTAGGGTAGCTTCTAGATCTACTTCCATGTGTCGGGACAGCAAGCAAAATATACGGTTCTGTTTTCAGTTTACTTAATGCCTAGCACTAGCATCACATCTGGGTCAGTCCTAGAAGAAGTCATCCCTCACCATTAGCATAAACCAGTATTCACTGGGAATATACTTGTTTATATTTCGATTTTATAATATTTCAAGATACCTGGACCAAGATCCTAGAGAGGTTCTGTTTGGAATCTGCCCATACTCTTGCACTTTGCCTTTTGATTACAGTTCCCCATCATCACTTGTATCACTTGTATCACTTGTCATCCCGTTGATCTTCGATTTGCTCGAGCAGGTGCCAGTAATGTCTCCATTCATCCCTGTCGCGTGCTAGTGTAGCCCAGTGGTATCTGCTCGCTCCAGGAACAGGAATAGCCTCAAACTGTTCATTCAGGGTTTTGACAGAGAAGTCTGACCATCTCGTAGGTGGGTGGCCACGCAATCTTTTGATGTCCCATGGAATCCAGTCGGTAACAGCTTTAGTCCAGTGGTCGTCTCTAAATCACATTATGTGTCTGGCCCATCTGATATTCGACACCTTGGCAAACGAAACAGTGTCCCTGATTCTTGATGGTCCATATAGGTCAGACTCCAGATTCCTTCTCTCACTTGAGTGAAATGTGATATTCCAAGCATAGCTCTTTTGAGATACCCTCTTTTGAGATACCCTCTTTGGGATACCCAAATAGCATTCTCATCCTGTTTTCGTAGGGCCCAGGTCTCTGAGGATGAGGATGTATGAGGAAGAACGGTGGAGTCAAAAATATGTACCCGGGGCTGGAGGTCCTTAGTCCTATTAACAACTTCTTTGATGCTCTTGAAGGCGTTCCACGCTGATCTCTTCCTCCTGTGCAGTTCTGGTGCCAAGTTGTTCCTCATATTGTCTTCTCGACCCAGGTACACATAGCTGCTGCATTTGAAGATGTTCGTTCTGCTGAGAGCAAATGGAACATCAAGGACTAGTTCGTTTTTCATGAACATTGTCTTGGTGAGATTCAGCTGCAGTCCGACCTTTCCACACTCGCGGTAGAAGTCGGCCACCATTGTGCTGCTTGGCTAATGTTTGGTGTTATTAGGATGATATCATCAGCGAAGCGAAGGTGGTGTAGTTGCTGACCGTCTATCTTCACTCCCACTCCTTCCCATTCCAGTTGTCACATGACATTTTTGAAGATGGCACTGAAGATTTTCAGTAAAATGGTATCACCCTGCCGAACCCCTCTCTACGATGATCACTTCCTTGTAGAATGGTGAGAACTTGCTGGTGAATCCATAATACAGCTCACAAGGATCTTGATGTACTGCCCTGTCGATGTTGTCAATGAAGGCATGTTCACATGTTGCTGCAATAGTGCCAAAGAGCTCCCAGTTGGTGGTCATTCTGGGAGTTCTCTTCTTAAACTTAAACTTTGCAGTCCTTTCTCCCCACTCTGTGAGGTAGAATTTTGCACGAAGGAGATGGTGATCCGATCCCATTTGGAATTTTGGAACAACAGCAACATCAGTAAAGCTAAACAATTGAATATGATGGAACTGTCCACTGGGAGACTTCCATGTCCAATGTTTAGATTCTGCCTTCTGGAACTGTGAGTTACCATGGATGGTCTTGGTCAACATGATAACTCAGACAGTCTCCCACCCTGTTCATTCCATTCTAGGCCATGGGTCCTGATGTGGAGTTCTTTGGGCCACCTTCTGGTCCTATCTTGGCATTGAAATCATCGACAATGATCTTGTAGAAGGTGTGGTCTTCTTTATAGAACTTCTCTAGCTCCAAGTATAATTTCTCAATTTCTTCTTCATCGTAGTTGGATTTGATGTATAGATGACAAAGATAGAAACTGCTGGCAGTGAACCACATCTATTCAAGTGTAATCATCCGATTTGGGTTGTTAGGCATTTGGATGAATCAATGTTCACAGCCAAGTTTGTGTTGACAAGGACACCGACACCACTGACACCTCTATTGTTGCATGTTCCAAGGAACAGTTCTTCTCCAGTGTCGAAAATGGTGTGATGTGATTGATGCCTTCTCATCTCGGTCAGACCAATGATGTTGTACTTGATCTTCTGCACTTGCACTATCAGGTCCTCAATGGATGCCAGTGTACATGCGTTAAAAGTACAGACAATCATTTTAGTCCTTCTTTGTTCTGGCAGTCTAGTTCGTCCCTGAGATTTCATCAGCCTCTCCTTGCTCATCCTTCTTAATGCTGCCATATTTGGGGCTCGTTCAGTGTCAGGGGAATGAAGCCTATTGTTGTTAGTGTTTTTGGCGTTTTGAATACACCATGGGTAACTTGCCAAGCTCTTCAGTGCAGGCGGGATACTCTCTGTAGCTTGCCGGCCTCTCCAAGAGGGATGGAGCTTTTTGGGAGGCCTCTAGTTGCCCTTGTAGGTGTTCCCATGGTTCACACCATATTTGAACCTCCTCGAATATGGTGCGGTAGTCAGGCAAATAATCCACTGGAAGCTATACATAATAGTAAACCCTATTACGTAAACCCAACTTGGTCTCATGAGACCTATGAGGAGAGAAAATGTGTCATAAACACTTAAAGAACTGTCTCCATACCTCTTCAGAGACTATGAAAAACATGGTTTTTATCTTTTCTCAATTGATGTATTTTTCACAGTTGTCATGACTGTCTAATTATCTGCGCTCTTACTTCCTGCATCTCTCATTAACCAATTTACAAAAGCCATTTCATAGTGCAGCCATTTCAGAGACATCCATTTGTTCTCATTTACTTACAGAGTAAGGCTCTCCCTGAGATTTTAGCTCCCCCTGTACTGTTTGCTCAAGTCTTCTTATATAAGGAGGATAATGACATGAATGGTACAACGTAATGACAATAAGGTCCTACTGTGCCCCTGTTCTGTTTTCTAGCTTTAGTGGTAGGTTTTTTCACTGCCCCATCCACATTTTCCTTTGTCATCCAAGTCACACATTTATTATATGGTTTATAGGTGTAAGAATGTAATATTCACTCATGTATTTAGTAGTTTCTCTGACTGTTCATTCCATCAAAAGTACTATTTGAGTACCTTGTATGTGTCTCACAGTCTGATGGGTGCTGGAATCAGAGAAAAGAAGAATACATATAAGGTCCTTTCCTCATGAAATTTATGAGAAAGACAAATTCTAAATATATAATAATGTAATATATAATCACACTTTCAACATTCATATGAAAAGCCTTTTTGTCATTTTGAATAAACCTGAATGAGTGATAGATTTTTTTTTAAGTTGAGATATTTCTTTCCTTTTTAAAAATTAGCCTCTTAGGGAAATTATTCATCCTGAGGAAATCATTTCACTTGCTGATAATATTCATCAATTCATTAAATAATATTGTGTAACTATTAGGCATCACACAAAACTTTCCAAGTACAAAAATAAACAGACAATTTCTTTGGTGTGTGTTTGGGGTGGGGGAGGGGGTCGGTGCAGTACCTGGCAGTACTCTGGGCTTACTTCAGGCTCTGTGCTCAGGGATCATTGCTGGTGATCGCATGGAGGACCGGGGATTAAACCCAGGTCAGCCATATGTAAGGCAAGCACTATTTTTCTGTCCCCTCGAGAAACAAAAAGAAATAACTTCCCACCTTTAGGTGACACAGTCCCATTTAGCAGACCAACATGCAGACCCCTCACTCATCCCAGTGGTCAGAGGGGCAGGGAAGGAGGTTCAATGTATAGAGCACGTGCTTCACATGTGCAAGGCTCTGGGCTCATTCCTGGCACCATGTGACTTCCACAACAACCAAACACTGTAATGGTCATAATGGAAAACTCTGCAAAGTGCTCTGAGGCATAGGAAGGTGAGGGTCTAAATTAATAGGGCACGGAAGACTTCACAGAGCAGGTGGACTGAGACTGAGATGAGAAGGGTGAATAAGGCTGGGCTTAGTGGGCAAGTCCAGGAAGGCCAAGTTGGCTGACCATTGGGACTTCAGTAGTCATACTACAGTATGAGACTTCTCTGTGAAGTGGGCCAGCCAGTTTAAATCTATATGCGCCTAGGTATAGCCAAATAACCAGTTTTCCAATGGGTCTTGAGCAGAAGTAATGTGCATCATTTGGGGGCCAGGTTAAGAAGCATACATACCTTTTCTTCCTTCTTTCCCACTTCATTAGCTCTGGAAGCAAAGGACTCTGAAGCTAGATGACAAAACTGTAAAATAGAAAGACCATGGGTGGAGGCTCCTTGCACAATCAACTGCTTCATGACTGAGAAATAATGGCTTGCTTTATTCATTTATTATATCTCATACCTTGTTATAAGCAGTGAGCTCTAATTTATACAAGACTGACAAGGAAAGTGAACAGTTTGCAAAGGCATACCAATGTGAGTGTTCAACAAAGAGTACATGCTCCATAAATAATAGGCATTGCAGCGAGAGTATGATGGGGGAATACAAAGAGGTCAGGTTTTGTAGAGGAGGGCATACGTGATTGGTGGGAATGAGGGGAAGTGGCTGGATAGATAGGCCTAGACTAATTGAAAGGGATCTTGAATGCCATGCTAAAAAAATTTAGCTTTAATCTTGGGGAAGAAGAGGAGTCAATGAAGAATATTGAAAATGGGGGCTGGAGCGATAGCACAGCGGGTAGGGCGTTTGCCTTGCACTCGGCCGACCTGGGTTCTAATCCCAGCATCCCATATGGTCCCCTGAGCACCGCCAGGGGTAATTCCTGAGTGAAGAGCCAGGAGTAACCCCTGTGCATCACCGGGTGTGACCCAAAAACCAAAAAAAAAAAAAAGAATTTTGAAAATGTTGGAGAAATAATCATGAGAATAATAGTACATGTCTGAAAACCACAATATATCAGACTTCATTTTCTTTCAATATAAGATTCTGACCCAAAGATCAAAGAAAATTTCAAAATCAGATGGCACTATGGGTCTCATCAAATCTTATTTAGTGAATGTGAAACATGAGGCCCAGAGAAGTTAAGTACTTTATCCAAGGTCACACAGCTAAAGTTTGGCGGGACAGATGAACTAAAAGGCTAGTCTCTTCTTGCCAGCCCTACAGCATTGCTCTTTCCACCATTCCACAGGGCTTCAAAGCAGTTGAGACCAGCTGGTGTGCCTGCTTTCAGCTCCCTAATGAAGACATTGGGGATTTAGAGGGAGGGTATTTTCCATGAAAGATTGTCTTCTCTGTAATTTCTCATCTGGCCTAAACCACTATTTTGGAAAAGGTCCATTTTTCAGCATCAGATTTCCCTGGAGGATGATTGGGAATGTGTTCAGTGGCCTATGGGGTGCCCTTGCACTTCCAGAGCTTTCGTTAGGAAGACGAGAAGAGAGCAGCAGCGGTGTGAGCTCCTGGAGATGCTGCCTGCTCACTTGGCATCTGGGGAGTTATTGGCTCCCCTCATTACTGGGGTTTGGTCAGCCAGTGGATTGTCCTTCAGGGGTCACAGCTAAACAACACGTTCAGCTTGTCTGTTTAAAAGGTCAAATCCCTATACCTGGCATTTTAATATTACTTTCCATTTGTCGCCAGTTCACTACTTCTGGTTTTCATATATTGTTGTTAAACTGATTCATTATCCGTTATAACTATTTTTACTCCATGTACCTTGGGTACAAGTTAATACAATGCATATTTAATTGTTTATTTATTTATTTATTTTTATTTATGGCTTTGGGGATATACCCAGCAGTGCTCAGAACTTACACCTGGCTTGGTGCTCAAGGACCACTCCTGGCGGTGCCCAGAATTGTGCCAGAATTGAATGTGGGTCAGCCACATGCAAGGCAAATGCCCTATCTACATATTATCTTCTTAATGCCCACTGGGGGCTTGACCTCGGGGAAGCATGACATATGGAATGCTTGGGGAATACCTGACTTACGGTTTTAAGGAGTGATTTCACCACTGGAGAAGCTGGAAATTGAGTTGGGACGAGAAGGGCAGAGAAGGTCATTTGCCCTGAGGTTTCCGAGAAAGCTAAAGAAAAGAAATTTCTTGGCAATTTTGCCCTCGTTTAAGGATCACCTTGCTTCTTGGTAATTCTTTGCTTGTATTCTTTGGTGATTCTTTGCCTCCCTTGCCTGTTGCTAGGTAGCTAGGTCAGTGGGTTCAGGTGAAGTATAAACGGAGACTGAGAGTATTGCCTCAATCCCCGAGGGCTGTCTTGGTGCATGCCAAGATTTCTTATGCAGTGGGAAGGGTGTGGTTTTTGACGTCAAACAGTATTTAGCACTCACAGGCTGTAAAATGTTGGGCTAGTTTCTTCACTTCTCTGAGTCACCTTTTTCTTTCATGTGAAATGGGAGAATAATGGAAGCTATCAGTGTTGTCCTGGGGATGAAATTAACAAAGCTCTTCTCTCTGTACTAGGCACAGAATTGGCTCTTGGCAAGTGTTATTTCCTTTCCAGGTCTCCCGGAAGGTCCCATTAATAGCACGCTGAATTTTTCACTTTAGTATTAGTCAGTTTCCCCATGTTATTAAAAGATTTTATTAATCAACTATTATTTAAACTAATATTTTTCCTGGGTTTAAGGACATCCGGACTATCTTTACCAAATTATGAAAACATCACAGATTTGGAGAGATTTTCTAAGTATTTATCTTCTCTCAGCTTGGTGACCCTGAAGGTATGTCCAAAACCCAGAACTTTTCAGGGCTACTATCTAGTAGCATGGTAGCTACTACATGGAACTTTATCTGCTGGAAAGGTGTCACATTTCTCACAGTTGATTTTAGAAGTGATCAGAAGATGCCACTCTAAACAATGCAACAATTAAAAACACAGGCAGGTCTTTCCTTCATTCACTTCACTGTTATGTATTCAGAAGAACCTGTATATTGGTTTTCTATAGCCACCATAACAAAATACCATGGGCCGGCTTCCTTACACATAGACATTCATTTTCTCATAGTGCTGGAGACCAGAAGTCCAAGGTCTGGTTTCTTCTCAGGCCTTTTTCCTTGGCTGGTACCTAGATTCCTTGCTCTGCCCACACACAATTTTACTGTGTATCAGAACCCTGATATTTCTCTGTGCATCCAAATGTCCTCCTACAAGGACACTAGTCATTCTGGACTAAGGCTCACTCTAAAGCCCCCATTTGAATATAATGAGCTCTTTGAAAAGTTTATCTACAATAGATGATCTTTTGTGAATAGCCTCTTTCACCTAGAACAATGATTTCAAGATTCATTCATATTGTAGCATGTTTTAGCACTTTATTCATTTTTATGGTTGAAATATTCCATTGTAACATTTTGTTAATCCATTCAACATTTCATGAGCATAAGTTGCCTCCATATTTTAGCCATTATAAATGTTTCTATGAATTATGATATAGAAGTTTTTGTGTGGTATGTATTTATTTCTTGGGTATGCATAGGAAGAGAATTCTTGAATCATTTGATTACTCCATGTTTAGCATTTGAAGAACTGTCAAACTATTTTCCAAAGTGCATCTTTTTTACATGTCCACCAGCAACATCTGAATGTTTCAATTTTCCGATATCCTTAACAGCATTTGTCATTGTCTATTTTTATTATCGCCAATCTGGGTGTGAAGAGGCATCTCACTGTATTGTTGACTTGCATTTCCCCACTGACTAATGATGTTGACAATTTCTTCTTGTACATATCAGTAATTTGTATATATTTTTGGAGGACTATTTGTTCCATTCTTTTGCCCAAGTTTTATCTTGGTTATTTGTCTTTTTATTATTGAGCTGTAATGGGGTTTCTGTAATTCTGGATACAAGTTCCTTGTCAAATACATTATTTTCAAAGTTTTTTTCCAAATCTATAAATTTTTATTCTTTAATTTACTTTCAAAGTTTGTTTCACTTTTGTAAACTCAATTATTTTTAAGTTCTTCTTTGGAGCAAAACAAAATCTTACTGCTTACAAAGTATTTGAGTTACACACATTTCTTATTTTTTTCTTATTCTCCCCCTTTCAATCTGGGAGGCAAGATCTAACAGAAAGTGTGAGGACACTTTTTTCCTGAATCTGTAGTGGAAACCTTGGCAGGAATTTTACTTTTTTAATGGTGTCCTGTGAAGCCCAAAAGTTTTTAATTTTGAAGTCAATTTATTTTTCTTTTCTTTTTCACTTCTGTTTTGGATGAGTTACCTAAGAAACCAGTGCCAGATTTTAAAATTATAAAAATTTACTCCCACGTTTTTATCTAGCTTTTGATTTTTAACTCTTACATTAAGGGTTATAATCCATTTTCAATTAATGTATTTGTATGGTGTAAGTATAGATCAACTCTTACCTTTGCATATGGATTCCCAGTGACTTCAGTGCCATTCATTAAAAACAATAAACAAATAAAAATTCTTTTTCTTTCCCTATTGAATTGTCTTGGCATTCTTACCAAAAAGAATCAATTAATCATAAATATGAGGGTTTGTTTCTGGATACTGAATTACATTCCATTGATTTATGTGGGTTTCCTTTTGCCTGATGTCTTGATTATTGTCATTTGGTTATAGGTTTTGAAATAGGGAAGTGTGCTTCTTTCAACTTTGTTTTTCCTCTTTAAATGTTTTGGCTATTTTAGGATCTTTTTTCATCTGAATTGTCAGATCCGTTTGTCTATTTCTGCAAACACAAACAAGCAGCTAGGATTTGGACAAGTATTACACTGAATTTAATTTTTAGACTGTTCATTTTAAAAGTACAGAAACACAAGTGGGCCAGGGTGTAGCTCAGAGGCAGGGCACATGTTTTGCATATATGAGGCCCTTAGTTCAATTCCCAAAACCACACACATGATTAAAGAGATTTTTGTATATTGATATTATATTATCACATTTATGAACTTGTTTGGGCTGGAGCAATAGCACAGCGAGTAGGGCACTTGCCTTGTATGAGACTGACCCAGGTTCCATTCCTCTGTCCCTTTTGGGGAGTCTGATAAGCTACCGAGAGTATCCCGCCCGCACAGCAGAGCCTGGCCTGGCAAGCTACCCGTGGTATATTCGATATGCCAAAAACAGTTACAACAAGTCCCACAATGGAAACATTACTGGTGCCCGCTTGAGCAAATCGATGAACAACAGTGCTACAGATAGTGCTATGAACTTGTTTTATCTTACATTTCTAATCATGATTATATACTGCTTATTCCATGCAAGGCATCATGTTAGACATCATACGGTGGAAAGCAAAGATAAAGATGATATGATTCTTGTCCTGAAGAAGTTTACAGGCTAATTCAGAAAAGACATAAACCTTTTGAGTAAATAATACCCCATCAGAGCAATGGATGGAAAGAACCGAATTGTAAATGAACATTACAGATAATTAGAACTCTAACAAAGTTCAGGGGGTGGAGAGACATTTCAAGTTGGAGAAGTCTGAGGAAAAAATTAACTAGGAAGGATTTGGAAACTCATTCTGTTCCTGTCTTTTCACTTTCTTCTTCCTTTTTACTGTTAAGAATCTCTTTTCCTTCCATCTCTCTCCCTATTCCACTTCTTTGAAAACATAGAGTATAATGGTTGTTAATTATCATGATTTTACAAACATGGTTGATCAGCACCACCTATGATACCCTGAGCACCACCAGGAGTGATCCCTGCACACAAAGCCATGAGTGAGCCTGAGCACCACTGCATGTGGCCCCAGAACTAAAAGATATAGAGAGAGAAAGAAAGAAAGAAAGAAAGAAAGAAAGAAAGAAAGAAAGAAAGAAAGAAAGAAAGAAAGAAAGAAAGAAAGAAAGAAAGAAAGAAAGAAAGAAAGAAAGAAAGAAAGAAAGAAAGAAAGAAGGAAGGAAGGAAGGAAGGAAGGAAGGAAGGAAGGAAGGAAGGAAGGAAGGAAGGAAGGAAGGAAGGAAGGAAGGAAGGAAGGAAGGAAGGAAGGAAGGGAAGATTGATTCTGGGGGCTACCTTACAACTATTGTATCATAGTTTCAGAGTCTGAGACATGGAAATCTACATAAAAACTTTTATCATGTGATTCAGAGTTTCAGCCAGGTTTGAGAACCTCTGGGAATAGCGTTAATAGTAAAACAATCCCCGAATTCATTCCAGTGTCTGACTCTATCAAGGATAATCACAAATCAAGGTCACAAGCATGCTCAGGTAAGGGTATATATGAGTTGAGGCAACAACTCCATCTTTAGTGAAAAAACTCTCAAAGCACATACTGAATTGAGAGAGTTCAGAAGTGTCGTCAGGAAGATTCAATCCTACCAACTTTTATTTTTGGTATTTGAAAATCTTAAGACATCTCCTAAGATCCTTCTGCTATGGGTGATCCTTAGCCACTGGTGGCACATAGATAACAATCTCCAGATTGAATAATTATAACAACTTAGCATATTGTTTAAGGTAAATAAAATGCTTTAGTTATGAAAGGCAGCCCTTGCATATCATCTCTCTCCAGAGGCAATCTTTTGAAAATGGTGAGAACATACGCGTTTAGACATGTATATAAAACACACATATTTTTAGAAGCTAGTGTTTTCAATATCATATCAGATACTAATCCATATAATGTCTGTAGATCTAGTCCATTCTTTGGATCATAGCAATATTACACTATCTAGTGTCATGATATAGTCCCATTATAAAAATATCCTACATCTATTCTGTAGGATGCTTTTTTATATCTAGTTTTTGCTCCAAATCATGGTGTAATTCACATCTTTATATACTTTTTGTGAGATTTCTTCCAGGGAATATATGTGAGACAGAAAGTACTCAGAAATAGAATATACACATACTCAACTTTATTGGATTGCTCACTGGATTGCTTCCCACAGTAGCCGAACTAATTCTTACACTCTTCAGTGACATAGAAGTTCTTTCTCCTGAAAGAACACTTGATATACACCTATGCCCTATTTTCAGGTTCTCAAAAGTGTGTACTGGAATGTAGTTTAAAAGAAGTCATTGGAGACTGATAATCACAAATATCATTGAGGGCCTCTGCTTGTGTATTTGTGTCCACATTATTATACATATTATGTTTGGGAGCCACCCTTTGCAATATTCAGGGATTGCTCCTCACTCTGCACTTAAGGATCACTCCTGGTTTGACTTGGTCCCCCAAAGTATGGGGTTCCACATGCAACGCAAGCACTCAACCAACTGTGCTATCTCTCTGCCAGATCTACTATCTTAATGTACAATAAGTAGGAACAGTGTGCTAGTGCTTTTCTTGGGGTCTGTGTTGGCTGTGTTCTGATCCTTGAGTTAAAAAGGTAAAAAGGTAAAAAAGGTAAAAAGTTAGAAAAGTACCCCTAGCCCAACCTATCTTATGGATGCATTTTGAATCAAACAGGGGTATGTGTTTTATTAGTCCCTGGGTGGTGTGACTCTTACATCTCAGCTTGCCAGGCTAACTGGGGGTCTGGGGTGTCACTTTCTGGACCCCATAGTAGGTGTATGGCTGGGAATTGCCTCCACTTCATTGCTTAGGGCAGGGGACTCGTCAGCGCTGTCTGCCAGCCTGCTGGGTGGTGTCGCAGCGTGGAGTGTTTGTGGCTGTTTTCAAAGCCCTGAGGAATCTGAGAAGCAAGTGAGGGAATGATGCATGAAAACAAAAGGCAGTGGAAAGAGTGACCAGCCAGCAGGCTCCAGCAGGCTGGAACGCTCTGTCCTTGTTATTACTGCTTCATGAGAATGCCGCTGGCTTCCTGGCAAGGGCTGGAAGGTAGAGGCTTCTTGAGAAAACAAGGACAAGTGACCCGCAGTTTGAGACTGGAATCGGGCCAGTTTCCTCGTCTTTCCAGAGGAAGGCAGAGGGTGGGCAAGGCCAGACCTGGGCCCCTGGGGTGGGCTTCGGCCCCTCTTCCCCTCTCTCGTGGGGGCTCTCCTTCGAGTATTCTCCTCCCACTCCCGAGCAGCCCAGCCCTGGTCTCAGAGGAAGGCTTGGCTCCGGAGACAGGCTGGGCGGGGCCCTACAGAGAGCTGTTCCCCAAGGAATGAGCTGAAGGTCAGCCCTTGGGAGGAAAAAGAACTTCAGCCATTCTTATTCAAGGGGCCTTGGCCACATGGAAGAGGCCCCCCTTTGGGGGCAGTGAGACCAGGGAGTGCCGTCATCCCCCCTCTCTATTACCTAGTGAAGTCGCTGGACCCCCGGGCCCTCCCACAGGAAAGCCTGCCTGGGTTTGCAGCAGAGAGAAGCTGGGGAAAGGGAGAGTCTTTATGAACTTGTTGTTGAATGGTTACTTTGATGTGTCCTTGGTGGGCAATCCAGGAGTCAACCTCTTTTCTCTTCTGAAAAATCTCTGTTCTTGGACATATAAAATACCTGATGTAAATGAAAAGGGAGCATTCTCTTCCTCTGTGGAAGGATAAAGAATAAAAATAGGTCTTTGTGGATACAATAGGGCTCAGTTGAGGGTGTGGTTTGCTTGGCAACCACTCAAGCCAAGTTTTTTCTCTTGGTCTCCAAAATTCTTTTGATTTAGCCTTTGCCTGACGAAATCCTAGAGGATCAATTTAAATGTGCCCCCATTTTGGCGGGGTGGGGGTGGGGGAGGCGGGGTGTGTGTCAAACTCCCATCAATAGACTTAATCATTCCCTTCTTTCTGGACACACTGCATTCTGTTTAGTATAATAAAAATCTATCATTATTGTGTGACAATTCTTTAGTTGGGATCGTGCCTTATTCTGTGTTTGCTTGTGTTTCCGCAGTATTTACAGGCAGGACTTGAACATAAATCCTTTGATAAATGTTTATTGAATGAATCAAAATTTCTGAGAAAACACCAACACTCAAACTTTCATAATTTTTTCCTTAATTATTCCCCTGCCTTTTCCCTCCCTGGGGTGAACTGCGAATCTGTTTCAGCTCCACAAGGACTGGAAGACCTGCTAAAACAAAATATAATGTTGGATTTTTTTCTTCGGATGAATTGCTCCAGCAGGCCTGGGTGTTTCAGATATATCATTCTGTTACAGGTACAGAAATTGTTTCCCGGAAACACTGTCATTATTATCTCTGAAAGGCAGGTCTGTGAAATTGTTATTTTCCATTTACGGACGGACAAATGGAAGCTTTCTTCCTCATTTACCAATTACAGAATGTCCACTCTGTTCAAAATACAGTGCTAGACTTTTCATGGCATGTGAAGACATACGAAAGAAGGCTCTCAAGAAGACATAGACGCTAGTTGGAATAAAAAAATATTCTCTGCAAAAATACTTGGGAGCATATAATTTGAATCATATGGGTGACCTGAAACCAAGTGCCAAGGGGAAGGTTGAAGGTTGGCAAAAGAGATTCCAGCCAAACTGCTCAGATCATGGTGGATGGCATCACGTTCATGGTGAGATTTTGTGTGAGACTTCATTTGGCCCTGCTTTCCGGTGACTGCTGTAACAAATTAGCACAAACTGGGTGGCTTAAATCAACAGGATTGCATTTTCTCACAACTCCAGAGGCCAGAAATCCAAAGTCAAGATTTTGGCAGGGCCAGGCTCCTCCCAAGATTCTGAGACAGAGGCTGTCCCTCAAGCTTCGGCTGCCTCCCGCCTTCCCTGACTTGTGACTTCCCTCATTTCTGATCCTATGGTTCATTGGTTCTTCTCTTCTTCCTCGAACTCCCCCTATTCCTCTTTTATTAGGGTTCATGTGGTTACCGTTAGGGTCAAGCCAAGTGAAAATAGCACGAGCTTCTCCTATCAGGATTCTGAACTAAAGAATTTCTTTTCATGTTGTGTGTTAGCCTTGTCTTCTGAGGATTCACACGGAAAGATTTTTTTTTCTTTTTGAAGACTCACTAATCAGCCCCTAAGAGCTCCTTTTACTTCTGTTTCTGCCATGTGCTCCATAAGGTTGTTCCCCAGAAGTGATATTGTCAGGGAACCCTGCCCTCTGCCTTGGTGTTGGATTTTGTCAATGGGGAGCATCAGAGGCAACCAGAGAGTGGGGGGAGGTGGGGGGGAATGAAGCATTTTTTCCCCTCTTATATCACCTTAGCCATCATAATTCTGGCAGTAGTTATGCTTCTTCTCAGCTCTAGCTCTTTTGTTTTTTCTTTTTGGTATGTGAGGGGTCACACCCAGCAGTGCTAAAGACTTAGTCCTGACGCTGTGCTCAAGGATTACTCCTGGTGGGGCTCCGGGGACTAAACGGGATGTCAGGGATCGAGTCCAGGTCAGCTGCATGCAAGGCAAGTGCCTTACCCACTTTCCTACCAGTCTGGCCCCTCCAACTCTTTCTGCCGTTCTGTAACACCGTTTCTTTCCCTTGTCTTTTCAACCCCAGGCTAGTCTGTTCTTGCTAGTCTCACTACTCTCGGTCACCTCAAAATTCCCTAAAGTTTCCACAACCCTGACTACATCCTTGTAAGTCATGTCTTCATCAAAGTTTTTCAAAATCTCAGCTGAGGGTTTCCGGCCATGATCTTCACTTACACAGATACTAAGAGGCAGAAATTGAATTTCCAGAACAGAGACTCTGATGGCCTCAATCTCGGTGTAAGTAATGACTAGTGGGCAGGGGAAGGTGATTCAGCATACAATAGCAGCTGGATTTCCTTGTGGGCTCTCCGGCAGCAAATATCTGTTCCTTTGTACTCTAATTATCTGCTATTACAGTGATTCTGCTTCCACTGCCCTCGCTCCTAAGTACTTTCTATTCTTCGTGTCTCACAGCTTCTATTGCCTCTTGGTTGCTGTTGCCACAAGACTTCAGCTCTTTTTCATCTCTCTGTGGATCTTTTTGTTTCTGCCTACTGTTAACTGCTGACTCCATCTCTGTCTTTCATATTTGATTCTTTCAAAGGACCTAACTGATTTGGCTGCTCACCATCAAGCATGGGCCATTAGGCAGAGCTTCCTTGACAAGCTGTAACGTCAGCATAAGTCTTTTTTTGCTTTGTTTTTGGTGATTTTTGTTTGTTTTTTTCCTTTGTGTAGATGCCTGCTAGACGGAATAATTTTGTTTGCGATGGAGAAATAAATTGATACATAATTTGAAATCGTTTGAAATTCCTCAGAGGTACTAAAAGGTGCAGCAAGGCATTCTGATATTTCATGGAATGGTGACAACTGTCCATCTTGGGATCTTGATGCACCCACAGACATCTGTAATGTGCCTGATTTCAGCTGCACACCCAGTCTTGGAGTGTGACGGGGCCGAGGTTTTGTTATAGAGAGTGGAACAAAGCTTGCATAGCTTGCATACTGTCCACATCGGCCAGCTCTCCACCCTACTCCCTTGCCCCCAAGTCCTGCATATACAGGATCTGTCACAGATGCCTGTTTAGGCACTGAGGCCAAAGACCGATTGTGCTAGTTGTGTTAAAATGTTACCATCTTCTCTGTAGGATGTCATGCGAACCTACAAGTAATTCTGTTGTGTAGGTTAATAGAAGGAATGTGGTTGGTGTCAGGAAAGTGGAATATATGTGGAAAGAAAATCAAGCACGTCCAGAAGAGCATGGCTGTGGCTAGGTTCCGTTGGTCTTCGGCCGCCGGGAGCTCTGCTCGGGGCGGGGAGGGAAGCTGGAGCCCATCCCCTCCGAGGGGCCCTGGGGAAGACAGCCAGGTGTGCGGGCAAGAGACTCTCTGAGTGTAATTTAAATAGAGGAAAGAAAAATAGATGAAAGTTGGAAATGCAGGTAGTGGTGGTTTGTAGAGGACCTTGAATGAAGCTTAGTTTCAGAAGGAACTTCTGACATTACGGTAGTGAGAAGTTATTGAAGTCTTTGAACATGAGCGAGTAAGATAAAAATCAGTTTCAGCGACCTTATAGCTACGGCACTGAGATCAGATAGAAGCAAAGAATGTGCAAATAGACACATACCAGGAAATTATTATAACATAAATTTAAATTATTTAGGATCTAGCATAAGTATGTTAAAATTCCAAGAATAGGACATAGATCAAGTAAGTACTTGGGAAATTTCAAACATATCACTTTCTACCCAAATCCTATATCATGAAGAATAAAAAACTAACTCCTAATATCGTGGAGAGCTAGTCATTCCCAGTTATGAAACCGTATCCCCTTGCTACTAGGCAGCAGTACAAGCTATCTTTCTAGGCTTATAAGAAGCTTTGGGGCTTATAAGAAACTTTTGGGCTAGAGTGATAGTTCAGGTATTGGGCACTCATTGTTCCCCTGAGAAGTGCCAGGAGTGAGCCCTGAGCACGAAGCCAGGAGTAAACGCTGAGCACTGCTTTATGTGGACCCCAAGCAAACAAACAAGCAAACAAAAGCAAACTCTTTAGAGACAGACACCCTAAGTTCAAATACCAGCTCTATCTTTTGATAGTTTCACCATTTGGAAGCAATTATTTTTTTAAAAATTTATTAATTATTTATTGAATCACCATGAGAAAAGTTACAAAGCTTTCAGGTTTAAGTCTCAGTCATACAATGATCAAACACCCATCCCTTCAGTGTACATGTTCCACCACCAAGAACCCCAATATACCTCCCACCCTCCCAGCCCCCCACCGGTGTGGCTGATGATTTTCACTTTACTCTCTCTTTACTTTGATTACATTCGATATTTCAACAGGAAACTCACTATTATTATTTGGAATTTCCCCCCAACAACCAGACCTGCCGAAAAGGCATCATTTGATAATTTGTTTTCCATTGCTGAGAATGAAGAGCATTCGAGGTTTCGGATCTCTGGGATTTTAGTAACTAAGTCCAGGGAAATTTCTGCCAGAAGTCACATCACTGCAAGCTCGTACCTCTGTTTCATGGGCTCTAGAAGATGGCGGTAGCCATGCCGCCAGCGAAAGGAAAGGCCGAGAGAGAAAACCTTTCCACTCCCCGGGCGGCATGGGGCCGCAGCTTAGTTCATAGTCTAGAGGCATTTCTGCAAGAAGCCTCTGGGTACCGAAAGTAGTTCTGGAGGCAATTCTTTAACCTACCTGAGTCTCATTTTCTTTTAACTGGAAGAGAGAAAAGCACTAAGCAGGTCATATTGTTGTCAAGATTACTGGTTGATATGTATTTAAGTGTTTTAAAATAGTGCTATGAGTTAAGGCTGGTCGAGTGTTTGCTAGGTCAATAAAACACTTCCTCTCATTCATTGTTCTCCAGCCACATGTTATCATGTGCCCCCCACAGGCCAAATGCACTCCTGTCCAAGGGCTTCTGTATTTGTTGTTCTCCTAGAGGGCCACGTGACCAGTGTCCTCACCTCCTTCAAGTCTTTGTTTAACTAGCACCTTTTAAAGAATGAAACCTCTTTTTTAAATGACAGTTCTCTCCTGGAAATCCCTGCAGCATTTACTTTTCTCATGAGCATTCACCCTCTTCTAAAGTTTGAAAATTTCTTTTGTACCTATTTCTCCCAACTAAACGTAAGCAAGGGCAGGAATATTTGTTTCAGTTTCAAAATATCCCAAGTACCTAAATACAATGTGTGGGGTACAGGACTTGGGAGTGCTCCATATTATTTATGGGATGAATGAAAGCAGTTTTCAGGGGGGAAGCCTGAAGTGCGTGCATGCGTGCATGCGTGCATGCGTGTGTGTGTGTGTGTGTGTGTGTGTGTGTGGTGTGGTGCCAGGGATCAACATGGGGCCTCACACATGTGCTCTACCATTAAGCCATATTCCTGTCCCTAATGCTGAATCTTTAAAAGATGAATTTATAAATGGACAGTGTCACTTACCCAGCATGACCTGAAAGACATGTTTGTTATTATTAGGATATAGAACTAATAAATATACACTCTGGGTTGGTGTATCACATGACATAAATAAACTAGGCCCTAGGAGGCTCCAAATCGCATACAAAATCAGAACTCAAGCCATTAGTTTACAAAATGTGTACTCTTCTTAGTGTCTCACTCTAGGCTTCAAATTTCTTATTTGCAATATATATTAGATTACTTAGGTATAGAGTTATTAAAATTATATATAGAAAGAATACTCAATAAATGACACGAGATGACTGTATTTTAAGAGTGACAATGTTTTTCCCTGAGAATAATCAGATCAGCTTTCTTACACATGTGTTTGGTTTTAACATATTTGCTTGCATTCCCTTATATACATTCTTTGTCCCTCTTGGAGAGCCTGGCAAGCTACCAAGAGTATACCACCAGCATGGCAGAGCCTGGCAAGCTCCCTGTGGCGTATTCAATATACCAAAAACAGTAACAATAACGGGTCTCATTCCCCTGATCCAGAAAGAGCCTCCAATATGGCACTGTTTTGGAGAGGCTGCTAAAATCTATGGGCTGGGACGAATGGAGACGTTATTGGTGCCCACTCGAGTAAATCGATGAACAATGGGATGACAGTGACAGTGATACAGTGATGTTTTCCCCTGGCAATAATCACATCAGCTTCCTTAGCAGAAAATCCCCAGCTGTCACCTATCTCTCTGACAGTAGAAATTGGCCTTGTGGAGTAGGAGTAGGGAGTAGGTTATATTTTAAAGAGAAAAAACATTTTTTAAAAATTTAATAGTTTAAATATGTTGGGCATTTTTTTTTCCATTAAGAGTTGAACTTACAGCCTCTTACAAGACTAACAGGAGATAATTTGATGTCCCAAATTGTGTTTGTGTGGTTGTATCAAAATGACAATTGCATACAAAGAAAAAAATACTACTTAGTTAAAATAATTTCAAAAGTGATATGAAGGCAAGGAGAAAGCATTAGGGATAAAGAGAAAAACAAGACTTTTATAGATGAATGCTAGCTTTTAAATGCTGGAAATGAAAATCTTTAAGGAAAATACTACTGTATAACCCCCCTCCTCTGAAGAATAACTGATTTAGTCACTGGATGATAAAAACTTTGAGTGAATGAAACATAGATGGGAACTATGATTTTAATTCTTTCCAAACAAGGTCTGTTGAAGTACTTATCCTCAGAACCTCAGAAAGTGACCTTATTTGGTAGTAAGGCTATTGCAGATATAAATGATGAAAAGAAGTCATACTGGATCAGATAAGACACTACTCCAATATGATTACTGTCTTTATAAGAAGACTGTTGAGGAAGACAGACACAGCAAGAACACCATGTGAAGGGCAGGATTCAAGTACTGTAGCTCCAAACCAAGGAATGTAATATCTGGGCCAACTAGGATCTGGAAAAGGCATGAGAGGATTTGTTCCTATTGTTTCAAAGTGAGTCTTTGCTGACACATTAATTTAATTTTATTTCTATTACTTTTTATTGTTTGCAAATGGGATTGTTTGTATTTTTCTTGATTTAGAAATTTTTTTAATTGAATTACTGTGAGATACACAGTTATAAAGTTGTTCATGATTGGGTTTCAGTTATACAATGTTTCATCGCTTGTCCCTACACTACTATACATTTCCTACCACCAATGTCCCCTCTCTTTTTCCTTTTGGGCATTATGGTTTGCAGTACAGGTACTGAAAGGTTATCATGTTTCTCCCTTTACCTCCTTTGAGCACTTAGTTCTTGTCCAGAGTTATCATTTACAACTATCTTTGTCACAGTGGTCTCTTCTCTATTCTAGCTGTCCTCTCTCCACCACCACTTGTGGCAAACTTCCAACTGTGGACCACTCCTCCTGGTTCTTATTTGTACTGTCCTTGGATATTAGTCTTACACTATGTTTTTATTTTATATCCCCCAAATGAGTCCAATTATTCTATGTCTGTCCTTCTCCCTCTGACTCATTTCACACAGAAGACATATTGATTGTAATACTTAGAACCTCTATAACTATAGCTTAAAGCCATTTGTGGGTCCTTGATTATGACAGTCCTAGGAAACCAATACAATTCTGAACAGGAAAGACATAGTGTGCAGGAGTATCATCCTACCTAGATGAGAGATGGAGCTCTCCTTTGGAAATAGAGTGCTTACACACTTTAGGGTACCATTTAATCAAGTATTAAGACTTCATAACACACAGAGTGGGACAATATGACATAATTTAATGTTTGACGTGATGCAATAAAGTGGTACACAGTATCACATTGATAGATTGATTTGCAATAGGTGTTTCCTTTTTGTATCCATTCCTCTTGGAACGTGACCTTGCAGCAACTCTCACCAAGGGGTAGAGTTTATTTTACTTTTTTTTCCTTAGTTTTTGGGAGATGTTTACAGATCAACTAAAAAGGTATTTCAACCTTGCCAATAAATACCACTTTGGACCAGATAACTCTTTGAGGTGGGTGGTTGCTCTGTATTATGGGACACTTAGGAAATCTTTAACGACTGGGTGCCCACAGTACCTTCTACCATGACCCTCGCATTATGCCTGACATTGCAAAATGTCTACCTTTGAACATTAAACTAGAGATATGTAATAAAATTAAGTGGCTCAAACCACAAACGGGTGATTTGAAAGGTATCTGGGACAATTGGAGAAACCTGAACAAGAAATTAAAGATATTGACTCACTGTTTATTTTTCTAGTTCTGGAAATGGTATGAAAATAGTTATGGAAAATGTCTTTATTCTTAGGAGGCATGTGGACAATTGTTTTGGGTGAATTGTCATGAAATAGTCAAGTTACTTGCAAACACTTCTGTGGACCAAAATGTATACTTGCAAGTAAGAGTTAGCAAATTTGATAAAATGTTGACAAGTGGTGAAGTCAGGTGAAGAGCTTATGCACATTCATTGCTCTTTGTAGGTTTGAAAAGAGTTGATAGTGAGAAAAGGGTTAATTACCAAAAAATGTTAATCTCTCTACTGACTGACTTAATTCAATGGGATGCAAAGTGCAAGCTTGTTTTCACTAATCGAGGTACACATTGTGTTACTTGGACATTAAGGTAACTCAAATCAGGTTGGGGAGGATCAGCAAGGAAGGGAATTCTCCTGGCCGGAGGAACTGTTCGTGAGTTCAGCTTCTCATATGAATCCTGGCTTCCTTTCTCTTATGTAATACCTCACAAGACCAGAAATCTAGGTGCTGGGCAGCTTGTATGAGTTTCCTAGACAACTCTGGTAAACAGTTCGCACCAAAATCCAAGCTGTCTGGTGCCAAGGTTGTCTGATTATTCCTTTCTCTGACGAGGCTGCTCTTGTGCATGCTTGATATATAGGAGACTAACAGAGGGGCAGAGTTCCTGTCCCTGGAACACATACCATTTTTAGGCTAGCTGGTCAGCTGGGGACAACAGGAGCTGGAGATCTCTATGCCCACCCTTATATTAATGACCTGCCTTTTTAAGTTTCCTCTTTACACTGTAAAACTTTAATTTGCAGAATTCAAGATTCCTTGTAACATTAATGTGACAATTGTTTAAAGATATCCTTCTTGCAAGAGAATTAATATTTTAAAAAAACAGACAAATCCCCCAAACCAAAGAAGATATTGATAAATTATTTTATTAAAATGATTAAAAATTATATGGTAACAATCAAACATGACAACAAGAAAATACCTTAGCTAAGCCAAAAGGAAAATCAAACAGAAGAAGAATTATTCAGTCTAACAGAAAAAATTATCATGTAGAAATCTTACAGGCTTATGAGCAAACAAATGAACAGAAAAATATACAAAGAATATGAGCAAATATTTCATAAAGTAAAATTGGCAAAAGGATTTGGAAAGAAACTACTCCATTTCATTAGGCTTAGAAAGTGAAAACCATAAGGCTGGAGTGATAGTACAATGGGTAGGGTGTTTGCCTTGCACACCGTTAGCCTGAGTTCAACCTCTGACACCCGTTGTGGTCCCCTGAGCCCATCAGGAGTGATCCCTAAATGCAGAGCCAGGAGTAAGCTCTGAGCCCTGTCAAGTGTGGCCCAAAACAAAAAAAGAAAAGTGTCAACTATGAAGTGGTACCATTTTTACCATCATTTGATGCCTGCAAGTCAGATAAAATTCAATTTTGGGCAAAGGTATAAATGAACATAGACTACTCATAAAAAATGGGAATTGGAACAACTATTTCAGACATATAATCACATTTTAAAGGCTCATCTATTTCAAACTGGCAATTTTATTTAAATTAATTTATTTCATAGGGTCATATATATCCCCCAAGGGCACATATATGACTAGTCATAGAAATATTATTTATCATCTCGATATATGGAAATGAGTTCAGTGTTCATCAGTGAAGCTTAATAAATTATGGCCCATCAATAATTAAGAGATGTCAGGGAATTCGTATGTGCTGACATGAAAATGTTTCTGATAGAATGAATAAAGCAAGGCTGGGTGTTTAGGAAAAACGCAGTCTTTCTCCTATATGTTCTGTTTTTACACTCCTACTGAACTCTCAACATATCTGACACCAGAAGTAAGTCCGCCCTCCCCCTCCCCTGCCCCACCCCCAAGCCCCATACACACACACACCAAATAATTCTCTGTGATACTTGCAGGTTGTCTTACAGTTTACCTCAATGTTGAAACTACCTGCCTGAAGACAGGCATCATGGCCCACAGATGGAAGATTCAATTGCTCCCCTCTCAACTGAGGATCCAATTCCATGTAATGTGACTCCAGGGTCCACCATAACTTTGGTAAAACTTGACTACAACTGGAGGTTCCCATGACAGCCTACACATTGGATGTGAATAGTTAACAAAACTTGGGGAAACATGAAGTTGACCAGTTCATTATCACTGTATCACTGTCACTGTCATCCCGTTGCTCATCAATTTGCTCATGCAGACACGAGTAACGTCTCCATTGTGGGACCTGTTTTTACTGTTTTTGGCATATCGAATACGCCAAGGGTAGCTTGCCAGGCTCTGCCGAGTGGGTGAGATACTCTGGTAGCTTGCTGGGCTCTTAGAGAGGGATGGAGGAATCAAACCCGGGTTGGCTGCGTGCAAGGCGAACGCCCTACCTGCTGCGCTATTGCTCCAGAAAGAATATGACAGGATACTGAGACCAGCTAGGTGAAGAAGCGATACCTAGGGTGAGATCTGGAAGTTTACTGAGTTCAGGAACTCCTCTCTCCATGTTACCTTCCCAGTAGAGTGTGGGTATTTTTATCCAACTGGAAATTCTCTGAACTCCATACAACTGGGATTCTTATGGAGATTACATTACACAGCAGGATAAATGACTAAGTCCATTTCTTGTTTATCACCCAGTGGCAAAGGGTGAGGGTGAATGGGGGGTTAGGGGTAAGCTTGGAAATTCCAAATTTCTGATCATGATCTTCTGATCTGGTCTTCCTGGTGATCAGCCTCCAGGAGCCAACTTTATTCCAACAAAAGACAAGGGATTTAAGAACTCAGTGTCAGGAACCGGGGTTCAAGATCAAATATTTAAAACAAGAGACGACCCTAATGATATTATCATGTAAGAGTTATAAAAGGGTTTAAATTACTTGTTTATTTTTAGTGAAGTAAAATATTTATATAGAGAAGCATGAGGAGAGAGGGAAAAAAGGAGAGACAGAATATACATTACATGCTGATATGTGGGCAAATCTCTAAGATAGAGAAATGTACTGGGTTTTAGGCACTCTTTCAGGAACCAGACAGAGACCAATAAATATAGTTCAAATTATTTCACAGTAGGACACTATTAAATGATACACATTTCTTTATATATGATAGTTATATATATTACAAATATATTTGTCAAATATGTGTGTATACTTATATATGCTCAGGTGGAACAAACACACAAGAAACAGTTAATGGCACTTACCTTGGAATAAGAATGGGAAGCTTTCTCTTTCCATTTTATACATTTCTGATGTTTGGATTTAGTTTTAAGATGATGTTTCATTTTAACAATGAAAAAAATGTACAGAGATTGTGCCTTGAAATTACTTTCAATGGTCATTTGATAGTTTCATTTTAATAAAATATTGAAAGAGAAAATTTTTTAAATTACAGAATCAGTTTAAGGCTGTGAACCAACAGATTTTCGTAAGGTATGCAAGTGACACTGAACCACTGCGTGTGTAGATTTTTCGAACCTATGAAGACTGTATGAGAGCAATTAGCAACTTTCTTCAGCAGTCTGAGTTCCCTGACTCTTCTAACATGGTTGAATCTAAGCCTTAAGTTAACTTCTATTGGAAACCCACAGTGGCCCAGAAAGGGAAAGACAATGTGATAGAATTTCTTCTCACTTCTTCCTCTTTTCCCTTTTCTTGAGTTTCTTCAAGAACAAGGATGATACAAACATGACACAAAAACACTGAGACATGGGGGGGAGGGGAGTATGCAAAGGGACCTGGATGAATCTTGCTCTTTATATATGTGCCATATTGGTATCTGGCTGATCCTCTTTAAGACACCCAAAGTACCAATGTCAGGGAGCAGTTTCTACCAGGGGACCATCCTCTGTTCCCAGAGAAGTGGCACACTGGTTCCTGATGCAGATTCTCTTAATTCTTATTAGTCAGCTCACAGCTGTATCTTGGGAAAAGAAAACCTCAAGTGCTTTTTTGGTTGGTTTCACAACTAAAAACAAGAACTTCCCTCCCTTCTTACAGTTCCTATTATTCATAATTTTCAAGGCCTATCACTGTGGATATTTCACCTCTATTTTTAAATTGTCTGTTCCTCTAACTTACCTGGTTTCCGTTCAACTTGTATACTTAGATTTGTTGTTATAGCACGAGAATGCTGGGCCGGTCACCCTAGTTTGTCACTGAATTGATGGTGCAAGTTTTGCTTGGTGGTTTATGATCCTAAGGTTGTTCAGGGACAACGCTTAGAAACACAGGTCAATTACCACAAGAGACACTGAATCAGATTGTTTGTTTGTTATTTTTTAGGTTGTTTAAGGACATTACATGAATGCACAATTTGTTATTGGAGATTTGCTATGAATACTGAAGATGCACATACGGGATTATTATTGTAGGTTGGTTTATGACAGCTGGTCCTGATTTAGTTATTTCCTCAAGAAGACACTTTGAACAATTATTTAAATGCCTCCCCTCTGCAATTACAATAATAATGATGATGATGATTTTGCAACTGAATATGCAATTCAGGGTGCATACACTCAACTACTGTTTTTAGCTTCTTTCTCTTTTTACATTGATATCAGCTGCTGTTGTCAGGATTACTGAGGAACAGAGAACCATGTTGCTATTGAGGGTCACTGAACTCATAAAATAAATCTAGGGTCAGTACAGAAAGGTATAAAAAAATTTCAGTTTAATCATATTTAAGGAATGCTAACTCTGAGCAAGTTTTTGTTTCTCCTTGGAAAAAGAAATGTTTTATTTTTAGAATTTTTCAAACTGATTTTAATATTTTTTTTTGTTTTGGGAAACACCCAGAAATAGTTATAACTGACTTCTAGCTCTGTGTCCAGGGATCACTCCTGGCGGTGCTCCGGGGATCATACATGGTGCCAAGGATCAATTTGGCTTGGTTGCCTGCAAAGCAAGTACCTTCACTGCTGAACTATCTCTTTGACCTCTAAAATAGACTTTAAAATTCAAAACCAAAAAAATATTAAGTAAAAATATCTGACACAAGTTTTGTCTATAGTATAGTCAGTTAAGGAGTTGAAGTTGGGAAAGATCATGAAAGAGAGCAGAGGTATATGCTATAGTTAAAGAGGAGAGAAAAGAGTGTAAAAGAAATGATGTTATTGAAGAATTATAAGGCGATCCATGAAAGATAAATAAATATGAAATATGAACTAAGCATGAAAGGTAAAGGAGTACTGAAGTAAGACAGAAAGATTAATAGATGAAGAGGAAGCTAGGAAGAGAGATGATGTGGAAGAGAAATGGGTACAGCGGGAGAGGAAAGACTAACGTGGAGGATTCTTTTCTAAAAAATAATTTGTTTAAAAAACTAATGTGGGATCTCTGGCATGGCATTTATGCCACCTGTTACCCATCCTCTTTGAAATATTGATGGACAATTCACTCATCTTTAACTACAGGTTTTAAGGTACACCTGGTGGATAGGGTGGGAAAGTTGAAATGGAAATCTTACGAAGTGAGTGTGCAAGCTAGCTGCATTACAGTATCTGGCTTCTTTTGTGTGTGTTTGTTTGGGGTCATACCTGGCAATTCTGGGTCTACTCCAGGCTGGGTGCTCGGGGACCATGCAGTGCTGGGGGTCGAATCTGGGGTTCCTGCATGCAAAAGCATGTGCTCCAGTCCTTTAAGTCACCTCCCTAGCCCAGAATCTGCTTTATTTATTCTTTTTTGATGACTTTTTTTTTGGGGGGGGGAGGTTACTCCTGGCTGTGTTCAGGGCTTACTTGGGGCTCTGTGCTTAGGGATCGCTCATGGCAGCTTGAGGAACCATGTGGGGTGCCAAGGAATCATACCCAGGTTGGCTGTGTGCAAGACAAATTCCGCACCCACAGTACTATCACTCTGCCCCCCAGAATCTGCTTTTTTCATGCGCTGACTTCTTAGGAAAAATTCCAAAGAGGAGAGGAGAGCTCAGTTGTCAGTTACCAGCAGGGTCCTGCATGCCCCTATCCTAAGACTTATTGGGGGCGAGGGGGGGGGGGGAGTTCTCAGCTTTGAGTGCACTCAAAAATCTTTTGAGGAACTTAAAAAAATATCTCCAAAGTGTAGGTCCCATCTCTAGTAGGTAATGGACTTAGGATGTGGTTTAAAAGTTCCTCATGTGATTCCAATATGCATCCAAGAGCCACTGCTTAGAGGCTTTTCTCTGAATGTGCTCACTGGAAGATCCTGTTATAGAACTGGTTATTTTGGGGACTTGAAGACTAATAACCCAAACATTAAATTGGAAGAAATTAAGCCAAAGGCTAGAGTTGCTCAACCTTTCTGCTACATGATTAGAAACTGACATTGCTGAAAATTGATTGTGGAGGTGGAACAGGGAGAAAATTTGAGCTTACTTAAAAATAAACAGAAAGGAAATGAATGAAAAGTCTTGACATGTTAAGAAAGGTCTCTAGGGCCTGGGAGGGGAGAAAGTATAGTAAGGGGGGAGAGAGAGAGAGAGAGAGAGAGAGAGAGAGAGAGAGAGAGAGAGAGAGAGAGAGAGAGAGAGAGAGAGAAGGAAGAGGGATGGAGGTGGAGGAGAGATGGGAGAGTGGGAGAGAGAGGAAGAGGACGGATATAGAGAGAAGGGAAAGAGAAGGAGAGAAGGAGAGAGAGGGAGAAAGAGGGAGATGGAGAGAGAGGGAGAAAGCACTCAAGGGGCTGAGCACATGCTTTGCAGGAAGGCAACCTGGGTTCCATCCCCAGCACTGCCTGGATCCCTAAGCCCAGTTGGGAGCAATCCCTGAGGATTGTGGGGTGTGGCCCCCAAACAAAAATAACATAAAAAGAAAAGTCTCAATAAAATCTTGCATTTGAGAAATGAGTGGTCCTGAGTAAACATTATAAGGGTATCCAATATCTCTCTGAAGACAAGCTTGAGGTGGCCTTCTCAGACTCACTGGAGAGGCCGGGGAAGCAGGAGGAGGAGTGCTCCCGGTTTCTGGATGACAGAGCTCAGCTCAGTCCCTCCACCCATGGCAGGACCCTGCGCTTCCTCACCCTCCCACCTACTTTCCAAGTTGAACTTCAATCTGTGTCTCTTTTCTAGTATAGAGCCACATAGAATCCATCCCCCCACCCCCTCCTGTTTCTGTCATTCCATGTTTCTGCCATTCCCACGGTCCATGAGACGTATATGATCTGCAATTCATCTATCGATGGAGAACTCCAGAGGAAAAGGTAGAGGGAGAAGCCATCCCCAGAGAGTTTGGACCTTTCATGACAGCCCACATAGATGTATTTTCATTTGTAATGACCTTGGGAGTTAAAGTTCTTGACCGAGGAAGAAATTCTAATATAGCTCTCACGAGAAACAAGAAAGAAAGGACTGCCTTAAGGGATACACTGGAGGCAATAACTAGATGACTTCAGAATGACTTCTGGATGGTTCCAACATGTTCCGGGGACAGCTTTAATTAGAAAATTAACAATCAACGGTGGCTCTATGGAGTTAAGGCAACTGCCATCACCAACTTATCCACCATCACTTCCTATTTTGTAGAGGACTTTTTCCTGAATGCTTTGTTTATCAACTCACTCTTTAGCTGACAACTGGACTATGAGTTTCATAACACTAAGGTGTGTTCCCAGCACCTGGCACAGAGTGGGTACCCAAGCAAGGTAACAGCAAACAGCACGAGGTTTGTTTCCTGCCTCCTTCTCAAAGATCAGGTTGAGTCCTGGATTTGGCAAGGGAACAAAAGCATGGAAGGATGCTGAGTCAAGCACTCCCTTAGCTTCAAGCATTTCTACCCAGAGGGCCAATCTCACCTTTCCCAAAAGGCCTTTTGGTTCCATATACACTAGGAATTAGTGTCAAATGTTTCTTGGAATGCTCTTTTGTCAGCTTCATTTAGATGTGGTAATTTGCAAAGCAACCCCGCATAGTTGACAGTCCATCCATAGTTGTGTGTTCCTCAGACATTTCCTGGGATTCCTGCCCACCTCCACTGCAGCTGGCAGTGTTTGCCAAATCAGGATAGGGGCTCGCTTGGGACTAACTTGGAACCAATAGTGTTTCGCTGTGTTTGGGTTTTTATTTTTTATTTTTTTTTAATTCTGAAAGGATGAAGGCCTAACCCTACTTAATCCAGAAAATAAAAATGCAGTAACTCATAATTTAAGAATTAGCAGACACTTAAATATCACCTAGATGGTATGGATGAATGAAGAAATTGTAACGTGGCTGGATTCAATGACAAGGTCAGCTGCCTGATACCTAGGAGACTCGGTTTTCTATGTGGCGTCAAACTGTGAGTTGGGGTCTTCTGGAGTTCTACCTCCGTGGACGAAAGTGTTTAAGTCCCCATTTGTTTCTTTTTGAAGGCATTTTCCTTAGTCAGAGACTTCGTCATCCTCCTTCATGCATGCTTCAAGGTCACAGCCCAGAGCAAAGGGTTTTTGAAACAAAACAAAACAAACCAAAAAAAACTGGGCACTTAGGAGTCACTGCCAGTTCCCGTACCCCCTGTGTCAGGGCTCCAATCAAACTCAGCAAGCCAGGGGAGGGAAAAAAGTGGGCTCCGGAACCGAGAATTTCTAGGTCCCGATGCCAAATGGCTCAAGATGAATTGTCTGCCTCTTCCAGCAGGCTGAGGCTGCTGCTGCTGCCACCTCCTGGGAGAAGACGGACCCAGCTTCCTACCTGAAGCCAGGCCCCATCTTCACCTGTGGCTTGGGCAGAGCCCCGCTGAGGCAGGGCGGATGTTCCCTTCGTCCTAGGAAATCAAGAGAATAGCCATCATTTTAGCAAACAACATGTTGGATTTGCTTTTTATAGGCTTCTTGTGACAGCGTGTGCTCAGAGAAATGATTTCAGACAACGGTAACAAAAGTTGCAACGAATTAGTTGAAACTGTGAGACAACAGAAATAAGACTACGGAAGAACTGTTTGCTGTAGGAATGGATCCGATTCTGTTTAGTGGCCTTCTGAATGATGGCTCCTGGGGTGAGGTCAGGAAAGCCTACAGCTGAGAACTGTGTCATAGAGAGAAAGGGCAAGTGATTTTGGTGAATGTTCACCTCTAATTTACTTGTAGGACCGTTGTGAGGACTGATCAAGATAAATTCAGTAGAAATTATATCAGGGACAGCTCCTAATCCCTGTTGTTTTTTTCTCCACTTACTAACCAGAAAAGAAGGTATAAGAAACCTTTCCCCTTAATTTTATTATTACTGAGGTAGCATGATTTACACTAATATTAATTCTTAATTTTTCGGTGTACAAAGTAATCGCACCTCCACCATCCTTAAAGTGCCAAAGATCCTCCACCTCCACCATTATCCTGATGTCCTTTCTAGTCTGCCCCCATCTTTCCTCCCCATCCCTTCTTCATAACCTTGGTTATGTGGTCAGAATCCAAGGGTTTGTTTTCATTGACCTTTCTTTATATACCATGTGAGAACATCTGGCATTTGTCCTTCTCCCTTTGACTTATTTTGCTTAACATGAAACCCTCTAATTCCATCCAAGTTGCAGCAAAAGGCAAGATCTTATCTTTTCCTATAGCCGAGTAGTATTTCATTCTGTATATATATATTCCAGAATGTTTTAATCCATTCATCTGTTAGGGAGAATTGGGCTGTTTCCAGATCATGGCTATTATATATAGCACTGCAATGAACATAAGTGTGCACATATCTTTTAAAATTAATGTTTTTATGTTTTGGGATAGATACCAAGTAGTGGGATTTCTGGGTCATATGGAAGTTCTATTTTCATTTATGTTTTTTTTGAGGAGTCATCTTACTGTTTTCCTTGGAGGCTGAACCAACTGCCTCTCCACAATCAGTGTCTGAGGATTCCTTTTTCACCACATCCCTGTCAACGTTGGTTGCTTCTGGAGGTTCTATATGTATGTATGTATATATAAAATCTTATTTAATGCCAGTTGATAGACCTTATTGTCATTTTGGTCTGCATTTTCCTTATAATCACTTGATAAACACTTTTTCAAGTGTCTGCTGACCACTTGTATATCTTGGGTGTCTGATCAGTGTCTATCCCCATTTTTTGAACTAGATTGCTCTTTTGTTGTTGTTAGAAAGTATTTTATACACTGAATATTAACTTTGTCAGATGCATAACACAAGTTTTCCTTCCATTCTATTTATTTTAGTCATCTTGTATTTCACAGTGCATCTATAGTTGGTGTAGCTCCATTTATTTTTGCTTTTTTTTTTTTTGCCAATGGAGTTGAATCATTGAAGTCAATATCATGGAGCATTCTGCCAATGTTTTCCTTAGATCAGAGATCTTATGGAATCTGGTCTGTGTAGATCTTTAATCTGTTTGAATTAACTTTTGAATTAACTTTTGTGAGAGGTTCAATTTCTTTTCTTTTCTTTCGTCTGTGACTAACCACTGTTCCCTACACCATTTGTTGAAGAGGCTTTCTTTCCTTCCTTCAGTTAAGACAGAGTTCTTTTGTTTTAAATTAATTGTCCATACATTTGAGGGGGTGATTTGGGGCTCTTAATTCTAGTCCATTGATCTGAAGTACCATACACTGTTTTGGTTACGATAGCTTTATAGTAAAGTCAGCAAATGCAATGCCCCCCCTCAACTTAATTTTTAGAGTATTTTTAGAATTGCTTTGATGATTTGGGAGTTTTATTTATTTATTTTTGCTTTTTTGGGTCACACCCAGCGATGCTTAGGGGTTACTCCCGGCTTTGCACTCAGGAATTACTCCTGGGGGAGCTTGAGGGACCCTATGGGATGCCAGGGATTGAACCCAGATATGTCGAATGCAAGGCAAATGCCCTACCTGCTGCACTATCGCTCCAGCCGCAGATTTGGGGAGTTTTATAGTTCATATTTATGTTCTTAAAGACATCTGTTGTACTTTTAATAGGGATGGCATTGAATTGCTTTTTAATATCTTGGATAGGATGGTCATTTAATGTTAATTCCTCCAATCCCATAAACACAGAATAAGTTTTCATTTTCTTGTACGATCTTTTACTTATATTGATATTATATTACTGTTAAATTAATCAAAGTTTTTGATGCATAAGTCTTTTGTCTCTTTTGTTAAGTTCTTTGTAGGTTACTTGGAGGCTTTTGTACACAGCCATATTTTTAAAAAATTTTCTCTTCTAGTTGTTTACATAAATGCAGCAGATTTTTTGTGTATTGATTTTATAGCTGAATACTTTACTATATTTAGTCCTATATTTTTTGTGTCTGATTTTAGGATTTTCTATGTCATTTGCAAATACGGTAACGGTTTAACTTTTTTCTTCCCTATTTGAATCCCTGGACTGGAGAGATAGTACAGTGGATATGGAGTTTGCCTTGCACACAGCCCACCTGAGTTGGATCTTCAGCACCACAGTTTTTCCAAGCCATGCCAGAGTAATCCCTGAGCACAGAGCCAAGAGTAAGCCCTGAACACAGCCTGTTATGGCGCAAAACATCAACAAAACCAAACCAAACTTAAAAACCAATTTGAATCCCTTTAATTTCTTTTTGTTGCCTTATTGCTTTGGCTAGGACTTTGCAACACTATATTAAATAACAGTAGTGAAAGTGGACATTCTTGTCTTGAGACTGATCTTAAGGCAAGTGTTCAGTTTTTTATTTTATTTTATATTGAGTATGATGGGTATTATATATTATTTTATACAATAAAATAATATTGTATTTTTGTCAGGGTCCTGGCTAGTAGACCCCGGCAAACTGGAGTATGATCCCCCAGCCACCGGACTTACTCCCTATAGGAGAGGGAGTGGGAAGGGGAGAAGCCTCTACCCTGCCCCTCTGTGCACCTCAGCCACCCCACTGCCGCCACCCAAGAAAGAACCACGCAGAGAGGGAAGAGTTGGAGGTCAAGCAACCCTCATTTTATTAGCACTTACATACTGATAATTAAAGGCAAATTTTCAGGGAGGTGTGGACACTATGGACACCTGGTTATCAACTCTTGAGTAAACATTTTGCTGGGCCCTTTACAGATGTTAACTAATGATTTATGTTCCCCTCCTCTCAAGGTCGGATATGCTAGCTCAGACAAGTGGAGACTTTCAAGTTTCATCCCATTATCTCCTCAACCAGGGAGCCTTTCTGGGTGGAGTGCTGGCACAGGGCCTTAGGGCCCTGTTTGAAGAGAGCCTGCTCCTGCTTCTAAGGGCGGGGGATTTGGCCAGGGTCCCAGGCTGGTTACTGAGACCCCAACATATTTTATTTTACTTTACTATATTAGTAAGTAAGATAGAAGTAAGTTCCTTCTATCCCCATTTTTTGAGAGCTTTTTACCATGAATAGGTACTGAATCTTATAAAAAATTTTCTCTGCATTTATTGATATGTTCATTTTTTTGTTTCCTTTTATTAATAAAGTAATATCACATCGAATCACATAGGTTATATCATCACTGGAATGAATCCCATTTGATCAGGATTTATGAAATATTTGGTTTGTTAAGGATCTCTCCCTCTATGTTCATAAGGAATATTGGTCTTTAAATTTCTTTTTTACATAATGTCTCTATTTGCTTTTGATGTAAAGTAATGTTGATCTCATAGCTGCAGTTAGGAAAAAATTCCCATTTCTTTGTCTGGAAGAGATGTATAGGTAATAGGTCCTCTTTGAAATCACTAGTAAATCTGTATGAACCTGGACTTTTGCTTGGGGGTGGGGATTTTTAAATTATTGCTTCAATTTCCTTACTAGCAATAGGTTTATTCAGGTTTTCTATTGCCTCCTCATTCGGTAAAGTCTGAATTGTAAGATTGTATGGTTTTATGATTATTTTTCTGGGTTTGTGGGCTGCATCTGGCAGTGCACAAAGTCCTGGCTCTGTGCTCAGGGGTCACTCCTGGCAGTGCTCAATACCATATAAGATGTGCCAGGAATGTAACTGGAGGCAGCCATGTACAAAACAAGTGCCTTATCCCTTGTACTATCTCTCAGCCCAGTATAATTATAAAAATTAATCCACTCTGTCTAGGTTCTTCAGTTTATTGACATAAAGTTGATCACAGTAACTTCTCATGATCTTTTATATTGCTAAAGTATCTGTTGTAACTTCTCCCTTTTCATCTCTGAATCGTTTTTATTTTTTCTCTTTCTTCATGAATCTTGTTGAGGGTTTATCATCTTGTTACTGTGATTCTTGGTGGTGGAATATGTGCACTGGTAAAGGGATAGGTGTTTGAGCATTATATAACTTAGATTTAAACCTGAAAGCTTTGTAACTTTCCACATGGTGATTCAACTAAAAAACAAAACAAAACAAAAACCTCCTGATTTCATTGACCTTTTGTATTGTTTTCTTGATTGCCATATCATTTGTTGTAATTTAATGATTTCCTTCATACTTACTTTGAATTTCATTTGTTGTTCTTTTTTTAAAAAAAATCTTTTGAGATATGAAGTTAGTTTGAGTGTTTCCTTGTTTCTTGATGTCAATATGTATTGCTGTGAATCTCAATATTTCTTTTGCAAATGTCCCTTAACTTGAATAACTTTTGTTTTCATTATTACTCACTTCCATTAATGATTCTTCAATGATTTCCATTTCCACCTAATGGTTGTCCAACAGTATGTTAGTCTCCAAGTGTTTGAGCTTTTCTTTTTTTATGGTTATTATCTACTCACATATCTCTATGACCTAAGATACTTGCTATGATTTCTACATCATGACTTTATGAAACTTGATTTGTGCCTCATTATGTGGTCAATTCCAAAGAGTATATCATGTGCTCTAGAGATGATATGTACTCAGCTTTTTGAATGTGGGGAGCCCTGTATATATCTCTTAACCCTAACCCTTCCAATTCCTCATTTATAGCTACTGTAACCATGCTTATTTTTCTGTTTGATTAATCCACACAATGATATGAATGGGGTGTAAAAGTCTCTTACTATTATTGTGCTGCAGTAGTTGCTTTAACAACTTGCTACCCCTAAATTTGGGGCATGTATGTTGTTAAGTCTTCTTGATAACTTAATCTGTGATGTCCATCTCTATTTCTTATTCCTTTCCTTCAATTCTATTTCTGTCTGATACAAGTGTGGCACCCCTATTTTAGGCTACCATTCGCCTGTATAATTGTTTTCAAACCTTTTACTCTGAGCTTGTATTTATTGTGAGAGTGTAAGTGCATCCTTTGTAATCAACAGATTAGTTTCCACTTCCTGATACACCCAGCCATTCTTTGCCTTTGGATTGGAGACATAACAACTTTATTGCTACCTTTCTAAGGATTTGCCCTGTTTCTTGGTCTTCTCTTATAAAAATTTCTGCTTGCACTTTGATATTGTCTTTTATTTATATAGTCATCTGCTCCCACAAGCCTCTTCTTCTCAGTTTCTTCTAAATATATTTCCTTTGAGCTTAGTATCTAGTGGCAATTTATTTCCCTTTTTTCAGAGCTGGAGTGATAGAACATTGGGGAGGGTGTTTGCCTTGTACGCGACCAATCAGGGTTCAATCCCTAGCATTACATATGGTCTCCCAAGGAGGAATTCCTGAGTGCAGAGTCAGGAGTATCTTTGAGCATTGCCAGGTGTGACCCAAAAAGCCAAACAAACATACACACTTATTTCCCGTTTTCCATTTGAAAGAAGTAAATTTTGAGTTCATTCTGGGTGTTTCACCTTGTTATTCTCCTTCTTTTCCCTGTTTCATGCTTTACATGGCTCTGCTAACAAGTTGGCTTTCCTTGCCTTTTATATAAGTTCATGTAGGCAAATGCCTTTAGCTGTTGTTTGAAAATGTTTTCTATAACTCCTTCAAATCTGAGCAATAACTTGGCAGGGTAGAGGATTCTTGGTTGGAGGTCCTTTTAATTAGAGATGTTTATATATCATATTATTCCCATCTGCTCTGTAAACTTTCATTTGATAAAATCTGATGTGAGTCTATCGTAGTACTTTTATATAAGTCTTTGATTTTCTGTCAGTTTTAGTTCTTGGCATTTTGATCACAATGGGTCTTGTTGATCTTCTGTTTAGTCTTGCATGTTTGGATCACATTGGGTTTCCCCAATGTAAACATTGGGTTTCCTGTATGTCTGTCTCCTCAGATTGGGGAAGTTCTTGACTATTAGTTCTTCTACCAGCATTTCTTCCCCATTCTTTTTTTTTTTTATTCCTATAATACAAGTGTTGTCCTTGTTAAAAGCTGCCCCATAAATATTTTCATTTACTAATTTTTTCTTCTTTATTGATATGTTCTCTATGTGTCACTGTGGTAATTTGTCTCAATTTCTTACATTTTGCTGCCAATTCCCATTATTGTGTTTTGCTTGTCTAACTCAACTACTTATAGTCTTCATATAATTTAATTTCTGTTTGGAGCTTATTCATACTTCTTTTCACGCTTTCTATGAATTTGCTGATGATCTCAACTGATTTTTTTCATGTCACTGGACATGGATAAGACTATTGCTTTGAAATCTTATCAAGGAGTTTAGAAAGTTCTGGTTTTCTGAAAGTGTTTTAAGATCCTCCTCAATTTTGTCCCCAGGAAGGAGGGGCTGATGCAATTGAATGGCTATATTTTCACTATGCCTGGTGCTATATGAAAGCTAGGGTTGAATTCTGAATATGAGTTGTCCTGAGCACCAACCAGGAATAATAGTTGAAAAGTCAAGTATTTTTGGCTTTGAGTCTGTTTAGGTCTAGATGACCGCTGAAGATTTCTGGTCGCAAGTGCCCTATAGCAGCTATAGCACCAAGATCTAATGGGTCTAAACTCTGAATCAGGGTTCACAGTTCCTGTTGTCAGGAAACAGTTGTGGAGTCAAAGACTGGCTGACCTAAGCAGTAACCAGGGATTGTGGTTATATGTACCCAGCCATTCAGCAAGCTGAACATAGCTAATGGGGATGGGGACTGTATTTGCCAATACTTGACTGCACTATAGAGTCAAAGTCACCATACCTGGGTAGCAACCTGAGGTGTGATGCTACAGCTTTTTGGATAGGCCTGTGGCACGAAGGTCGAGTGGGCCTTTGGTGCCACTAGATGAAATCACTCACATGGGTCTTTGTGCCTCAGTGCCATGTTAAGCAGATATGGAAGATGACCAGGCAGCAGACACTACTACCCTGAGATACATTTGTGTTGAGTTTGAACAGATTAGTGAACTGCCTGGGATACTAGATTTCCCACAGATAAGACTACCATTTTACTAATTTTGAAGAACCTGGGTGGCATGACCAGAGAATTTGGGTTTGTGTGTAATTAAAGATAATAATGAGCGAGATTTGTTCAATCTTGGGGGAGTTAGCTTCAGATCAGAATTCCCCCCTGCAAGATGCCTGAGCACCAAAATTAGGAGGGACTGAATGGCAGCTAGGGGCTCTAAACTGCCAGAGTGTGGCAGATTTCCCTGTGCCCTACTGTGTTCCACAGTTTGGGCATGGGCTCCTTGTTGTCTGCCAATGTTTAGAGAGACCCGATCAACTTGTTTTCTGACCACTGTGGGTTTGACTGGCTAAGTCAGCTGGCTTGGTTAAGAAAAGATCCATCAGCCAACAGCTTGCTCTGCCACAGACTTGGTATGGGTGAATTCATGGTGGAGAAGTGTGGTTCCCAACAGTAACAAAGACAAAGACCACATGGGCCCCAACCAACTCCCAGTCACTTGCTTGTCCACTCAGTGGATGTCAAAATAGAACTGGATTTCTGAGGGACCTTTGCATTCAACACACCCTTACCTCCACATCATTTTCCGGTACCATAGAAGCCCACGATGAAGTGCAACTCAACTCCATTGTCCAACTTCTCCAAACCACTTGTGGTCTTCCACATCTGGGCAGATGTGTCCTGTCCCTGTCTCTCCTGTCCCTCCACAGCTGCCTGCAACCCCACTGTGTGGTGGGTGTGGGTGTGAAGGAATGCCAGGATCCAGTGATTTTTTTCTCTGACTCAGGTAGGACCCTGCATTCCATCCAGTTCACAGTATAAATTTTGTATGGGAGCATGCTGGGCAAATTTCCCCTCTAGTTGACCACCTTGAACCTTAGTTTACCATCATGATAAAGAGAAGTGGGAGTGCTGCTGTAAAAGATACTTTAACCATAGAAACAGCTTTGGGACTGGGCTGTGGGTAGTGGCCGGGAGAGTTCTGAGGTGCACGCTAGAGTCTATATTGCTGTGAAGGGCAGAAGTACCAAAGGAAATTCTGGTGAGGGGTGAGAAAGAAAGGAAGCTTCCAGCTTCTCCTGTCAGGTCTCCTCAATTAAACTCTAGTCTCTCTAAAAGATGAGTAAGGCTTGAAAGTGAAAAGTGGATCTGGATCCTGCTGGTCTTTGGCTTTCAATCCTTGCACAAGTCTCCTCTTCATATTTTCAAACATATAGTAACACATGTTACTATACCATAATGTTTAGGACTGCACTTGCTCCAACTCCATTCTCCTATTTCCAGTCATACTTTTTAGTCATTCCATTCATATCACTTCATCTCCTTTCTACCCTGAGACTGCTGCTCTTGTTTATTCTCTTTGCCCCAAATCCCCCATCTCGGTGATGCTTTTGTTCTCTGTGCCTGAGGATCACTTTTTGGGAACCATATGTAGTAAAGGGCATTGAACCAGGGTTGGCTGTATGCAAGGCAAGCGTCTTAATCCCTATACTGTCTCTCTGGCCCTGCCTAGAACGTTTTTCAATCGAGTCTTACAAATCTCACAATCCCTCATGGTATTTATTTATTTAGGATTGCTTGGACTTTTTATGGGGGGGTGAGGTTATTACTCCATTAAAACTTTAAAGTGTTGATCTACATCTTTCCCAGCATCCCATATGGTCCCCTGAGCACCGCCAGGGGTAATTCCTGAGTACATGAGCCAGGAATGACCCCTGTGCATTGCCGGGTGTGACCCAAAAAGCAAAAAAAAAAAAAAAATTATTGGTCTTTTTTTATAGGGACTATGCTAAATCTATATAATGCTTTGGGAAAAATTATCATTTTGACGATATTAATCCTTCTAATCCATGAACAGGGGGTATATTTCCATTTCCTCCTATCTTCTATTATTTCTTTTAGGAGTATTTTATTGTTTTCTTTGTATAAGTTCTTCACCTCTTTGTATACTGATTCCCAGTTACTCACTTTTCTAAGACACAATTGTGAATAGGAATTTTTTTTTTTAAATCTCTCTTCTATTGCATTATTTGCATATTGGAAAGCCATGGGCTTTTCTATGGGCAAGATTTCCCACTCTTTTTTTTTTGCTTTTTGGGTCACACCCGGCGATGCACAGGGGTCACTCCTGGCTCTGCACTCAGGAATCACCGCTGGCGGTGCTCAGGGGACCATATGGGATGCTGGGATTTGAACCCGGGTCGGCCGCGTGCAAGGCAAACGCCCTACCCGCTGTGCTATCGCTCCAGCCCCAAGATTTCCCACTCTTAACATTACTATTAGAAGTTCTTTCCATAGTAATTAGGCAAGAAAGAGAGATTAAGGGTATCCAGACTAGAAAAGAGGAACTTGAACTCTCACTATACACAGATGACATGACAGTATACTTAGACAATCCTGAGGGCTCCACAAAAATGCTTCTAGAAACAATAGGTTTGTATGGTGATGTGGCAGGTAACAAAATCAAGTTTCATCTTTACCAAGTATTCCCACAATACCATCAACCTATGGTTTTAAAGCCAGTCTTGAAAAGCTGATAATCTCTCATTGTACAAACATTAGCTTAAGTATTATCATTCTTAGAGTAGCTTCCCCTTACCATCTAAATATTACTCCACTATTGTAGTCTCTTCTTTGCCCTTTACACACACATCATGATGTTATGATTTGATTTATTGCATTTACTATATGTTGCCCTACCAGAATGTCTGCTTCATAAAACAGGGTCATTGCAAAGCCTGCCTGTTTATCACTGTCTCACTAACCCATCAGCCAGTGCCTGACACTCTATAGCCTCTCTGTGATTCTTGGCTTTTGTTTTTCTGTTTATTTATTTATTTATTTTTAGAAAAAGAAAGGAAATGATGATAACCCAAATGTAATCCAGTGCTGTCTCTGAGAAATCTTTAATTAGGGAAACATAGTGAGAAGGCATCAGAGAGTTAAAGATGAATGCCTCTTTGTGGACAGTAAGATGATTGGGACAATGGAAATGTTGGTTCTGAAAAAGTCCTCCATGAGGCCATCATTATGTTCCAGTCTCTCAAGTAGGGGGCAGTTAGAGAGACTAAATGTCTACTGACAGCTTCTAGACTTTCCTAGGTTTTATTACAATAACCCCCATCATTTAAAGCAGACCTTTATAAACTTGTTCCAATTATGACCCCTCTTTGCCTGAAAAATAAATTAATTTTTTTGGGGGGTGCATACTTGATGATTCTCAGGGGCTACTACTGGCTCTGTGCTCAGGAATTACTCCAGGTGGTGCTCTGGGGACCTTATAGAATGCCAGGGATCCAATCTGGTTTGCCGCTTGCAAATGGTCTAACCACTATCCTACTGCTCCAGCCCCTGCCTGAGAAAATTTTGGTATATAAAATATGTAAAATTAGGTATATAAAATGTGTAAACAAACATGGGTCAGAGAGGCTCATACAGATCCTTTATTTGACCACATAAAAATCTGTGTTGCAGAAAAACACTGTGACCTTGGATCTTTATCTTGGATTATTGTCATGCAATAATCAAACTTCAGAGACACAAGTGAGTAGTCTGAGAAGTTCTAGCATTCTTTTCCTGTTGCTACCCAAGGCTTTTAATTTAATCTTGATTTTCAACACAATTCGTGTACTTTTTAACAAATATTTATTGAACATTTACTAAATGGCTAGACACTAATAGGAGAGGTAGGGCAGAGAAAATAACCATGAACAAGATATGTATAATTCTTACCTTGATGGGAGTTATGCTTTAGGAAGAAGAAAGCAATTACGAGGAAATTAAAATATGCTGTGATGTATGCTAAGATATGGAAAGAAACTCAGAGTACCAAAGAAAATGCAGCACCCTAAAACAGGTTATATGGAATGATTTACCAAACTGTGAACTTGTAGACCTGAATAGAGGAATTGAAAAGAAATCTCAAAAATTTGTTTTAAAATACTTTTGTGAGGGGCTGGAGTGACAGCACAGCGGGTACGGCTTTTGCCTTGCACGCAGCTGACCCGGGTTCGATTCCCAGCATCCCATATGGTCTCTCAGCACCGCCAGGAGTAATTCCTGAGTGTAGAGCCAGGAGTAACCCCTGAGCATCGCCGGGTGTGACCCAAAAAGCAAAATAAATAAATAAAAAAAAAAATAAAATACCTTTGTGATTTATTATCAGTAATATATTTAACGTGTAAACTGATTTTATATACCGTTGTGCCCAGGCTGCATAAAAATTTCTCATTCATAAAGTGGTCATGAGTGAATAAAGTTTAAGAAGCCATGCCTTAGTCTAAGTCTTGGAAGCTGAAGACAGTGTATTATATCAGACAGTACAGTGTTTGCTTGAATGTGGCTGACGAAAAGGATGCAAAAGAGAAAAGAGAGAGAAGACTGCAGAGGTAATCGCCGCAGAGCACAAGATGCCTCTGCTAAGGACCTCAAGTGTTACTCATGAACTGTATCACTGTCATCACTGTCATCCTGTTGCTCATCGATTTGCTCCAGCGGGCACCAGTAATGTCTCCATTGTGAGACTTGTTGTTATTGTTTTTGGCATATTGAATACGCCACAGGTAGCTTGCCAGGATCTGCCGTCTGGACAAGATACCCTCGGTAGCTTGCTGGGCTCTCCAAGACGGATGGAGGAATCAAACCCAGGTCGGCCGTGTGCAAGGCAAATGCCCTACCTGCTGTGCTGTTGCTCCAGCCTGTTACCCATGAGAAGACTGATTTATTTATTTTTGGTTTTGGGATCACACTTAGCTGTGGTCAGGACTTACTCCTGGCTCTGTGTTCAAGGACCACTCGTGGAGGGGTACGTGGTGCAGGGGATGGAACCCAGGACAGCTACATGCAAGGCAAGCACCTCCCAACTGTATTCTCGCTCCAGCTCCAGAAAAGGTTTATTTGAAAAAGGGAATAGAAAGTCACTGGAAGTGTCCAACCTTAAGAAAGGTCTTTCAGATTGCACTCATTTGTGGAATACAAAGTAACAGAATGGGAGACTAACACCCAAGAATAGTAGAGATAAGTACCAGGAGGATTCCTCCACAGTTTAGAAGCCGGCCTCGCATGCTGGGGGAAAAAGCAGCTCAGACAGAGAAGGGAACACCAAGTAAAGGGTGATAGGAGGACCCGTTTGGGATGGGAGATGCGGGCTGGAAGCAGACTATAGACTAAACATGATGGCCACTTAATACCTCTATTGCAAACCACAACACCCTAAAGGAGAGAGAGAGAGCAAAGGGGAATGCCCTTCCACAGAGGCAGGGTGGGGTGGAGGGGACAGGGTGGGGGTGGTGGGAGGAATGTTAGGACCATTGGTGGTGGAAAATGGGCACTGGTGGAGGGATGGGTACTCGATCATTGTATGACTGAAATCCAAGCACGGAAGTTTGTAAGTCTGTAACTGTACCTCACAGTGATTCACTAATAAAAAAAAAAAAAAAGAAAGCTCATTCAGTTTAAACAATACCACTCAGGATATACAACTCTTAAGTCTGCAAAAAATTAAGAACTCTACACTCAGGTCACAGATATAGGAGCAAGTTGGGACCCCTAAACTCACTGAACCGAACCATTTACTTTAACTTTCACACCACCCCCACTCTTTAGAGAATCTCTCTATCCCTCCCTGCCTTACCCTTCAAGAGAACCAGTAATTCTCTTTGGGATTATCTCTCTCTGGGCTTTCCCACTGTTTCTGGCAGCTCCCCAATTCCAGTTGCTGGGGTGACAGCATGCCGTAGGGGACAGATAACCCTTCCCCATGATGCAACGCACGCGCACACACACAAACCCCTGCCCTTTCACTGGTGCACATCCTGCGACCTTCCAGCTCGACCTTCCAGCTCGGCCTCCGGGATCCCATCTGTCTCCAGGCATCATCCTGGATCCCATTTGTCTCCAGGCAAAAGCCCATTCAAACGAGGAGTGGGGATCAGAGCCTCAGGAGGGCTTACGGTTCTCGCCGGCAGAGAAGACCAGTACAGGGCTGTCTCCCTTCACTGAGGTCCCCTTTGGTTCGGGATGTCTGTCCCCTTCTGCAAGTGGAGACAGACTGGGACCGTGCCCAGTCATTCCGGGAGGCTGGGCTCAGACTAGGGGTTCACGGTGAAGTGCAGAGGCTGAGCCAGGGAGCACAGCACCCTGCCCAGCTCCCGTGGGCACCCTAGTTTCCAGGGGCAGACATCTGGAGCAGGTGCGCCTTGGAGATAAGCAGCTGGGAGGAACCCTCTCTGGCCTCCTGGGTACCTCCTGGACTATGCCTCCCGCCCAGAGCACCTGCCCGCGCTGAGCGTCTGTGTGTGTGTGTGTGTGTGTGTGTGTGTGTGTGTGTGTGTGGTGGGGGGTACGGGGAGGGGGACTGGCCGTATGGGCTGGCCGTATTTCTGGCCAAGCTGTACGCACGAGGAGGCAAATGAGGACGCCCTGCGTCCCAAGCCCTCCCGGACTTGGGGGAGTGGCACAGCCGGCCCAGCTCTGGCAAAGAGCTCACAGCTCCTGTGCACGAAGTTTCCCCGAGCCTTTCCCTTTCCCATCCCCTCTGGAGCTCACCTAGGGGAACGACTGCCACTCCTGCCACTCGGAGCACGGTCCCCCCCCCCCCTACTGCTCCCCAAAAGGACTCACCCATCCCTTAGGATCGCCAACATCGCATCCCTTTCTCCCAGCCCTCTACTTAGCCCCAAATGGCAATTTCTTTCCCTTCATCGGCTCGACGGACCCTACCCTCCCCCACCCCCACGTAACCCACTCCTTTACCTTGGCCTCGAAGAAAAATCCTTTGCAGCACGTTGAAACTCCAACCACCGCCCCCCCGCCCCCCACCCAGAAGTGTGCCCTGGTGGCGGGGGTGGGGTGGCGGGAGGAAGGCGGGAGAGGGGGAAGAGGAGTGGGGGGTGGTGGGGCGCTCACATCCCGCTCCCAGGCTCCAGCAGTAGTGAAGGGCGCGCAAGGGAGGGGCGTTCCCTTAGTTCAGGGACCAGCGCGCTTCTCCATCCCTCAGTTTCCACCCCCCGCTGCGCTCCCTCCAACCACTCCCCCCACCCCCTACTCCGCCCATCACTTTCTCCAACTCCGAGAGCGGCCTCCGAACCCGCCGCGGTCCCTTTAAGAGGAGGCCACGCCCCTCTCCCCTCCTCCCGGCGCGGCAGCCGCTCGGTGGCGGCCGCTCCGGGGCTGACAAGATGGCGGCCGGCGGGGCTTTCGCTGCGGCGCCCGAGTGCCGGCTTCTGCCCTACGCGCTGCACAAGTGGAGCTCCTTCTCGTCCACCTACCTTCCCGAGTGAGTGCCGGGGCCCCGCGCCCGGGGCCGCCCGACCGACTGCCCGGCGCCGGCCCGCCGCGGGTGGCTGCTGGGGGGCGGCGGGCGCCGAGAGGCCCAGGCGGGGCCTGGTGGCGACGCGCGCTGCCGGCGGGGGACGCCTCGGCCTCCGGGAGTCGCCGTGCGGCCGCCCCGAGCGGGGCTCCGGGGCCCGACGGGGCGGGGTGTGGCGGGGCGGGAGCGCGGGCGGCCGCGGGGAGGTGGGGCCGGGCCCGCGGGCGAGCCTCAGCGGGCGGCGGCGGCGGCGGCGCGAGCACCGGGCCCGGAGGGGGAGGGGGAGGGGAGGGGGAGGGGGGAACGGTCCCTGCCGCCACCGCCACCGCCGCCGCCGCCGGCCGGACCCTGGCCGTCGAGGGGAGGGGTCCCGGCCCCCCGGGACGCCGGACGGCGGCGGGCGAGGGGTCGGCTTCCGCGGGATTCCTCGAGGTGCGGGGGACGGGGCGGTGTGGCCGTTTCTGGCCGGTGCTTCTGGCAGGGAGAGTGGTGGGCAGGAGGGGCAGCGCCCGAGGGGCCCGCGCCGGCCCCGAAACTCAGATGCGGTCGGGGAGAGCCTGGCGGGGGTGAATGCAGCATCCGCGACCGACCTCGCTTTGCTCACCCCCGGTTTAGGGTTTCGTTGCATTGTGATCTATCTATATGCAACATGTCAATATATATTGCGTGCACACACATACACACACACACACACACACACACACACACGGTTGGGGGTGGGGCAAACTCTTTTTTTTCTTTTTTTTTAAGCGTTGGAAGTTCTTTTCTACAGTTTTTGACGGGAGTAGCCCTAACTCCGGTTAACTCCGGTTTCTAAGCTCCGGGTAAGAGACACTGGTCACTGCAAAGTTTTTCCAGGAGCCCGTGCACACTCCTGAAAAGCGTGCTCCTTGCCTCCTCTGCTACTGAAGCGTCGTCTCTGGGGCCCAGGGGACAAATCTAGTGACAAAGTGATAGTGTTTTGGACGTTTGGGAGCAAAATGCAGGGAACTAGAACTGCAGAGCTGGCTGAAAGGGGAGGACTATTTCAGGAATTTCCTACTTTCTCTTAAACTTGGGTTCTGGAGTCAGATCCAGTCCAAAAAAAAAAAAATCTCAAAAAAGAGTAGAGCTGAGACTCTGAGGGGTCTGTGTTGACCTCTCTGGGCTGCCAGGCCCCTGGTCCAGTTTGGCAGTCAGGCCTTCCAGGAGGATCTGGCGGTGGAAAGGAAGCCAAGTGATTTGTCACCTCATGTGGCCCGTGTGACTTAGAGATGGCTCCTCTGTGGCTGTGTCCCAGTTTGATGCTGTAACCAGCATTTAATTTGCAGGTGGGCAGGTGAGCGTGTTAGACCCCCCGCCGGGGCTGGAATGGAACCATAGGCCCTTGCCCTCCGGTTTTAGGGTTCTCGAGTTGTTGAACCGGAATTGATGTTGGAAATTGGTGAGGGGGGAGGGATATTTTTTTTCCTGGGTAGATTTTCTGCTGTAATTAGGCCACGTCCAACCAAGATTTGGCACTGTCGTTGGAGACTTGGACTCCACAGGTTCTGTCTTCATTCTAAACAGAGAAAGAATCACACATTTTAGGCATGACATGCTTCTAGCTGAAAGACAGTTTTACTTTGTCTCGTTACCCTTGTCCTGGATTTGAAATGACTGGAACATTAGTGTTGGTGTTAGAAGACAACTGTTTGAAATTGGGGAAACGTGTTTAATGGATTCTTAACTTGCAAGCAGTTTCATTTTAGCGTCTCATTTAATCTTTGTTTCGCTCCTTGAGTGTCATTGATCATGGCCATGAAGTATAGTTTTTATTTTAAAACACTATGAACTATTGTTGTAGAAAGTAATCTGAACCTTTACTTTGATAAAAGTGTAGCTATAAATGGAGTGTTCGAAAGTTTTGAGTTTGTGAAGTTGGAGCTTGCTGTGCCTGAATTTTAACTTTGTGCGATAGGAAATATAAGAAAAGTTTTCATTTTCCTAACCTTGACCCAGAGCCCTCTGTAGCGATTGCTGTATCTTTTACTGGCAATGAGGTTCATGTGAAGGTACTTCCTAAGCAGTTTCAATTTGAAGAAAACCTTTAAAAAAATTGGGAGGTGGGTGTGTACATCAGGTGGTCATAGGGCTACTCCCAGCTCAGTGCCTGGCGGGTTAGTCTTTGGTGAGCCTGGCAGTGTGGAGGGCACCCTGTGGTACTTGGCATCCAACTTGGGCCTTGCACATGCGTTCCAGCTCTTGACGTTATCTTTTCAGCCCTAAATAAAACCATTGTTGAATTTGCCCACAGAATAGAAGCTGCTTATGTTTTGCAACTCACAGACCTAGGCATCGAAGAGAGTAATAATAAAACAGCAGTGGTAATCACGTAATATGATTTCCCTATGTTCGGCTCTTCATGAACACTTTTAGGGTACATGAACTCGTTTAATTTCACAGTCTTTGTTTGAGCAGTCTCTGTTTCCAGATGAGGAAAAGGCCTGAGGAGGTTAAAATTTGCCAAAGTTTGAAGGGCTAGATGAAACAGGAGTTGAACCCCAACTCTCTTGGCTCCAGAGTGGCGCCAGCTGTAGAGCTGCCCTGCTCCAAGGAGGTCACAGATAAGCGCTGTGAGTTAGAGGCACTTACATTACTAGTGTCAATTAGTGTAAATAATAATATTGGCTTATTTTTATGATACTTGGGGACTAGATTTAGTGCTGGGAATTTGAACTGGGTAGCACCTTACCTCTTCTACTGTCCAGCTGGCGCCTTAACGTTAGTTGTGTAAAGATATTTGAAATTATAGGGATAAAATGAAAAAGAAAAATTTAGCTATCTCTTTTTCTCCTTAGGGTCTTGGAAGGGTTTTCCCTCTCCCAAAAGCAAGGGGGAAAAAATTCCCCTCTAACTCCTCGATTTATTTGAACCTTAAAAATATTAAAACAGATCTAGACAAATCTAGTTGTAGATAATATGTTTTTACTTTGAAACTAAGTGAGCCGTTCTTAATGTACTTGAAGTAGTTTGCTTGTGTTTTACCTTTTTTTATGGGATTTAGGAATTAAGGAAAGTTTTAGTGCTGATTCTTAGGATTTATGTGCATTGTTATGTGTAAAACATACTTTATGAATAGTCCTTATACCCAAGTGCACCTTGCAGTAGCTGATAGCAATAGTAACTACATTCATCCAGTGCCTCCTATGTGTAGTTTTATTTAATCCGTAGCACATACCAGACAAGATAGATCCTGTGTTGTGCAAAGGCTTTTTATCCACGTTAAGTTGTTCAAGGTCTTAGAGTTTCAGAAAGTTTGGCCAGCTTTGTGACTTCAGAACTGTTGCATGTGTATCTAGTAACAACCACCTCATTTTGGGTATCTTCTATTCCTTGGCAGTTCATAACAATTCAGTGATAAATGTTAACTCTCAGCTTCACAGTTAGAAAAATTGAGAAAAGGTAAGTTCACTTGCCTAGGTCCAAGAGTTGAAAAAGTTGTGGGAGATAGATTCTGATCTTGGACTTTCTTGACTTGTGTTCTCAAAAGTGTTTCAGTATTTCGTGTAAGTATAATATGTGCTCAATTGGAAATTTAGATAAGATGTGCCCTATATTTTAATTTAACATTTAAGATCTTAATATTTTAATATGAAAACTGGGAAGAACCTTTGTAAGTTATTTTATGCATTGATTTCATTTATATAGAATAATTTTTATTTTGGTTACATATAATTGAAAGATGTAACTATATTAGATAGTAAAAGTTAATACATTCGAAAGGGTTTGCCTTTATTCCCATTAGTCTTTATTACTTAAAATGAAACATGGATTAAAATTATACCTTATGTTAAGTTGTGATTTATAAAGTTCAGCAAGGTTAGGCAGTGAACCTGTTTCAACTATTTGTTCCACATATATGTTTAAAATATTAAAATGAATGTATTTTTAAAATTGCAAAAAATCCTACATTTATTATAAAGTGTGGCTCAACAGAAATAAAACATGAATTACTCCTTTTTTTTGCTTTTTGGGTCACACTCAGCAATGCACAGGGGTTACTCCTGGCTAATGCACTCAGGAATCACCGCTGGCGGTGCTCAGGGGACCATATGGGATGCTGGGATTTGAACCTGGGTCGGCCGTGTGCAAGGCAAACGCCCTACCCGCTGTGCTATCACTCCAGCCCCTGAATTACTCTTTTTTTTAAAAAAATCAAAGATAGCTAGTCATCCTTTGGTGTATCATTCTTGGTTTTGTGCATGCTTTCCACTTGGTGTTATCCTGTGTATTGTTTTATATTTTTTCCTCCTTAATATGCAATGCTTCTTAATATGTAATATTTCTGTATTCTTAGGTGTTGTTATTTACTGTGAATGCATTTACTCCATGTAGCGATTTTATGAAATTAAAAAAATAGATTTCATATCATTGGTCATTCAGATTTTAAGGTTGGTTTGTTTTTGTTATTTTTTGGGTCCTTATCAGAGTTTGTATCGCAAAAATAGATCTTGAGCTCTTTTATGATAAATTCTTAGGTACTGAATTGTTGAATTAAAGTGATCAACATATTTTCCTGCTGTGTGTGTAGGAAATCTTGTTTTTACTCTGAGATTATTTGGGTGTCATCTGTAGTAATTAGTGAGTGGTTTTAATCAGATTTGTTCTTAGAGATGTCCAGAGGATACTGTATCTTACAGTTCCTAATACTTCGTTATTCCGCCCCACTTCCTTTATTTTGGTTTTCAAATGAGTATTTTTTTTTTTAACTAATCATGTATTTGAGAAACAAAGCACCTCCTCTTTTGTGCCTTCCTTCTTTATGGGCGTTTGACACGTGTCTAGGGCATCAGGGAAATACCCAGCTAACAAGTATTTTATTTTCTGAGCCTTGTGAAATTGTGAAACCTGTGATGACCTTATTGCCATTTAGTAGCCATCCTCTCTTTTCTAAAGGATGCTTATAAATTTTATGAGTTTATCATCTTAAGCCCTAGATGTGTTGGAAAGTCTCAGAGCTTACAAACGTTACCCCCTCATTTTATAGTTATTTATTATTTTTGTCCAATTCTAAGAGGGGATGTTGAATAGGTTATTCAGTTCTATCTAGAAGTGGAAATCTGTCTTGTTCCAATATAATAGATTGTTATTATCTTCTTGTAGGGTTGTGAATTCCTCTTGGTTATAATGTAATTCTCAAGCCCTCAATATTTCTAGTCAGTTGCCACCCCCGCCACCCCCCACCCCTGTTTTATAGTTGAATACCTTAACTCATTATTCCTAATATCTGATAGAGGGAAAAAAATTCATGGAACATAAATAATTGTTTTTAGCAATTGTTTAAAGTACTTATGGACTTAAGACTTAAAAAGATGTTGTAATTTGGTTTTATTGTAATTTACAAATCTCTCTTAGGATTTATTTATGCAGTCCATATAATGAGACCTTAATCTTTGCCATAAATAGTTATTTCTTCCTCCTATAATGTGTCTTTTACATGCTTTTTAAATTAGAATTTAAATAAGTATTAGTTTGCGTAAGGACCTGTGTAGAAGGAAGATACAGGGTCTGATGCAAATATTATTGTCTGACGCTGTTGCTAGTATTTAATACCTTAGAGAATATTTCTTTCCTCTCCTTTTTTTTTTTTTTTCTATTTTTGAGCCACAATAAACTGTGCTCAGGGCTTACTTGTACCAGTGCTCAGGGATTATTCCTGGCTGTGCTCAGGGGACCATATGGGATTTTGGGGATTGAACCCAGATTGGCCACATGTAAGGCAAGTGCCTTACCTGCTGTACTGTCTCTCTAGCCCCTTAAAGAATATTCTTGTATTTCTTTGGTATGAATGAAACTGCCACCACCAGTGTATGTATTACTAAAATACATTGCTTTGTATAAACTCTAGAAATTTTGACTAGAAATGCTAAATTATTTTTAATATCTTGTATATAGTCCCCTTTTCTACCCCTTTTTCTTTTTGGATTTTTATTGGAAGAGCCATAAACCTAGCTCCTTGAACTCTTCATCAGCTAAATGTCACTTTTTCAGGAAACTTTGCCTTACCCTCATCCTTCCAGCTTAGTTTGGCATTCCCCTCACTTGCCTCTAGAGTAAATATTTTCATACAAATGTGTACATTCCTCATGTATTTATTGATACTGCTTATAATTATATATTTATGTGATTATTTGATTAGTAGCTATCTTCCCAGCTAGTCCTCAAACATCCATAAAGACTATGAAATTCTTCCTCCTTATAATGTCTAGTCTTAAGTAAATAAATAAATGAATTAGATAGAACTTTTATGTTTTCTTTCTCTCCTTACTCTTCCTTTCTCCCTCGGTCCCTCCCTCTCTCCCTCCCTTCCCCTGGATTTTGGACAACACCTGGTGGTGCTCAGAAGTGAAAGTGTACCCTGACAATTATAAGTCGTGACCATAGTAGTGCCAGAGATTTGAACTCAGGTTGACCAAGTGTCAGGCTAACCCCTGTACTGTCTCTGGCCCCAAGATGCTTTTTTTTTTCTTTTTTGGGTCACACCGGGCAATGCACAGGGGTCACTCCTGGCTCTGCACTCAGGAATTACCCCTGGTGGTGCTCAGGGGACCATATGGGATGCTGGGAATCGAACCCGGGTTGGCCCCATGCAAGGCAAACGCCCTACCTGCTGTGCTATCATCACTCCAGCCCCAAGATGCTTTATTTTTTCATTATTACTCTAACCTGATCTTCCTCTTACGACAGTCCTTATTTTTATACTTATCAAAAGTTTAGTATATAGAATGCAAATTAATCTAGGAAATCTGACATTGATAGAGTGACATTGCCCTCAGATTTACTGTATTTAATAGAACAGTTTTGGAGCATATCTGAATTATGACAATGCTATTAAGTTTCCATTACAATATAAATTTTAGGGGCCAGAGAGACAGTACAGCAGGTAGGTTGTTTGACTCGCACGAGAACAATGCAGGTCAGTCCTTTGCACCCCATATGCACTCCAGGCATAAACGTATGTGATCCCTTAGCACATAGATTAGAAATAAACCCTCACCACAGCCAGATGTGACTCAAGTATTACATCTGTTTTATTTTATTTTTGCTTTTGGGTCACAACTGGCGATGCACAGGGTTACTCCTGGCTCTGCACTCAGGAATTACTCCTGGCAGTGCTCAGGGGACAATATGGAATGCTGAGAATTGAACCCGGGTTGGCGGTGTGCGAGGCAAATGCCCTGCCCACTGTGCTATCTCCAGCCCATCTATTTTATTTTAATGACGCAGACAAAATGCTTCTGATGTATGGCATATTAAAAAAAGGGGGGGTGGTGCTAAAAATACCCCTGATAGTTTGATCCAGTTTTTCTTTTTTTTTTTTTTCTTTTTGGATTACACCCAGTGATGCACAGGGGACACTCCTGGCTCTGCACTCAGGAATTACCCCTGGCAGTGCTCAGGGAACCATATGGGATACTGGGAATCGAACCTGGGTCGGCCACGTGCAAGGCAAATGCCCTACCCACTGTGCTATCACCCCAGCCCCCAGTTTTTCATTTTTAAGTGCATATGCTTATATACAAACATAGTCACACTTGTATGCTTATGTCTGTGGAAGGAGACTTATTAAAGTCTTAATACTAGTTACTTCTGATTCGCTGTAATTGAGTTGAATTTTATTTCTTTCCTTTTTTTGTGAAACTTTTGCTAAAAGTTTTAAATTGAATTTCATTTTAACAATGTTTTTTTAAACACCAAAATACAGAGTTGTTGAGTTTTGCTCATTTGTGTTGTGTGATATTTGCTCATTTGACTATAAACAAAATATAGAGGATTTCATGTTAATGAGTTTGAATTTTGTTTTTTGAGAAGTGCAGTATCATCAAAAGATTTTAAGTAGAAAGTGAGGTGAATAAAGTCTCTGACTTAATTTAAATGAAGACCCAGCAATTTCAGTTTTTAGTAGCCAATCTTCAGCAGCAACCCACAGATTGTGGCAAGCTTATCTCTGGGATATATATTCAAGGGATAGGTGCACAGGCTAAATATTTCTAAGGGGACCAGTTTCCAGGTGTTCTTTTATTCTTGTGTATTTCTCTTACTAGCTAGCCTGAGAAATTGCCATTGTTTTAGGCTCTTATTACTTTATATATTTTGGAATATCTTTCAATGACACAGTGTGGTTCACTCAACAGTACCATTGTCATCACTGGGTATTTGTTCAAAAGGCAGGATCTCAGTTTTATTCTAGACTGAACTGCAGTGTAATTTGCATTTTAACAAGAACTCAGATGATTTTCCTGCATTTCAAAGGATTCTGGCCATCTTACCTCCAATTTCACTTTTACCAAAGGGCCTGTGGCTGTTCTCCTCTTGTTGAGTATAAAATACTTCAATATGCCAAGTAAAGGGGTAGTTCTAAATATCAAAAGGACAAAAACCAAAAATATTTCTTGCAAAACAGGTGGTTCTCAATTCTTTCCTTTAAACAAACTGTGAAAAGGAAAACCTAATTACCTGTCTGTTGGTAGATCATAAAGAGAATTTTAACAATAGCACATTATGTGACTTCTTGGTATATCATTCAGAAGGTATTAAAGAATTAAGGATACTGTGGCCCAGGGATGAACCCTGGAAGTACCAGTGACAGATGCACTTCAGAGCTAAAGACCCCTGTGAAGGGTGTTAGACCCCCAGCTTGGCTTTCCCCAGGCTCTAATTCTGTAAACTCAGTATTTTGTTAGAACCTTGCTAGGAAGCTGCACTTAAGAATGACCATTTCTGCCTCAGGGTCAAAGACATCCAAAGCCTTCCCGGAACCAGCACATGGAAATTGAAACAACTAGTTTGAAACAAGAGATCTAATCAAGATAACTTTGACAGGGAAAGAGAAACACCCAAGCTGGTTCCCCCCAAAGAGCTCACAGAGGGTGGGGATGGTGGGAAAGGCACATTGAAAACACCCACCTCCAGACTACAAAATTCATAATGGGAAAATAGTGCAGATCCCCACCACACTTAGTGAAGATGTAGTAGCCAGCTGTACATCCTCTCTGATAAGGACTTTAGAAAGGAAATGTTAAGGATATTTAAGGAGATCAAAGAAACAATGGAACAGATAGCCAATCAAACACAAGAGGATATAAGAAATGAAAAAGCAAGCAGAAATGACAGAACTAAAGAATTTGGTAGATGAAATAAGAAACTCACTGGAAGGCTTCAACAGCAGAGTAAGAGTAGCTAAGGACAAAATCAGTGAGCTCTAAGATCAGATGCAGAAAACCTCCAGACAACAGTAGAAGATAGAAAAATGCCTGAAATCAGTGAAGCGCAGACAAGAGAACTCTGGAATGAATTCAAGAGTAACGACATAGGAATCATCAGGGTCCCAGGAAGCAATTCCAATAAAGAAGCAATAGTCAATGAAATCATCATTGAGAAGTTTCCGGAGTTGAAGAGCATAACTCAGATTCAAGAGGCCTGAAAGGTACCAGATAAAAGACTCAAATAAAAACACTCCAAGACACATCTTAATCAGAAGGAGGAAAGCCAAGATAGAAATGGAGTACTCGAGGCAGTGAGGTCAGCATTGGAAATCACATAACAAAGAGTGTCCTTAAGATTTACAGCAGATTTGTCAAATGATACCTAGCTGGCCCAGAGACGTGGTGGGACTTAAACAAACCTCACTGAAATGAACACTTCTCCAAGAAAACTTTACCCAGCTAGACTGTAAAAAACTAAGGCACGCCGAGGGGCGTGTGCACTCGCAGGATCTCCGAGCAGCTCTGTCTCACCGCCCACGTCCGGTGCTCCGGAACCGCTGTGTATGGGCTGGATCGGGATGGCCGTTGGCCAAAGGCAGGCGAAGGAAGAATGAGGACCAAGCTGGTTGCTGATTAGTTACCGTTTATTCAATCTTCCATCTTTCCCATCTCCCGCACTCCCAGCTCCATCCTCTCTCTGGATCTACTCCAGCCTCTGGCTTCTCTAGTCTCTCCTCCTACTTGTCTCTTCCACCTTGCCCTCTAGGCTACACCCAGCCTGGTAGCAAAATCAGCATAAGAAAGCCCTTCCTGAGGGCTGCCAGGTTCAAAGGGCATTCCAAAGCCCTTGCTGACTCTTAAGGTGTTTTTCTCTTTTCTTAGTCCAAACACTTATTAACATCTTAATACTAGTCATTTTTGTATGGAGATAGCAAGAGATACATTGAGGCTTGCAAGGCAGCTCTCCTGGCAACATCTTGCCACAGACTCAGACCACAGCACTCAGGCCAGATTAATCACTTCTAACCCTAGCAGGGTCCAAATCTAGTTATCACTGTTTGGATCATGACAACATTTGTCCATGATCAAGCTCTTAACTTACAGTTAAGCATTAGGCACTTTGGCCAGGCCCATCTCGATGCCAGGGTAGCACACAACTCACCGCTTGCCCTGGGTCCGTCTCGTCCCTCGTTGGGACCCTGCTTTGGGGGGTTCTAGGAAGTAAGGGCAGCTAAGGCTTAGGTTGAGAGAACAGATGCCCAGGAAGAAAATATCATGTAGAGCCAAATGACATAAGGTTACAAAAGCATAGCATTTGCTAAATTCTTCCTGTGTCCATACAAAAAAGACATTGCTCTGAATAAACTATGCAAAGGTCTCAAGGAGAAGAGAAAAACAATATTTACAAGTCAACAGAACACTAAGAAAGAAGCTACAAATAAGCAAAGAGGAATGGGAGCACTGTAACGGGAGTAACCCAATAAACCTAAGCTACCTGAGGCTATGTTATCCTACACTAGATGATCAGATTTGATTTGATATCAGATTTGAAGGAATGAGACAGAATTTCTCAGTTAAACAAAAGCTCAGAAACTTCATAGCTTTGAAACAAACTTTACAAGAAGTGAAGTGGTTAAGGCATGAAAAATCTCACAAGTCTTACAAATATGGCAAACTTCTATAGAATGATGGCACAATACTTCATAATAATCTCACTCAATGTCAATGGTCTAAAAGCATGAATTAAGACAGAGTGGCAGGATGGATTTAAAAATTGAGTCCAGTTTTCTGTGCCTACAAGAAACATTTGTTTATTATTTTATTATTATTATTATTTTTTGCTTTTTGGGTCACACCCGGCGATGTACAGGGGTTACTCCTGGCTCATGCATTCAGGAATCACTCCTGGCGGTGCTCAGGGGACCATTTGGGATGTTGGGAATTGAACCTGGGTCGACTGTGCGCAAGGCAAACGCCCTACCCGCTGTGCTATCGCTCCAGCCCCAAGAAACACATTTGAACAGTTAAGTCCATACACAAAGTTAAAGGTTGGAGTACAATATTTCAAACAGACAACAGCCACAAAAAGGCCAGGGTATCAGGATATTATACTTGTATCAGACAACATTGACTTCAGGCTTAGGCTTAACAATGCTATGAGAGATAGAAAGACTCATTTTTTTAATGGTAAAGGGATATGTACAGCAGGAAGAACTTATGCTCCTAAACATATTGTGCATAATGAGGAACCAGCAAGTTACTTAAAATAACTGCTAATAAGTAAAGTGGAGGGAAGACATTGATATCAGCACAATAATATCTGGATATTTTGACATCACCATGTCATCTCTTTAGAGCAACTAGAGTAAAACTCAGCAGAATGCTGGTTTTGAAGGAAGAAATGAAATAATGGGGTATAATATTTTAAATATACTTTATATGTTTATATTATATATCTGTCATTTCATCCCCCTCCAAACTCCAAAACAGATTCTTCTTCACCATACTTATAACATTCTCCAAGATACACCACACGCTGAGCCACAAAACATAATTCCATAAAGTCAAGAGGATCAAAATCATTTCAATTCTTTTTTTCAGATCACGGTGCACTGAAAGTAGAAGTTAATCACAAACAGAAATTGAGAAATAAAAATACCTGGAAATCAGCTCACTCAGTAGTAGTTGGGTCAGAGAGGAAATGAAAAGATTCCTGGAAACAAGATTGAGAACATGAACTACTAAAACTTGTGGGACACAGCAAAAGTGATGTTGAGAGGAAAGGACCTACATTAACTTAACTGCACAGCTTAAACTGGAAAAAGACCAACAAAGGGAGCCCAAAGCAGGCAGGAAAAAGGAAATAATAAAAGTTAAGGGCACAAATTAATGAATTGGAAATTTATTTTAAAAAAAAGATTAATGGAACCAAGAGCTGGTTCTTTGAAAAATAAACAAGATCAGTAAACCACTAGCAAGACTCACAGAGAGAACGAATAGAATCAGAAATGAATGGGGTGGGTGGAGGGGCATCATAACAGATACCACAGAAATGCAAAGAATCTTAGGGGATTACTATAAAAATTTTTATGAAGTGAAACAAAATCTAGAAGAAATGGATAAAATTTTGGACTGCTATAACCTCCCAAGTCTGAAATAAGAAGATGTGGAATACCCAAACAGATTTATTATTATTGAGGAAATCAAAATGATGATCAAATGTGTACCGAAAAACAAAAGCTAAGGCCTAGATAGATTTACTAGTGATTTCTTTCAAACCTTTAAAGAGTTACTTCCAGTCCTTTTCGGGCTCATTCAGGAAGCTGAAGAAACAAACATTTCCATTTTCTATGAAGCAAACACCCTGGTATCAAAAAAAGACAAACAGCACCAAAAAAGAGAAAATTACTGACTGATATTCCTGATGGACAAAGGTGCAAAGCCTTCAACAAAATACTAAAATTGAATCCAACAACTCATCAAAAAGGTCATACACCATTACCAAGTGGGATTCAAGGGATGCAAGGATGGTTTAACATTCTAATCAGTCAACATGTACCATATTAATAGATGCAAAGAAAGCGTTTGACAAGATCCAGCACTCATTCATGTAAAAAACTCAATAAAATGGGAACAGAAAGAACTTTCATCAGTATAAACAAAGTCATAAACTACAAGCCCACAGCAAACATATTCTGTGGGGAAAAACTGAAAGCTTTCCTTCTAAAATCAGGTACAAGACAAGGTTGCCTACTCTCAGCACTTCTATTCATCATAGTACTGGAAGTATTGCCATAGCAATTAGGCAAGTAAAAGATACTAAGGGCATGAAGATAGGAAAGGAAAAAGTCAGTCTTTTACTATTTGCTGGTGGCATATTTTTAGAAAGCCCTAAAGACGGGGCCGGAGTGATAGTACAATGGGTAGGGCGCTTGCCTTGCGTACGAGACCCGGGTTCGATCCTCGCCATCCCATATGGACCCCCAGCATTACCAGGAGAATTCCTGAGTGCAGAGCCAGAAGTAACCCTTGAGCATTGCCTGGTGTGACCCATAAAGCCAAAAAAAAAAAAAAAAAAGCCCTAAAGACTACAAAAAACATACAACGCTGAAAATAGTAGATGTGTATAGTAATGTGTCAGGATACAAAATTAGCATACAAAAGTTCATGGCTTACCTACATACAAAAATAAAACAAAGGAGAGACTAAGAAAAAAAAATCCAATTCACAATTGTGCCTCAGAAAATTGGTACCTAAGAATTGACTGAAAGATCTATATGAAGACTGTCACTGTCATCCTGTTGCTCATCGATTTGCTCAAGTGGGCACCAGTAATGTCTCCATCGTGAGACATGTTGTTACTGTTTTTGACATATCGAATAAGCCACAGATAGCTTGCCAGGCTCTGCCGTGCGGGCGAGATACTCTTGGTAGCTTGCCGGGCTCTTTGAGAGGGGCAGAGGAATCGAACTCGGGTCAGCCATGTGCAAGGCGAACGCCCTACCTGTTGCACTATTGCTCCAGCTCTATATAGAAAATAATATTTAAAGAAATAAAAGAGAACAAAAGGAAATGGAAAAAAATCTACTCATCGATTGGGAGGATTAAGATTGTCAAAATGACTATGCTTCCCAAAACATTTATAGAGATTCAGTTTTGTCCCTATAAGGATACCCAGGAGGGCATTGCCTTCCCCAATTTCAAATTGTACTATAAAGTGGTAGTAATTGAAATTGTGGTATCATAAAAAAGACAAACCCTCAGATCAGTGGAATAGAAATAAAAATTCAGAAGGAGACCTCAGTTATATGGTCAGTTAATTTTTGGTAAAGGAGCAGAAAAAAAATGAGCAAAGAAAGCCTCTTCAACAAGTGGTGCTGGGAAAAATGTTTTAGCCACATGCAAAAAAAAAAAAAAAAGAATTCAGAACTCTTTCTAATGCCATGCTTAAAGGTCCAATCAAAATGGATTAAAGACCTTAATATCAGACTTGTCTCCATAAGATATATAGAGGAAACATAGGCAGACTTCTTCACGATATTGAAGCAAGAGGTATCTTTAAGGATAAAACACCGTTGACCCTGTAAAAGCAAAGATAAATGGCACTACAATACATTAAGTAGCTTCTGCACCTAAAAGGAAATGATGATAAGAATACAAATAAAGCCCACAGACTGGGAGAAATTATTTGCCCAACACCAATCCAATAAAGGGTTAATATCCAAGATATATAAAACACTGATAGAACTTCACAAAGAAAAGGCCATACAGTCTTATCAAAAAATGGGAAGAAGGGGCCGGAGCAATAGCACAGCGGGTAGGGCGTTTGCCTTGCATGTGGCCGACCTGGGTTCCATCCCCGGCATCCCATATGGTCCCGTAAGCACCGCCAGGAGTAATTCCTGAGTGCAAAGCCAGGAGTAACCCCTGAGCATTGCTGGATGTGACCCAAAAAGGGAAAAAAAAAAAGAAAAAATAATGGGAAGAAGAGATTAACAGAAGTCCCTCAAAAAAGAAATACAAATGGTTAAAGGCATATGAGAAAATGCTCTGTATCACTAATCATCAGGGAAATGCATATCAGAACAACAATTAGATATCACGCCACACTAGAGAGCCTGGCACTCACCAGGAAGAACAACAACCAGTGTTGGTGTGAATGCAGGAGAGGGGGAATGTGGAATGGGACCCACAGTCACTGCTGTTGGGAATGTTGACTGGTTTAGTCTTTTTGGAAGACACTATTGACATTCCTCAAAAACTAGGACTCGAACTTCCAACCAGCCAGCAGTTCCAATCCTGGAATATACCTCATGCTTCCAAAAACAATGCAGAAAAGACATCTTCACTTCTATGTTTATTGCATCTATTCATAATAGCAAAAATCTGGAGACAACCCAAGTGCCCCCAAACAGATGACTGAATAAAGAAGCTATGGTACACATAGACAATAGAATACTACTTGGTCATAAGAAAAGATGAAGTCATTCAATTTGTTAATACATTGATGGACCTGGAGAGTATTCTGCTGAGTGAAATGAGTCAGGGAGAGGGACAGACACAGAATGATTGCCCTCCTATGTGGGGTATAAGAAATAATTAAAGCCCAAAGGCAATATAAAGGAAAAGTTGGAGAATGGATCTTTAATAGAAAGCTTGCCACTGATGGGGGGTGGGAGATAGGTTGACCATTAAGGCAGTGATTGAAGGGAAGTGTTCACTGTGGATAAAGACCATGTGCTGAATGGAGGTTAAGTGATATGCATGATAACCTATCAGTAACTGTATTGTGAACCACACTCCTTCAAGGAAAAAAGAAAAAACTGTGCCCTTATAGAGGCAGATTGTGGGGGGCGGTAGGGAAATTAGAGATATTGGTCAAGGGGAGTCAAGAGATTGGGGTTGGAACATTGTATGTCTGAAACAAAATCTTTTGTTTTTTTAAAAAATTTTGTTGAATCACCATGTGAAAAGTTACAAAGCTTTCAGGCTTAAGTCTCAGTCATACCATGATCGAACACCCATCCCTTCACCAGTGCACATGTTCCACCACCAAGAACCCCAGGAGACCTCCCATCCTACCCGCACCCCCAGCCTGTGTGGCTGATGATTTTCACTTTACTCTCTCTTTACTTTGATTACATTCAATATTTCAACAGGAAATTCACTATTATTATTTGGAATTTTCCCCCAACAATCAGACCTGTCGCAGAGGCAACTGTCACTGTCATCCTGTTGCTCATCGGTTTGTTTGAGCGGGCACCAGTAATGTCTCTCATTGAGAGACTTATTGTTACTGTTTTTGGCATATCCAATACGCATGGGTAGCTTGCCAGGCTCTGCCGTGCGGGCTCCATACTCTCAGTAGCTTGCCGGGCTCCCCGAGAGGGGAGGAGGAATCGAACTCGGGTTGGCTGAGTGAAAGGCGAATGTCCAACAGCGTTCTGCTATCGCTCCAGCAGAGGCAACATTTGATAATTTGTTTTCCATTGCTGAGAGTGAAGAGCATATGAGGTTTTGGATTTCTGGTATTTTAGTAATTAAGTCCAGGGAAATTTCTGCCAGAAATTGCATCATTGCAAGCTCGTACCTCTGTTTGGTGGGCCTTATAAGATGGCGGTCGCCACACTGCCGCTGGGGAAAGGAAAAGCCGAGAGAGAGAAAAACCTTTCCTCTCCCTGGGTGGGTATGGGGCCTCAGCTTAGTTCACAGTCTAGAGGCATTTCTGCAAGAAGCTGCTGGTGCAGAAAGTAGTTAGTTGGCCTCTGGGATCATGGGCGTTCAGCAACCAAGGGGCCGCTCGTGTGCGGCCACTCGGGTCACATCTGGGCGGAGAGCCTGAAACTAAATCTTGAATACTTTGTAATCCATAGTGAATCAATAATTTTTTTTTATTAAGAGTACTGACAAATTCCATCTGTTCCCTTGTATTTATGTTAGCAAAATTTTGAATGTGTTTACTTACAAAAATAGAAGTTGTTATAGACTGTTGAATTTCACTTTATTCTAGCAGTGATATTCATTTATTTAGCCATTTTGGAATAAGAAGTCTTCATATCATTGAAAATCATTTTAGCTCTATTTTCTTTTATTAATGTTTTAAATTTTATCTGTTTTGTTGGCTGGATCAATAATGTGCCTGTACTATTGATGATACTAGCCAGAAAAAATGTTTTAAATTACTTAGAATCTGATGATCAGAAACCAGAAAGTTAAATTTTAATTAATAACAGTAAAAAATAAAAGGCTCAGAATAAAAGTATATTATTAAAATTTTGTGGGTGAAGTTTTAGGAAAACCACGATCAATATAGAAAAGCCATGTATTTTTAAAATTGAGTGGAGCGATAGCACAGCGGGTAGGGCATTTGCCTTGTACGTGGCCATTCCGGGTTCAATTCCTCCGTCCCTTTTGGAGAGCCCAGCAAGCAAGCTACTGAGAGTATCCCGCCCGAACGGCAGAGCCTAGCAAGCTATCTCTGATGTATTCCATATGCCAAAAACAGTAACAACAAGTCTCACAATGGAGACGTTACTGGTGCCCGCTTGAGCAAATCCATGAACAACGGGATGACAGTGCATTTTAAAAATTAGGTAATACTTTTATTCTGTTGATACTTTTGAAAGAATATGCCAGCTTTATGAAAAATGGATAGTATTCAAAGATAAGTAGAATTATGACTTTTGAATCATTGATCATCAAAATGAAAAAAGTGTATCATCTATTAACAGTGTACATGGGTTGCTGAACATTAACAGTGTACATGGCGCCTGAACATGCCACCTGCATCACCCCTCTTGAGATGTGTACTTAGCGCATGTGTGCTTGCACTCTCTCAATTTCTAAAGGCTGTTTTTACTTTATGATTTCTAAATAAAAGTTGTTTTTACTTCACTAAGAAAACGGCAACAGCAGAAACCCTGATGAGGATGTCTGTAGATTTTTCAAAATTATTTAAGGGAGTTTGAGCAAAAATACTTGCGTGTCATTGACTGAAATACATTTCAGTTGTGTCTGTTGAAACTTGGGGAACTTTTATTATTTTTATTTATTTATTTATTTATTTATTTATTTATTTACTTTTTGGGTCACACCCAGAGATGCTCAGGGGTTACTCCTGGCTCTGCACTCAGGAATTACTCCTGGCGGTGCTTGGGGGACCATATGGGATGCCGGGGATCGAACCCGGGTCGGCCGAGTGCAAGGCAAACGCCCTACCCGCTGTGCTATCGCTCCAGCCTCAAAACTTGGGGAATTTTTAAAAACATAAGATCATAGTTATAATCTATTCTTTGAACCTAGACAAAAAATACTAGATTTATGAAAAAAATCCACAATAAGATTTTTAAATCTATTTTATCTTATAATTACACAACACATAGAAAAATACCTAAAAACTAGAAGAAAAAATATGGGAAATATCTGATAATTTAGTCGTGGCAACTAACATTGATCCAGAACATCTACTATCTTATTCTCATGAATTTTCATGCTTTATGCAGGACTGGTAAGTGGGCTACCGGCTATTCCTCAGGGGATTCTTCTTGTGCAAAGTGCAACTGGCACAACCATTTATAGCAGCCCTGCACTTTCTACATAATAGGTAAAAAAAAAAAAAATACCAGAAAAAAATTTTTTTTAAAGGAAGGTATCTCTGAGTTGAAGGATTCAAGTCTTTAGTGTGAAGAGGTTAAGAAACTAAGGGTGGTCAAGAAACTTAGTCAAGAAACTTAGTCAAGAAACTAAGGATGGGAGCCTGGAAATACCTTGATGTAGGAGCCTGGGGTGAGAGAAGCAGCCTGCGTTAACAGGTCAGTTTGTATATATCCTTAGGAATCAGTGGCTTATGTGCTTTTCTGTCCAGGAGTGGAATTATGGGGTCATTTTGAAGCTGTATCTGTGATTCTTTGGTAAGTTTCCAACAAGGCTGACCCGAATTGCAATTTAAGCAGCAGCAAGGAGAGGGATTTTGGAGTTTTGTTTTGTTTGTTTGTTTTTGGGCCACACTCAGGACTTATTCCTGGCTCTGCACTCAGGAATGACTCCTGGTAGTGCTCAGGGGACTGTATGGGATGCCAGGGATTGAACTCAGGTTGACCCACACAAGACAAACACCCTACCCAGTCTACTATCGACCTGGCCCTGAGGTTGTTTTTTTTTTTTTTTTTTTTTTAAATCACATCCACACCAGTGTTTGTTGTTTCTGGACTTTTTTGTATTTGTGGGGGGGGGGGGGGGCCACACTTGACTGTGTTCAGGGCTTACTCCAGGCACTGTGCTCAGGGATCACTTGTGGCCAGCTTGGGGCACTTTATGTTAGTGCCGTGATTGAACCTGGGTCAGCATGAACAAGGCAAATGTTCTGTGGATAGGGACCATTTTCCCTGGTGTGACCATTGTCATTTTGATTTGCAGCAACCTGAATATCTCTGATGAGCACTTTTTCAGATGCCTATTGACTGTCTTTATGTCTTTGAAGAAGTGTTTATTCATCTCTCCCCATTTTGATATATTTTTGGAAGGTGTTAAGCTTTGAGCATGCTTTATATAACTTGGATACTAGCCCATTGCCTGATGCATTTATGTTTGACTATTTTTCTCCTAGTCAGTGGGTGTTCATTTGTTTTAGGCCTCATTTCTTTCATAGGACAGAAAACTTTTTCATTTGATAGAGCCCATCTTTTTATTTTTCCTTTTGTTTTCTTTGCCAGTGGGGGTCATTTAATTGAAGATTATGCCAAAACTATTTTTGACATACGACAGCAAAGTGTTGATATCACAGAATAATTTTTAAAGAAATGTGTCTCTGCCAACGTATCACAAATAATAGTAATTCAAATTAAGCTAAATTGTTACTCAGCAAGTATGTTTTGAGAATTTAATTTAATCAGAAGACAGTAATGATTATTTTCATGAAATTGTTTACATATGAATGAAGCTTTTGAAAATGCTAGGAAATAGTTTAGTTTCTGAGATCCTCTTTGGTTTTTTCTGCTATTTTGTCTGAGAATGTACATAATAAGTTGCAGCGAACTTTTCTCAGTTCATGTCCTGAATTAGTGGCTTTTGCCTCAGGTGGAGAGGGGCAATTGGTAGTTTTGAAATATGTTCTGAAGTTCCACTTGTTAATTAAAATTTGTTTAATTGGTGCCAGAGAACTAGTACAGCATGTGCCTTGCACATGATAGACCCATGTCAATCCCCAGCACTCCATATGTAATACCTTAACCCCACCAGGAGTGATTCCAGAGCACAGAGCCAGGAGTAAGTTCTAAGCACTGCTGGGTGTGGCCCCAAAACAAACAAACAAAATTTTCTTTTACTGACTCATGACCTTGTGAGATATTCAGTAAATGGGGACTTTTTATGCCAGTGTCTTAGCAGAGCTTTCTGGTTTTTGAAAACACCAAACCACATTTTGTTTGCCTTCCCAGGTGGTTATTGACTAGTTGAGAGTTTCCTATCTTACTCTGTGGGAATGTTTGTTTGATTTGTTGCCATCCTCTTTTCCCAGTGGCTGCCGCTTTTCGTTTGTGTTGCGTGTACATAGGTATGTGTTCCCAGAGTGCTGGAGTCTTTAGAGATAATTGCTCTAGGCTCAAACATTTTCAAGTGCTTGGTAATAATAAGCTGCTGACTTGAGTTTTGCTGTGGGTTGATGGTAAGCAGATGGCTTTCTATTCTCTAGGCTATTGCCATTCTACAATTTTCCACAGGCGTTCTTTGCAGTGTAGGTATTTACAAGTGCAGAAACTGAGGCCAGTCAAGATATAATAGCTTAATTGTGACCGTTTAAGAAATAAGCATTTAGGCTGAGTTTAGAAACTATATCTTTGTAAATCTATTTGTATTTTGACTAGAATATATTAACCAGAATATAATTAATTGGCCAGACTGTATTAACAGTGTGAAACAATTTTGGTTTCATATAGACTTAAAATAATTTTTTGTCAATGGAAGTGTGGAAGTGTTATGTTCAGGGTATACGAAAGCCTTATGAAATTTGTGCTTCATTTTCTTTCTTTTTTATGTGTGTATGTGTTAAGATGAGAGTATGTTAAATTAGTTCTCTCACTTATGCTTTGGATACTGTTCTAGTTTTGTTTATTCAGCTGTCTCTTCTACATTATCAACCACTGGGTTTCAACCCTGCCCTAATTCAGTCACTGTGCCAACTTCTAGGCAGTATTTTTAAAACTTTGCTTTGACCGTGCATCTTCCATTTATCTGTTTTCCTAATACACAAGCTCCCAAGAGTTGTATGTGTTGCCAGTGTTGCGTGTAGGGGCACCATAGAGTGCTGGAAGTAGCCACGTTAGAGATAGGGCTGCCTTGCTCCTTGACCCACCACAGCCTGACTGGTGGGTGAGTATGCTTCCTGCCTGGACATTCAAGTTCTGCAGCCATCAGGTAGGAGTCGGCCCTACTACCTCAAGATTTGGGGAGCCTTGATTCTCAGGAGGAGGTGAGATTATGCTCTTCAGAAGAGGAAATGTCAGTCCTTATTTTCAGTTGGGTCCTAAATTTGCTGTTTATTCCGCCAGAAAAGAATTTCAGGGGATGGTAAAGCAAAATAGTTTTATTCAACAATTATAGGAGAGAAGATGGGAGTGCGGTAAAGAAATTAGCACCCCCCCCACCCTGCCCTATCTCTGCCCCACAAGTTCGGATGTGTGGGTAGCTCCAAAATGAAGTGCACAGGAGTTGATTTTGCAGAGCTGATTTAAAGGTCCTGTGCAGAGAAGAGTTGTTGCTAGGACATTGCCAAGGAAAAGGGACTATGTGATCTGGTGGTCTTTATCCATAGTCTTATGAAGATCTTAGTTTCTGCTGATTCGGTTCCATTGATGTGTTTTAGCTTTTAGTTGGAGTCTTCATTCTGGAGCTGGGGACAATGCAGGGTGACTCCCAACTCTCTTGATTTTTATGACCTCCTGAATTGATTGCCAAGAGGCCCACTACCTGACTATGTCATATGTGTTTGCTATTGCCATTGCTCTTTTAAAAGTATTAATAATAAATACCTTGCAAGTTTAGGTAATAGAAAAATGAATTCTACCGCTGGCGCCCCCCCCCCCCCCATCTCTTTGCATTCTCTTAATTTTCTTCTGATTTAAGATAAATATACCTTGGACTTCAGCCATAGTACAGCATTAGGATGCCTGCCATACATGTGCCAACCCAAGTTTTGTCCCTAGCACCTCATATGTTCCTCTGAGTCCCTCAAAGAGCGATTCCCGAGCAGAAAGTCAGGAGTAAGCCTTAAGCACAGCCAGGTGTGGTTCAAAGACAAAAGATAAGTATAACTTCTGTTCCATTATTTTTTTTCTTCCTCTGGCTTTTGGGCCCCACCTGACAGTGCTCAAGGACTACGCCCAGTGTTGGGGATCGTACTGAAATTCTGGCATGTAACTGTGAACCCTGGCCTATATGGTCCTGTCACCTATTTTTAAGTATTTCAATGTACCTCAAGAAGAAGGTATTGGGGCCAGAGCAATAGTACAGTGGGTAGGGCGTAAGCCTTGCTTGCAGCTGACCAGGATTTGATCCCTGGCATCCCATATGGTCCCCTGACCACTGCCAGTAGCAGTTCCTGAATGCAGAACCAGGAGTAAACCCCTGAACATTGCCGGGTGTGACCCAAAAAGTTAAAAAAAAAAAGACATTGTATCTTGTAACCCATATTATATTACCACTAAGGAACCACTTTAAAACAATACACATTTATTATCATAGTTTCTGAGCGTCAAGGTTTGGGGCATAGCTTAGATAAATCCTTTGCTTTAGATCCTTTACAGGACTCCCTACAGTCAAAACCATTGCTGGGGATTTAGCAGAGTGGTAAAGAATCTGCGTTCAAGTTTAAGTGGTTGTGGGCAGGCTCCAATTTCTAAAAAGCTGTGTTGCCATGTGGACCTCTTCAACGTGAGGCATTGCTTATCAAAGCCAGCAAGGGAGATAATCTTCTAGCAAGATGGACGTCAGAGTGTTACATCAGAGTGTTACGTAGCTAGTTCCAGAAGTAACTTTTCCATTACCGTTGACACATTCCATTGGTTAGTAGCAAGTAGGGAATCACACGTGGACATGAGTATTAGGTGGTAGGGATTAGGGGGGCCATTTTTGCATTTTGTAGTTTGAGATCTTTTATAACATATTGCCATTATTTTGCTTAGTAGGTAAACAGTAATTCTTTAGTAATACCTAACCGCCCCATATTCAATTAAAATCAGCCTATTGCATTTTGTTTGTTAAATTGTCTTTTTATATTTTGAAGCAGGGCCTAAGTGCTCACTGTATTTTTTGTTATACCCGTTTGACATTCTTTTCACCGAGAATGATCTTAGTGTACTGAGCAGATAGCTCAACGTTTTTGAGCTCAGGTTTTGCATTACCAAGCCCTGATTTCGATCCCAGCATCCCATTACACTGGTTTTGGCTCTTGGGGCCCCCAGCACTAAATGGGAGCACTAATTGTCAGGCTCAGCATTGCCAGTTCTGGGGAGTTTTAACTTGTTTTGAAGAAGCCCTTTCATTCTTGATATGCCCAGATTTTTTGTTCATAGTAACATTTGACTAATTTCTTTGTCATAGGGGCTGGAGCGATAGCACAGTGGTAGTGCGTTTGCCTTTCACGCGGCACACCGGTGTTACATTCCTCCGCCCACGGCAGAGCCTGGCAAGCTACCTGTGGTGTATTGGATATGCCAAAAACAGTAACAATAAGTCTCACAACGAGAGATGTTACTGGTGCCCGCTCAAACAAATCGATGAGCAACGGGATGACAGTGACAGTGATTTTATATAGAGTGGGAATTGGATAGACTTGCTTTGATTTTGTATGTTTCTTTTTTAAAAGATTGTTTTTGTAGGTGGTGCCATACATTTCATTGTGTCATTTTAAGAGATACTACTTCTGGGAGTGACAACTTGATCTGGTATGCTTCTTAGATATTTATAGCCGGCATTTTTCTTTATAAAGTTTCTCTTATCCATTAGAGCTCTTGGATTACTCTGATAGAATTTTACTGAAAAAGCAAGATAAATGATATGATGGTTTTCTTTTAATGACCAATTTCTAGAGTAACAAGTTGATAACATACGTCTAAGTAACTAATTTTATTTCTTTTACAAAAAGAAAAGCGTTTTTGAACCCTCGGCCTCTTTATATATCCATGCTGTTTTAAAAAACATTCATTTGATTGTCTTTGGCCAGTGGGGGCCCCTTTAGGCTTGCCCTTCTGTTCCATTTACATGATGTACAAGATGTTCTGGAACTGTTACATCTTGATGGGGGAATGATATTTGTGGAGTTCACAGTTGGAAACTAGAAATGCTTTTTTACTGCTTGATTGTCATATCTTATTTATTACCTTCTTATATTCCTTGATATAAGGAGGAAATACATATTTTCAAGGAAAAATTTTAAATTTCCAGTTCTAATTTTATTTATACCATTGTACCATGTATTATTTTCTTCAACCATATTTACTTTGTTGAGTCTTTCAATACATGAATGTAGCCCACTTCCCATTTCTGCCATCTTTTCTCTCATTAATATTTGTCATTTTCAGAATAGAAAAACTCCTGCACATCTTACGAGATTTATATTGATTTTACTTTTTCTGAAGTAATTGTTAATGGTTTGTGCCTTTATTTTTGGTTCCACCAGCTCTTCATTTCAATGTAAAAATATACTCAACTGGTGGTTTGCTTTTCTCTCTTTTTTTTTTTTAATTCTCTGCTTGCTTCATACTTAAATTACTCTTTCTCCAGAAACTTAGTTAAATTACTTTTTTAAGTTTTTCTTGAACTGCATCACACAAATTTTGATATTTGGTTGTTACTTTCATTTAGTTCACTGTATTTTAAAACTTACCTTAAGATTCTCCTGACCCACTTGTTACTTAGAAATGTGGTGTTTACTCCAAATATTTTGGGATTTTCCATCTATCTTTCTCTTCTAGATTAATTCCATTGAGGTCTGAGAGAAAACTTTCTACTATTTTTTAGTCAACATGTGTTCAATGATCTGTACTGGTGAATGTTGCTGTTTGAGCTTGAGAAGAATGTGTGTTATGCTGTGTTAGATAAATATTCAATAAATGTTAACAGCACCATCCATTTGATTGATGGTGCTGTTCAATTAAACTGTATTCATAGTGAGTTTCTGCCTTCTGGATCTGTCTGTCATGGCTGGAGGGATGTTGATGTCTTCAGTTATAATGGTATATTTGTCTTTCTTTTTGTAGTTCTGTCAGATTTTCCCCTCAAGTATTTTGACACGTTTTTGGAACCTGAGACATATTCAATATTGTTATATATCTTCTTGGAAAATTGACACTCTCCACCCCTGATATGCAAATGTTTCCTTTTGCCCATTGATTTTCTTTGTGTGTAAGTCTTTTCCAGGTATTACTATGGTTATTCCAGCTTTCCTTTGAAAGCAGAGTATAGTTTAATCTATTTCTTTGTCATCTGTGTCTTTGTATTTATAGATGCCATTTTCATTGAGCTTGGTCTTTGGTTATTTTCTCTTTCTACCTTCTCTGATTTGAAATGGTGACAGTGTTGATTTCATTTTCTTTCAGTATATTAATTATTATTCTTTTCAATCTTTCATTGAAAACATTATTGGGGCCGGAGAGATAGTACAGAGGTTAGGGCATTTGACTTGCATGCAGCCAACCCAGTTTTGACATCTAGCACCCTGTATGGCTTCCTGGGCCCCTCCAGAGTGACCTCTGGGGTCAGGAGTAAGCCCTGAGCACCAGTAAGTATTTCCCCAAAACAAACAAACAAAACAAAAAGGCATTGATTATCCCAGTGTTTGCTGAAACATTTACAGCTAACAGATTCAGCTTTATGTAACAGAAAATATGCCACTTCACAGGGTCACTGTCACTGTCATCCCGTTGCTCATCGATTTGTTCGAGCGGGCAGCAGTAACGTCTCTCATTGAGAGACTAATTGTTACTGTTTTTGGCATATCCAATACGCGGGTAGCTTGCCAGGCTCTGCTGCGAGGGCTCGATACTCTCTGTAGCTTGCTGGGCTCTCCGAGAGGGGCGGAGGAATTGAACTTGGGTTGGCTGCGTGAAAGGCGAACGGTTGTCTAGCATTTATCCAGTTTTCCAAATATCTCTACCATTCCTTAAGACATTGCTCTCATTCATTTTATCTTTTCATATACTCTTATTCTCTCATATATTGTTGACGTTGATGTTGTTATTAATCTAGTTCGCTTGTAAGGAAACACGGGTTTTTATTTTTATTATCTTCCAATTCTATTCTTTTTCTCTTTGTATAGATCCAGGTTTCTGATTTATACCAACATTTTGCATAGGACTCCTTTTAACATTAATCAACAAGGCAGGTCAATTGCTGACAATTGTATTTAGTTTATGTTTTAGAAAATATTATTTGGTTTTGAAATATAATTTCACTGGATACAGAATTTTAGGTTGCTTTTGGGGTGCTAGGAACTGAGGGCAACTGAGGCTTAAAGTGGAGATAGCAGATGCCCAGGAATGAATAATATTCGAAGCCAATTAAGTCCCAAGTTACAAAAGCATAATATTGTCTTCTTTTGGGGGGTAAGCCTAAACTCTGGGAAAAACTGGGACAAGCTCCTCATGGCAAGGGGGGAGAGGACAAACTAATGTCATATTACATCTCCCCCTTTTCTGTTTACAAAATTACAAAAATTTGAAATAGAAAGAGGAACAATTCTAAATATAGTACAATTCCAAATCAGCACAATTCTAAATCACAATACAGTCTTATTAGTTGTACTAAGATTTCAGTCCGACCCTGGGCCCAGAGTGATGCTTGTAGTAAAGTGTCCAATTGTCCTGCACTGTCCAGGGGTGATGAGAGTCACCAGTGATAAGAGTCATTTAGTTCTGTTCTGAAGAAATGAAGTGTCTGGGTCAAAACTGAAGAGTTGTTCCTGTAACAGCATCAGTAGTGGTTGCCACAATGAATCCCAAGGGAGCAGCAATTAGAAGTCCAATAAATTTCAGGGGAGCACTGGAACAGGAGCACCACAACATCTGGCAGGAGAACTTCAGCAGGGGAATACAGCCATTCTTTGGTCAGGTTCCTCGGCAGTCATATGTGCAACCTAGCTTATGTTTGGAAAAAACATTTTAAAGTTATTAGAGGTTTTCCCAGTTGGGGTTTGTTCTCCATGTCTGTGGATAAAGAAAGAGACAGAGGAAAACTCCAATACAAATGGATATCCTAGAGATAAATGAGTAGGTGTTCCTGTTAAATCATTCCTTTCTCCTTTAGGAACCTGTGAGTTACAAGGAAAGGGTAAAAGTAAAGTATTGTTAATTCAAAATATGGAGGCCTGGCATTGTCCAATCCACAACCTGTAAAAGAGGGGTATAAAGAAAGGTCTTAATGTGACCTCATAAGATGTGTAAGGAGCTAGAGGCCTTTGCTGTAGGTCCTCTTGACGTCGGTGGGCCCCACGGGTGACTTACGTGAAGCGGGGAGGAGAAAGACGGTCACTTTCTCTCCAACCGCCTCAAACACCCGGGACCCAGGGTTACTGGGTTCTTGTCTCGCTCTCGGAAAAGAATTTCAGGAGTAGACAAGCAGTGAAGTAACAGACTTTATTTAGAAGGTCTTAGGGAAGGAGGAAGAGATAAGTGGAAAAGGAGAAAGCAGTAGGAGTAACGCGCTCAAGAAAGAACGCGGGCTCCTCCAAAGATGGAGGGCGCCTTGAATGGACTATTGGGCTGTTTTTTATAGGTTCTTTACAGCCTGCCCCCACCCACATGCGGTTTCTTTCTAAGTATACTAGGGAGGTTGGGAGTGGTGATAGCCTTCTTTGGGGGGAACCTCCTGGGGAGGGGTCTATTATCCTCAGAGTCTGTTGAAGGTCTTATCAGGTGTGGTTTCACAGGGTGGGGGTCTATTATCCTCAGAGTCTGTTGAAGGTCTTATCGGTGCAGTTCCTGTGTCCACAGGGTGGGTCAGTCTCAGGATTCTCCTCCCGGGAGACTTTGATGATCTAAGTTTCATTGCCAGGGGCCTTTCCCTACCTACCTGCCTACATCACTCTGATGCTGGCTCCTCTTCTTTCCTTGTGACTTCCAGCTGAAATCAGTTTGGCGATGAGTCAGAGCTGGAATTTGAAGGGTTGTGAGTCTCTGGTGGTCTGAGATCCAAATCAAGTGGTTGAATTCTACTTCTGACAAGACGTAATGGGACCCAAAGTTTCCCAGAGGGGTTATCATCTGTTGAAACAAAAGCATAGCCTTTTCCTCGAATGAGGAGTTTTCCTGCTACATTCAATTGAGAAAATACCTCTTTTTTGTATTTGATTTAACATTCCCTATGTCCACTGAAAATGCTTAGGTGGTGGGCTTAAAGCCGCAGTGTTCTCTATTGAAAAGGGGTTGTAATAACTGGATCGGGGCAGGAAATATCCAAGGCTGTGCTTCCTGCCGTCACTGGCTGCAGCGATTATACTGATTGGAGCTCTGAAACTCCACACTGGGGAAAGGGGCTGAAACTGGGAACATCCCCTGATTTTGCAAGGCCTGGGGCTGACCCCCTTGCAGGTACCCGAGTTGGGGTCACCCACTGCATCAAAATTAAAGCGACAATCTCTGGCCCAATGATTTCCCCTCTTACACAGGGGACAGGGCCTGGGAGGTGCAAATCTGGCTCTGCAATCTCTGGCCCAGTGGTTTCCCTTCTTACACCTGGGACAGGGCCCAGGATGTGCTCTCACAGTAGCACGGCTTGGGGGTGCATTGCAATCTTTACGAAAGTGGCCTGGTTTTCAACAATTAAAACATCTTTTCTGAGCTTGTCTCTGTAAGGCATAGACCTGTGCCTTATGTTTAACAGAACCAACATTCCAGCACGCTTTTAAGTATCCAAATATGTTTTCTTTCTCCTTAAGAGGGCCCAGAATGACCTGGTAGCCCTCATTAGCATTTTCAAAGGCCAATAGTTTAGTCAACAGCTCCTGAGTTGCCTTATCTATCCTTAACCTGCATTTCAATACACATAATGGAAACTTTTATAATAATGGACTGTGTTGTTATTGACTCCTGTGTTGGAGGAAGAGGAGTGAATATGATAATGAAGGCTTTCTTAGAATTTTAGAATACTGACATTGTTATGTTCATTGTCTAGTCAGCTCTGGCTAGAAGAAACACGAGGCTAAGGAAGTCAGCCTTTTTTTTTTTTCCTTTTTGGGTCACACCCAGCGATGCACAGGGGTCACTCGTGGCTCTGCACTCAGGAATTACTCCTGGCGGTGCTCAGGGGACCATATATAGGATGCTGGGAATCGAACCTAGGTAGGCCGCGTGCAAGGCAAATGCCCTACCTGCTGTGCTATCGTTCCAGCCCCAGCCTTTTCCTTTCTGCTGAAGAGTTCAAGTCCTGAGAGATATGTGATGTGGTTAAGGTTATCTAACCACTTAGTGGCCAACCTCCATGGTTTTATGATGCTCAGTTGTAGTTGATTTTCTCTAGATCCATTTTTATCACATCACTTCACAAAATGATACAGACTTTACGAGGGTGCTTTTAAACTATAAGGACGGGAAACTATTATGCAGTTTAATTCTTCACTCTTGAAAATGTTGACTTTTCATCACATCAAAATTAGAGATAACTTTTGAGTACACAAAACTCCAAACTTAAAAATTGACTGGTTTTACTAAGTATCCTGAGCAGCCATTAGCAAAAAAAATGAAGTACTCCATTCCCCATCCCTCAAGTACTACTTTTTATATTTATTTTAAGTATTCTTAAGAGAAACAATTTAAAGGACATTACTAAACAAATTTAGGGTTTGAACATATTTAATCAAAAAAAGACTTTCAAGACTTCCATTTTCCTAATCCAGTTGAATCCATAATGTCCAATAAATTGTCATACTATAATGAGTTTTAATAGTTTGTTTCTGACATTTAATTGGGAATATGCATGTAGATAGAGTACATTGAAAAATATGCACAATAGAGACATATTTTGGAAAAAGCTAACTCAGTATTTCAATTGCCCATATATTTCATTTTGAATTTTTATAGTCCTAATAGAATAATTACAGCTTTGCTTTTGTAGTCTAAGAGATTAACTGTTGTTCACTTTTATTACCTTCAGTTTTTATCTTGCATTAGTGGAAATGAAAAGGTACATATAAAATTAAATTAACTTTGATGAAAATAGAAAGCCATTTTAATCCTAAACCCATTTCTTTAAAAAATTTTTTTTACTGTCTAGCTTTTTTTTTACATATTACATTTTAAATATATCTTAGAATGATGGGTGTTTACCCTTATTAGTAAGATTTTTCTTTATCAGTTGAATCATTGTATACTGAATTGTGTGTAACCATTTTATTCTTATTATTTTTATTTTTCTAGATAAATTGTCTGTAGCACTATAGCACTGTCATCCCATTGCTCATCGATTTGCTCGAGCGGGCACCAGTAATGTCTCCATTGTGAGACTTGTTATTGTTTTTGGCATATTGAATACACCACGGGTAGCTTGCTAGGCTCTGCTGTGAGGGCGGGATACTCTCGGTAGCTTGTTGAGCTTGTTGAGAGGGATGGAGGAATCAAAACCCTGGTCGGCCTCATGCAAGGCAGACACCCTACCCTCTGTGCTATTGCTCCAGTAGAATTTAAAATTAATTATGGAGTGTCTATAAGAGTGGTGTGGTTGTATTTTTGAGTTACCAAAAGCAGAAACCCCGAAATGAAAAGCCTCCAATTTTTATTTTCTAATTTCTTAGAGCATACTCTTATCTTGTATTGACTCTATTCTGATCTTGATACTGACTGGCTTATTTTTTCTCTTACATCTCCTTTGCGGTTTTGGCTTTCTCTCTTGTTGACTTAGCTTTCTTACATATTTTTTGCCTTTGAATTTTATCTCCATACTTTATCCCCAGTTTTATATCCCATCTCCTGTCAGAGGTCTCTAGCCAGGTAGCTAAGCTGTCACAGAGGTGTTTGTAAGAGAAAGTCACAGGTATAAAAGCATAACTGTCTCCCTCCTGCAGCAGAGGTGATGTGTCCACAGAAGATTTCTGCACTAAAGACCGTTACCTGGGACACAGGAGGAGAGGTGGATGTTTCTTGCTTAGTCCTATGAATTTGAGCAAGTGAAAGTTATGATGGTGGCTTTTGTAAAAACAGTAGTGGATTTGTATTTCTTCACGAAGAAGGACATGCTATTGAGGATGCTATGATGGTGATTCTGCTACTGATGTGGAAGTTCTCCTATTACTAGTCACTTCTCTAACCTAGTCTCACATTGGCCTTGCTGGAGTGTGGAACTGGATTTGAGGGAAGAAACATCTGGGAGGGTGAATTAAAACAATTTACAGATTGACTTAAAGCTTTGGGAGATGACCTGTCGCTTAACATTTTTAAGAGGCAACAATTCTTTATTAGTTCTTTCTGTTTCCTCTTAGGTCTTAAAATAAGAAGGAAAAGTTGAGCCTAATTTGATCTTTTGATAATAATATAGTCAGTTTAGCCATAAATGTGGGAAACTTGTCATCACAGCCATAGTATACTTATAATTATTATTTTCACTGTTAATAATGTTTGTTATAAAAGCAAAATGACAAATAGATGAAAATAAAATCCCTTAATGGTACTTATGCTTCATTTTAAATTTATGTTTATGCCTTTGTAATTTGATGTAAATTAGATCAAATAATACATGCTTGTTATTTATGATGCAGCATATGAATAATAGGGCTTTTTCAGCAGTAGAATCCTATTACGGAGTTGTACACACTTGGTTTTGGCCCTTGTGCACACTTTGGTTGTGGTGCTCACACTGAGTGGGGTGTTGACATATGTGGATGCTGTACTTGTACACTTTAGCTGGTGCATCACACTCTATTGTTGGATGCCAGCAATCTCACACTTCTGGTTTTGCCCCAGAAATCACAAGTCACAGTGCCCCTGGGGTCATAGTGGGCATGTGTGGTAGTGCAGGCTGAGCCAAATGCCCAGGCCCCTGGTACCTCTTTATTTTCAGCAGTGTAGAAATGTAAAGTTAACTGATAAAGTTTGAAGGATTCTTTGTAATAACGGTGTAATGTTCCTTGGTTTGTGTAGGTATATTCTATAATTCACCTACTATACTACACAGACACACATAGCAGTCTCTGTAAAAATGTCCATATGTACTGATAATTTTGTTTTTTTGTGGGATAAATTTCAAAATGAAAGGGCTAATAGAAGAATATGAACATTTGCCATTTTAATAGATACTGAAAATTTACTTTCCAGAAGCTGGTATAATGAAAATAACCTACCTGCTTTCCATGACTTCCTGATAAGTGAGTTTTCATTTCTCAGTTGGTGGGTGAGAAGGGATACCTTATGCACTCTTTTTCTCTTTTTTTCTGCTGCCACAAATAATACACAAGGACTTAACGACTTTTTTTTTTTTGGCTAATTTAACAGCTTCGGTGACATGTATTTTTTAAATTTTCCTTTTTATTAGTGAGACAATAATAGTTTAGATATGAATACTTAATTAGTCACATGAGTTACAAACACCTTTTCCTAAAATATTGCTGTTCTCTGTTTAGGTTTTTTACATATGTAATTGCAAAGTTTCTTGTAATCTAATAACCATGTTTTTCTTCTACAGTTTTTGCAAGCATCACTTAAGTAGGAAATGTTGTTCCTACTGAGATAAAATAGCACCTTAAATATTAAATTTATATTTAATATTGGGCTCAATATCTCTTTTATTGTTGTTTATTTTCCTGAGCTAATGATCTGTTCTTATACAATCCTATTGGTTTTATATTAGGAGAACTGGAAATACTTTTTTAAAAAAGCTGGTAAGATGATCTCCCTTGCTGTTTTTTAAAAATAAATTTTTTTTTTTTCTTTTTGGGTCACACCCAGCGATGCGCAGGGGTTACTCCTGGCTCTGTACTCAGGAATCACTCCTGGCGGTGCTCAGGGGACTATACGGGATGTGGGATGCTGGGAATCGAACCCGGGTTGGTCACGTGCAAGGCAAATGCCCTATACGCTGTGCCATCGCTCCAGCCCCTTGTTCTTCCTTTTTATACATTAATATTTTTGGCGCAGCTTTTTGTCTTATTGTGTTCTTTGTTAGTCACAAAGATTGTCCCAGGAACCCTTATGCAGTGAACGCCTTTCTTTTGGGGCGGGCAGTTATTCATGGATCACATTGGTTCTCCTGTGGTCAGTGTTTTGTTCGTCCCCTGTCAGGCGTGTGAGAGGTGCTCACTTGCCTTAATGTTGGGATGGAGGTGATCAGAAATACCTTCAGACTTCTACCACCGGGCTAGGACTAGTGTAACTGTTTGGCCTTGACTTTGCATTTAGTGGCCTTGTTGCTTTAAATTCCCCCTGGCTTTACAAATTTTGTACTTCCATATGTCTGTCATGGTTCACTTTGTTATTATTTGTGCCCCTTCATGTGGATAGTGTTTTTGCTATTCTTCCAACATATATTCTACTGTGTTACTTTAGGTCCTTTCTGTGTATAGCTATATTAGATGTTGTGTGCTGTCATTTGTGTAACATTCATGTTTCTGTTTTTATTGTTTTATTTCCTGCTTTTTGCTTATTGGTTTTTGTTGTTAATATTTTGTATTAACAATTTAGAATGTAGATAGCATATTTTGATTATAATCCTGCCTGAATTCTAAGCTTTTGAATAGTATTCAAATGCTTTTTCCTTTCTCACTTTCAGAAACATTATTCCCAGGAGCTATAAAAGATGATGAAATAAGCTCGTTTACATATCATCGAAATCCTCCCTGCTCCAAATTTATTATACTTTGTCATTTTTATGACCCAGAATTTATCATAGTTAGGTTTTATTCATGCTTTATAACATGTCAGTGATTTTTTTAAAAAGTCCTAGTTTTTTAGCTTTAGCTTTGAACTTTATTGCCATTTTTTCATAGTTTTTATCTCATACTGTTTTATAATTCTTACAGAAATATATTTTCTGCAGATTTTGAAAGCAATGTATTAATTTTAGAAAGTATAAAGGAGAAACTGTACTTTCATTGAAAGTTGTATTAACAATTTATGTTGTCTTTTTCCTCATTATGACTATAATTAAACTTTAAGTCATCACATATATTTGTATATAGCAGCACTGAGGGCTCACTCTTGACTCTGTGATCAGGGGTTACTCCTGGGTCTATGTAGTGCTAGGATTGAATTAGGATGTCAGTATGTAAAGGCAAGCACTATCTCTCTGGCCCTGTTGTATGGTTGTTTTTCCCCTTATAGTTCTATCCAAAATCTTGTAAACTTGTTAAATACCATCTATGTGAGGTATGAATCTATTTTTTTTTCTAAATGTGCTTTTCCATTTTGGAATAATTTTAGAATAACAGAAAAGTTGCAAAGTTAGCTCCCTATGCCTCGTACCTCATTTTACCTATTGCTAATATCTTAGATTACCTTGGTATCTTTGTCACAACTAAGATGCAGACATTACTGCATTACTATCACCTGAACTCCACATTTTACTTAAATTTCATTAGTTTTCCCTCTAATGTCCTCTTTATCATCTAGGATCCCATCCAGGATGCCATAACTTTAAGTTGTCATAGTTTCTTACTCTTCTAATCTGTGACAGTGTCTTACTCAGTCTTTTTAAAAACATTATGCTGAGAGTTTTGAGGATTACTGGCCATGTGCTTTGTTGCATAATGCAAAAATAACAAAATCTTTAGTGTGAGTTTGTTTTTCTAATAGTCAAACTGGGGTTGTGTCCACTTCTGCTTATGAGTATTTTATATTTTGGGTTAGAATGCACTGCTGCTTCGTAAATTTTGTTGCCAGAATTACTGCAATTCTGGCCACTCATTCTTTGATGTTGGCTCCTTTGTGTTACTTTGCCTATGGCTCAGTCCTTTTGGCTTTGCTTTGTGTTTTTTTTTTTTTTTAAGCAGTACAGAATGCTCCAGGCTTGTCTTCTGAATTCCTTACCCCAACTTTAGAGACAGAATCTATTTCCCCAGAGTCCTAGTTTTCAATGTTATTGAAGATTGGCCTGTAGAAACAAAGTTTTGTGTGCTGGGGGTGTGCGGTGCTGTCTGTGCTAACAGAGCTAGGAGATTCTGTTTGTGTGTGTGCGTGGAAGTACCCATATGTTGGTAACTTCCTTTGTGACTGTTTATCTGTTGTTAAGCTAAACTTGCCTTCACACGGACATTGCTGACTGTAATCCAGTTCCACTGGATTTGTACTAACCTCCCTGCCCTTGTTTGCTTCATTCTTTTGCTTATTTGTTCAACTCCAGTATCCATGCAGAGTGTTTCAGAATTAACTCATATTCCTGTGAAAACTGTCTTCACCAAGTAGTGTCATTTTTATAAATAGTTCTATTTATCTTTAATCGAGTTTCTGTTGAAAAGCACTATCTTCCAGAGTTGATTTTATCAGACTTTTTTTTGCCAGTTTTGCTTTGGATGCAAAGAGACCCTCCTGGATACAAAGATCGTATATATATATATATATATATATATATATATGTATATATATATGTATACATATGTTATAGAGCTATGATATACAGCTATGATATAAATAGGTAACATCATAGGAAAATTATAGATATAAATATAAAATATATGACATTGTATTATTAGATATTTTTTGCTTTGTTTCAGCCTTACATCTAAATAATGTACAGTTCATTTTGTTACTAGGTATGAAGTAAAACTGTATACACACATATGCACACATCTGTATTCATGGTCTAAACTTTTATCCTCTTTATATTTTAAATCTTTAATTAGATTTTCTTTTTTCTTAACTCTTTTTTTTATGTTTTAGGTGTTCTATAACACCATATTTTCAGCATCTGGTAGATATGCCTTACTTTTGAACACTTGTGTTAATTAATGTGGGGAGGTTGGCAGTGGGCCAACACCCAGCAATACTAGGAATTATTCCTTGTCCTGTCCTTGGGAATGGCCCTGGGTGGTACTCAGGGACCCATATCTGGTGCTGGGGATTGAACTGAGATTGCCATGTACAAGCCAAGTACCTTAGTCCCTGCTGGTGAATCACTAGCTCCATTACTTTTAAAAATCAATTGTTATTATTTTCTTTATTTCAGAAATATTTTAGTGGATAAACCAAATGACCAGTCTTCAAGGTGGTCTTCAGAGAGCAACTATCCACCCCAGGTAAGGTTATGTGAAATTCCTGATATAATTTAAGAAGTCAAAATTTTGATAGCCATTTGATTTATATTAGTTGTCTGGAATCCACCAATAGCTTTTCATTATTTGAAATCATGAAGTAAAATTTTATTTTCTCTGCCAGAAATTTGCAAAAAGTCTTAGTTGTATAGGAAAATGCAGTGTGGGATTTGATGAAAATCAGACTTCTACTGTAAGAATGTCTGAAATAAATTCTTGTTTTCTCTTGATTACTAATGATGCAGAACTAAGTTTCCTATTATCTTTTGTGGATATGTTAACTAAAAAGATCTGCTATCAGGCTGTTACTGTTCTGAGCATTCACTGACCTGAGAACTGACTGGTCTGAGCAGTCCTGGCTTCTGCTGCACTTACGACAGACTCAGTATGTAAATGTTTGTTTTCTTTTAGCCTCCCAGCAGTCCCAAGGAGGCCTGTGGCCCAGCTCTAATCCTTCTGACTGCTGGCCGGGCGGACCAGTGCTCAGACCAGGCAGTGTGGCGTTGCTCATGTGCATAGGTCACCAGGGCCACACCCAGTGATGCAGAGGGACCACCAGAGTTGTGCCTGGTGGTGCTCTTGGTCCATGGGGAGCTGGGGATCAAAAACTTGGGCCTAACTCAGGCAAGCCATGAACTCTTGGCTCCAGCCCCTTATGCTGTCTCACCAGCCTTTGTTCTCAAAGTGTTGTAGAAAGTGTTGGTGCATTGATCTTCAACAGTTGTTCGATGACTGCCTTTAGGGAAAAACAGTGTACTGGATAAAGTCTTTTCTTAGCAAATGGCATCTGAGGTCATTTAAATGTAAAACTGTTACTCATTTATATGTTTGAAGCATCAGCAGTTATTGTGTCCATATATTTGAGAAACTTAATGGTCTGCTAGGTAAACAGATGGGTAAACATAACATTTTTTATTCTAGTATAATTCTTGGAACCCTTGTCTTGGTATTTATTTTCCTTTATATTGGTTTTTGACTGCATACCATTTTGGAACACCTGGTATTTTAAATGTTTTATTACAAAATATGCCTGAGACTTAAACACATCTACTTACTCATTAACCACCTTTAGAAATAGAAAATACCTAAAATCCTTTGTAGCCTTCAGTTGAACCTCATCTTGTATTTGTACTTTCATCCCACCAAAAAAACTATTATTTCAGATTTTGTTAAATGTTTTCTCACAGTATTATTTATGTATATGTTACAAGTACTCAGTTTTAAATTTAAGTTTTTTTTTTTAGATTTTAATTTTAATTTAATTTTATTTGTTTTCATTGAATCACCGTGAGAACGGTTATAAAGCTTTCAGGTTAAGTCTCGGTCATACAATGATCAAACACCCATCCCTTCAGTGCACATGTTCCACCACCAAGATCCCCAGTATATACCCCACATCCCACCCCTCCCCCTGCCTGTGTGGCAGATGATTTCCACTTTACTTTCTCTCTACTTTGAATACATTCAAGTTTTCGACAGAAGATCCACCATTATTATTTGGAATTTTCCCCCAACAATCAGACCTGCCAAAAAGGCATGATTAGATAATTTGTTTTCTATTGCTGATAATGAAGAGCATATGATGTTGTGTGGCCGCTATTGCAGCTGTGTAATTTTGGATTTCTCGTATTTCAGCAATTAAGTCCGGAGGGATTTCTGCCAAAAGCCGCTGGGTTCCGAGATTGGTTTGTGTAGGCCCCGAGAGCGTCTTGTCACTGCCAACTTGTACCTCTGTCTGATAGGCTCTGAAAGATGGCGGTCACCATGCTGCCGCAGAGGGGAAAAGGAGGAAGGGACAGTGCCCTTTCCCACCCGGGGTGGCACGGAACTGTAGTTTAATTCACAGTCCAGGAGCATTTCTGCCAAAAGCTGCAGGGTTCCAAGATTCCAAGATTGGTTTGTGTGTCTCTGGGATCACGGCTGTTCAGGAGCTGGCAGAGCCCTTTGTGGGCAGCAACTCGGGGCTCATCAGGGCGGGGAAAGGCTTAAATTTTAACTGGTTTTGACTTTAGATTAATATGACATAAATTGAATCAATTTCTGTGACTGTTTATCTTTTTGTGTAATATTTGACTTTTTAATTTTGCTGTGAATAATCCGAGTTGATTTTCAATTCCATATAATATCCCAGAATGGGAATATACTAAAATGTGTTCATAAAAGCAGGCTTTAACCTTTTCGTTTGTTCATTTGTTTTTTAACCTTTTATTTGTTATTACTAGCTGGCTGCCATAAACATTTTTATTCTATGTCTATTGGCCCATCTATACTTGTACTTACTATAGGGAATATACCTTGGATTAGAATTGCTGAGTCATAGATTAATAGTCATTCATACTTCATTTGATAAGGTAGATCTGTTGTTCTTAAACTTCCCGTTAGTTTCTACTCTGATTGCAGTGTATGAAAGTTGCTGTGCATTGCATTCTCACAATTTCTGTGGCTTATTTTTATATTTTTCTAGTCTAGTAGATCTTTTAATCTAACTTAAGGTGGTTTTAATTGCTTTTTTATTTAATATTCAAACCTCTGTATATGTTTATGGACTTGCATTGTTTTCTTCTGTCTCTCCCCAACTCTACATATTCATTGAAACCCAATGTATTATGTTTTTTAATTTTTTCTTATATTAACATTTTTATATTTTAAATTGAGCTCTCATTGGGGGCGCTATTTTATTTTATTTTTGATGTTTTTAATTTGAGCCACACCTGGCCGTGCTCAGACTTACTCTAGGCTCTGTTCTCAGGGATTATCCTGGTGGTATCTGGGGGATCATTATTTGGTGCTAGGGATTGAACCCTGGCTGGTCGCTTGAAAGGCACGTGCCTTATTTGCCATACTATTTCTCTAATCCTAAGTTATTTATTTATTCTTCCTGTTATAACAAATTGTAAAAACCTCCTTACTCTGAAATTCCCTTTATTATAAAACAAAATTTGAATGTAATAGATGTTAATATTTTTTCTTTGCTTATTAAATATTTATAATACACATACAGTGTCTAACTTTAGGTATTTTTTTTAAAAGCACCTGGGCTGGAGAGAGTACAGGAGGTAAGGTACTTGTCTTGCATGCAGTGGACCCCAGTTCAAATGCTCACCACCAGATATGGTCCCCAAACACTGTTGAGAGAAAGCCCTGAGTTCTAGAGTAGCAGTTACCAAAATTTTTAAACGTATGAAACTAATTCATGTGGAAATTGAAACATGGAATCTATTTTTCTTAAGTTTAATTACAACCCAGGGTTTCCACACATAGTCTCTCAAAATATAGTAATCATACCATAAAAAAATATAATCATTCCAGTTGTTACTTAGTTTTGTAAGGTGAGTGTATGTGATGGAATACAGATAGCCTTAGTGTATAGATATATAGCAAGTAATATTCTTCTGGAGTTCAGAGTCAGGTTATAGTATTTATTTCTAATTCTTGTTCTGAAAGTTACTAACAGTTGATGAGAGAGAACATATGCACACGTACATACGGTTTATGAAAACTTGAACCCTAAATTGCTTTATTCTCATTCTTCACCTTTACATTTTTTATTTCTTTTAATATGACATGCAATTATTTGATGTAAGAATAATTGCATACCATTCTCTTCTTTACCTAATGTCCCTGTTTTCCTAGCAAACCTTTGATCTTTCAGTATCACAGCTTAGTTCCCTTGAATAACGGTTAGTGGAGACAGTGTGAGCCCTAGTGACAAAGGTAACATCTCCTGAAAGGATGAATCGTTTCTCTGCAGAAAAAACTTTAGATTGGGTTTCAGATCCTTTTCCCCATTAGGTCCCCTCCTAACACTGTTTCCTTTCCGGTGGTCACCTGTCCTATCAACTGTCCTAGTCTAGTGCTGTAGCACCAGTACCACCTCCCCCGACCCCTATGTCTCCCTTTCTCTCCCACTGCCCACCCCCCACCCCACTAATGAAATTTCCACATGTGACCCCTTGGAATATCTGATTTTTAGGGGGTTGAGAAACACTGCAGATCACTAACAGAAACACTTAAAACTAAAATCACACTGGGAGGGGTCCCAGGTAATTGAGAATTTAAGTACCAAATGTGGATACGACCATCATAAGGATAAAGAGTAACAGATGAATTTTCTTCAGTTATTATCCTCTACTCAGTACCAATGTAATTCAGCCCATAACCCATGGCCACTCACACCCCCATCTCTGGAAGTTAGAATTTTTTTTCTGTTTTAGGGGCCGGGAGTTTCAGTACAGCAGGGGTTGTGGGAGTTTGGGACCACTTCCCTTGTACATAGCTGACCCGGTTTCAATCCCAAGCACCACCTATGGTCTCGAGAACCACACCAGAAATGATCCCTGAGTGCAGAGTCAGGAGTAAAACCTGAGCACTACTGGGCATGGCCTTACCCTCTCTCCTCCCCATTTTTTAAAATTAAAGGGGGGAAAAAAAAGAAGTTCCTTTTATACTTGGGTATAAGGAGTATGTGAGCCTAAACAGTTTTTGTGTAGTGCTCAGAGCTTTGACTTTGGGGTCAGTGAATCATAGGAATGCTTTTCACAGCAAATAGTTAGAGGTCCCATTGCAGTACAGTGGTTTGAACCAACAGGATCACATACTTGAAAGCTGGAGCGGGTCAGTTGCTGGTGAAAGTTGAGTGATTCACAGATGGCGACGCTGAGAGTCTCTTGATCTTTTTTCTTTCAGCACAGCAGTGGTGGTTGAGGCTGTAACTGTTGACATAAGTAAGAGGTAGCATTTGTTCCAGAAATCAAGAGGATCCCACAGCAAGCTTTTGCTTGCATCTCCTTGATCAGAATTTTGTCCTGTATCTGCCTTTAGTTGTAGGATAGCAAGGAAGACTGGGTTGAGAGTGGAGTTGGGTCCGCCACATAGTGTCAACTAGAGTTTGGTTTGGTTTTTAATCTCAACTCTCCCATTTGTAAAATTAGTCAAGTTTTTAATCTCAGCTCTGCCATTTGTAAAATATCTTCATTTATAAAATTTGAATAAGAGGATCCTTATTAAGATAACTGCTCCTATTTCTCCTGCTTCTGCTAAAAAAATGCACGTAAACATTGAACATGTGCCACACAGGGGAATTAAGTGTTCTCATGGTATTAGCTCTGATTTCATCATCACAGTTTTTCATGTGACATAACATAAAATTTAGAATTTTCAGGCAGTTAAATGGCATTTAGTATACATAAATTATTGTACAACTATTAATTTCTCTGTGGTTCCAAAACAGTTTTATTACTTAATAAGGAAATGTGGTATCTGCTACGTTAAGCAGTCTCTCATTTCTCCAGTAACCTAGATCCTAACAACCACTAACCTGCTTTCACATCTATAGACCTACCTGTTCTGAGTATTTCTTGTAAATAGCACCATACTATAAATGACCTTCTGAGTCTGATTTTTTTTCTCTTAGCATGTTTTTAAGATTCATCCACATTGTAGCACATATCAATACTCCACTACTTGTAATGACTGAATAATAGTCCATTGCATAGAAACACTGCATTTTATCTATTTACATTGATTTGCCTCTGAATTATTTCACCATTTGGCCTTTCTGACTAGTGTTGCTCTGAATATTTGAGGACTTTTTTAATTTGTTTTTATTTTTTTACTTCTATGGAGTAGATATCTAGGAATAGAACTTCTGGATCATTGACAGTTCTAAAGGTTATCCTTTTTGAGTACCTGCCAAACTATACGCTACATTGCTGAAACATTTTACAGTGTCAGTAGCAATGTGTGAGAGTTCTAGTTTTTCCATTTCCTTTGTCAACACTTGTTTATTTCTGGGTAAACAGACAAAAAAAAAAAACCCTTACTATTAGCATTTGGGTATGAAATTTTATTGTATTGTGCTTTTGACTTCCACTAATATCTTTTCATGTGCCTGATGAACCTATCTTCTTTCAAAAAAAGGCTGTTGAGGTCCTTTGCTAATTTTTAAATTAAGTTGTTGGTCTTTTTGTTGTTGACTATAAGAATGCTTTTTTAGGGCTGGAGCGATAGTACAGTGAGTAGGGTGTTTGCCTTGCACACGGTCTACCCAGGTTCGATTCCCAGCATCCCATATGGTTCCCTGAGCACTGCCAGGAGTAATTCCTGAGTACAGAGCCAGGAGTAATCCCTGTGCATCGCCAGGTGTGACCCGAAAAGGGGAAAAAAATGCTTTTTTATATATTCTGGATAGATTCACATATTCTGGATATATATATATCTAAACCTTTACCAGATATATTTGCAAATATTTTTCCCATTTTTCACTTTTTAAATAATGTCTTTTGATAAAAAGTGTTTTAATTTATGGGGCCGGTGTGATAGCACAGCGGGTAGGGTGTTTGCCTTGCACTTGGCCGACCCGGGTTTGATCCCCGGCATCCCATATGGTCCCCCAAGCACCGCCAGGAGTAATTCCTGAGTGCAAAGCCAGGAGTAACCCCTGAGCATTGCTGAATGTGACCCAAAAAGCAAAAAAAAAAAAAAAGTGTTTTAATTTTTATTTTTTAGTATTTGATTGTGATTATCTACACAATGGAATACTATGCAGCTGTTAGGAAAGATGAAATCATGAAGTTTGCATATAAGTGGATCAACATGGAGAGTATCATACTAAGTGAAATGAGTCAGTGAGAGAGGGACAGACTTAGAATGACTGCACTCATTCTTGGAATATAAAGTAACAGTATGGGAGATAATAAAGATAAGGGCCAGGAGGATCTCTCCATGGCTTGGAAGCTGGCCTCATGCTGGGGGAAAAGACAGCTGGGATGGAGAAGGGAACATCATTCATTAAGTGAATGATGCTTGGAGGGCTCGCTTGGATGTGTGCTGAAAGTAGACTATGGACCAAACGTGATGGCCACTTACTACCTGTATTGCAAACCATAAAACCATAACATCCAAAAGGAGAGAGAGAGTGAAAGGGAATGTGCCTGCCACAGAGTGGGAGGAGGGGAGGAAGGCTACTGGGAACATTGGTGGTGGAGAATGGGCACTGGTGGAGGGATGGGTTCTCGATCATCGTATGACGGAAACGCAATCATGAAAGTTTGTAAGTCTGTAACTATCTCATGTCGACACATTAAAAAAATTGTTTCAAAAGTGTTGTAATTTTAAAATTGTTCTAAAAGTGTTTATGGTTTATAATTTTTGTTTCTTTTACTTTTGGTGTCACATCTAAAAATCCATTGTCATATTCAAAGTAAAAAGAAAAAAAGTATTCTTATTTTTGTCCTAGAACTTTATAGAATTCTTAGAACATTTAGATTTTCAATCCTGAGATAATGATTTTTAGAAAGGTTTTTTTTAATTCACTTTGGGTTAATTTTTTTGTATAGTATGAAATAGGACTTCTGACATATCTTATTACCCCTATCACAGGTATTTCCCATTATTATCATGAAGCATGAAGTCTGACAACAAAATACTTTGGGATTTAGAAAAACATTTTATGACTATCTGTCATTTAGTCAGTAGTAATGTCATTCCATTTTTTAAAAACTGAAACAAGTCTGCAACATGCATTCTCTAATTAAAATAAGTCCATTTTATACAGTATATAGTAGGACAGTTTGAGTTACATTTAATATATCTATAGTAGGTGTGGACTTTAAAATAAAATTTTCAGGGGTGATTAGTAAATACCTTTCTAGATTTGTTACTGATCTTAAACATTGAGTTTTCTGTGGAAGTATGTCAGATTAGAATATGTGATGGTTGCTTTATTTTACCTAGTTTTGTCTGGACCCATCTGTGTATTGTTGGCAGCAGTAAAAACAAATCTCCCAATATGGACGGGACAGGGTAGACCTTAGGTGTTCTTCTGTTAACAGAACTTTCAGAAGTTGTATTTTAAATAGAGAATATAATTTGACTATTTTACTTTTTTTTTAGTACTTGATTTTGAAGCTTGAAAGGCCTGCAATAGTTCAGAATATCACATTTGGAAAGTATGAGAAAACTCATGTCTGCAACTTGAAGAAGTTTAAAGTCTTTGGTGGAATGAATGAGGAGAATATGACGGAACTATTGTCTAGGTGAGTTGTCACTGTGAAGAGGAAAGGGTTGTCTTCTAGACAAGCCACCATCATCTTTGTAGCCACAGCTGCATGGTCTGATTTTTTTTTTCCCCCCCAAGAAGGAAAATGTATTTCTGTTCTTAGATTGATAGTAGCTTATTTTAGTATTGTTGGTTCAGTTAGTCCTTTATTTGGTTTTGTTTTGTTTTGGGGCCAGACCTGTGCTAACTCCTGGATCTGAGCTTAGGGAGCTGATCACTCTTAGAGGCTTCAGGAAATCATATTGGGTGCAGGGGACTGAACTGAGGTTAGTTGCATGTAAGACAAGTGCCCTAGACTCTGTGTACTATCTCTATGGCCCCGTGTTAGTGAATTAGTTTAAAACCAGTAGATATTAATTATAGCTAGAAAAAAATTTGACCATCAAATATTAGTTGATATCAAAGAAGAAAGATAATTTTTCTCTTTTTTTCTACTTATTTTTTAATCTTGTTTTGAACTTCAGCAATACATTCATTAAAATCTTTGCTAAATATATTTTCAGTCTTATTTTTGAACTTTAGAAATATATTCAGCTTTCATTAAAACCTTTGCAGAACAAACACCTTTCTGGAATTTACAGTAAATTGGAGACTAAAAGAAAAATTATGTGACTGCACAGAGCAGCATGGTGCCTGCCACTAAGATGGAACTGTACTAAATTTGGATTTAACAGCATAGACCAGCAGCAGTGAAAGTGCTCGCTTGCCCCTTAGGTAATCAGACATCAGAAAGATAATGGATGACCAAATAGTGCCATAGAGTTTTAGAATACATTTGTGATGTCCCTTTTGCACAACAGATTTTACAAATAGATGTTACCCTATGTACTATTTTTTACTTAAATATTTCAGGACGTAAGACTTTTAAGAGGCAAGTGACTTTTCTGTTAATACTTTTCGTAGATTTTAATTGGAGAGATATAGCAAGAAGTTGTGTTTAAATTAGATGAATGCTTTTGAGTCTGTAGTGAAGTTATCTTTGAGATTGAATTGAGCCGTAAGAAAAACTGGCATCTTAATCAGAATTAGGTGACTTAATTCTTTAACAGATTTTAATATTTGACTCAACATGGTCAGCTACGAGTTAGTTATTTTATAATTTTCTATTTAGTAATTAAATGTTTTGGACTGGAGCGATATCACAGCGGGTAGGGCAGTTGCCTTGGACGGAACTGACCCGGGTTTGATTCCTCCTTTCCTCTCCGAGAGCCCGGCAAGCTACACAGGGTATCCCGCCCACAGGGCAGAGCCTGGCAAACTACCCGTGGTGTATTCGATGTGCCAAAAACAGTAACAATAAGTCTCACAATGGAGATGTTACTGGTGCCTGCTTGAGCAAATTGATGAACAACGGGATGACAGTGCTACAGTGCTAATTAAATGTTTTATTGTATTTAAAGATACATTAAAGCCTTTAAGTTGTCACATATTTGCATGCATGCATATTTGCATTCTTTTGTAATTTACCTGGAATATTTTTAATTTGCTGTTAAATAAATAAGACTATAGTTACAATGCAGTCAGTATGTTTTGAATTGTTTCTTTATGTTCATCTGCTGCTTTATATTGTCTTTGTCATATATTTTGAGCTCTGATTTGACTTGATAATCTAACAATTATTTAACCTGTATTTTAGTGTACTTATAAAATTGTGAGGTCAGACTTGAAAACTTTATTTTTTTTCCCACAGTGGATTAAAAAATGATTATAACAAAGAAACGTTCACTTTGAAGCATAAAATTGATGAACAGATGTTCCCTTGTCGATTCATTAAAATAGGTAAGATTTTCAGAAATCTGCCATAGAAATGAAGTCTATATTATCAGACAGCATTATGCCCTGTAAAGCAGATTTTATAGGACCCCTGTTTTGTTTTTTAATGGGAACACTTCCAGTTTCTCACTTAATACTAAGTCTACTTTTGGACTGCAAAGACAAAGATGAATAATTGTAGGAGGCCCCATGATGTCTCAGAACATAAAAAGATTTACTGTGTAAATCTTTGCAGAAAAGTTTTTGGACTCCTTAAATCTGTTACAACTGCAGATGTTTATTTCTTATTTTTCTCTGGGGCTTGAGGGAGGTTTGGAACACATCAGGGCTTGCTTTTGGCAGTGCTTGGGGGACCATACACAATGTAGGGGACAGAAGCCAGGGTCATTGTATGCAGGCCATGGTACCATCTCTCTGGTCCCCTGAGTACAATTATTTCCAGTGGAACCAAATATTTCTCCCTTGAAAGAGTCTTTAAAGATTTTATAAGATAAAGTGACTTTATCACCTTGATTGTTTTACGATAGGTTTACCAATTATTCTAAAGCTACAACTGACCCAATACAAGTGAATTCCTTCAGACTGCATTTTGGTTATTTTTTTTTTCTGTTCTTTCATATTCATTTTTTAAAGTGACAAAGTGTTTGCTAAACATTGTTAATTTTATGACTAATGTATTATAAAATATTTGAGAAATACTACTTAAGGTTTATAATTAGCAAATCTTTTATTTAAGGAAGTATTTTTCATGCCTCTTCGAAATTAATTTTTGAGGATTTTTGTTTTCCTTTGAGATTTTTTGTTTAGAAGACAGGATGTTTGTAGCTTGAGTCTTAATTCCCACCTCTGTTGGATATCCAAAAATTTATGTTAAAATTAGGATTAAATTCAATCCCAGTCTTTAAAGACTAACAATAAAAGCCAGAACCCCAGGTTTTGATTTGGGAGAAAAATCCCTCTTTCTGAAGCAGTGTACCTCATAGTCATTGTCAGTTTACTGTATGACCTGTTGATTTCATTACATCAGATTGAATTTCTGAAGTCTTCATAAAGACTGCCTATAAAGAAGCAGATAGTTGTTCCTTTTAAAAAGTTTTTTTTAAATTTTATTTTAGGCATCTTGGTTTACAGTACTGTTAATGGAAGGGTTCTTGCATAAGTCTTTCCAGCACCACACCCTCCATCTGAATGTCTGTTTCCCTGCACCATTGTACCCGGGACACGCTCTGTCCCGGTTCCTCCCATTCTTCCTCCCTGTGCTAGGCTTTCGGAAAAGCTAATTTTTCACTATTGCTATCTAGTGTGTTACTTTCTTCTCTAATTATAGTTTGTTATAGTAAATAAAAACCCATTTTTTTGTGAGAATGTAAACAAGCAAAGGTGGTTTTTTTTTGTTTTTATTTATTTGTTTGGGGGCAGTAGGCAGTAGTCAGAGCTTACTGGTGGCTCTGCCTCAGGGATCACTCCCTGTGGGGCTCAAGGAAACTTAGGTATCGCCTGGGATTGAACATGGGTCAGCCATGTGCCAGGCAAGCACCCTACCTGCTGAACTGTCACTCCAGCCACAAAGTTTCTTCTTAATTTTTAAATTACCCTTTTTTCCCCCTCTCCTTTGTCAATCCTAGTGTTAGAATGAATTTAATTTTGGTGGCTTACTTCTTTACTCCTGAGTAATTCTCTCCTCTGCATGCAGACTCCCCAGTTCCTAACAACTTTTGGAATAGCTTTTCCAGTTCTGTGATCCTAAATTTCAAATATGCAAGCAGTAAAAATACCTTACTATTTTATATTATAGATTATACTATATAACTTTAAAGTACTTATTTGACTTCTATTTGTATTAGTTATGTAAAGTGAAATGTTCTCATTTTCTGATTTATTTGTGCTTTTTTGGTATTTTTTTTTTATGGTCATTAGTTTTCTTTAAAGGAGACTGCTACTGAAGCTTCGATAGTCTTTAGTTCTCTAGTATTATTGATTACAGGACTTTGGATAAAAATCTGTGTAGAGTTTCTAGAGAGCAGTATAGCATGCATGGTATTTGCCTTGCATGATCCCAGTCTGAGTTCTGTCCATAGCACCATCAGGGATACATGTAGCCCCCCAGCTCTTCTGGGAGTGATCCCTAAGCACAGAGCCAGAAGTAAGTACTGAACTTGCCAGGTGTCCCCAAACAGATGTTTTAGGGAACTAAAATGTTTTTTTTCTTTTTCTTCTTAAAAATTCATGAGGGGCTGGCAGTACAGTTCAGGTAAACAGCACTCCATGCCTTTGTGTGTGGGAGACCCTGAGTTTAGTCTCTGGCATCGCTGCCCACTTCCAGTACTGCTGGGTGTGGCCCTGATGACACCAGTCTGCTTCCCCGTGCTGACGTGAGACCACATTGTCTAGTCCACATTGCCAGGCCTAGAGTCATCTGAGAGTGGTTCCTGTAAAGATATTTTTATAGATTAATTATACATTTAGCTGTATTACGACCAGAAATCCGACCTTGCCAGTCTCGCATGGGCACAGTGATGTATTTTACTTGACATTGTTTTGGTCCCCACCACCCCTTGTGCCACATCCCAGGCCCAGCACTACAAATGTTCGGGCTTAGGCAGACTGTTCGTTGGAGCGGATTCCAAATAATTTTAGGCAATTACTGACCTGTTTGATATTTATGATATTAACATTTAGATAACTTCCTCTCTCTTTTAAGAGATACAAATTGTTCTTTGTAGTATGTTTACTTTCTAGTCTTTTCCCAGCATTCTGTTAATAAATTTTCTTTGAAAGTAGTAGTGTGAAAGTAGAAATTAGTATTTTTATTCCTATGACTTTGTACATATCGAATGCAATTTTTGAGTGATGTGTAGCTCTCTTGGTAATTTAGTTCAGATTTATTTATTTGGTTTGGATGAATTGGTAGAATTCTTAAATAGAATTGTTAAAATTCCTAAAATGTGTTTGAGTTCTTCACATTTATATTTCAGTTATGTTTGAAAGATGTTTATCCAGAAAATTTTTTTTCTTAAGTAGTACAATTTCTAAATATAGTCAGCCTTCAATTAACGGTAATGTAGGAGAACTAAACATGACTAAATTAGTGTTAAGATGATCTCCAAATCGTATTCCGACATTTAGATATATTTTTCAATTACAATGAAAAATATCTATTTAAATGAATATAAACGTCGTCATTGAATTTGTTCACAAATTAGACAAGAAGAATAAATTAATTTTTTCCTTTAGCAGAGGCTAATTAATTTTTTTAATGAAGCAAAGTAATTTTATTTAAATTTACTTAAATAGGGGGGGGAGAGAGAGAAAGAGGGAAGGAGAAGGGAGGGGGAGAGGGTGTGGGAGAGGGAGAGGGAGAGATAGAGATAGATGTTCAAGAAAAATGATGTGCTTCTCCAGAACAGAAAATGCCTGGCAGAGGCTACTTTTAAATACACATGAGGTCTTCCTCCTTACCCCAGCCTCTAGATAGTGGAGCTGTATGACATCAGCGCTAATTCTCCAAACCCATTAGTATCCGCCTGAGATTATTACTCTACACACTTTTCATATTGAAGACAGTGGATGAAACCATCATACTTCAGTGACGTAATTCAGTCATATATTGCAGTCAACTAAATGAATTGACTAGTTCAAAATCCCATGTCATACTCCAATAGCACTATATGGTATAATTTGGATAACAGGGGTGTTATTATTAGCCCTTTGGTGTAAACAACTGAACAGAACAGTTCTTAGGTAACTCAGAAAATCTAAACCTCCAACATTAGTCCGCATAAGGAAACAAAGGAACTGAGCTTGCTATAGGAAAATCCTCAAGCCCATTAAAGCTCTCAAGCCTGGTTGATGAGGACCTGAAATTAACACTCACTACATTGACAGTTGAAATTAAGCAATCACTGGCCAGTGAAATTAAGCAACCTCTAGATGAGAAATTTTACCAACTCAAATAGGAGCTGATTCAGAGGATGACAGATTCCGAACAAGATGAACTGAAGGAACTAAGGAACACGATAACAAGTCATAGTATCAGAATTGCGCAGGTGTAGAACCATTTAAACAAATTTGATGACAAAGTGCAAGCCAGCATTATAAGGAATGAGAAAAAAAAAATACATAAAAACCAACACTAGAGTGGAAGAGAATGTAAGGTGCTTTATGGATAACAGCACAAGGAATAATCTGAATTATAGGAGTACTAGAAGGAGAGGAAAATGGGAAAGAGGAAGAACATGTGGTGGGAGAGAACCCCCACCCCACTCTGAGGGTGGCTGATGTACAGATTAAAGAGGCCTCAAGAGTACCAAGAAAAATAAACACCACCTAGACATAGAGTAATCAAAATGGCAAAATCTAAAGAAACTCCTTAAAGCTTCTAGAGAGAAGAGAAACCTTAAATATAAAGGAAACAACATAAGAATCACAGCAGATCTCTCATATGCAACAGTCAGTAGTGAAAAGAATGGAATGGCTTATTCAGATTTCACTTAAATAAAAAAAGCTTTCAACCTAGAGTCCATTACCCTGCAAATCTCTCATTTAGATGGGAGGGAAAGATAAAAGCATTCTCGGACAACAAGAGCTGACAGCATTTGCTGTGACTAAACTGGCCCTGAACGGAATACTGAAAGGCCATTTATATAAGCCAAACAGCCAATTATAGAAGTAACAACCCCACACAGTAAAATGACAAGACAGGCCTTAACTGCATTTGTCAATGAACTCAGCTGTCCCATCAAAAGACAGAGAATGGTGGAATGGATCAGGAAACAAAATCCATCTATCTAGTGATTGTAGGAAACACACCTAAAAATCACGGGATAGACAGGCTCAGAGTGAAAGGATAGACAACCGTCAAGACAGGACAAAGGTTAATAGGAAAAAGCTGGGACAGCCATACTTATATCAGACCAATCAGCATTCAGTCTAAATATAGAACTTAAAGAAGGGATGGACCCCACATATTGGGTAAGGGAACACTAGATCAAGCAGTGCTAACTTTAATTAGCATATATGTACCAAATGGTGAATCAGCAAAGTTTATAATGCTTTTGCTGACAAGTGAACATATGGATGGAAACACAATAGTAGTGGGGAACTTTAGCTCTTCACTATCACCGCTGGATTGATCAACCAGACAAAATGTCTCTAAAGACATAAGAGCACCAAGTGAAGAACTAGAAGAGCTGGAACAAGTGAATATATATAGGACCTTATATCCCAAAAAAACTGAACACACATTCTTATCTAGTGCACACGGAACATTCTCCCGGATAAATCATATATGAGGGCATAAGATGAACCTACATAAATTCATAAACATAAAATCCATACCAAGTATTCAATCAGAACACAATGCTAAAGAGAGAAATTAATCATAAAAAGAAGATGTAGAGAAACTCTTGCCATCTGGAGCCTGAACAGCATGCTACTAAACAATAGCTGGATTAAAGAGGAAATCAAAGAAGAGATTTTTAAAAATCGTTGGGACTAATGATAATGAAGAAGGAAATTATCAAAATCTGTGGGAATAGCAAAACCACACTTAGAGGGGAACTCATAACAATATAGGCCTACACTAGGAAAGAATAAGAGATAAAATCAACAACCGAAATGCACATCAGACATCAGGAGAACCAACAACAAATGAATCCAAAGTTCAGCAGAAGGAAGGAAGTAATAAAAACCAGAGCAGAAATCACTGGTACAGAAACCAAGAAAACAATACAAAAAAATCAACGGAACCAGAAGATGTTTTTTTTTCTTTTTTTTAAATTTTATTGAATCACTGTGAGATAGTTACAAGCTTTCATGTTTGGATTACAATCACACAATGATCAAGCACCCATCTCTCCTTCAATGCACATTCCCCACCACCAATATCCCAGGTATACCCTCCTTTCCTACCCTCCCCCTGCTTCCATAGCATACTCATTCCCCATACTCTCCACTTTTGGGCACTATGACTTGCAACACAGACACTGAGAGGTCATCATATTTGGTCCATTATCTACTTTCGGCACACATCTCCCATCCCAACTGATTCCTCCAGCCATCATGTTCTTAGTGATCCCTTCTCTATTCCATCTGCCTACTCCTCTCCGCTCATGAAGCAGGCTTCCAGCTATGGGGCAGTCCTCCTGCCCCTTGTATCTACTGTCCTTGGATGTTAGCCTCGTGATGTTATTCTATACTCCACAAATGAATACAGTCCTTCTATGTCTGTCCCTCTCTTTCTGACTCATTTCACTTGATACTCTAAAGCATGAGACTCTCCATGTCTATTCATTGATAAACAAATTTCATGACTTCATCTCCTAACAGCTGCATAGTATTCCATTGTGTAATGTACCAAAGTTCCTTTAACCAGTCATCTGTTCTAGGACACTTGCGTTGTTTCCAGATTTTGGCTGTTGTGAACAGTGCTGCAATGAACATCTAGGTACAGATGTCATTTCTATTATGCTTTTTTGCATCCTCGGGACATATACCCAGAAGTGGTATTGTGGGGTCATATGGAAGCTCAATTTCTAGTTTTTGAAGGACTGTCCATATTGTTTTCCAGAAAGGCTGGACCAGTTGGCATTCCCACCAACAGTGAAAGAGCGTCCCTTTTTCCCCACATCCATGCCAGCACTGGTTGCTTTTGTTCTTTTGAATGTGTGCCAGTCTCTGTGGTGTGAGATGATATCTCATTGTTGTTTAGATTTGCATCTCCCTGATGACTAGCGATGTGGAGCATTTTTTCATGTGCCTTTTGGCCTTTTGTATTTCTTTTTTGAGGAAACTTCTATTCATTTCTTTTTCCCATTTTTTGATGGGGTTGGAGGTTTTTTTTCTTGTACAATTCTACTAGTGTCTTGTATATCCTGGATATTAATCCCTTATCAGATAGATATTGGGTAAATATTCTTTCCCATTCTGTGGGCTCTTTCTGTATTTTGGTCACTGTTTCTTTTGAAGTACAGAAGCTTTTTAGTTTGATGTAGTCCTATTTGTTTATGTTTGCTTCCACATGCATGGTCAGTGCTGTTTCAACCTTAAAGATGCTTTTAGCAGAAGCTGGTTCTTCAAAATAGTAACTAAGCTCAAATAAATGGGATCAGAAATGAAAAGGGAGAAAATAGAAACGGAACCCTTAGAAATCCAAGACATAATGAGAGCTTATTGTGAAGACAGCTCAACTCTGTTAAGTTGGAGAACCTAGAAAAAATGACAGATTCTTAAAACATGCAATCTCCCAAAACTGAACAAAGAGGAAATAGGAAGCTATAACAGGCAAATCACAAGCAAGGAAACTGAAACAGATAAGTAAGAATCTCCCCAAAACAAAAGTACTGATCAAGACAGGTTTACTTGTGAGTTTTATTAAACCTTCAGAAAAGACTTTCAGCTGTTGATCCTTAAGCTCTTCCAAAATACTGAAGAAACAGAAATCCTTCCTAACACCTTCTACAAAGCTACCACTATACTGATACCCAAAGCAGAGACATTTCTAAAAAAGAAAACTTCAGACCAATCTCCTCAGTGAACATTGATGCCAAGAGTCACAACAGAATCTTAGCAAGCAAACCATCAAGGAATATACCCGATAACCTTTCAGTGATCTGTATTGCAAACCATAAAGCCCAAAAAAGAGGGGAAGGGGAGGGAAAGACAGAGAGAGACACACAGAGCGCACACCTCCCACGGGGTTGGGGGAAGCAGGAGGGACACTGGGGACATTGTTGGTGGGAAATGTACATTGCTGAACGAACAGCTGTTGGAACACTATATGACTCAATCATGAACAGCTTTGTAACTGTGTATCTCACTGATTCAATTGAATAAAATAAAAACAAAAATTTTAAATAAAAATATCTTAGCAAACCAAATCCAACAGTATATTTAAAAAACAAAAAACATGCACCATGATCAGGTGGGGTTTGCCCCAGGGTTGCAAGAATGGGTCACTACTGAAACCAATTACCTAATACACTGTTAAAGGAAAGATAAAAATCACATGATCATATCGAGGTAGAGAACGCTCTTGACAATATCCAGCATCCATTTATGATTAAAAAAATAAAAACCTCAACAAAATAGGAGTGGAAGGAACTTTCCTTAAGATAGGCCATAGCAAGCCCACAGCAATTCTTGTCATTATTATTATAATAATTATTATTTATTTGGGCCATACCTGGCAATGTTCAGGGGTTACTCCTGGCTTTTCACTCAGGAATTACTCCTGGAAGTGGTTAGGGGACCATATGAGATGCCAGGGATTGAGCCCTTTAAACTTAAAAATGCTTAAGAAAATAATAGAAGAGGGCTTTAAAAAAAATGAAAAAATATTCCATGTTCTTGGATAGCAATCAGTATTGTCAAAATGACCATCCTACCTAAACTAGTATATAGATTTAATGTATTCCTTATCCAAATTCAGAAGACATTATTCAAGGACTTAGAATAGTCCATAATACAGTTTGTATGGAATCATAAAAGACTCTGAATAGCCAAAATCATAGTGAAATAAGAAACTGGACAGTATCTCATTACCTTTCTTGAAACTCTGTTGCAGAGTCACAGTGACCAAAACAGCATGGTATTGTTACGAGGATAGACTTATGACCAGTGGGTCAGCATAGAATATCCAAGGACAAAACCTCACATATATGCTCAGCTAATTTTTGACAGAGGATCTGAGAGAATGAAATGGGAGTAAAGACAGCCTCTTCAACAAATGATGCTGGCAAAACTGGATAGCCATGTGTGAAAAATTAAAACTGGATCTGTAAATCACAGAACACATAAAAGTCATTTCAAAGTGCATCAAAGACTTTGAGGTCAGACCAGAATCTATTCAGTATGTTGAGGGAAGTATAGGCAGAACACTCCAAGATCGGAACCTCAACGGTTCCTTCAGAGATGCAGTGCTACTGGCAAATGTGACAGAATCAAAGGGAAACAAGTGGGACTACGGCAAATTATGGAGTGTCTGCATGGTAAAAGAAATGTGGACTAAAATTGAAAGACAGCTGAAGGGGAGGAAAAACTTTGTGGTCAGTGCATCAGATAAAGGGATGATATCCGGGATATATAAAGCCTGACAAAGATCAGAAACAAAACCAAAAAAATCCAAAAACCCCATCAAAAAATGGAAAGGGGAAATAAACAAGGACTTCTCAGTGGCCAAGAAGCACATGAAAAAGATGCTCAGCATCACTTATTAGGGAAATCCAAATCAAGACAACAATGAGATGCCATCTCACACCAGTTCTAATGGTGCATATCAAAAATACAGGAACAGTCTCTTTTGGCGGGATGTGGTGAAAAAGGAACTTCATCCAGTGCTGGTGGGAATGTTGTCTGTTTTATCCACCAACTATGAAAAACAGTATGGAGATTCTCAGTAAACTTAAAATTAAGCTGCTCTATGACCTCAATTGTACTTTTGGGTATCTACCCCAGAATAGAAAAGAAATTCATTCAAAAGGATGCATGGACACCATTATTCATTGCTGCCCTCAGTGCAGTAGCTAAGATTTTGAATCTACCTACCTAGATGTCCATCAACAAATAGTAGAGCGTGAAGATGTGGTGTGCATACACAATGGAATACCATGCAACTGTAAGGAATGATGAAATCATGCAGTTCGCTGCAACATGGATGGAACTGGAAGGTGTATTGATGCAGTAAGCCAAGAGAAGGACAGATGCAGGATGATATCACTTAAATGTGGCATTTAGAGTAACTAGATGAGGAATTGCAGTGTTTTAAAGGCAGGAATGCCTAAATCACTCTTGGCTCCAGAATCTATGGAGGAGAAGGAAAGAAATAGAATGAAGGGGAAAGGGAGAAGAGAGAGATGAGAAGCAACAGGGGCAGAGGTCAAGAGGATTCACTTGCATCTGTGGTGCTAAAGAATGATAGAACTAAATAGCGAAACCACAGAGTCAACGACACTGAAGTCAAGAGACCCAGACTTTAATAAACCAAACTTAAAGATGCCTGTCGAGATGGCCAACTGGCTCTGAGGGGTGAGGGGTAGGAGAGGGAATCTGGGAACTCTGCAGGAAAGTTGACCCTGGTAACAGATTTGGTGATTGAACATTGTATGTCAAAAACCCAATTATGGGGGGCCCGAGCAGTAGTACAGCTGGTAGGACATTTGCCATGCATGTGGCCAGCCCAGATTTTATTTCCCTGCATCCCATATGGTCCCCTGAGCACTTCCAGGAGTAATTCCTGAATGCAAACCAGGAATAACCCCTGAACATTGCTAGGTATGATTCCCCACCCCCCATATAAAGCAAAAAAAAAAAAAACCAATTATGAATAACTTTGTAAGTCATGGTGCTTTAATAAATATGTGTGTGAGTGATATATAAGTGGGGCGTGGGTGTGGGTGGGTGGGTGGGTGGACTGGGAAGAAAGCATAGGGTTAAGGGGAATGAACTTTGCATGAACCTGACTGTCAGAAGTCTGAAGATTGAAGTCTCATATTTTGTAATGTTGTTTTATTTCCTTAGTTTTTTGAAGTCCTGAGGAATAGTTTCACTTCTTTACTCAGTTATCAATATTAACAAGCAAAACTCATTTCATTCGAGACATAAATTTACTTTTGAATTTTTGTATAGGACTTTGTAGGGTTTATTTAGTCGCTTCCTGAATTTGATGGAGAATGAGTTACATTTTTACATTCTTTTACCTCTAAAGTATTTAGAATTTCCTTCAGTTATCAACATTGGGAACAACTTTTAATAGTTGTAAGTTATAACAGTTTCCGTGGCTTGTCATTTGTTACAAATTATTCTTCATCATATTCCAATATAGCAAATTCATATCTTTGAAGTTATAATTATTAGATCTGTTTCTAGATCTTATTGAATGTTAATAAAAAGCATATGAATTTTTTAAATTTCATTTTGGAGCCACACCCACCAGTGTTCAGGAGTTGCTCCTGGCTCCCCATTCAGAAATTACTCTTGGTGGTGCTCAGGGAACTGTATGGGATGCTGGGGATTGAAACCGGACGGGCTGTGTACAACGTAACAAGAGCCTTACGCACTGTAATCTTGCTCCAGCCTATATCACGCTTTTGTTTATTGTTTTTATAATTATATTTTAGTGCAATTGGTTTACTCTATAATTTATGTGTTTTCCATTACGCAATGAAAAATGAGGAAGATTAGGTTTCTAGTGTTCACTGAAGAGGCAGAAAGAAGATTGTGACACACAAAAAGGCAGAGTTCATACTGGAGTGAGTTCTTTGGCTGGGCTTGGTGTGAACTTGGTGTGGAAGTTGAGTTGGCCTTAGGAGGAAGTCTGGTTTCACGTAAGACTATGAGTAAAAGGAAAAAATAGTAAGAGAGTTATTAACTGGGAGATCAGATTTGAGAATACAGATTAAAGGTTTGAAAGGGAAAGCTAGCTCCTTGGGAGATCAGATTAGATCAGAGAATGCATAAAGAGGAATGGGGTAAATGAAGATACTATTTGTAGATGATTTGGAGGGTTTACATCCTCGTTTACAGCTGAATGAAGAAATGAGCAAGTTGAGGTGGAGACAGAAGTAGGTACTGAATCTGAGAAGGATTCTGGGAATCCTAGTTTTGGATAGAGATGGCATTTGGGCACATTGAATTTCTGTGGAATTTTTGAACGTTTGTAGCCTGGACGGTTGCATAGACTTCAGAGAAGTTTCCGATCTGCCTGTATTTATTCTTTGTCCTCAGGAATATTTAGAAATCTAGGATGAAAACTAACTTCGGGGGTGCCCTGATGGTAGCCCTCTATGGAGAGGTGTTTTATTTTCTTTTAAAATGTTTACTTTTAGGGAGGGTCTCCCAAGCTGTGCTCTGAGGCCCTCTCCTAATGATTTTTTGCCAAACAGGCCTGTGGTTCATTGTGAGGGCCCGAGGCTGCAGTGTTGCTTGGGTTCTGCCCTGCTGGGATTCCCAGATCGCCATTGACCAGTGTGCCCAGGGGCCTTCAAACCTGCTCCTGGTAGTGCTTGGGGGATCATGTGGTTCCAGGGATTGAGCCAGGGTCAGTCTCATGCAAGGCAGGTGCCTTAACACCTGACTGTCTCTGGTCTGAAAGGTATATGTGGGTTTGGGGGTATTTTTTGGGGGGAGGGGGACATAACTGGTGGTACTCAGGGTTTACTCCTGGCTCCGCTCAGGGAGCGGGGTGCTTAGGGTCGGTCCTGCTGTGGCTTGGAGGAGCTGTAGGTGGCTATAGTTGGTGTCAGGAATCGAACTTGGGTTAGCCTCATACAGGGCAAGCACCCCACACACTGCACTATCACTCTAGTCCCCAAAAGGTGTGTTTTAAAAGTATATAGTATTAAGACAGAAATTAATAGCAATAAGAAGAGCTAGCAATTGTGTTTCTTATGGGCTGGTCAAATTATATTCTGGGGGGTTTGGGGCCACATTTGACTGTGCTCAGGGACTACTCTTGGTAGTACCCAGTGGACTGTATGTGGTGCCAGGGATTGAACCCAGGTTGGCTGCATGCAGGCACCCTGCCCACTGTACTATCTCTCTGGTCCCTGGGCTAATAAAATTGGCCTGCGGAGTTACACAGAACCTCGATCTTTTCTTTCTTTCCTTTTCATAAAGAGGAAATAGTGTGATCAGTTTCAGTATACCTTACACTTTTTATAACTAAAGAAACCATATGATGGTCTGTATTATGTTTTCTTTTTGTTTGTAATCAATCCACCTAGCATTGTGCTAGGTGTATCGAATGTATGCAGAAAATTTGTTGAATAAATTTTAGTAGGAATGAATAGTGATTTTGCTTTGTGAAAGTTTCATTTGAACCTTGTTAATTTTTTTTTCCATTTTCTTCTTCCCTTTCCCTCCTCAAGTTCCACTCTTATCCTGGGGACCCAGCTTTAACTTTAGCATCTGGTATGTTGAACTTAGTGGCATTGATGATCCTGATGTAGTACAACCCTGTCTCAACTGGTATAGCAAGGTAGGACTATATTTTAAAATCCTAATTTTTTTTAATGCCTAGAAAGGAAAGATTGTATCAATTTCTAGCTTAAATAATCAAAAATATTGAGACTAGGAATACTTATAATGTTCAGCCAGATAACATTAACTATTTACATTTTATTAGCTTCTAAGCATCTTGCATTTTATTTAATCATTGCTACTCTGATAAAAGTGCATATTTCAGTCTTTCTGAAGATCTCTTTGTTCTGTTTCATCTTTGATTTTGATAGATTTAAATGAATCTTCGCTATTTTTATCAGTGAGATGGTAAGACTTGGTCTCATTATCACTTCTTTGTGACTTTATTTGCTATTGGGTGAACTGATCTACTCACAGAGATTGGAAGCAGTAGACCTTAGCTTCTTTCAAAGCTTTTTTTTTTCTCTCATGGGTGTTCAACTCTTTTCTGATCAACTTAGTTTTTATTTGGCTAATTTATTTTTGGCATTTGATTTTATTTAGTTTAGAATAGATGATGGCTATTGGTTTTTTTTTGTATTTTTGGCATATTGGATAAATTCTTTCACAGTAAAGATGGAAATTTTTTTTTTTAATTCTTTTTTTTTTTAAATTTATTTATTTTTAATTAGAGAATCACCGTGAGGGTACAGTTACAGATTTATACACTATTTGTGCTTATACTTCCCTCATACAAAGTTCGGGAACCCATCCCTTCACCAGTGCCCATTCTCCACCACCCGTAAACCCAGCGTCCCTCCCACCCTCCCCAATCCCATCTCCCCCCCACCCCACCCTGCCACTGTGGCAAGGCATTCCCTTCTGTTCTCTCTCTCTAATTAGCTGTTGTGGTTTGCAATAAAGGTGTTGAGTGGCCGCTGTGCTTAAAGATGGAAATTTTAAAATATTAAAGATCAGTGTAAGACCTCTTTGTTATTTGTTCTGGTCTTTGGGCTGTACTCAACTGTGCTCAGGGATCACAAAAAATATGCTGGGCAAGCACTCTACTTACTGTGATATTTCTTCAGTGGCCCCCCTCCCCCCCCCCCCCCCCCGTGCACGCCTTTCCTTGTTGTTTATATATATTTTTTGGACCACAGTTGGCAGTACTGGTGGCTGTTCTTGGCCTTTTGCTTGGGGGTCACTCCTTCCATACACAGGGGACCAGGCAGTGCCTGAGATCAAATCTGGACCTCCCACTTGCAAAGCAGAAGCTTCAACCCTTTGAACTTAGACCCCAGATAACTTTTGAGTTTTATGCACATAGTAGATGCATAATATGTACTTAAAATCCTGTCAGTTCTCTCCATTCTTACTTCAAACAGTGATTCAGCTTTTCTCATGCTTGATTAACATTTTCCTTATAGCCTGTGACATGTGAATGTTTTCTTTAGTAAACTCAGGCAGATCTCTGAAATCGTAGAGAGCTGCGAATTTTACCTCCCACCCCCAGGAAGAAATTTTGTTAGAGAAATTGAGATTGTTTAGCCCTGGGTCTGGGACATGACTGGTAGGAAGAGGTGGAGAAGGAGCCCGGCTAGGTGTGGCCTGGGGTGATCCTGGCGCTGCAGCGCCAGCCGAGCTCTGTCCCAGCCTCACTGCAGGGCCTCGTCTCCTCAGGAGCGCCCTGAGCGCCACCCAGTGTGGCCCTGCAGAAATTATTCATCCTCATTTGCTTTTGAATTCTTCCTCCAGAAATTAAAGCCTTTTTACCCTCTAAGTTTTCTGAGTCATGCATTGAAATTCTGCTATTTTATAAATCCTCTTGTACTGTGAATTTTTGGCGCCTGATAGAATGTTTATAATGTGAATGCTGTTTAGACTTTAAGTCAATTTAAAAAAGTACTTAATAGGGTTTTAATTGCTCTATCTAGAATACATGAGAGTCTATGATGAATCTAGATTCTGATAACTCTTTAGAAACCACAAGTAAGAAACTGTTAATACAATGTTAGTTTGAATATAGGTTTATTCTTCAGTTTTTGATGAAAGAAAAATTCTCAGTTATAGTATTCAAGGCAGTTGGGCGTTCGCCTTTCACGAGGCCGACCCGAGTTCGATTCCTCTGCCCTTCTTGGAGAGCCCGGCAAGCTACCAAGAGTATCGAGCCCTCGCGGCAGAGCCTGGCAAGCTACCTGTGCGTACTGGATATGCCAAAAACAGTAACAATAAATCTCTCAATGAGAGACGTTACTGGTGCCCGCTCAAACAAATCGATGAGCAACGGGATGACAATGACAGTACTCAAGGAAAAATGTTTTAATAACCTATTACTGATTTTAAAAAGTCAATTTTTTACTAATTAAAAATTCAGCCAACTGTAAAGTGATTTGTGTTTCTAGTCTGTAAATTTTCTTGAAGGGTCTGTTTTCTTGCTTTATTAAAATATGCTTTTCAATAAATCATATTTTTGGTTGTCATTTTTTATTGTCATGGTAACTGCTGTGTGTCAACAGTTTGGTTACTGTAACATTCTTGAAGTTACTTTGTTTTAAATATGTCTATGTGAGCTTGTTATTTTGGGTATTCATTATATTAGGGCAGAGACTTAAGAAATTAAATATTCCTCTTTATTGAATTTCATTGCATTAAAAACTTTACATTTTGACTGTTTAATGGATAAGTTACTCCAGGCTTTAAAATTTTTTTTAATTAAAATTTTTTTTTAAGATTTTGGCAGTGCTCATGGCTTACTCCTGGTTCTGTTTTCAGGGATCACCTCTGGCAGAGCAGGAGAAACCATATATAGTCTAGGGGATCAAACCTGGGTTGGCCACTGGCAAGGGAAGTGCCCTACCTGTTGTGCTATCACTCTGGCCCCCAAATGATAGAATTAATAGTCACTTTTTGATATCTTTGGTTCTCAAACCTGTTTGTGAACAGTTTGGATTTGAAATGCATTAGAATTTGATTTTAGTCATTCTAGTGAAAACTAATTATTACTAAAAACCAAGAACAGAAAGCAGTAGTTTAATTTATATGTATTACTTAATGGTTTCTGTGCTTGTAGTACATTATAATATGATCAGGGAAAGATAAAAGTTAACATTTTTATCATCTTAAAATGATTAAAAATAGCTTTGAAAAATAGATCTGTTTTTGGTTTTTGGAAAATTAGTTTCTTGAATTTGGTTCAGTTTCATCTTTATGATGAACATGCACTTATAACTTTATATGTTCCTCATCTTTCTGATACATACTTGTAATCTTTGGCATTTTATTACAAGTGACTGAGTTTCAGTTTTGTCATTTAAAAGTGGAAGCAATAATGATACTTGTCAGTAGAGTTAGTATAGTGATAAGCACACAGTAAATGCTCACTGCAGGTTAGTTGTCACAGTTTCATACAGTAATAACTAAGCAGAGCTCTTTTTTTCTTACTTTCTCTTGTGTTCCAGTAGTACCGTGAACAGGAAGCCATTCGTCTTTGCCTCAAACACTTTAGGCAACACAACTATACAGAGGCCTTTGAATCATTGCAGAAGAAAACCAAGATTGCTCTGGAACATCCTATGTTAACAGATCTGCACGATAAACTGGTGTTGAAGGGTGATTTTGATGCTTGTGAAGAATTGATCGAAAAGGCTGTAAATGGTATGTTTCATAAACTTAGACTGGGTATGAGAATGATCTGAAGTACACACAGAATCGTGTGTGTGTCTGTGTCTGTGTCTGTGTTTGTGTCTGTGTATGTTACTGGGCCACATGAGGCTATGCTCAGGGCTTATTCCTGTCTCCGCACTCAGAATGGATTTGACAGACCGTAAGGGGTTCTAGGGATCCAACCTGGATCGCACAGGTGCAAAGCAAGCTCCCTACCCTCTGTATTGTTTCTCTGGCCACCCAAGAATATATTGTTAAAGGACTATTAACCTTTGTTGTGCCAGGTTCTCCTTCAACCTCACTCCCTTCCCTTTTTTTTTTTTTTTAGCTCTAAAAGTTTTCTAGATTTCTTGGATTAAGTCCATAATGGAATAGACTTAAAAAAGAAAACAAAAGCATACCTACATATAAAATATAAATTATCATCTTAGTAATGCACACATTTACAGATGCTAACATTCACTAGCACTAAATCACATTAGAAAAAGCTTTCATTTTTGGTATCGTTGGCCTACACTTTTACATATTTTTGTTGGTAGGAAATTATCATTTTCTAAAACGATGTCCTTTGGTGAAAGGGGATATTAGGTATATTTAAAAAATTGTTATTAGAAGACTATTAGGAATGATGAGATTCATATTAGCATCATCTTTGCTATGGTTTGAATGCTCCATAATTGGTGATTTTCTTGGGACTGATAGACTGAAAGAAATGTATTAATATGAAATAATCTCCCAAGATAATTGTCTCAGAAGATGACATCCATCCATTTGATTATTAAAGTTGCCGTGTGATTTTTTTATTTTTATGAAAGCACTCTTTGTTGATTTTTATAATATTGAAAGTTGCCTTCACCCTCTTTCATGGGGACAGAAGAGAATCAGTGCTGCTTGTGATAGGTTTAGAATATGAGACTTAGGAGGCTTAGAATATTGCTAGCATGCAGCCCCTCAAACCTTGCAGCCTGTGGACTATGAAAGGGAGGTCACTGAGGGCTGTGCTGAGCTTCTGAAGTAACTGTAACTGTCATCCCGTTGCTCATCGATTTGTTCGAGCGGCCACCAGTAACGTCTCTCATTGAGAGACTTATTGTTACTGTTTTTGGCATATCCAATACACTCGGGTAGCTTGCCAGGCTCTACCACGCGGGCTCGATACTCTCGGTAGCTTGCTGGGCTCTCCGAGAGGGGCAGAGGAATCTGAACTCGGTGAAAGACTGCGTGAAAGGCGAACGATCGCCCTTCCGCTGTGCTATCTCTCCAGCCCATGTGCTGAGCTTCAGGTTTCCAAAACAACCAAGCCATGTGGATTAGAGGGTGAAAGTTAAAGGCCCATCCCCAGTCTCAGATTGAGTTCAGTCATTGATGACTAGGGTTTGATTTTAGGGTGGAGGTGTCCGGAGTCTCCCAAGCAGTGTCCTGGGAGAATTCCCCTGCCGTGGTGATTGTCGGGCAAATGGACAGGCAATTCAAAGCACGGGCCGAGAATCGTGTGGGATACCTGGGCCTGGGTAGCCCCTGCATGCAGCAGCACTCCACAGACCGTGTGGTGTGGGGAATGGAACCTGGGTCAGGTACATGCCATGAGGCCCCTGGCCAGTGTTTTAATCAATCATGCCAACCTAACGGCACCTCCCCGGAGAAGCCCTCTTCACTGACTCCCACTTTGGTGGATCCACCAGGGTGCTATGAGGATGGTGTGCCTGGGGCGGTGTGGATGGCACATCCCTGCACACAGACGCTCGCTTGCCTTGTGTCTGTTCCTGTGATGTATCTTCCATCGTCAGTAAAGGACATTATTGAATCAGTGATCACTCTCTTTATTTTTGCAAGTTTTATGTATTTTTATTTTCATAAAAGTAGTTCACAGTAGTTCATTACAGATGATAGTCAAACACCAATCCCACCACCATGCACCTTCCCACCACCGTCAGAGGAAAGTGTGTGAAGGTTGCTGTATTTCATTCTGGAGCCATTTAAGTCCGTAGATAAGAGAGTACAAGCAAGTATGTTAAAACCAAACAAATCTGTGCTGCTACTTTTGGTGCATAAGTGGGCCAGAGTATAAGAAGTTGCGCAGCCTCGAATTTGGCGTCGTGCTCCAGGAAATTCTGTGTCGCTTTCTTCTGGGAGCTTTGCTTTATAGTTCCTGGATCTTGGCCATTGATGAGATTACACTGGGCTGGGGGCAGTTTGTGGGTGTGACTGCCAAGCTATTGAAAACTGGGGAGCTGCGGGGAGGAGGCCCAGTCCGATCGATCGAAGCAGGCTTGGCCATCTCAGACACGGGGCTTGCATAGCTGGGTTTTTCTGCAGTTCCCTCTTGGGTGAGGCTCGTCTGAGCATACGGAGAGTGGCCTTGAGCATGGCGGCAGTAGGGTTCTGGAGGTTTTCGGCTGCCGGGGTTCTGCTTGGGGTGGGGAGGGAAACTCAAACAGCCCCGCCCTCGAGGTGCCCCGGTGAAGACAGCCTGGCGCAGGGTTAGGGCATTCTGTCTCAATCACTCTCAGCACATTTTCCCATCCTACATTTATGGGTGGGAAATACAAGGTCAGAAGTACGAGACGTAAAAGTAGGGGGATTCTTATGGGATCATCCCTTTTCTTTGTAGGATCTGATACTAACACATAACAGATTTGTGTCAGAATTGAGGTTTTGGACACTCAGTTTATGTCAGAATTGTTGGAGAAATTATTGGTGGGAGGAGAAATGCCACATACTTAACATCAGATGTATTGTGAGTAAAAATAGCTTAATGTTCAGTATAAAACTGGAAGGAAATCTAGTGCATCTTATATAGGAAAAAGAAGAGTCATAGTCTTTTGCAGTGCCTGGCGTTTATAAATCTTCATGCTCTTACCTATCCTTCATTAGTACTGGGTACTCATTTATCAGATACTGTATGTTCGAATGTTTTATACTTGATAAAAATGGAGCCCCAGTACTGCCTTCTTTGGGTTTAGAAATTGAAAGTTAACTTCTGGTTTTACTTCCAGTTCTATTGTGTTATAAAAGTAAGTTGTGCTTTCAGTCTTATACATTGTTGCTGCTTATTCAGTTGATGATCATACTTAAGATAAATGATTTGAGTCTTTGGAATAGAGTCTATGAAATAGAGTACCAAATAAAAATAAAAAATAGATGTACATATATGTGTACATATATATATATGATATTTTATCTCTTACCAAGTCATTAACATACCATTTGTAAGGGTCAGGGATATAAATCTGTATGTGTGGAACCCTGGGTTTAATCCCTGCTTAATAAAAATAAATTGATAAGTATAAAAAGAAATACTTGTTTACAATGAAATACCATGGGTGAAATTGTGTACGTGTAATTTCTTAGAATAAATTTTATGTGTTTTTGACCTTGTGGCAAAGGTACAAGTACTGTTACATTTATTTTTTTGGTTTGTTTTAGATATTTATGGCATTCAGTATTTTAACAGGTTGTTTCTGGCTTGTACCACTGGTGGCTTACACTTGGCTATGGTTTAATTAACACAAATTACAGCGCTCTTGTCATGTTAAGGGAACATAGAGAACAAAACTACCAGCAGTTTTCCATAACAATTAAGCTAAAAATATATTTTAAAACTGTCTCTCTGGTGGTATATTCAACTGACTATTGAAATCTTGTGCAGCCCTGAAACTATAGAGGCCTCACTTATCCATCCACCTCTCAGAAGGAGCCAAACTTAGGGTAAATCGGTAGTAACTCTATTTTTGAGGCTTCGAAGCAAGTCTTTTTTTCTTTCCCTTTTCATATTTTGTGCTCCTCAACGGGCCTGCAACAATGTTTAGTTAATAAACATTCCTTCCAGGGTGGTTCAGCTTGCTGCTGACTTCACTGATGATGCTTTGTTGGACAAATAAGGAAGTAAACACTGGAGAGTTTTTGGCTTCTGCTCCACGGAAAACAGCAGAGAAGGGCAAGAAGTTCCTGCCTGCTAAATAGGAAGACCTAGGGAGTCAAAAGCAGTTTCTATCAAGTTTCTTACAAAGGAAGAAACAAAAGCGACTTTTAGCCCATTAGTATGTTCTTCAGTTGTGGTTTGTATTTTAAGAAAGTGCCAGTCTGTATTTCTTTCCCTAGTATATTTCCTAGTTGCCTGGAAAAGTCCCTACATTTGCATTCAATTTCGTTAGAGGAAATTTCTGAATCAATAGTTGCTACTGCTTACCTGACAGTGACAGTGAAGAAAGGTAAAACTGAGTGTGACTGGTAAAAGTCATTACCTAGGAAATGAAAATACTCAAAGCTTTCATTTATCATCTCTTATCTGATGGGCTATTGAAATGACAGTTTGCTTTTGTGAGGTATGGGAGGGATAAGGTCAAGTGTTCCTAAAGCATCAACTTAAGGTCCTAACTTTCCTCTCCCGTCCCTTCTGTCTCCTACCCTCTCCTCCTTTTCTTATTATCTGTGCTTCTTACCTCCTTGTGTAGTCCTTGTTAATTATTTGGTATGCATATTTTGCTAATTTTTTTTCAAAGTGAGATCTCAAATTTTCTTGGAGTAACTTTTGTGACAAGGTGTTTACTACACACTTAGTATTAATAATGGGTATTAAACTATTTAGAATCTCTTGTTCTAAGTGAGCATTGGTAGTTTGTATCTTTTGTAGAGTTTACCATTTCATCTAAATTGGTAGTAACTCTTACTGAATTTATTTGTATAAAGTTTTCATAATCTGATATTAACTATTTAGTGCCTGTGTGTCATGTCTAATCTTCGACATTGCAGTTTTTTGTCTTTTTTTTTTTTGCTTATCAGTTTGGATAAAGATCTAGCCATATTATTTAAAGAAAAACACTTAATTTCTGTGTCTTGCTTTTTCTTTTTCTTCTTTTTTATTTCATTGACTTAAGCCATTGTCTTTTATGTTCTTCTACATAATATGGTTTCTTTTTTTGTTTGTTTATTTGTTTTTGTTTTGTTTTGTTTTGTTTGGGAGGGCACACAGCTGTACTCAGGGCTTGCTCTTGATTCTGCTCAGGGATCACTCTTGGAGGGGCTCGGGGGACTGTAATGGTGGGGATCAAACCGTAGTCAGAAGGCAAGCACCATACCTGCTGTATTGTTACTCCAGTTCTCACATAATGTGGTTTTAGTTGCTCAATTTTTTTCTAGTTTCTTATACTTAGCTGTATATTATCAAGTATGCTGTGTTGCGTGCTCTTTTTCATTCAGTTTCAAGTACTGAGTATAGTGAGAAGTCTTTCTCCTTAATACTCATGCTCCTTTTTTCTCTTAAGCATATTTAGCCACTTTTGTTCGTGTGTTTTGGGGCCACACTCAGCTACTTTTAGCAGTGCCAGTACTCATACTAGGCCTCCTGCAAAACCTGCCTTTTGTGCCATCTCTCCAGCCCTGTTTAATCTTTTGTCTAGAATATTTAGTACAAGGTCAAGGTGACATCTAATAGTGAATAGTAGTCATTTGTGATGGTGGAAGAAATGCTTTTAACATTTATTGTTAAGTACAATTTTTTGTTCTGGAGTATATGGGGATCCTGTTTCAGGTTCCTAGATTGCTAATAATTTGTGATATAAATGGATATTGACTTTGATACTTTTCTTTATGTCACATAATTTTTCTTGTTTTATTATGTGAATTTATGGTGATCATTTTTTAGATGTTAAATTCAAGTATACTTTGGATTTCTTATATGGTCTCTGTCATAAATATTTTGGTTTCTTGGATGTAGGTTAATGCAACATTTATTTGATCTCTTCCAACTATTTTCATTAGGAGATTAGTTTTATAAGTTTGCTCTTATCTTTCTCTTCATTTTTTAGTCTCATATAATGGGTTGTGGAGTTTACCTTTTCTTCCTATTCTTTAAGTACTTATAAAAAAAACTTTAATTAGGACTAGGTATTAAGCATGTTACTTGTTGCCAACACACAAAAAGGCATGATTTTTTTTCCTCCTGTGTTTGGATCTTTGAGATATCTCTGTAATTTGCTTGGAGGAGTGTATTTGTCTTTCCTAAATTTCCTTAAACATTAGAGGACTCAGGTCTGATTGGTTTAGCTTTACCAACTTACAGTTTTCTAGGAATTTATGAGTCTCATTTAAATTTTCAAACTGGGGGCTGGAACGATGGCATGTGGCCGACCCGGGTTCGATTCCCTGCATCCCACATGGTCCCCCGAGTACCTCCAGGAGTAATTCATGAGTGCAGAGCCAGGAGGACCTCTGAGCATCGCTGGGTGTGACCCAAGAAGCAAAAATAAATAAATAAATAGAATAAAATAAAATTTTCAAACTAATGGACATGAATATATGCCTCCTAGCTCCTTCTAGATACTCTTTCATATTTGTGGGATTTATTGAGATTTACTTGATTTTATTTGATTGGTTACATACAAATTCTTCCTATTGTTTTTCATTACTATCACCGAAGTTTGTCAAGTTCATTCGTCTTGTAGGCAACCAATTTCTGCTTTGTTCATCATTTCTGTATTGTCTAATGTTCTTGACTTAATGTTTAATGTTAAATTTTTTTCTCCTTTGGATCAATTTGCTGTCTTTGTAAATTATTGAAATGATACTTAACATCTTAATTTTCAGACTTAATTTTCTTGCATAGCCATCTCAGGATATAAATAACTCTCTTGTTTTTCTGTTGTGCTGTGAAGTATTTTCTTTCTTTTTTTTTTTTTGTCTAGTTCAGTATTTTCATTATAAGGTGATAGGATTCTTTTGTGACCATAGTTATATAAAAATAGTTTTAGTTTTTAAATAAATATTTTCTGGTTATGTTTATTGTTAATGGTTTCTAGCATGAATGCGCATTGGTTGGAGAACATATTCTATACGTTTCCAATCCTTTGAAGTTTGTTGGGTCTTCCTGACCCTCTCTACTTAGTTTTTATGACTTCCTATGTACTTGGACAGAATGTGAATTCTTCAGTAGTTGAGGCAGTGCTCTTTATAGGTCGAAATAGTCTGTTTGCAAATCATGTTGAATAAATCTTCTTTATAAATAATAATTTTGCCTTAATCTCTTGTTTGCTGAGAAATGTGTAAACATTTCCTACTCTGGTCATTTTCTTCTGCTTATAGTCCAACAGCATTTATTCATTTGAAATCATGTTCATAGAATCATACAGATTCTAAATTGTACTACTTTGAATGAAATACTTTGTCATTTTGAAGTACGTTTTCATGTCTAGTAACATTTTTGCCATAAGGTATAAATGAACTTACCTTAATAATTACTTTTGTCTGGGGATATAGCCCAGTGATAAAGTATGAGTCTCACATTTATGAGGGATTTAGTTTTATCACACACACACACACACACACACACACTCACGCACGCATGCACACAGAATCTTCTTTTACTTGGTCAGGTGTTTAGAGAATATTTTTCCCATTTCAATTATAACTACTTGTTTTAGTTTTGAGGCAGTTCCCACCCATTGGTGCTCAGAGGCCTACTCTGAACTCTGTCATTGGGAGTGCTCCCCGAAGTGCTTCCAGGGAGGGTATTTGGTATGGGGAAGTGAAATCAGGGCATACACGACAAGTGCTCTCACCCTCAGCCACGGCCCCTCCTCTGTATCCTGACCACAGTCACACTTATTTAAGTTTTAAATCTCTTTTTAACTATTTACAAGGGAAGTCTCTCCTGTAAGGTTAGTAGGGTTTTGTCTTTAGCAGGACCCTGGGAGGGGAGTTGGTGGGTTCGGGGCTAACCCTGGAATTCCCTGATACTAGGGCCGTGCTCTGCCATCTGCGTTAGTACTCCAGCTGCCAGGTTAGTCAGAATTTTTTGAATTATTTTTCTTTGCTTGGTTGGTTTGGGGGGCGCAGCTAGTTGGTGCTCAGGGCTTACTCCTGGCTCTGCACTCAGTGCGGGAGATCAAACCTGGGCCAGCCATATGCAAGGCAAGTGCCCTACTTGTTGTACCATTGCTCCAGCTCCTGTTGGAATTAAAAAAAAAAAAATTGTCACCTTTCAATTAGAATAGTTACTTCATTTGTGTGATGCGATTAGTGACAAATGTCTGTTCTTCCTCCCCCACCCCCAGTGTTTAATATTTTTATTTCACCCCATTTTTAAAATAGGGGCCACACCTAGGATGTGCAACTGCTGGGTTTGGGGAGGCCACCAGAGTCACAGCTGTAGTGCATGGGGACCACCAGGGGCATGTTGGTGCTAGGGATCAAACTCACACATTGGAGGCATGTGCAGTAGTAACAACTTGAGCTGTCTGCCCAGCCTTTCCTCTTTCTGTTGGTTTGGAAATAATGTGCTCTGTTTAACATACTTAAAATCGCTCTATACTTTTTTCTCAAACTATGTAAGTACGTCTTAGACTTTTGATTCCTATCTGTTCATTTTCGACTCATGCACTTTTTTAAAATTTTTTTACTGTATAAGTTTGATACCATATTTAAAGGATCTTTAAGATAACCCTGTTTTATTTATATGCTGAATTTTTCTTTACTTTTTCTTAATATTTACTACTTTTTTAAAAATTACTGTTTGTATCTTTGATTTTTAAAACTAGGATTGTATTCCTTCTACTTTGAATACATCCTTCAGGATTTTTTCTTCTGAAAATTAGTTCTGTTTTCATTGGCTTCAGAGTTTTGTGATTGTCTTATAAAGTATATTTTTGTTGGCTATAAGATTCTGGATTGACATTTTCTTCAAATACATTTTGGATATTATTTCACCTTTGCCCTTATTTTTACGTAGTGTAGAGCGATAGCACAGCAGGTAGGGTGTTTGCCTTGCACGAGGCCGACCTGGCTGATTCCTCCCTCCCTCTCAGAGAGCCCGGCAAGCTACTGAGAGTATCTTGCCCTCTCGCCTGCACGGCAGAGCCTGGCAATCTCCTCGTGGCATATTCTATATGCCAAAAACAGTAACAAGTCTCACAATGGAGACGTTACTGGTGCCCACTCGAGCAAATCGATGAGCAACGGGATGACAGTGACATAGTATATGTTGCAATATATACAACTTTCAGCTGTTGCTCCTTTGAATTCTTCCCTTCTCCTCCTCCTTCCTTATCCTTCCTCTCCTTCTCCTGCTTCTTTTCCTCCTCCTCCTCCTGTGCTCACTGTGCTCAGAGCTTAATTCCTGGCAGTACCAGAGACCAAACCAGGGCCAGCCATATATGCACAGTGAGTGCCTTACTCCCTTTTCTATCTCTCCGACTCCCAATTTCAGTCTTCTTTCTAAGATTAACTTAACATGTTTGGTCTAGATTATCTTGTAATAATAGTGCTGCTTCATTTTGCAAGCCCTGTTAACTGTTACTTTTTTGGTTTTCTCTCAGGTAAATGTGTGTTGCCTTTTTGCCTCTCTTCTTTTTATTTTCTCATTTTTCCTTTTGAACCTCATACTTATGTTAAAATTTCAAGTGTATCTTATTTTTATTACCGTTATTAGTTGGGGCCTCTTTATTTAATTTGGCCTTCATCTGTCATGTTTTCAATTTTTCTTCCTGTTTTCCTTCATCTCTGAAAATTTAGGGTTTATTTCCTGTATTGTCCTACTTTTCATATTTCTGTTCTCCAGCTATTTAGTTCTTTATTTTCAACTTATTTTATAGAGAGGATTCCTTACACCTTTGAACAATATATCCATAGAAAAGGGGTCATTTCCATCTAAATTATTATTATTATAACTATTATAATTATTGTGTTAAATCATTTGTCAGTTTTTTTTAATTCTTAAATTTTTATCGTAGTTCAGGTAACATGGTCTCAATAGTGATATGTATTTTTCTTTCCTATTTATATCTGTGTAAATCTTGTGTTGATTCTCTGCTAGTATTATCAATCTTGCAGTGAAGTGAATATTTGAAGGAGGTGCTTGTGGGTCAGAAGCTAGGGCTGCGTTCCGGGAGAACAAGATTTTTCCTTACGCAGTTTTCCCCTGATTTCTTCTTAGCATTACTCAGAATGCAAATTGCTCTTTCACTAATGATCTGACTCTGAGTAGCCGAAAATACGCGTCTGGAAACTTCTCTGATATAACCATAAGGTGAAGTCAGCCAGACATACATAGTTCCTGTAAATATCTAGTTCTCCTAGTTTTAACTAGTGGAAAATCCTAGTATGCCACAATTAGAAAATTGTATCCTCAGTTGTATCCACCTCTTAAACACCAGTTTGAAAGATAAGGAACTTTACTTAACCAAATTCATGTAAGTAGTCTGAATAACTTAGAAGTGTCGTTACTACTAGAAACATGAAATTTATTACTTTTTTGATTTTCTTTATTTTTCTTCCCATTTTTCATGTCTTGCAAGTTTCCTGATTTCCCTCAGTTTTTATAATCTGTTCTTTTGCCATTTTTTTCAGTGAGCAATTGTGTAGCATTAATGTTTAAAAGTCATTCTCTTGACTGAATAATTTTATCTTCTATGATTAAATTTAAGAAAAAGGAATTTTACTTAAGTTTACTTTTATTATACTTTTCTGTGCCTTTCTCAGAACTGAATAAAGTTTAAATTTTATTTCTATATAATTTTAAATTTACGGTTAGCCTTTTATTATCATCTTGCCTTTTGTATTAATGGGATCATGATTAATTTTGTCTGAAATTTTCAGTCTTGTAATGGGACAGAGATTAGTGAATTGTCAAAAAGGCCCAGGAAAGCACATTGTGATCGGAGTTTTTTCATTGACATCAACTCCAATTGGACTTGTTCTCTACTTTGACAACTAAGATACAAATTCTCATTTATATGTGTTAGTTTAAAAAAAGAAGAGAAGACTGGTAGAAGCTCATTTTTTACAGAAATGTTGAGATGCCCCAAAAACAAAGAAAAAGAAACTGGATTTGTGTGTGGGATGGAAGTTTCCAGTTAAAGCCATCTGAAAAGACTTGAATGTGAAAGGGAGTAGTTACAATTGAGCTTCTTAACTACTCAGAAAAGAAAGAGATTAGGGAGATTTCTCTAAATTGTAGCATCTGGAAAATGTACACATTATGAGGAACAGACTGTTTTACTTAAAATTTTTTGTGATACTTTTCAGAGAATAGATGAAGCAAAGTGAAATTTTTATTCAGATTAAAATAAGTCATCTGACAGAATTTATAATAAAGGGATTTTACAAATTATAATTTGTTGGGTCCTTGTAACAGGAAACTAGTTTTATTTTATTCATTTATTAAATTTTATTTTCCCCTTACTATATAAGCACTGTGGTTTACAAAGTTGTTCCTGCTGATCTATTACATACACTCAATATTCTAACACCAATCCCACCACCATTGCAACTAGGAAACTCATTTTTAAAATAAGGAAATGCTACCATATCATAAAAATACAAGTGTGAGGTAAATTTCATGGTTGGTAAAGTCACTGATCCAGTTTCTAATTGGCTTAATTCTTGTACATCTACAAATGTTCACTGGACACAGCTATAAAAATATCCTGATGAATAAAAGATATGTATTCTCTGTACCCACTTATCAGTAAGGAAACATTTCCTAGAAACTCCCAGAAGATTAGCCAGGACTGGATTCCATACCATTCTTAAACTAATATTTGTTGAGAAGCATGTCATTAAGTCTGATAATTATCTGAGGTAGAATGGATATATAGGACCAGTTTCATAACCATTATAGTAATCTTGTTACAACTCTTAAGACGTGGTTTAAGAATTTATTAATGAAACATAATCAGGAATATAATAGAGTATGATACAGGAATCAAGAGCTGTATGATTTTGGTTAATAAATTCCTTAGTTTGTTGGAAAAAAAAAGCAAATTTCTGTATCCCTAAAGCAGAGACGATAATGCCTAATTTGTGGTGTTATTTTTTAGACTGAAATACAGTAAGACAGTTTGAATGTTAATATTTAATACACAGTTTTTACTGTAACAGGATTTGTTTTAGGGGATGAGGGCCTAGGCCAGAGTTATTTGCGCTCCCATTTTCTTCTCTAATTTTCTTAGATAGTAATGGTAAAAATGGAGAAAAAGTTTAAATTTGAATGAGTGGCTACTAAACAATTTGTTTGCATGGTTGTGTCCAGTATTATTTTACTGTTTATTTGGTAGGTGGAATGAAAATTGAACTGGCAAATTTTGTGGAGATGTGTACTATGGTGTTATTGACATTGACAATTTTCCTTAATGTAGGCCTCTGCATTTCAATATGTATATTTTTCTGTAATGAAAGTATAAGCTGTTTAGGTGTAATTGTTTCTCATCCTTTGGTATTTACAGATGGCTTATTTAATCAATACATCAGTCAACAGGAATACAAGCCACGATGGAGTCAGATCATTCCCAAAAGTACCAAAGGTGAGCCTAACCTACCGGGTTACTCCCCCAGCGTTTTGGCTTTCAGTTTCCATTTATCCCAGGGTAGCTCAAATTTCACAGTACTCTGTTATTGAAAAGCCAGTATTTAAGACAAGACATTCTTTAACAAGATGGTGGGGTTACTCTGTTATATTAAATTTTACTTCTAGATCTTTTTGTTTTATTCTGTAACAGATTAGTTTCCACACAAATTGCCATCTTTACTACTTTTTTAGAGATGCTATAAAATTATGTACTATTGTTCTAGTGCTAAATATGTATTCCTGAAAAATCTTATATTTTTTGAAATAGCTAATGGAGTTTATGAGAAAAATAGAAACAGAATTATCTGAAGCTGTAGAAATTTTAACCAAATACTATAAAGATAAATGCTGCCACTATTAAATCTCCACTCCCTATACCTCCTCATCTCCACTCCGTCCCCACGTCTTCAAAATTGTCCTTAACATTTTTCTTTTCCATCTTCACCATAGTCTTAAGATTTTAAGAATTTGACTTAGTAAATATTTCCACAATTTGTTCCTTTCATACCAGAGCACTATTGTTTCAAATATTCCAGTTGCTTCTTGCCATGAGGGTTTTTTTTTTTACATTTGATCTAATGAATATAGTCTTCCAAAACATTTTAAGAAAGAAACGTTTTATTTTTACATGTTTTATATCATTATCACAATGAGTTTGGAACTAAAACTTTTGGGTTTATGTGTCTGTGAACTTTATATTTCTAACAGCATTTGCTTCTAGACTATTTTCATCAGTGCTTAAAATATTGTCGAAGGTGTGGCCCAGAAAGGGACAGGGAAGTGGCAGTACTGACCGGTTTGGGGGCAGGAAGGAAAAAACAAAGCTTCATTGATTGTGAACTTAAACTTTAAGCCTAGCTGTTGGATAGGAGAGGGAAAAAATTGTAAGGCAATTCTCAACATTTAGCTCTTGAAGACCACATTAGTATGAAAAGCTTCAGTTCTGCATCTAATTTTTTTGTGTGTCTAGGAACCAACACTTTATTATTTAGGATAAAACTGATACTGGGAAAGTTGTTAGACAAGCAGTATATTCCACTAGTGAGAGTTTCTGGTTTACAGCCAGTAAGACAGTAGAATTCTGTAGCATTTGCAAGTATTGAAACAAAGTTTTAGCTTCATTTATGTAAGGTTTGCTGTAAAGAGTAGATAGAAGTTGACCGTTTTCCCCTTCAGAAGTTGAAATTTATACTGATTATATATAAGCCTTCCTGTTAAGCTTTGTGATAGAAGTAAGAATTAGGGAAGCACTTGTTGCATTTTTCAGTCAGTACTCAAATAAAATACTTGGTAAATTATGTGAGAACTGATTTTGGAAATATTGGTATAAATTAAGACAGTAAGAAAAATTATTAATATAAAATTTGATTAATGTCTTGGTTTTATTAACTAATTTTATAAGTCTTTAAAGTGCTCATGATACTAATTAACTGTGCCTGGATCTCAGGTATACAAACCTGAAATCCAGTCGTGTGATTGTTTTCTTTGTTTACTTAGTTACTCCATAGTTTAGAACTTTTTGTCATAATTTTGTGGAATATGCAGTCTTTGCTGATTTATGGCAAATGGCTTCCAGTTGTATTAGTAACCTAAAGATGATGATTATTATAAACACAGCTGTAAGTTACATTTCTTGTATGAGTTTTCTTTAATAACAAAAGAATGTTATTTTTGTTACTTTCTATTCCTATGGAAGAAAACAATTGGTTTTCATTTCAGGTGATGGAGAAGATACCAGGCCAGGGATGAGAGGGGGCCATCAGATGGTTATTGATGTACAAACAGGTGAGGAATACTTGTGGCTGAAAGCAGTGGTGGGTTTTTTTTTTTTTTTTTTTTTTTTGGCCACACTTGTTTGTGCTCAGTGCTTGCTTGGGGGAACTGTATATGGTACAAAGGATCAAGCCCAGGTTGACTCTTCCAGATCTGGAAAGCAAATTCTTAAAAAAAAAAAAAAAAATTTAAAATACCGGGTAAGTATGAATGTACTTTATATTTATCACAAAGGTTTAATGTTATTTGTCATAACTAAGTAGAGAAAATAGGCGTGTCATAGATACAACCAATACCAGCCAGTGGCATCTAAGGAAAGGGATTTGGCAGCTGCACAGATTAAATTAGATAAACTAAAAGAGAGAGTGCGCGTCCCTTTATAGTACTGTGTGTCGTGGTGGCGGTGTGTGTGGGTTTATAGTTTGATTTTCATAGTAAACTCTAGAGTATTTATGCATTTTTCAGTGCATTTTGTTTTATTACAGCAGTCTGGCAATATAAGAAAAGAATTAAGATATTTCAAGGGAAAGAATAGCAAACTAGGTAGCTTTTATTTTGATATTTTATTTCGGTAGAGCAATGGCTAACTACACTTCACAGGTCTGGAAATAATTTCTTTTAGTTCTTTGCTCTCTCTTAAGTTTTATGCTATAACATGGTACTAAGAATCTTCCTTAGGTTTCTATAGCTGTGGAACACCATTATATTTAGAGGCTAATGCCAAAATTATAACAGATTTCAAATTACCTTCTTCAAAAGCAAATAATGCCATAATTTTATTTTATTTTATGATTTTTGGAAAAACTTTACTCCTTAGAGTTCCAGTATGAATTCAAACATTTTAAAGCTTTTTCTGAGTGTAATGTATACTCTTATTATGTTATGCTGACTCATCGGACATTGGGAATAAACAAGTAGTTCTGCTTGACTCACTACTAAAAAATTAAGAATAAAAATTAATGCAGTCTAGGTCATCTTTTTGGCACTGATGCATTTTCACAAATGTTTTCTAAGCAATACAGGTAAACGATATTTTATTTAAAAATAAACACTAAATTTGTATAAACAAGTTAGTGATATGGGTTAAGAATATTGTTCGTTGTCTCTTTGGAAATGGTTCATTTAAAGACTTAGGAATTCAGTTTCTAAATCTTGGTTTCTCCCTGAAAGTCTTTCACTCCCCAAAAATAGACTTGACTCAGCTATAGAATCTGATGATTCTTTTTTTTAACCTAAGAGTCCAATGAATATACATGCACTTATTTCTATAAATAAATAATGTGGTTTACTTGGCATTTAAGGAGCCTTATCATTGAGCAGGATTTTCATAATGTTTCTTGTATGAGATAGGTAAAGTACGTGTACAAAAAACAGGGAAATAATTTTTCTCCTTTTTTACTATCTGTGAGATTTGAAAATTGAAAATAAAAGTCTTTTGATATGCAAATAAATGTCTTATTTTCTGTCAGAAATATCCTAATTTTTTCTCTGAGCAAAGTCCTTTAGGATTAAAAGCTGACTTTCCAGGCCAGAGACTCTTAAATTGAGCTATTTTCAGAGTGATAAACATTTATTTATACCATCTTTGTATTATGCATGAAGGGTGGATTTTCAGCAGAAGATAATACTCTTTAAAAAAGAAAAGAAAATTAAAGACAAACAAGGGCCAGAAAGGTGGCCCGTGTGGCCAAGGGTTGAATCTTTGTCACAGTGGTGTCCTGGACATGGTTGTGGTCTTGGCTGTCTCCTCTCTCATGATAGCGATATCAAGGAGAGGAAGATTTGGAGTTTTTACTTGACTTGCATTAGAAAGCTGAAGTATAAGAAAGCATAGTAAGAGTGACTTGAATACTTTTTATAATCATAGATCATTATTCCAGAAGGGATCTCTAAAGGAGCAGTCTTTCCTTTTGATTGCTTTACGAGAATTATTATAAACCAACAAAGGAAAATTAGCCTATGTCCGTACTTCTAGTAATAATGTCTGTTAATAGAAAGTCATAGAAGTACTTTAGAATGTATATGGATGTCCTTACCTGCCTGTCGTTTTTGGAAGCGGTAGTATTGGGGGGCGGGGGGGTGCCGAGGGTGCAGCCAGTGATGCTAGGGCCTGCTCTTGGCTCTGGATTTGGGCTGGCTCCCAGTGGTGCCGGGGGACCTTGCAGTGCCAAGGATTGAATCCATACTTCCTGTATGCAAAGCATGCACTATCCCATTAAGCTCTCTATCCAGGCTCTGGATATATTTTAAAGCCAGTATTTGTACCACAGGAAAATTAGAGACTTCAGATTTCAGTTTAGAGCCATTTGGGTTTTTTGTTTGAGTGCTTTTTTGTTGAACTTTATGAATACTGGATCAAGTTTTTATAGGTGCACAGGTGATGATAAAACAAAGTTGCAGTCTTTTATTTCAGGGAATTAAAAACCAATTTCTACTGTAAGAAAATGTCCATTGCACCAGGCAGTTCTCTATTACATAACTGAGACTGAAATTTTGAGAAATGTGTTACCGGCCTTTTTTTCTCTTTCTCTCAGGATAGGTAGAAAAGCTGAAGCAAACCCCATTTTTTGGGGGGTATCTACAAAAGAATTTGAGGGGGTGGTATTGTCAGAAGAACCCTTCTTTGACTTTGGTACATCTACACAATGGAATACTATGCAGCTGTTAGGAGAGATGATGTCATGAAATTTGCTTATAAGTGGATAGACATGGAGAGTATCATGCTATGTGAAATGAGTCAGAGAGGGACAGATAATAGAAGGACTGCACTCATTTGCGGAGTAAAAAATAATATAACACAAGACAAACAACCAAGGACAGTAGATAAAAGGGTCAGGAAGATTGTTGGAAGCCTGCCTCACGAGCGGGCGGGGAGAGGACAGCTGGAGAAGGGAAAGAGAAGGGATCACTAAGAAAATGATGGTTGGAAGAATCGGTCGGGATGGGAGATATGTGCTGAAAGTAGGTAAAGGACCAAACCTGATAACCTCTCAGTATCTGCATTGCAAACCATAATGCCCGAAAGTAGAGAGGATGGGGAATATTGTCTGCCATAGAGGCAGGGGGAGGGTGGGAAAGGTGGGGGTATACTGGGGTATTGGTGGTGGTGATTGTGCCCTGATGGAGGGATGGGTGTTTGATCATTGTGAGATTGTAACTCAGACATGAAAGCTTGTAACTATATCTCATGGTGAATCAATAAAATTTTAAAAAAAGAAAGAAAAAAAAAAAGAATGCCTGGGAGGGGCCCAAGAACTTCTGAGCACTGCTAGAGATCATCTCCAGGTATGTTCATGTAACTGAAGATCAGTGTGGCAAAAATACATTTAGAATAAATTTATGGTCTATTGTCAGTAAAAAAAAGAAGAAGGAAAAAAAACCCTTCTTTGGAAATCTGAACCTCTGACTATTCTGTACCAATTACATGAAAGTGTTTCCTTTAGGGGTGGCTCCTGGCTGTGATCAGGGATGCCAGGGATTGAACGAGAGTCAGCTATATGCAAGGCAAGTGCTGTAACCCTGTACTCTCCAGCCACTTTCATCTTTTAAAAAACATGTGGCACCACATACTGTGTTTTTCCTTGAAGTCTGTAAAGACTTTTTTGAGTGGGAGGGGGGATAGTGCCCACACCCAGTGGTACTCCTGGCTCTACGCTCAGGGATCACTCCTGGTGGACTCTGGGGACCAGATGGGATGCCAGGATCCAGCCCGCAATGCCCATGTGCGAGGCACACACCCTACCCACTGTGCTGTTTCTCCAGTCCCTAAAGAATTATCTTTGAGTAAGTAACTCAACAAGGGTTTTGATGATTTAATTATAAATCTAATCATATTGCTATATTTCTTTCTTTTAAAAAAATTTTTTTTGAACCATCATGAGATATAGTTACAGGCTTTCATGTTTGAGTTGCAGTCACACAATGATCAAACACCCCTCCCTCCACCAGTGCACATTCCCTACCACTAATCTCCCCAGTATACCCCCCCCTTTCCCACCCTCCCCCTGCCTCCATGGCAATTTTCCCCATACTCTCTCTCTACTTGGGGGCATTATGGTTTACAATACAGATACTGAGAGGTTATCATGTTTGGTCCATTATCTACTTTCAGCAAACATCTCCCACCTCGACTGATCCCTCCACCCTTCATTTTCTTAGTGATCCCTTTTCTATTCCAGCTGCCTTCTCCCCCAGATCATGTGACAGGCTTCCAACTATGGGACAGTATTCCTGGCCCGTGTGTCTACTGTCCTTGGGTGTCAGTCTCATGTTATTTTATACTCCACAAGTGAGTATATTGCTATATTTCTATATATTCTGATTGCATGAATCTTTCATACAGTTAGGAGAAATACAGACTTAAATTCTGAAATACAGACAATTAAAGAGTACAGAATACAGGGCTGGAGCAATAGCACAACGGGTAGGGCATTTGTCTTGCATGCGGCCGACCCAGGTTCAATTCCCAACATCCCATATGATTCCCTTAGCACCGCCAGGAGTAATTCCTGAGTGAAGAACCAGGAGTAACTCCTGCACATTGCCAGTGTGACCCAAAAAAGAAAAAAAAAGAAATTACAAAATATATTTCGCCGAAAATATGACCCCTTAGCTGGGCATGTAAGTACATGTTGAATTCACCCAAGAGATCGTTCTCTACATGGTTTTATAGTCAGTGCTTTATGAAAGAATATAGCTCTCTTGAACAAGGAAGGCAAATGAATACGTTTGATAATCTGCTGAGTCACAAGCTATCAAGGAATTGGCTAAGGAAGCTAAGGCTTCTTTTAATTTTTTAAATTTTTGTTGACGTAACTTGGTTTATAAAACTGTATGTTGTAAGTTCAAAATTTGTTATTCCATACTCACCATCTACAGACTAATATTCTTTTACAATGACCTGTTGGCCCTTTGATACGCCTCTTGCTTCCAGAGTCCCTGGGTTTGTTTTCATTTTATTTTGTCCGCTCCCTTGCTTTGTTTCTTTATATCCCATGTGATAGAGGAATGAAATCATCCAATATTTTTAGAAGGATTAAGTTTCTAAACTGAAATTATCATAGCATGGTTCCATTTTTATCTTGAATGTAAATGTGTTCCATTTTTTCACTGTTTTTCCTCCGAGTCTGTATTAAAGTAAGAATTATGTTAACTCTCTTCACTAATCTGCTAACCCTTCTTATACTTCCTCTTCGTGTTTTTGGGTTTTGGTGTCTGGGATTGAATGCAGGAACAAAGACTTCAGACATGTGAAGTATGTGTCCTTAGTGTCTTCTTTTTGACACATGCATTTTATCAGAGGTTAGGTTACATTATATTAGTGCACGGTATACTGTTTCAGATTGGAAAAATGATTTAATTACAAAAACAGTGTGCCATCTTGTGGAGAATTGTGCTATCAGCACAGTCTGGTTTATTCCTGTGGATCAGAATAGAAAGATAGATAGTGATTTGCTCACATAAAATGAAAAGCCTAGAAGAGGATGAAGACATGTGTTAACGTTCCTAACTTATCTTAAATATCTCTAAGATGTACAGAGGCCACATAGACAGTACAGCAGATAGAACCTTTGCCTTACATACAAGCGACCCAGGTTTGATCTCTCCCCTGCATCCCATATGGTCTTTCAGCATCCCATATGGTCCTGAGTGCAGAGCCAGGAGTAAGCTGTGAGCATAACTGGGTGTGGCCCAGAAACTTAAAAAAAAGTATGTACAGATTATTTTCTGATAATTAATGTCCATAGAGTTTATATAGTACTTGTTACTAAAGAGATGTATCCTGAAGAATGTAATTGAATTTCAGTGTCTTGAGTAAGAACTAGATAGATGGATAATTGATTATTCATTTAATTTTAATGAAATGGTTTGACATTTTATATATAGGCTATTACTGGTTATTTTACTTTTAATCCTTCTTTTTCCTTGGTGACTCCACTTTGGTGAGTCATGTATGTTGTAAATTCAGATCAGATCTTATCACACTGCTGCTTAGAGTCTTCAGTTACTATCAGTCTCTGCAGTCAAGATCAAAACCTTCATGGTGTTATTAACCCCTTCTGTGAGCTGAGCCCTACTTGTCTTTTTGACTTTATCTTCATCTCCTGTTTTTTTTTTTTAAGTGAAACAGTCTATCCACCACTGTTTAAACATTTCCACCACTGCTTAATTTAATTCTTGCAGTAGCTCTCTGAGATAGACATGTGTTCTGGTTCACAAGGAGGAAGACTAGTGTTCTGGGAACTGGTGATGGTCACTCAGCTGTGATTCTATCCGGTCCTTCCTTCCCTCCCTCATTCTGCCAGCAAAGCTACTTTTGGATGCATAGGTCATATTTCTCTGTCCCTCTTAAATATTCCCATGATCCCCTCACCTAAGCATACTAAGTATACTTCATTCCATCTTTAGCAATCTCGTGGTGCTGACACTTAGTCTATATTATGGTGGTTGATATCGTTGTTTTTAATTTTTGACTAGATTGTAGCTCCTTGAGGATAGGGACAAAGTCCTTCTCTTTGTTCTCTGAAATGCCTTGTCAGATTAGTTCTAAAAATATATTGTTGAGGACCAAAGAGAAAGTACTGGAGGAAAGATGCTTGTGTTGTATGCAACTGACACCCACCCCTTCAAATTCCGTGCTCTGTGTGGGGTCCCTTGGGCACCGGGGTCACTCCTAAATCCAGGATCAAGAATAACCCTGAATACAGCTGGGAGTGTGGGCCCTCCCCCAAGGGAAAAACATGTTTTTTTGCAAATATTTTGACTAAAGATCCTTTCAGTGGTGGGAGAAGGGGATAGCCCTACATCTGTTACCCCTATGAAAAATAGGACGTAGCGGGGGCTGGAGCGATAGCACAGCGGGTAGGGCGTTTGCCTTGCACGCAGCCGACCCGGGTTCGATTCCCAGCATCCCATATGGTCCCCTGAGCACCGCCAGGGGTGATTCCTGAGTGCATGAGCCAGGAGTGACCCCTGTGCATCGCCAGGTGTGACCCAAAAAGCAAAAAAAAAAAAAAAAAAAAAAAAAAAGAAAAATAGGACGTAGGGTTGTGGCTCAAGTAGAAGAACATATGTGTGAGGCTACCCACTCTGGCACCTGATGTGACCCCTAAATACAGAGGGAAAATATAGAGAAAGCACTGATGCTTGATGCAGTTGTACTGCCCTGAGGATGTATGTGAATTGTTAAATAACACCCTACAAACATGGAAGTGGATATCCATTTCATTAGTGTACTAGTCTGTTGCAACTAGTACCATTTCTCTCTTTTTTTAACTTCTCTTCAGTTTTTTTTTAAAAAGTGAAACAAGATTTTTATCTTTGTTTTGGTTTGGTTTGGGGACACACCCAGCATTCTCAGGGCTTACTCCTGGCTTTGTGCTCAGGGTCACTCCTGGAAGGCTTGGGGCACTACATGGGTTGCCAGGGACTAAACTCGGGTCAGCCGCACTCAACGCAAGTCCCCTACTCGCTGTACTATTGCTCCCACCCCAAAACAAGATCGTTTTTATTGGCAAAACTTAGAAAGATGTGAAGGGAGAGAGGAAGTATGTGTTCAAGAGAAGGAGCATAACTGCTCCAGCGTGGGAAACCAAGCAAGAGACATAGTAAGCGAGATACATGTTCAAGGGAGAATATGGGCTGGAAGAACCTTTAGTTCTCTATGATTCAAAAGGGTTTATATATATATATATATATATATGTATATATATATACATATATATATATGCATTTTCTGGTGTTTGTTTCTAGATAATATTTGATCTCTGAATTATTTAACTTATGTGATACTTCATTAAAATGTATATTAGGCATTATGTTCAGGTATGTCCAAAGATCCTGCTTCCATTGCATTCATTCAGTTTTACTATTAGACTTGAGCTGGAACCACAAAGCGTTCACAAACAAGAATGACATCTTGGCTTCATTCCACTGGGATGCTTGCTCTGTGCCAGATTTTATTTTGCTCAGCTATCAATGAGGCTGTTGTGGAAATGTGGGTTTTCTTTGCTGTGAGAATTTATGCGCACAAAGAGACCTGCTTTTCAGAAAGAACATTGAGAACCCAGAGCCCAAGAGGAAGGGTTATTAAAGTTAATGAACCAGGGTAACCTTATCCAGAGGGTGCCCAGAAACGCTGTAAAACAAAAGGTCAATTGCTATTTTAGTTAGTTGCCCCCTTCTCTCCAGGCTTCACTGTTAAACAGGGTTAATTGCCTTTATCGTGAAGCCTTAATAAATAATTTCATGTCAGATGAAAAAATAATTTTTTATATAGTTCTGCATTTCTGGACATATTTCTGGACATATCCCTTTTTGGGAAAGAATGTCATTTAACTATGTGGGGATTGTTTTGTAGATCTGAGATACGGACTTTACTTGGGGTGGTGGACAGCACCACTCCCGATTGTGCTGCTTCTAGCAGTGCTCAGGAACCAGCAGGGCACCCAGCTGGTTCTTTGGGAGCCCATGTGGTACTTACGGATTGAACCCAAAGGCCACACTCTTGAGCATGTACTTGGCCACTGGAGCCGTATCTCCAACCCTGAAACGGGACCGTTTTTAATAGTTTAAAGTCATTTTCACCTACTGGCAGTTCAGAAGGGTGGAGCACATGCCTCCGTGTACAAGACCCAAGTTCATTCCCAGCATCTCATGGGCCCTCAGTCTCCAGCACCTCCAGACCCATCACTGAGTCTTTATGGAGAAACCCCTATTTCTAAAATTGCCATATTTTGCATTTATATAGAGCCAGAAGTGTCCTAAATACTGAGACATGGAGTCTTACAGTCGTACTATCTTAATTGTGTCTTGGCATTTAGTAACTGCACAGTTCTTTATTTTTGTGCATATTTTAAAGATAGAAATTCTGTTTGTGCTTGACAGCCCTCTGAGTGTTTTCATGTACCTAAGCAACGTCACCAAAACACTGAAAGTTTTATAAATGAAAAACCTGAAACCAGGGAAGGGAAGTGACCTGTTTGAGTACCTTATTAGCACCAGAACTCAGTTCTGTATCAGTTGTCCTTATCAGAGGCATTGTTCTGATTTCCCTGGGTTATCAAGGCACAGAGCTGTTTGCTCTTAGGATGGTGACAGAATTTGAAACTATATGAAAATGTGACAGAGAACTCTTGAGAAGCCAGTCAGCATGTGAAAGACAAAACTTTTACACTGCTTCCACATTGGAAAGGAAACCGTCCTGGGACACATCACTAAGATGTCAGATCTTACAAAGATTTAGGGCACATTAACTGGCTTATATAGTTTTCTGTGCTGGTCTTATTTAACTCCAAAAGTAATTGGTGAACTTGCTGACTCCCACATAAGACATCTACCAAAGGGGGGCTAATTGAAGAATGAGGCATGACTAATCTAAGGAAGAATGGATGGTTAGGACTGTTAGTGAAGGATTTTTTTCACTAATCACGGAGCAGGAAATACATTTTTCTCACAAAGTCCATGGATGTTATATAGACATGTCAGAGGAAGAAAAAACTATGGGGTCAGAGAGATAGTACAGCTGGGTAATGCACTGTCCTTGCATACAGCCTACCCAGGTTCAATCACTGTGATCCCCTGTGGTCCCCTGAATACCACCAGGAGTGATTCCTGAGGGTTATAATTACCCCTGAGTGTTGCTGGGTGTGACCCCAAACAAACAAACATAAAAACATAGAGGTAGAAAAAACTAAATTATCAAAATATATCTGATGTGACTTTTAATGGTTTCTGATGAGTTAAACCTACCATAATGCATTTGGAAAATTTTTCTCCCCCCCACCCCTTTTCATGGGGATTCCAAGGCTATGTAGCAGTTTAGTCTTACAATGTATGTCTATAACTCAGCCAGCTTGAGTCTTGTTTGTATTACAGTGAAAAAAAATCAGTTTTACTGCTAGCTTTCTTTAGAAGCAGCTAAGTGTCTTTATTTTAGATTTTATACTATAGATTTCTCTAGGGATTTGTCTTTGCTACAGTATTAGCTAGCTGAGCATTAGGGTCACTTGGGGAAACTTCCCAAACAGACTATTGTATTCACTGAAGATGTGGGGAATCAGAATCTCAAAGAATGCCATCTACTTACCTGTTTTTATTTCTCAAAATAGTGGTTCTGCCACTGCTTTTTCTGGTTTAAGAAATACTGAAGTTTACCAAATACTGGTTTAGAACATATTTGGGATATTACCAATGAAATCTTTGTTTTAAGTTTAGTTACATGTGCCTTTTTTAATCATCATGGAAACAATTAACTGGATTGTAAGTGTTGCTTTTTTTTAACACATTTTTCTATCTTTCATAGAGACCGTTTATTTGTTTGGCGGCTGGGATGGAACACAGGATCTTGCTGACTTCTGGGCATACAGCGTGAAGGAGAACCAGTGGACATGTATCTCTAGGGACACTGAGAAAGAGGCAAGTGTTTGGATTTCTCACACATCTGTATTACAGTGGGGTGTGTGTGTGGGGGGGGGGTGTACTGCTTTTTCCAGATTGGTCTTTTTCCCTAACATCTGTCAGCAGAATTTGTGGTCACCAAATTTGGTTTAAATATTCATGCATTTCAGTTCCTATACCAGGTTCCTCAGTTACAGAGCTGAGGAATGAATAGAGCTATTTAATGGAAATAAATGGAAAATTCTAATAATTCTGATTTTAGTTTTTAATTGCTTTAGCCAGAAAGGTAAATAGCTTTCTAATTTTTTGAGCATGCATCTTACTTTGATGGCCTCTGGAAATAAGTATTCCCATTTTTTAGTATTCTAATTATCTCACTGTTTTGGTTCCTTACAGTTCGCTATCTGTCATTTTTCACAAATGACATTTTAATTTATTTTTAACTAAAATTTAATAGATAACATCTGTGTATCTGTTTACATGTAATATAGCATATATGTATATGAATATTTCCTTAGTGAATAAAAGACTTGTTTATGGCTTTGAATAACATGACATTGATTTTTTTTTCCAAATATGTATAGAATTTACTGTACCTCTATTATATACTTCAGATTATAAGGTAAAAATAAACAATAACAAAATAGTAGTACCTGCAAATCAGAAAGAGGAAAATAGCTCATTTAAAGTTCATCGATTTTTTTTTTTTTTTTTTTTAAATAAGGCCATTTAAAAATAAAATCCAGGGGGCTGGAGAGATAGCACAGCGGGTAGGGCGTTTGCCTTGCACGCGGCCGACCCGGGTTCAAATCCCAGCATCCCACATGGTCCCCTGAGCACGGCCAGGGGTAATTCCTGAGTGCAGAGCCAGGAGTAACCCCTGTGCATCGCCAGGTGTGACCCAAAAAGCAAAAAAAAAAAAAAATAAAAAAAAAAAATAAAATCCAGGCCCAGAGCAGGTAGGGCATTTGCCTTGTATATGGCCAACTCGGGTTTGACTCCTCGTATCCCAGATGGTTCCCCAAGCCTGCCAGGAGTGATCCTTGAGCACAGAGCCAGGAGTAATCCCTACACACTGTTGGGTGAGACCCCAAAACAAACAAAACAATGACCCAAAAAAAAACTATCTGGTACTGTGTTCTTTAGTCCTAGGAAATTGCTTTCTTGCTTATTCGGTGTGCTTTAATGATTAATTAAGTGGGATTTGGGCTTTGGTTTCTAGGCCGTAAGTAGTGGGGCTGGGGGCTGGGGACTCTAGGAGCTACTTCGCTAGTTTTGATGTGGTTCTCTGCTGCTGGCAGTGCTTGGGGACCCCTGTGGTACTAGGGATCAAACCAGGAGCCTTCTACCTGCGAAGCATGCGCTCCAGACCCTCCAGCTCTCTCCTTGTCCCCTCGTTGGCTAGTTTTTACCTTCTCAAAACTAATTGAAAATTCCATGATTTCTTTTTATTGTTTCTGTAATATAGATGGCCTTTGCTGTTTTAGTGTGAAAATAGTATTTCAGTCCTTGATGAAAAAATGCCTAGCTCATATATGTTTTAAACTCTTTCATTCTAGCTTGATTGCTTCTTTGGATATTTGGAATAAGTTTCACCCTGAAGTCCCCCCCTTTTTTTTTTATGTTTTTTGGGTCACACCTAGCTCTGCACAGAGGTTACTCCTGGCTCTGCACTCAGGAATTACTCCTGGCGGTGCTCAAGGAACCATATGGGATGCTGGGAATTGAACCTGGGTCGGCCGCATGCTAGGCAAATGCTCTACCCACTGTGCTATCACTCCAGCCCCAACTCCCTCTTTTTTGTATCTAGTTAGTGCCCAGGTTGTACCTGCTATTACGTTTCTTATGTCTTTTTCTTTCTTTCCCAACTTTATAGTTTCTCTCTTAAACATTTTTGGCCTCCACTATAGATTCCCAGATCTCTTCTCCATTCATTAATACAGTCTATAAAAAAATCTTGGTCATGTGATTCTTGAATCCTGCAGTTAGCTTTAGTCCCTGTTCCAGTTCTTTGTTAGATATTTTTACAAATATTCAAAAAACTGCAGTAACATTTACTAGTGAGCAGTTATTTTGTGCCCTGTCTTACTAGTTACTGTTGCTTTTATTTGGTTTTCTTTTGTGCTGACTAGTTTCAGCTGGGACTGTGTGGCTCTGATAGTTGCTCTCCTTCCTCTGTGCCAGCCGGGACCGTCCTCAGTCAAGAGCCGGAGGACTGAAGTAGGGTAGTTATTGTTATCCCCTTTGCTTTTGTCCCCTTTGCCAGAAGACACTATGTCATTATCATTGAGTAGGTATAAATACAGAGAAGTATGAATAATGATATTAATAATAGTAAAGCTATGTAGTTCATTTTGCTTAAAATTTTCAAATTTCTAATTGACAAGTTTGTCTTGTCAAATTTGTTTCTGTCTACTTTTGTGGCTTATCTCTTCACTTTACATGCCGACCATTTTTGTAGTTACTAGAATTGATTCAGCTTTCTCAGCTATTTTTTTTTTTTTTGGCAATAGTGTTTTCTGTGGGATCAACAGAGACTTCTCATCCCATCCACCCAGATATTGCTAACTGTTATTGTTAGTAGAAGCATTTACTCTTTATTGCCACTTCAAGTACGGCTTCCTCTGTGACACTTCTTTTGACCTCTGCACTCATAATTGGAAGCTCCTTTGGAGGTGTGGCCATTAAGCTTCATATATTCCTTGAGTGGGTTATTTTAATGATTGGTTTATATTCCTGTTTCCCTGTCTTAACTATAAATCATATGCATTTTTAATGTTTGGAACTTTATTTAAGTACCATGACTTAAAAAAGTTGGTCATAATATAGTCGTCTTAAGTACTCAGTGTTCCAACACTAATCCCACCACTAGTGTACTCTTTCCTCCATCAGTGTCCCCAAGTGCCCACCCACCTCACCCCCTATCGTGCCCCCTTAGCTGGCACAAAATAATGTACTTTATATTGCTTGTTTACAACATATATCTCATGTTGGTGTTACTAAAGTATGAGTATTTACTGAGCTATTAGGTTCTAGTTGAGCCTTCTATGTTACTGTTTTCACTTGCTTAGTGGGCTTCTGTGCTCTTTTCCCATCTAATTTGCTCTAATATTTGCTGGGCTGTCAGTACTATGAAATTTGGAGATGTTGCATGGCTACATACATATGCAGCCATGTGCTCCAGGAGCTGTGGAACTGGTCTGAGTCCTAAGCATGGTGTTTCAGTTGGACTTCTATTTTCCAGCGGAAGTGGGGTCTGGGTGGAGCACTGGGCTTTGCAACAGGACAGGGATTTGGGCTGGGAGACTGGTTCTACCTAGGTCACCTCAACTGCAGTGTGTCTCAGTACACTTACCCTTTGGTGAGTCAGTTGGCAAGATAAGTTGAACAAAGAGTTAATGCTGGAGAAAAGCCAGGGGGACATAATTGAAACCTAGTAGGGGGACTGCTTTGGTGGGAGAATAGTTTATGGCCCCAGGTAATGTCAGTGTTCTACTTTGAACTTGTTAAATGTGTATTATTTTTATATCGTTTCTATTTGTTAAATTATTTTAAATATGATTACTAAAGTTTGTGCTGATGTACAAAGCACTAGTAGAACACCAAAAAGCTTAACAAAACAAACACAACCTGTTCAGAATATGGGAGGATGAGATGAACAGAGGAAACTTACCCAAAGAAGACAGCCAAGAGGTATATGAAAAATACTCCGCATCACTCATCATCAGGGAAATTATATCAAGACAATGAGTGATCGTCTCATACCAGTGAGTCTGGCACACATCACGGAGAACAGAAACAGTCAGTGTTAGCATAGATGTTGGGAAAAGGGAACCCCATCCACTGCTCGTGGGATTGTTGACTGGTTCAGCCTATTTTGGAAGATAAAATACAGTCTTCAAAAAACTAGGAATTGAGCTTACACACTTACCTCCCGGGAATTTGCCTCAGGATCCAATAATTGCTGTGTGGGTGGAGCTGGAAAGTATCATGCCGAGTGAAGTTAGGAGAGGAAAAGACTCAGAATGATCTCTCTTATATACAGAATACACTAAAAAATAAAAAAACAGTAGCTGTTCAAGGCAGAGACCGAGAATTTCAGTAAGACACTTACCACAGAGGGCAGGGCTGCATGAGGGCCCTGGCACAATGGGAGAGGGAAGTGGACACTTGGGCGTGGAAGATGTGGCGCTGAAATAGTTCATGCATGAAACTCCACTAACACTATATAAGCCACACTGCCCAAAATAAAAGCAAATAAAAATTGTGCTGAAAATATATAGATTATTTTGCTGAGAGCACTGTTTCACTTAACTTTTGAAGTGAATAGAGATGCATAAAATGGTAACTCAACATTGGGGTGCAGATCTATTCTGGTTTATTATGATTTCTGTGATACATACACCTAAAAACCTTTTGTTGGTATGTGAATTGAATGACAGTATATATCTCTACACAAAGGCTGATTTCTTCCAAAACTGTACCATTAGCATCTCATATATCTGTACCAGTGAGTCAGGTTACCACTTGATTATATACCAGACCATGTGTTTTAAAAAGAATGACACATACTTCAAAAGCACAGTAAATTAACTGTGATACACCTAAATATATCTAGTAGTACTTTTAGGAGATTGTAAGATAGAGTTCTGCTTCAAATGTTAGAATAATTACTTTAAACTGTTTATGAAGCTATGCAAGGATTTTATATATTTGAAATATATATTTTTTTAGTTTTGAATTTTCATAAATCTTTTTAATGTTTGTGCTAGTGGAAGGGAGCTGGATTCTTTTGTTTGTTTATTTTTGGACCACATCCAGTTATGCTCAGGGATCATTCTTAGCATGGCTTAAGGTTATGTGGTGCTCAAACCCAGGTCAGCTGCTGGCAAGCTGACAGTACTCTCGTTCCAGCCCTGAGAGCTGGATTCTTATATCTGATGTTTATGTAGAATAGATGACCTTCTATAGTGATAGTTTTGGAAAGGAAAGTACTGTTTTAATAGTCTTTTGTAGATAATGGCTCATCTTATGTTCCGATCTCATTTCAGATTGACAAGTGACTCCTGGGGGTGTGGTGACCATCCCTGCTGATTCTTGGCCAACTGGGCTGGGTGGTTCACTGCAGGAGTCCAATCATGTGAGGCCATGAGGGCCCAGCCGTACAGAGAGCCACCTGGTGATACCCAGTGGTGCTCGGGGGCCATATTGTTGTGTTCCTGACCCCTAAGCTCTCCCCTTAGTCTATAAGGTTGTTTCCTAAGGGAAACTGAATTATACACTCCAAAATCTTCTCCACTTAGATTTCATGTACTTCATGTACTTCATTAACGTTGAAATCCGTTGGTCTGCTCAGCTCTTTGAATAGCTCTTTTACCCATACAAGTTATTTTGATATCTAAAATATTGGTCCTCTGAGTTCAGCACATCTTCCAGAAGTTGGCTTCTTTTGTTATACAGTATTCAAGCTCTGTTCGTGAGCTGCAGTGTAGAGATTAGGCACTTGCTTTTCACGAGACTGACCTAGATTCGATCCCTAGCACCCAAGCCCTGCCAGGAGTACACCCTAGCATTGCCAGGTATGGCCCACAACCCAATCAATCAGTCAATGAAAGTCCTGTTCATCTTAGTGGAAAATTTTTATTGTTAGGTATCAAGATCACAGTGGAAGCCTGACGTTTTCCAGAGTTCTAATTTTTCTTTAGAACATGCATTTTATCATTTGCAACGTATTCTTCATTTTTTAGAGAATGTCTTCCGTGACTGTAATGTGTGAATGAGTGTATCTGGATTGGTAGTTGACTTTTAGTTACACGGTGTTGCCTGAAAATAGCAGCTAGGTGAGCTTGCAGCTCCGTTCAGGTATCACTCTTGGCTGAGTTCGGGGCACTGTATGTGGTGCCAGGGATTAAACCCCAGTTGACCACGTGCAAGGCAAGTGCCCTACCTTCTGTACGATCTCGCCAGCCCCCATCTTTGTTTTCAGAGCTATTTAATTATGGAGGAAATCCCTTCAAGCAAAATTTCTAACATATTCTAAAGACTTTCCATGACAAAATAAAATCTCTTAAGTTTTAAAATAGCAATTAATGTGATATACTGAAGTGTAGATTCAAAATAACTTGGTATCTTGATTAATAGCACTTATTGTCAGACTGTTCCTGCCTAATCTTTGTTCATTTAATCTAAATAAGAATGCTAGATTGCTCTTCAAAAAAAAAAAAAAAAGCCTGTTAGTGTGTTTTATTTCACTCCAGAGGCATAGTAGCCCTTCCTTGCCTGTCAGATCATGTCCAGTCTCCTCTGTCAGTGTTCCAGCAGGCTTCTTTTTACCTCCTCCTTCAACTGGGTTGTTTCTGTAGCTCATCCGTAACCAAGCACATTGGGAGTGGGTGGGTGGTTTTTCTGGTGGGGGCCATAACCCTGCTGGGGTTACTGCTGGCTCTGCTCAGGGATCACTGTCGCTGGTACTTGGAGCACTCTCTGGTGCAGGGCTCAAACCTGTGCCGGCCACCTGCAGGGCAAGTGCTTTTTCCTATACTGTCCCTCAGCCCTCAAACCACACACATTGTCTTAGGTTTATTTTTGCTTTCTTATCTCTGCCCTTCTAGAAAACACAAACCTGAGATCAAAACACATCTACACAGAGGTGGTAATCCTATCTAGGTGAAGATTTTTTTGTGTGTGAATTGTTTCTCGATGATACACTGATTTTTTTTTTTTTTTTAAGACCTGTTCTACAGTTTTCTTTTCTTTTTTTTTTTTTTAAACCTTTTACCCGCTGTTGCTAATTCAGGTAGTCTCAACCAGTCGTGTGTAGTGTACTATTTTTCCTGTTGTTCCCTGGCTTAATGATGTTTATTAAGTTAAGAGAATCAATAATGTAATAGAGAAGTCAACAGTTTGAATTCTTATTCTGCTTCTTTCACTAGCCTACAAATTTTTAGGATTCCTTTCCTCTTCAGTTTACATTTTGTCATCTGTAAAAGGAGAGAAACAAACAAGTTTTGTTAAGGTTCCTTCCAGTTATGATTCAGAGATTCTAAGTATTCTTGGATTGCTTTTCTGTTTTTAATTCTGATGAGAATTGCGAAGATGTTTTAAACGACCAAAAGTATCCTTAAATAGATTGATATGTGCTTTAGAATTTAGCTCTGTGCACGAATGACTAAAATGCAATGAATATATAATAGAAGCCATTTCGGTGTTATAACTAGTGCCAGAGGGTACAGAGGGTACAGATTACCATAAAGTACAGAATAATTCATCCTTCCTGTAGATGTTAACCATTTCTAAATTAAGATTAATGTCTTTTACTATTTCTTTTGCTTTCCTTTAGAGATTTAAATCCCATGTACTTAAATCAGTTGATTGGATATGAGTTTCTGAGTAAACCCCCCTGTAATGAAAGTTTAAAGAACAGAACATTAGGTTTGATTTTCTATTTTACTATTATTTTTTTAATCTTCTTCTCTCTCCCCCCTCTCCCCCGTCCTCTCTACAGAATGGCCCCAGTGCCAGATCGTGTCACAAAATGTGCATTGACATTCAACGAAGGCAAATCTACACATTGGGGCGTTATCTGGATTCCTCTGTGAGGAACAGCAAGTCTCTGAAAAGTGACTTTTATCGTTACGACATTGACACAAATACGTGGATGCTGCTCAGCGAGGACACTGCTGCTGACGGGGGACCGAAACTGGTGTTTGACCATCAGGTGGGGCTCAGACAAAGAGATGAAGCCGTTCACTCATGCTCAGTAACGCTGGCTCTCAGAGTTTATTTCACTTGTTTGATAAGTTGTCTGTAAATGATTTCCACTAAAATTGCCCATGATGGGCACAAAGTTATTCTTAACACTTTTCCCCTTTTGCTTAGGACAGAATAAAATTTCAGGTCTCAGCACAATTACTACTTTATAAAAACTTTAGAGGACATGTTTAGAAATATATTATTATTAGTTTATAAGAACTTTAGAGAGTACATTTAGCAATATATTTCGGAAGAAACTTTTTTGTGATTAAATATGATGTCAACAACAGCTGGCCATTTTAAAGCCTTTTACTATATTACTGGAGGAGGTTTAAAATCACTTTGTAATGAGTTGAAAATAACTTGAAATCTAAAGCTTTTCTTTTAATTTGAGTGAAATATATTTACATTTGCATATAGAGACCAATTTGTTATAAAACTTAGAATTTGAAGTATGCTAAAACTAAACACAGTACCAATGAGATATAACCATATAAATAAAATTACTAAAGTTAACTGTATTGTAAATTATTTTATATCATCATTAACTTTAGTGCCATTTTCATTGCTACTTCTCTGAATATTTTCTCCATCTGAGTGCTGGATGGGTCAGTACAAAAAGTAACAATTTTTTATTGTATAGGCAATTGTATGCAAGTCAGTTCAGGTTGAGATATTTGAGTATAGGGATTGTAAAAATAAACTTATAAAAAATATCAATATATTGATGAACATGACATTTGAGCAATGGAAGGTGAATTATCACAGACGGACTTAGGTTTGACTTCTAAGTCATTAGTTTTTGTATCTTTACAGATTTATAGTCTTTGCTTTGAAACTATTGTGCTGTTGTATTTATTTTAATAAGCAATTGTTCATAGGAGAATGAATGTTAAGGAAGAGAGGAGCTAGAGATGTGTGTGTGTGCGCTCGTGCGCCTACCAAATAAATAGTGGATGGAAAATCCAAAGCATTAGTCTTTAAAGTACATCCCACATTGAATGGATTTGGAATTTGGGACTTTGTTGGCTCTACATAACTAAGCTTGTCAAAGACAGGCACTTCCCTGCTGGCATCCTCAGTGTTGTTCTTGTGGAAAATAAGAATTCCCCCCAAAGTTAGGCAAGTCCTGATCTTTTAAAAACAGAACATCAGCAGATAACATTGTTAGGGAAACAGTTTATTTTCTTGCTTCCAAGTGGTTACAAATTTCTTTTCCAAACCATGCTTATGCCTTTATTTTTACAGGTTGGGGGAAAAAAAAAGAATAGCTAGGGGCAGTCTTGAGTACAGCACACATACTGTCTTTGTGTGTGGCTCTTGTTTTTCTTGACTTTGATAAAATAGAGAATGTTCTTTGGAAGCTAGGCTCTGTTAAATAATGCTTGATTTTCAACTGATTAGATGGTATAGTTGAACACTCCGGGTGCAGAATTTTGGCCCTAATTCAGCCAACAACTAGCTCTGTGACCTTAAGCAATTAGCATGATTTATAAAAGCCGCTATTCTATTTTTTTTGCATATAAAGCGATAAAAGTAGAATTCACAGCAAAATTACTTGGGATTGTTCCTCACACAGTATTTAACACTAAATGTTCGAATTTGTGAAGAATGTGAGAAAGCTAGAGTCATAGAGACATGTTTAGTTTGTACTTCGCCTTTTTAAAATTCGCCTTATTCAAATGGTACATTCAGGGACTTTGGATTTCTTAGGAACATAGTCGCAGCATAGTTCTGAAACCCTTCGTATTGTTGTTGGTTGGTGTGATTTTTCAGGAATAATGAGAACCAAACAAAAAATCTTAAATAAAACAGAGGCCACATTCAGCAAAATCAGGAGCCAAAGAAAATCCACAACTATTTGTAAATTTAGCCAAAGACAACAGAATGCCCAGAAAGTACATTGAAGCCCCGGACAGTAGAAGGGAGAGGAGGGGAAGTAAGAAGCTGCTTCATTGAGTGTTTCACAGTGGGTCTGGCATGAACAAAGCACTGGGGGGGAGTGAGTGAAGTGACTCGTGGGAAGTGCTCAGGAAGGTGGAGTGGGGGTAGATGTCACAATGAACCATATCCTAAAGAGTGTGGGAACACCGTGACACCTGGAGATAAGATTTCATCTGCTGTGACCGGTGAAGGATCAGGGGTCTCTTGAGACTTGAGCGTTTGCGGTGTTGACATTTTGTAATCCTCTGCCCCAGTGGTCAAGCAGGAGACGCCTCCCAAGGCTCCAGTGTCCTACAGGATGCTGTCACCTGTAGCTCATTTAACTAAGAGAGTAAAGAAACATTGAGCACAAGACTTCCAGAAAGGAATTCTATTCTAAGATAAAGCAGTTCAGGGGCTGGAGCGATAGCACAGCGGGTAGGGCGTTTGCCTTGCACGTGGCCGACCCGGGTTCGATTCCCAGCATCCCATATGGTCCCCTGAGCACCGCCAGGGGTGATTCCTGAGTGTAGAGCCAGGAGTGACCCCTGTGCATCTCCGGGTGTGACCCCCAAAAAGGGAAAAAAGTAAGATAAAGCAGTTCAGAGAGAAAGAACACGAAAACTTCCCTTCCTGGCATAGCAGATAAAATTCATGCCCAATACTCTAATGTGGAGTAGATGATTTATGGATCAGGAAAATCATGAAGCCGTGAAGAAAACTACAGAGCAAGATCATAGATGAGATCAGATAAAAGGAACAAGTGAAATGGGAGAACTCCAAAAGGAAATTGAAGGAAAACAGAGTACGCCTAGAAATGCAGACCAGACTACAAAGGGCATAAAAGAAGAATAGGTCAGAATCTCAGGATCATGAGAAGGAAGAGTAGGAGATCAATAGCTAAAAGGGATTCCTCAGGAAATAGCAAGAAGAAAGGCAAGAAGAACCAACACACACATGCTTGGAGATACTCAAGAATAAAAGCAAAACAATGGGAGAGAACACATGAATAAATTTCAGAAAGTCTTTCTCAAAGAAAGATGACACCTGTCAAACGGTGCTGTATGCAGGGGAAATTGGCCTAGGCCTTCAAAATCTAAGAACTAGCTTAGTAACACTAGATTTTGAAAATAGGCTTTTAAAATTTTCAAAACAGCTAGATAAAATGATCAAAACACCTATAAGTGAGACTGGTATCAGACTTCTCTACCACTTTATTTGTTCCAGGAGACAATAGAGCATCATCGAGAATGTATTCAAGAAAATATTGTGAGTCGAGAAGATGGTACACTAGGTAGGGCTCTTGCCTTGCGCCTGGCTGACACATTCTATCCCACCACCCCAGATGGTCCCCTGAGCCCAGCCAGGGGTGATTCCTGAGTGTAGAGCCAGGAGTAAGCCCTGAGTACCCCCTGATGTGGCCCCAAAACAAAAAATAATAATATAATGTGAGCAAAGAATTTTATATCTAACCATGCTATCCTTTGAATGTTTTTTGAGGAAATTATAAGAAAATGGAATAGGAGCTAGCCAAGAAATAGCAAAAGGAACTTCAATAAAAGGATCAGAAATCTTAGCTCATTGACATTCTTCCTGGGGCAATGTGGTCTTTGGCAGACTGGCCCTATATTTTTATCTTCCTCCTGCCCCACAACCAGTGAGATGACAGGAGAGTCCATTAATAATCACATTGACAAATATGAGTGAACCACTTGAGGAACTTAAAAACTTTCAGAAGAATGCCTGTAAGGTAGAAGACAAATAGGATCAAATTCAGCAGGGTGGAATGGGGGTGGGGGGTGAGCGAGATGCTGGAGTCTTTAAGGAATGCATTAATTTGAATTTAAAATGTGTAGAGCTGTGACAAACATTGCTTGATCAGTTGGAAACTGAATAGGAGGTTTTCTCCATGTGACTTAGTAGCACTTAGCATTGACAAGAGCCTACAGACCAGGTGCTGAGTATGGCTTGGGGCAGGAAAGGTAAAACGGAATGCCTGAGGGGCACCATAGAGCTGTTGCTGAATCATTCACTGCCTCTCTTCAGTCCCTTGATTGTAGGGCAGGGTAGGTTAAAATGTAGGGTTTGGTAGGTTGATATGTAGAGTATGGTAGGTTGATAATGTAGCATTGCACTGTAGTACTGTCATCCCATTGTTCATCGATTTGCTTGAGCGGGCACCCAATAATGTCTCCATTGTGGGACTTGTTACTGTTTTTGGCATATCAAATACACCACGGTAGCTTGCCAGGCTCTGCCGTGCAGGTGGGATATTCTCAGTAGCTTGCCGGGCTCTTTGAGAGGGATGGAGGAATTGAACCTGGTTGATAATGTAGGATTGATAATGTAGGTTGGTGTGTGTGTGTGTGTGTGTGTGTGTGTGTGTGTGTGTATGTATATATATATATATATATATGTATTGGTTGGTATGGTATGTAGGGTATGGTTTATGGATTGTAGGGTATGGATAGGTTGATATGTAGGGTATGTTACTTTGATGAGTCGGGTATGGTAGCTTGATGTGTAGAGTATGGTAGGTTCATTTGCAGGGTATAGTAGGTAAGTATGCAGGGTATGGTAGGTTGCACACTACTATACCTGCAAGGCAGATAAATAGGGATTCTCCGATATAAAAACTATAGCAATAACAAAATCCTAGATGTTTGAAGATAGTATTATGAGACTTGGGTGCTAAACTCAATAAATCAGAATTAGTTAAGAAAAATAGCAAGTCTACACTAAAACCAAAGAAACCTTTAAGTTTAGGTGATGTTCTTTAGAGTACATCAGGAGACTTAAACATCCATGAAGATAAAATAACTGGAAATCCATGAAGATAAAATACCTATAAACATTTGCTAGTGGAATCTCAGTTAAATTGATAAAACACTAGAATGAACACTCATATCCAAATGGTAACTAAATTAGCTGATATTAACAGAAAAGGATTCTGAAGTTCTGGTATCTACTTAGTAGAATTATAGAAAGAAAATGGGGACAACAAAGTATTTGAGGTGGAACTGAAGGAAACTCCTGTTGCTTTAAAAAGATGGTTTTCAAAATGAGAAAACCATCTGGCACAGGGCAGGATGAATGAAAAAAAGAGTATCTATCTCAGTACATCTGTAAGGACACTTCAATACCAAGGATTAAGAGGAAATGAAACCCTAAAGGTCAAGAGAGAACTGTTCGCTTTGTGGGTAGGAAGAGTCAGACTGGCATAAAGCAGTCTTTGACGGTGGTGGGAGTTCATTGAGAAATCCCGGGTATTTAGAAGGCTTTTAGAAATACCTTCAAAATTAACAGGAAGAACGTTATGTTGAACTCAGCTTAACCCTTCCAACCTTGTGTGTCTGCATGATAGAATAAAATATTCTTTCAGGTTAAGAATAATTGGGGAAGGGAGATAAAGGTTATGTACTTTTCATTTGATTTCAGAAATTAAATATCTAGAATTTAGATCTTTAGCTTTTCTCAATACGAACTTGGAACTTACTTTTTTTTCAATCCTTGAGAAAAGTGATGCTGAACTTAATCAGACATTGTTTAATAAGTTATTATCTTTCCTGAACATTTTCAGAGATTCAAAACAAAAAAGGATTAAAAGTTAACCATAACTGATGAACAGTACGAAGTTTCCTACAGTGATTAAAGCATCTTGTTATTTGATAATTGACCCTAATTGAAACTGCATACTTAACCATAAAAACCCAGTTTAGGTAGCTGAAAGAATAAAATTGTTCCTTTTCTGTGTCGTATTTGTCATAAGATATTGGAAAGAATTACAGAGCTAGTACAGTAGTTAATTCCTTTTTTGGGTTGGTTTGGGCTTGTGAGCTGGAATGAGCTACTGAGATAAAAATGCTTATGCTTTATCCCTAATAGCAAATGAGAGTAGCCCCGTCTAAATCAAACTTAAATATCCCCAGAAGGAAAGAGAAACATCTTTGTAGCAATTTGAGTAGAATCATAGGAACTCTGTAACAGAGATGGGCCAAAATGTGTATGGATTTATGAAAATGTACTTAGCTATTGTAACGGGCAGCATGATCCCCTGGGATTTGGAAACTTGAGCCGTAAGAATCTAGGACAGAGTCATTTGACCCGGACATATTGAAGCCCTAGACGCAGTCACAGTTGTTGAATGACTACTAGATTGTGTTCAGCCAAATGGATTGGTTTTTATCTTTCTTATTTTCTTTTTTGGGGGGCACTTTGACGGTGCTCAAAGACCACCAGAACCAAACCCAGCATTTTTCAGGGACCTCAGGGTTGCACCCAGAGATGATCTGGGTGTTTGCAAGGCTTGCACCCCTAATCCCTGTGTGCTCTATCTGGCTCCAGTGGTATGATGGAAGAGTAGGAACATTTTCTTTTCAGGACCGGGGAATGAAAGCATTGACATCTCAGTTTTTCACCCATTTTTCACTAAGGCTCCACCCTTATGGAATACATTTCCATGCTAACTTAGAGCAGTCTGCCAGAAATCTGAGAAGTAACTAGCGGGTCTTTGTAGTGATAGGTATAATTTGGGAATGCTAGAATTTTTAAAATATTAGTAATAGAGCCATGGATGAGACAGGGACAGAACTCTTGGTGAGGCTTTGGGACAGTCCTGGCAAAATGTAGACACACACACATATAGTGTGTGTGTATGTGTATAATGTATATATATATTATTCTTAAAATATACAAAAATAGGTAAATAGAACTAATTTGGTGGGAGGAGAAATCAAACTTTAGTGACTTTAATGTTTGTGCTTTAGCAAAAATATATTTAATGTTAACAATTCTTTATGCCACCTGTTCAACATTTAATTTCCACCTTGGAGTTTACAACATAATCTTTGAAATATAATTTGTTCTTTTTTTTTAAGTTTAGTTTTTATTTTATTTTAATAAATTAATGATTTGATCTCAATAAAAATTCTAAGCACCTTATTTTATAACATACCAAATCTAGAAGCAGTCATACATGTTTCTAATCTGAGCATGCAAAGATTGTGCTCCAATTCTTTCAACCATTTCCTCCAGCCCCTGTTCTGCTTCAGTGGTTATAACATTCCAGTTCTGTCCAATCCTTTGCTACAGTGAAAACACTGAGTATACAAATAAGGACCATATAAAGAACAAGATGAATGTATTAATCATTAATAGGCAATTCCGAACCAATACTCAGAATTAACTCTTTTTTTGGGAAATGTTTACAGTCTGAATATTGCACCTCAATAAGGAAGATACTTTTTTTCGTTTTAATAAGAAGAGGACTATTACAGGTATAGATACATTTGCAGAAATTTTTTTAAATTTTATTTTCATAAAGTTGTTCACAATAATGGATCATATTTACTATTTTGATACCAGTCCCACCACCATTACACCTTTCCATCACCATTATTTTGAACTTTCCCACCACCACTGAAACCTGCCAAAAAGGCAGATGCTAGATAATTTATTTTATATTGCTTGTTATGAATAGCATACTCGCAGCTGCATGCTCCTAGAATTCTAAAATTTTAGATAATTGGGTCTGGAGAAATCTCTGCAGTGAGCTTCTCAGTTCCAAGATTCTTCTGTGTGTCTCTGGATCGTGGCTGTTAATGAGCTTAAATAGCAGCCAGAAGCAGTTTGTGGGCATGACATCCAGGGTGTCATAGGCATGAGGAGATGGGAAGGACCGGCCTATCCCAGATCCCGTAAGGCCTGGAGTTTGCTGTCACTGGTCCCACATACCTGGGCTCTTCGTTGGGTTTTGGAAGTTGGTGGCTGCCGGGATTCCTAGGGGGCAGGTGTAGAATTTGTTCTTACTGTCTTAGTGACAGGTGTCTGGTTTCTCACAGGTATTTTTGTGAAAGGTTGTAATTCCCTTGAATTGAGACAATAGAAAGTCAGGTTCGACTTTGAATGTAAATAGCATAACCTGTCACAATTAAATTTATACTGTTGTAGTAAAAGGAAGAAAGATTCATCATACTCTAGAAAATTTGTCTAGAAACTGCTTCAAATGTCTTCATGCATTTTTTTAATGAAATGTTTCGCTAATTTTGCATGTCATTGTAGCCTAGGACCACATCAGTTTTCTCTGTATCCTTCCAACTTTAGTATATGTGCTGCCAGAAGGCAACATTTGTTTCACCCACTTGTAACAATAGGACTTTGAAGAGTTTCATGAAGTAAATGTAGAAAGATGGATTTAGTTGCATCATTCTTATTCACTTATCTTCTCTTTAATTAATATAATGATTGCTCACATTAAAAGAAAGGAGTTCTGTAATAAGGATGGAAAAGAGCAATAACTACTGCAGATATGATCAAGAACATTTACTCAGGTATATATCAGCACTTTATATATTATTATTGATATGTAAGGTGCTGATATGTATCAGTCACGTGTATCATATCATATTGATATGATGAAGATTATAGAGTTTCGAGAATGAATAGTGTTTTGACCCAGTATATTTCACTGTCACTGGGAGAGAGATGGAAACTTGAAATCCATTCTGGATCTCTGCCCAGTGAGTGCTAAGCAGTATTACAGTAACTCCATGTGATGGTATTTAGTAGTATTAAGGCAAAGTTTACTTCTTCTGGGAACTGGAACAGCTTTATTCCTAGGGAAGGACAGTCTAAAGCTGTTCACTCTTTTGCTCTGTTCTGGTAGATGTGTATGGACTCGGAAAAGCACATGATCTACACTTTCGGCGGCCGGATTCTGACGTGTAACGGCAGCGTGGATGACAGCAGAGCCAGCGAGCCTCAGTTCAGTGGCCTGTTTGCTTTCAACTGTCAGTGCCAAACCTGGAAACTTCTTCGAGAGGACTCCTGTAACGCTGGCCCCGAGGACATCCAGTCGCGGATAGGACACTGCATGCTATTCCACTCAGTAAGAAATTCTGTGCATTTAATAGTTTGTTGCCATCTGCATCTCAGTGTGGAAAAGGAGTTGGTCAAATCTAACTCGTGAATAAGAGATCAAAATTTCTCATTAGAAGTAAATGACTTGTTAGCAGTGATGGACACAAAACAAAACTTTGACAGTTTGCTATTAAAATTCTTCCCGTCAGGTTAGTCATTCCTAAAGGCTTATCACCTGGTTACTGATCCAGGCATATTTTATACTTATCTAGATTGTTCGTTCTTATGTATCTTGGACTTTTTTACTTACTGATTACTCCTAGTAATTTGAAAAATCAGTTTTCATAGTGTTCTTAGTTTTTGCTCTGTGCTCATTATTAAGTGTATTTAGAGAATTAGAGATGAACTTTAGAGCAAAACCAGTGTAATGCACATTTTTTATTTTTGTTTCCAAATTTTATTTTTTTAGAGCACGGTGTTTTACAAAGTGGTTCATAGTTGGGTTTTAGACATACAATGTTCTGTCACTGAGACCAGTGTCAGCTTCCCTCCACCAGGGTTCCCAGGCTCTGTGCCGCCCACCTCCCCAGCCTGCTGTCGCAACAGGCACCTATTGAAGTTTGGTTATTGGACACGCATTTCTTTAACCTCCTCAAGTTATACAATGAAACCTTGTATAAATTGAAAAGTGTGATAAATATTTTAGGCTAGGGGCTGGAGCGATAGTATATTGGGTAAGGCATTTGCCTTGCATGTGGCCAACACGGGTTCAATTCCCAGTATCCCATAATATCCCCTGAGCACCGCCAGGAGTAACCCCTGTGCATTGCCAGGTGTGACTCAAAAAGCAAAGAAATAAAATTTTAAAAATATATATTTTAGGCTATCTTGAACATATAACATGAGAGAAAGAAATCGGGGCTCAAGTGATCGTACAGCGGGCAGGGTATTTGCTTTGCATGCTGCCAACCTGGGTTCGATCCCCGGCATCCTATATGGTCAAAAAAAAAAAGTATATTAAATACCAATATGCTCATTTATGTGTTTTTTTTTTTATTTAAAGAATTTTATTGAATCACCATGTGGAAAATTACAATACTTTCAGGCTTAAGTCTCAGTTACACAATGCTGAAACAACCATCCCTTCACCAGTGCCCATATCCCACCACCAAAAAAAAAAAAAAAAACACAGTACACCTCCCATCCCGGCCCCCCCCACTCCCCACCATGTAACGGATAAATTTCACTTTACTTTCTATTTACTTTGGTTACATTCAATATTTCAACACAAACCTCACTATTATTGTTAGGAGTACCCCACTAGCCAGACCTGTTGTGAGAAGGTATGAGGTCGCACGGCCGCTACTGGTTTTGGATTTCTGAACTTTAGCAACTAAGTCCAGGGAGATTTCTTCCAGGTATTGGATCATTGCAAGCTTGTAAACCCCATCTGTGGTCATCATAATATGGTGGTCCCCACGCCCTTCACCCCCGGCAAGGAAGAGGCGAGAGAGAGAAATACCTTTCCCCCCCTGGGCAGGCATGGGGCCTCGGCTTGGTTCTCAGTCTGGAGCCATTCTGCGAGGAGCTGCCCATGCCGAAAAATTTAGCTGGGGTCTGGAGTCACGCTCATGCAGCTGCGGAGAGGCCTCACACATGTGCGGCCCCCGGGATCACATCTTGGCTGGCAGCAGGAGCTGCTCATTTATGTGTTTCACCAGTTTCCCGGAGTTCCATTTTCATGTCTCTACCCCACTTTTATTTCTTTGGGGTTTTGTTCTGTTACGCTTTATTTTTAAGGATTTTGTTTTGTTTTGTTTTTGTGTAAGTGGAATATTTTAAAGCAACACAAGGTATTATTACTACAGTTAATCACTAACAGATAAGAACTTTTACAAAATGTGAGGGAGGAGCAACAGTACACCAGGCAGGGTACTTGCCTTGCAGGCGGCCAACCCAAGTTCAATCCCTGGTATCCCGTATGGTCCACTGAGCCCACCAGGAGTGATTCCTGAATGCAGAGCCAGGAGTAAGCCCTCAGCACTGCCGGGTGTGACCCAAAAACAAAGCAAAAGAAATTTTACAAAATATAATTGCAATATTATAATACCCAAAGTAAAAATAATTTCTCGGAATCATTAAATTGTGGTTTGCATTCTTTTTTTTTAAATTCAGAAATAATAAAAAAAAACTTCAGTTTATTCAAGTCAGTAGCAAAAAACAGATCTGTGCTGTGTATTTGGCTTTTATGTTATTAAATTTCTTAGTTCATAATAGCACTGCTACTTCCTTTTTCTTCCCACGTGCCACATATTTATTTGTTAAAGAGGGGCCAGAGCAATAGTATAGCGGGTAGGGCATTTGACCTGTTTGCGGCTGACCCGGGCTGGATCTCAGCATCCCATGTGGTCCCCTGAGCACTGCCCAGGAGTGATTCCTGAGCCAGGAGTAACCCCTGAGCATTGCCAGGTGTGGCCCAAAAAGACAAATGTGTGTGTGTATGTATGTATGTATGTATGTGTGTGTGTGTATATATGTATATATTAAATATATATATTTAATATATATATAAAATATATATTATATATATTAAAGAAATGGAGTCATTTGTACTCTAAAATTTTCCAAGTTTTCCATTTGACTGATGAGTGTGTTATTAGCGTGTTATTTTCATTTGACTCATAATGTGTTATTAAACATCTTCTTTCCTCCCTACTTTCTCTAAGCGGGTAGTTGAAGCCAGCCACTGGATTTTTAGACTCCCTCTCCCCTTTTCACTAGGGAGGCTTGAAAGAAGAGGTGCAAACATCCTTATTTTGTAGACTGTCAAGGGGCATGAGATATGTAGTTGTACTTTGGGGTCAGTGGGTTTAAGTGTTAGTTCTCACATATATTGAAAAATACATGAGAAATAAATTTTCATGACACCTCAGAGTCAGTCATTAACTTTTTAGAAGTTTTATTATGAACGTCCTTGATTTCGTTTGCTATATTAAATCCAGTGTTATCAGTATTCTTTCTGAAAGCCCAAATTTTCCTCTATCTTTGGTCAGTAGAAGTGTCTCCTTCCCATTACACCTTTTCGTAGACACATATGCACATACATGTAGATACATAAATATCCTTATGTGCCTTTTCTTGTAAGAGAATAATTACATTGTGAATTCATACTAATACTTATGTCTTTTTTTAGTAAGAGAAAAATTTAATCACGAATTAACACTAATGTGTCCAATTCAAATTTTAGTTTATAGTTCTCAGTATTTTCCTTTGTGTTTTTTGGACCACGTTGGGCCACGCTCCGGACTACTCTTGGTGGTACTCAGGCACCCAGGCAGTAACAGGAATAAAGTAGGATTTTTCCCCGCAAAGCACGCACTCGAGTTCTTTAAGCTCTCTCCCTGGCCCTACATTATCATTTTGTAAGATTGAATAGCTTTGATTTTGTATTTACAATTGGAAGGTTAAGATCATACTGTATAGTGACAGTACATCTACTTTGCCTGTCTTTTTGTGATAGTTACAGAATTGCTAAGATAGCAAAGTCACTGGCTGCTAGTTAAGATTTCTTTCTGATCATTCCTCTCTTTGAGATGTAGCAAATTTAATTCACTAAAAATACATTGGTTCTCTGGTCCAGTATGTATCCAGGTGGGTTTCTTTCATCTTTGTTCAAATTCCAGAGGTTTTTAAAAATCGTTTTCTAATTAAAAATATATATGTGGTTTTAATACAGTTTATAGGGTTTCCAAGAAACCTAGTTTTTATTTCCTTTTATCCCTGTCTCTTCATTCATAGTTAATTGTTTTTCATTATTTCCTTCCTTTATTTTTTTATGAAGAAGGAAACAAAAACACATACATTCTTCTTTCCTACAGAAAGGCAATACTTAATATATTATTCTCTACCATGCTTTTTTGCTGGAAAAGGAAATTCTAGAGATCACACTTGAGCATGCAGCCTCCTCCCCACTCTCTTCCGGATGGGATCTGTCATCAGATGAGTTTTGTGCTGGTTTCAGGTTTAAAGGGATATTTCTGAATTCTTCATAGAAGTGACTACTTCTCCTTATTTTCCCCATGTTTTCCTTATTTTTCAGAAAAATCGTTGCTTATATGTATTTGGTGGCCAGCGATCGAAGACCTATTTGAACGATTTCTTTAGTTACGATGTGGACTCTGATCACGTAGACATAATCTCAGATGGCACCAAGAAAGACTCTGGAATGGGTAACGGCATTTAGTTATCCTTCTCTCTTGTCTTAACTGTATTAGGTAGAAGGCCCATTTTCTTTTTCTAACCATTCTTTATCCTTCATTTTTTTAAAATTTTGTGTGAGAGGAAGAGATTTCTGCCAGTTAATTTATTCCAGTTTAAAGTACTATTTTCTGTGTGCTGAATTAAGAATGTGTAAATTTCTAAAAGAATTAATTCACGTATGTTTGTTGGGGAGGGAATGATCTCTGAAATATGAATATGTTTTGGGACAGAGACATAACAGGTTAGTGAGCATGCTTTGTATGCACTAGGCTCCAGGGTCAGTCCATGGTCCTCTGAGCACTGCTGGGAGTGACTCTTGAGTACAAAGTCAGGAGAAGGGCTGGAGAGATAATATAGTGGGTGAGGCACTTGATTTGCACGAGGCCTACCCACGTTCCATCCTAGGCACCATATCTGGTTCCATCAGGACTAACTCCTGAGTACAGAGCCAGAAGTAAATTCTGAGGATTGCTGGTGGGGCCCAAAAACATCCTCCCCCCACAAAAAAAAATGCCAGGAGTAGCCCCTGAGCACTTGGAAATACAACCCAACATTAGTTAATAACAATTACTGCATATAAATTCTGTACCTCTAGTTTCCTAATCTTTTTCTACCTTGTGTTTCATTCTCATGACATGGATTAAACCCTAGCAAAGTAGAGAGCAGCTTTCTTCCAGAAGATAACTTCATGTCACTGGTAGCACTTTAGAAGTTTACAGATCCATCATCTAAGAAGTTTTTCTTTTAGCAATAAGTAGGGATTTCCTGAGATAGTCCTCACTTGATGCATATTGCTTTGGTATACATTGAGAGTGTCCCATTCTTTCTCAGAAGTGTCTTATTTTGGATGATAATTTATGTCATTTTCCTACATAGTAGTTGCTTTGCCTGTAATTTAGTATGCACAGAGAATGATATTTCAAACTCAGTGGTATAAAATGCTTACATTGAACAGTAAGGTGTAAAATTAGATCAGGGACCAAAGAGAGTACAGCAGGGAGGGTTCTTGCCTGGTCTGGGGCCAACCCAGATTCGTGTTCTGTCCCCAGTATCACATCCCTGAGCCCTACCAAGAATGAAATCTGAGCACAGAGGCAGAAGTAAGCCCTGACGGCTGTGGCCCAAAATCTGAAATAAAATAAAATTACATCAGCTTGCTTTTTTTACCTCTTAGCTATTATTGGGAAAGATCGATCTTTTATTAAAGTAGTGTTTCTGTCCTTTAAAAAAAAAATCACTCCACCATTAAAAAAAATTATATATGAATTGATAGGACCCTCGCAACCTTCTCTGTACTTGCTTAGGCAGAGACTAGAAAAGATTTCGAGATACTATTGTTTTGGTCACCCTCACCTCTCATCCCTGTCCCCCAAACTAAGTAACCACTCCGCAGTCCCCACCGAGTCTGGTGATCACTTCCACCCCCCCAGCCCCTGCAGCATTGCCTGCTGCGCACTCCTGTTGTCAGTTAGCTTTCTCCGTTGCCACTCCTAATGAACTTTCAACTAATTTGAAATAGCTAATCATGAAAGAGAGAGACAAAAATACACCTGAAAAGAGAAATTTGGAGTAGTGGATGAACACAGGTAAATGAAGTGATGAAACTGATCAGATATGAGTGAAATTGATCAGATATGGTGTTTTGGGGGAGGGGTACTGTTCCATACAACAATAATTGGAGGCCATGAAAGGTCAGGCCAAGACAGCTCCTGAAAAATAAATTTTGTTAAGAAAAAAAAATGTGGAAGAGAGTGAGGAGTGATGGTTTAACGGGCGGCTTGAGCATATGATGTGCATGTAGGAGGCCCAAGTTTCACCCTCTGGCATCACCTGGTCTTCTGAGCAGTCAGGTATGCCCCCAAAGAGCACGGGATACAACCCCAAAACAAAACAATGAAAAATAGAAGTGTTGTCAATAAATAAGGGTTTCAATAAAATCCAGGAGGCTGAATCCTGAACAGTGTCTCTTCATCTGCTGGGAACAAGGGAAGTGAAGGCCACTGAATTACAAAATTAAAAACTGAAGAAAATTTCCCCAAATTGAAAAATAGTGGTCTCCAGCTCAGTACCTTGCATTTGGAAAACAAAACAAAAAGCCTCCCTCTGAAGGCACTTCCTTCTACATTAGAGAATTCCGTGTGTCATGTCTCCCTTTCCCCCACATATTTCAGTCCCTCCTCCTGCCACGTATGTTTAAACCTGGGAATCAGATCCCTTCACTCAGATGGGAGAAGTCAGCGGGCCAAGCCGGCCTGGTCTGGTTGTTCTCTCCCCACCCTCACCCCAGCACCACCAGGGCAGTAGACCCCATCTCTGCTGGGTGTGGCCCACAACCTCCCACCCCCACACACACCCCTCAAAAAAAAAAAGCAAATCCCTCAAAAAACCCACTCTCGTGAAGAGAGAACCATACTTGAGGGAAAACAGGTATTACTGGTGATCCCTAGTTAGAGTAGATTAGGAAACTGTTCCGGATGAGGTGATCATTTAAAGACTGATGTTCACAATGAAGAATAAAGCAAATACAAAGGTCCAAAACAGGAAAGAATTTAGGTGTTCCAGGAGCAGATGGGGCAGCTGAGGGCGCCATAAGTTTATGTGAAATGAGGTTGGAGAAATAGCTGGAGATTATTCAGTACCATGTACAAGTGAATGCAGTGCAGTTATTTTATAAGTAAGGTTTATGTCTGAAAGACTAGATGCCATAGTTTAGTCAGAGTTGTAAAAATATTACGCTTTGGTCTATATCAGAGATTCTCAACTCTTGGCCTGCCGTCTTTTTTTCAGAAGAAATTATTCAGTGCCTCCCTGAATAATTTATAACTAAGTAGAGACACCTATATCCCCATTTTTACCCTAGGCTACTACTGGCCTCCTATATCCTTCCAGCAACCCAAGGCTGCAGTGTCTTCACTTTGGGAAGTTTTGGTCTAGATACATATTTTCAAGTGGTTCATTTTGACAGGATGCATGTGAGTTCTAATTCATCACTGTGTAATTGATGATCTTTATAGCAGAATTGAGATTTGGTTAGAACTACCTGGAAAATTTTCCACTTTCTAACCCCCTTCTCCCCCCCTCCCCCGCCAGCTCTTCTCTTTCTTCCAAGGGTTTCTGCTCTTTGGCCAAGATTGAGAACCTCTGTTCTAGCTCTAGAAAGCCCATTTCAGTCCTTAGTGAGGCAGCCTTGGGCATAATTACCACCCCATATTTGATGGAGTTCAGACAGTAGGCAACAAATCATAGAGAGTAATATATATATATATATCACGAAATCCCCTTGATTGACGAGTGGCTCGAGCGGTCTCAGTAACCTCTACGGTTCGTCCTATCCCTGAGATTTTAGAAGCCTCTCTTTTCTCGGCCTTCCCAGCGATGACGCATTGGAGGCTCTTTCAGGGTCAGGGGAATGAGTTCAGCTGGTTACTGGCTTTGGCGTCTGGATACACCATGGGAAGCTTGCCAGGCTGTCCCATGTGGGCAGGAAGCTCTCAGTAGCTTGCTAGTTTCTTCCGGAGGGAAATGTAGGTTATAAGATATCGCGCGGCCGCAAAGCGACCACACGTTTCTGGGAGCTCGCTTTTAAGTCTCTGGATGTTGGCCGTTGATGGGATTACACACACCTGGGTTCCTCTGCCGGTACCTTCATGCATGAGGCCCGTCCGAACGTGTGGAGAGGGGCCCTGAGCATGGCCCCTCGGAGGGGATGGGCTCCAGCTTCCCTCCCCGCCCCGAGGGGCCCCAGGGAAGACAGCCAGGCATGCGGGCAAGAGACTCTGCGTCGCTCTTTTCTGGGAGCTTGCTTTTAAGTCTCTGGGTATTTTAAGTTTCTGGATGTATATATATTATATATTACGATAATAATATACACACACACACACACATCTCTCTCAGAGAGCCCAACAAGCTACTGACATACCAAAAATATCCCACCTGCACGGGCAGAGCCTGGCAAGCTACCTTGGCGTATTTGATATGCCCAAAACAGTAATAATAGGTCTCATTCTCCTGACCCTGAAAGAGCCTCCAATCATTGGGAAAGACGAGTAAGGAGAGGCTGCTAAAATCTAAGGGCTGGGAGGAATAGAGACGTTGCTGTTACCTGCTCGAGTAAGTCAACGAACGAGATGACAGTGCTACAACCTGTATGTAAGTGAATAAAACTGTATTTTAAGGAAAGTAGTAAAAATCCCTACTTACAGCTACTCTGGGAGATGAGATGGATTGACCTTATAGTTTAGGCTGGTGTATTTATTGGGTATCTCATGTTTTCTTGAGAGTGGACAGTATTGATAGACTCACTGATCTATTCAGTGATCAATTCATGTCACTGTTACCTCGATGTATCACTAGTTTTGAGTATTCTCATCTCCTGTTCTGCTTCTGTTTCCAGACTGCTTCCTGGCTCCCCCAACCCTTCCCCACACTCTTAATCAGTATATAGCTGTTCTGTGACTGGTTCAGTGCTACAGGACCAGATCCTTTAATATTTACCTAGTGGATATATTTTGTCAAAATTATTAATAATAGAAGCACCGAGCACACAAATATAAATAACAGCTGCTTCTTCATCGGGCTTATAGTTACATATAGGGAAGAGAAAAAAGTAGATTGGCAGCCTTCCCTTTTGATTTACACTGATAGGAAAATATTGTTGAAACTTGATGGATTTTTCGTGTTTACCCTCAGGTTTAGAAGCCTAAACTCAGTCAGTCTCAGGTTCCTTTATGATAAGCCAGTTAGTTCTCCAGTGCGCTCTCTGTATTGACCCTGACTTGGCCCCTTTTTTTGTTTCATGAGTATTGAGTACTGATTCTTTGTACAAAGCTTGCTTTTCCTTGCCTTTGGCTTTTTGCCCATGCCCAGATCACTCTTCCTCCCACCTCCAGCACAGAAATGACTTATGTTTTATTTCAGATCTTTCATAGATCATGGGAATTCTCTTAACTCCTCAGGCCCAGGAATTAAAGCATTTGGTTCAAACTTCTGACACATTCTATGTATTCTTCTGGCAGTATAAATTTGACTCTGCTTTTCAAAACCTGTGAAAGACTCCTCTGAAAAACACAGATTTTACTCAAGGTTTCTTAAAGAACGTTTGTCTTTTCAAAACACTAAATTACCTCTCCTAAAAAATCTTTCACTGGACTTGGAGCAATCAGAAAACCTCATGTCAGAACAATTATTTATTATATTGTACTCCCATAGAATTACTTGTACATGATTTTTAAAAGCCCTTTGAAATTTCATTTTGTTATGCTTAGTTATTACTTATCTTTTAAGCCATGAAAAGTCCTTATTAGGACAAAGCCGGGTGCTATTTAATTTTCCACTTTATTGGGCATTCTTAGAAAATACAAATTTTCTTCTATTCTGTGGATGCTCTCTAGCTCATTTAAACATTCGATTTATTAACTGTTCTTCTAAAGCTTTTTTACTACAGTTAATTACTGTTATTTGAGATGGACTTAACATATAATTACTATGTTTGTCTATGATTCAGTAATGTGGGTTAGTTGATTAAAACTGCATTTATTGTGTGTTTCAAATTGGATTGTTTGAAATCATAGAATGAATGTGAACTATGGAGTTCATCAGTTAAAGATGGAATATGAAAAAGTATAGCTGTTTGTTACAGCTTTTTGTGTCAGATAATATCAAATCTCAAAATGGTTGCTCTTTATAGTCAACAAAATTATATATGCTCATTTTACTAAACGTTCTCATCAGGAATTTGTAGCTTGTTCTATATAGTTTGGGGAAACAAAAGAAATGTTTCTACTTGCTGTAATCTTCCAGTCCATTGCTAGTTGGAGTCAACTCTACATATATGAAATTTAAAAAATAAATATGAAAACATAAAAAAAAAAAGATCTAACACCTCAGGACTTGGAAGAACCTTGAATTTTTTTAAGACCAGAATATAACAATATTCCCCTCACTAAGATTTTAAAATTCAGTGGATAGACAACTGCTTAGGAAGAAGAGATTTATTAGTGTTATGTCTCACATATATAATTATATCAAAATTCCACATTAAAAATTTGGATTTAGGGGCTGGAGTGATAGCACAGCTGGTAGGGTGTTTGCCTTGCACGCGGCCGACCCGGGTTCAAATCCCAGCATCCCATGTGGTCCCCTGAGCACCGCCAGGGGTAATTCCAGAGTACATGAGCCAGGAATGACCCCTGTGCATCGCCAGGTGTGACACAAAAAGCAAAAAAAAAAAAAATTTGGATTTATTTCTGAATAACTTCTAACAATAAGCATGTGAACAGAGGAGGAGAGTGTAGCAGATTCCCTATATGCAAATTCAGTATTTAAACATAATTGAAGCTTACATTTCAGAGGTTTCACATTACCAGGCCTTTATGGTTTGCTATAGAGATTCAGTCCCTTACATGCTTTCTTTTATCTGTATTATTCATGATAACAAGTTGTCTGTTGGGTCTTCATCATTTGCCAGATGCTAAATCCAGCATCAGTGACACAAAACTTTTACAACCTTAATCCACATTTTATAGTAGTTATGTGTTTTCCTTATTTTGTTCTTTAAGTTCTGTCCACTGCATTTCCCATATCTGTCCTTACTTGTTCCATTTTTTTCTGACTCTAGAGGCAGAGTAATGAATTGAGAGTCGGAAGAGTTGGTCTCTTCATTCTTGTTTTCCACTTTGGCAAACTTTATAAACTCTGCAACTCTGGAAAAATTAAAAATTCTCTGGACTAATTATTTGTCAGAAAACGAGGGCCTGAACTGCCTGGTGATAGGGTGTTATCTAGCAGTTTTATTCCCTTCTTGTTAGACCGTGATACAAACATGTAAGTCCTATGCTATGTCTGCAAAATCTGATTTTTATCTATAAACATTTTCATTAGCAAAATACTACTGGTTTTCATTTTGGCACTGGGAATGTGCTCATTGTCTTTTTTAAAAAACTAGCATAAGTTTTTATGATTTTTTTTTTAACCCTCTGAGACTTGCACTTCTTCAATAGCACAGCGGGTAGGGCATTTGCCTTGCACGCGGCCGACCTGGGTTCGATTCCCAGCATGCCATATGGTCCCCTGAGCACTGCCAGGAGTAACTACTGAATGCAAAGCCAGGAGTAACCCCTGAGCATCGCTGGGTGTGACCCCCCCAAAAAAAAGATACATTGTGCATTAGCAAAGAATTTATAGCTAATCATTTGCATCATTAACAAGAGTTTAGCTACTGAGCTGGGAGATGATAATGCTTATTTTCAGGATGACTTTCATTGCTTTCTGTTTCTTTCATATTTGGTGTGCCATTGTTCTGATAAATTTGAGTTGTGTCATTTCCGCACATTCCCACACTCCCCCAAGATGAAACCCAGAACCTCATATAGGTCCTACATATGCTCTGTTGTTGAGCTGTCTACAGCCTGGATTATGTACTTTTTCCTCTCAACATTAGTGGTAATAATAACTTCCGATATTGTCCCTGTCTACTCTCCCAGGAGTGTTTTTGCTGTATACAAGCTTTAAAAGGCATTTTATATTTTTAATATAAAATTTGTCATTTGATAGTAAATGTGAAATAAAGTTCACTTATAAAAGCAAACAGCAAGAATACTAATGGCAGTTTTGGAAGTGAAGGTTAATAAAGTACTATCGGTTATTACTTTCAGATATTTATAAACCTCTAGTTTTATACAAATTAATGGAACAATAAATAACATTTTATCTATTATTGTTGTTTTTAATTTAGGCCTGGGAAACGACCTTTCTAAACATGACACTAAACCTGAAAGTCTTTAATAAATGACAGTGTAGCAACTACAACCAAAATTAAAATCCTGTTACTATAAACTACTACTATAAACAGAAGACTTATAAATCAATAAAGAAGGAATATTTCGCTAGTGTAACCATGTCTAATATTGTTCAGAGAAAAAAAATTTTCAAGTCGCCAGTAAGGAAAGTGTTAATCTGTGGTACTACAAAAAGAAAAAGTAAAATTAAAATGCCACCATGGCATAAAAGAACTACATATTTTTGACTAATAGTTTTCTTTCCAGGGATCTATCCTACTTACATTCTTGCACAGATGTAAAAAACATAAATTTTATGGTAATGCTTAGTATGTTTTTGTTTGCAAGAGTAAACTCTCGGGAAACAGCTCTCGCTGTGTCACAGTAAGTAAATGATGATGGATCTATTCAGTGAGGTGGAGTTTTGGTCTCCAAATATGCGTGACGTAGGTCAGAAAATTCTATACCATAGAGTACCACAAACCAATTGCAATTTTATTGAAATTAAAACCAAGCCGTAGAAACCCAGGTTCAGGTTAGATAGTAGATCTAAATTGGAGTTACTGCCAGACCCTAGTAGGGTCTCAGGTTGTGACCATTAACAAGTCTCAAACTTAGAAGGCAAGAGTGTGCCGGACACTGATATTTACCGAACCAATCACCACTGGCCTTTTCTTGTTAACCAAGTCATGATTCTGTTTAATCATGGCCCTAAGCGATGAATCAGTTAACCAGTCTTTATCACTTGCCAAATCATTTCACTTTCCTCGGGCCCAGGTTTGGCCACTGAGACGAAAGGAAAATCTGCATTTTCTTTCCAGTAAGAAAATTGATGCCAGTGCCAGGGAGTGGGTAGAGCACTTGCCTTCCAGGTTTCATGCCCAGTACCACATACGGCCCCCAGAGCACTGCCAGGAGTGATCCCTGAGTAAGTGCAGGAGTAGGCCCGGAGCACTGTGAGGTGTGGCCCAAAACCAAGAAAGAAAAGGAGAAGGAGAAGGAAGGCGGCTAACAGGCTCCTTTCTCTCTGTATGGAGACTCAGATGAAAAAATAGGAATTACTTAGAGCTGGTACTGGCAACCTTCGCACCCGCGAGGAGACGGAGACGTCTAGGACTGTCAACCAGCACGCTTGGCTGGGTTGAAACACCGACCTGTCCACTTGCAGGATCGTGCCTTGTGAGTTCATCAGTCCACTGTTAAGTCAGGCTTTTCTATTACTCAAAGAAGAAGATACACTGACGAAGAGTAGAAAGCTGTTTTTTAATTTTATATTTTGTGACAGCGCTCAAAAAAATCCCCTCCCCCCACCCGTGACTTAATTAACGGTAAATATGTGCAGTGGATCGTGAAGCAAAGGTAGAGTTGAGATTAATTCATGAATTAGAATAGTGATGTCTTCCTGTAGAGATGGAAATGAATTAAAAATACTTATTACCTTTTATTCTGCCCCTGTGGTTTTCTGACATTACTAATTCCAGTCATCTTCCTTCATCCGCCTGTCGAGTAAACCAGAGGAGAAAAGATCGTGTGTTTCAGACTACATGTTTATTTGGCTACTGTAATATTTAGCTATCTTATAGAGAGTTGTAAAGATGTGAGCTGAAGAGATAGTGAAAAGGTTAAGGTGTTTGTCTAACACGTACCACAATCCTGGTTCAGTTCTGGGTACAACTTAACAGTCCCCTGAGCACTTTTTACCTTATTAGTTTACAGTTGTGTGGTCCCTGCACAGAGAGCCACGTATGACCCCCCCCAAGGAAAATCACGTTGCAGATCTTTTACTCTTTATCCTTCCTTTTTTACCCACTAGAAACTACTCAGTTGAAAAGACAGCCTTGTTTTCTTTTGGGGAAGAAAATGTAGGGGATTATGTTAATAACTATGGCGTATTAGAATGAAAGCTTTCTTAGCTTTGACCTTTCATTTGATCTTACTGTTTTTCTTTAACCATTTTTCTTTTTATAAAATTAGTATAGAAGTAACGTACAGTGTGCATTAGGGCAATTCACACAGTATATATATATATATATATATATATATATATATGTATATATGTATATATGTATATATATTTAATTTTATTGGCTCACCATGAGATATTTACACACTTTCATGTTTGGGTTACAATCACACAATGATCAAACACCCATCCCTCCACCAGTGCACATTCCCCACCACCAATATCCCCGATATAGCCCCCTTTTCCACCCTTCCCCTGCCTCCATGGCAGACAGTATTCCCCATACTCTCTCTCTACTTTTGGGCATTATGGCTTGCAACACAGAAAAATATGGAATGCTTCATGAATTTGCGTGTCATCTTTGTGCAGGGGCCATGCTAATCTTCTCTGTATCGTTCCAATTTTAGTATATGTGCTGCTGAAGTGAGCACTCACACAGTGTATTTTATAAAGTGAAAAATATTTCTGCCAAAGTAGCAAATTCTTTTTTTTTTTCCTCTTAGTTTTTGGGCCACACATGGCAGTGCTTAGAGCGTACTCCTGGCTTTGTGCTCAGGGATCACTCCTGGCGGGGTTCAGGGGATCATAACGGGTGTTGGGGATAGAATCTGGGTCAGCTGTGGGCAAGGCGAGCGCCTTACCCACCTTTGTACTGTCTCTCTGGCCCCCAGAAAGAAAATAGCAAACTTAACACAGGCTGCAGATTCTCTTCCTGCAGATCAACCCCTTGAAAATGGAATGAGAGGTAACTGAACTTTCGGAACTCAACGTGAGAGGCCACGCATGTGAACCCAGCTTTGATCCCCGCCTCTGCAAAAGAACTAAATGAGAAAGCGGGCTGTCTTCTCCCTAACTTGTCTTGAGTTCATTCTTTTTTCTTGGGTATGGAAACTCATCTCAGTGGCTCCTACCCAGAGCCAGAATCCAAAGAACCGCCTTATGGTAGGCAGAAGCCCCGCTGAAATTAAGAGTAGATGGAAGTAGATGTGGACCAGCTCTCCAGTTTCAGTCATTCTTTTCTTTTTCCCCTCCAGGGATGCTGCTTTCTACTTCCCTTAAAGGGCTGAAAGGTATAAAACCCTGGCGGTTGGGAGGAGGGAGGGGTAGGAAATGAAAGTTATTAACGGGTTTTCCATGCGAAGGCTTCCCTGTCCCCTGACTTGTCTCTGTTTTCTCAAACTCACTAGTGTTCATGCTAGTCAAGGCCTGCTCTGGCGGGCCCCAGTATAGCTGACCAAAGACAATAGAGGCTACCCTTGGAAAAAAACATTTTTAGATAGATTTTTATCTAAAAAGTCCATCTATTTTAAATAGATTATCAGACAGCTCAACAGCGCAGTATCGCCAGACAGTTCAAGCCTACCTACAGCTTAAAAGAGGTCAATAAACTGGCAACATCTATGGATCTAAAGCAGAATTCTTACAGTAGATGTGCCAAGAGTTTCTAATAAGCATGATCAGTAAAAAGATGTAAGGAAACATGTTAGTAATATGAGGAACATAACAATAAAATAGAAATAGAAGGAAATATACTTAAAATGAAATTGTAACTATACTGTAAATAGAATATGAATGAATTACCTGAGAGATTAAGAGAAATACTTTTCCCAGAAGAAATAGAAAAGAAAAAAAGATACAAGAGAAAGAATATGTGTATATATATATATATATATATTATATTAAAAAACTCAAGGATGAGAATAGTATAAATGCCAAGTTCCCTTTTTTTTTGTTTGTTTAGTCTTTTGTCTTGAGGCCACACCCTTTGGTGTTCAGGGACCACAGCTGTGCTTGATGGCCATTCCTGGGTCTGTGCTCAAGGGCCACAGCTGGTGGTACTCAGGGGGACCATATGGCCACAGCTGATGGTCTCAGGAGGACCATGTCTGGAAGCTGTGTCACAGATGCAGCCACATGTGAGGCAAACGCCTTAACCTTTGTACTCTGTTTTAGGCCTAAATGCTGACTTCTTAATAGGACTTCCTGTTAAGGGAGGGATGAGTGGTGGGAGGGATGGAGGGTGAGGGGGGAGAGGGAGAAGAGAAAAGAGATTGTGAAGATAAATATCCTAGAGTTCAGAAAAGGTGAAAGGCCTTTGATTGGTCAAGGGCCTATAGTGTAAACAGAAAATAAGGGCAAGCACATTCCTAAGAGTACTAAAGACTATCAAGGACACTTACCGGAGCCAGAGTAAAGTGAATAGGGCTTACCTTTGCTCAAAGCCAACCCAGGTTAGATCTCTGACGTCCCTTATGGTTCCCTGGACACCACCAGGGGTGATTTCTTGAGTTCAGAGCCAGGTGTAAGCCCTGAGCATCGCTGGGTATGACCCACAAACAAAAGGCAAAACAAAAATATCAAAGGCAAAAAGAAATTTTTTAAAACAAAGAACAGAGGGCTGTACGAGTGAATGGAAGAAGAGAGCAGAGATTAGAAAGTGCTCAAAGAAAATGACTTTGACCCAGAAAATGTATATTGTCCCCCTCCCCCAAACTTTCAGATGTGTGTGAAATAAAATATCCTCAGGTATATTTGTCTCAGAAAGATTGCCATGTAAAGACCTAGATTAGAAACCCATTCAGAAGCCTGGCAAATGAGAAATAGATCTTGGAGATGTAAGGACTTTGTGATAAGTGGTGACAAATTATCCCAAGAAAATTTACCATTGCCTGATGAAAAATACTAGGACCCAGATTCTAAGCAATGAAAACCTAAGAAAGGTGAATGGGGCACACTACAAGTCCAGATACCGTGACTGGCCTTTCAGGAAAGAAAATACTCCGCATTTTAAAGACTGTCCAGATAGGCTCAAGATCTCACGGAGCTTTATTTCCTTTATGAATTTTTCTCCTTTTTTCTTGTGCCTCATAGTACTTACTTTCTTTTCTATTTTTTCTTTTTCCTAGATTTTTGGGTTGTTTTTTGCTTTTTTGGCCCCCACACTGTGCTGGGAGATGCATTCTGTGGGCCGCTCAGACACGGAGCCCAGCCTCCCTCTTGTGCTACAGTCCTTTGAGCTCTTTTCTTGGGCTCTTTTTAGCTTTCTTTTCTTCTTGCTGGAATTATTCCTAGAATAATTCCTTCCCATGCAGTCATAGATTAGTTCCTTACTGACGCTGGTTCAAAAATTCCCTTTAATTTGCCCTCCTTGTTAACTTTAACCAAAAATACAATTTTGGTTTCATTTTTTTTATTCCTCATCATTTTAAAAGCATTACTTCGTTATGTTCTAGAATTGCTACTGATTAAAGGCCTCATATTAGTTGGAAATTATTCTTCTGTTGGCAATAGCCTTCCCCCTTGCCCGGAGGTTTTTATTGCTGGAGTGTTGGAGTTTCACTGAAAGAGAGAGGACATAAGCTCCCCGTTCATCTGTCTACTCTTCTGTCTCAAGACCGAAGAAGCTATTTTAAATAGCTATTTAATATTAATATTTAAGAGATTTCCCTAGAAACAAGTCCATTTTTGTAATACACCAAATCTGCTTTCTCATGTCTTTTTTGTAAACAGTGTGTTTGGGGGGACCTAGTTTTGCATTTTAATATGTAAATTATTTGTAATTATAAATAATTAATTGTAACTATTTGACTATTTAATGGCTTAATATTTATACTATTTTAAATATGTTGAAATATTTCTATGTTCCTAGCTGTAGTGTATGTGTGTGGGTGTGGATGTAGGCAGATATCTCTATCTTTTTAAAATACGGCATGCCTTGCTAGCCAAGACCTTTCCTTGTTCCTGTTGTGTTTGTTTCTCTCTAGCTACTGGTGTTGGGTACCAGATTGAGGCCCTCCCAGCTCCGAGGCCAGTCAAGGCGATGCCCTCCATGCACAGCCAGGCCTCCCCTCCGGATGCCCACTGGTGTTTTCTGTTTTCTGTTCAGGGAAATTATTTGTGTTTGCTTTCTTCTATATTATTTCACTGCAGTTTCTAATACTCCTTTTAGACAGATTCTTTTTTTACCCTCCCCCCCAATGACTTTCTCCTCTTAGTTTTTTTCTATCATATCTTCTGTGTCATTTTCCTATAAGTTCTGCTGCTGTATCCGTTTTAGTAAGACCACTGGCTGTTTCGGTCACAGTACCCTTTTGTTTTTATTCTGTCCTTGATTTGTCAAATACCCTTTTCATAGTCTCTGCTCCTTTTATAGGAGCTTATTCTTCTTTTACATCTTCTTTTACACACGATCTTCTCTTTACATCAAGGAGAACGATGGGCTGAGGATTTGAGTCCGCAGTTGAGCTTTTCCTCTGTATCTGTGAGGTCCTGGCTTCAATCCTGAAGCCACCCCCCCCCCCAAAAAAAAAAAGATAATGAGTTTCCCAGTTTTTCCCAGTTCTGTTCTTTTCTGTGATTTATCTTTGCCTGCTCTTCTAGGTCATTCTCTCTTGTTGATTATTTTCTCATGTGCATTGTGATTCCCTTGTGAGCATTGAAATTTGTGAATAAAGGACTCTGGGGGAAAGGAAGGTCCTCGACAGTGGTTCCTTCCTACCGAGTAGGCCTGTTTTTCTCCTCGGTCCCTCGAGGCACTGGCCGAGCGTGTTCCCTCATTGTGTCAGACACGCTGTCCACCACGCAGAGGGAGTCCGTGTGGGGCTGTCAGAACAGCACCACCTTGTCTCTCTGCCCGATTTTTCTGGAAGCTGGTGGTGAAGATTCGGGCTCCCTTAGAGCTCTACCTGTGCTCCGCCCCTACAGCCCTGCTTTTTGTTTTGAAGACTTCCTCAGAAGTCTTTCATCTTTCATCTCCTGTGAATTGGACTCTGCCTCTTGGCCATGACGTCTCTGTTCACATAAACCCAGCCGTCATCCAAGATTCCTCAGGATTTATCTCTTGATGACAAGCTTTCTTCTTTTCTAGTGCTATTTACCATCGTCCCCCCCCCTTTTTTTTTTTTGCTGGAATATCTTTTCTGACAGTTTAATGAGGAGATGAGAAAGGTAATGTTGTTTGTCTTTAGTTTGCTATCTGAAGCTACAATCTCATGAGTAGCTTTTTTCTGTTAGTAGTAAAAAATTAATCTAAAATTAGCCTGCTGAATCAAAGTATGGCATTCAGATAGCTTTATGAAGCCATTTGTCCTATATTAATATAGTATTTAGATACTCCTCAGGTAAAATAAATATATTCGCTGGATAATACTTTATTTATGCACTTATTTGCATTTTTGTTATCCTTAATAAGACTGCATGAAATCTCCATTTAAAATAAAAAATTGTTTTTTTTTCTGCTGTTTACAAAACAGCTATCAGATCAGATAACAAATCAGATTCGTATTTACAAAAAATGGACTAGTTTCTAGGAGAAATCTAGACTACTTTTGAAGATACAAGTGGAAAATCTTATTTTTATTGAAATGTGTTTTGAATTGTTACTATATATGAAATAGAGTGAAGTAAAGAATTCAGCTGAAGTACAATTTATAAATCTTCACTACAAAACCACTGACATATATTTAGTGCAAGTTTGGGTTAACCCCCTTGTATCTAGGAACTTTCTGGAAATGTTTTTACTTTTAGTTCCTAAAAAATACTAAAAATTTTATATACATAAACTAATACACCTAAGTTTATTTTTGTCACCATCATGTCACCAAATAGTTAAAAAAAACATCTCTTAATGTCAATAAACCTGTGTTTAAAACCCAAATTCCTGGGACCTAAGCAGAAGTATAGCGGGAAGGGCACTTGCCTTTGCCTTGCATGCAGCCGGCCTGGATTTGAGATTCCTGGCGCCTCGTGGTCCCTGAGCCCTGCCTGAGTTCAGAGTAAGTTCTGAGCACAGTTGGGTGTGGCCTCCCAAAAATGAATGCCCATTCCACCTAAATAAGAGCACTCCAAACATTAATGAACTCTCTTACTACCAGAAGTTCCCAGATAAGTATTTTCTGTATGTAGATTTGGATTTATCTTAGAACTAAAAACGCCAATAAATGAAACATTCATATTATAAAATAGAAAATAAAAATGTCATAGTCTTCTCAGTATTTGTAGCTTGGTCTATATTCTTCTGTGTTTTCTATTCATATGCAAACATACCTCAATATAAAAGCTTTTGTCACTAGTAGGTAATAAAAATTGTGGGGCCAGAGCGATAGCACCGAGGGTAGGCTGTTTGCACGCGGCCAACCTGGGTTTGATCCCCTGCATCCTATATGGTCCCCCGAGCACGTCAGGAGTAATTCCTGAGTGCAGAGCCAGGAGTAACCCCTGGGCATCGTCGGGTGTGACTGAAAAAGAAAAAAAATTGCATTTGAGGGGCTAGAGTAATAGTACAGTGGGTAGGGTGCTTGCCTTGCATATAGCCGGCCCAGGTTTGTTCCGTGGCACCCCATATGGTTCCCTGAGCTTTCCAGGATCAAGCCCTGAGCTTAGAACCAGGTATAGGCCTCAAAGACCACCAGGTGTGGCCCCCTTTAAAAAAATTGTATGTGAATATATAAATATAACATTTTATCTAAATCGTATAAATATGATAAATTATATTTATAAAAAATTAACATTATATCTCTTAATTTGTAAAATTGCAGATTAGTAGAAATTTTATCTTTGAGAAGTTTCTTCCTGTGAATATTTTTCCCCATTTTTATTGAGGTACTATGATTTACAAAATATTTTCCTTCATACTTTGGTACCATGATTTACAGTGATACTTTCATCTGTGCATTATCCCATTGCTACATCTGTCACCAGACTATTCAGTCTGATATTTATTTAACTTTTTGAGCATATAATTGTGCTCAAATTATGCTTCATTTACAAATAGAGTTCCTTAAACCAATGACAGTAATATTTAAATGAATTGCATTAAAACAATGACATTTTTGGTTCATGGCAGTTACGTTGTAAAACATGAGATTATTTTGGAACTGTTATTTCCAAATAGCAATGATGGGGGAAATGACATTTTCTGCAAAATTCTGCTGGTTAGTGTTCTGCTGAAAAGTTAATCACCCATTTAAATAACTTCTTTAATTTAAAAAAAACTGGGGGGCCGGTGGGGTACTGGCCATCTGACAGCCTAAGGCCTCACACCCTTGGAAAGCATGTCCTCTACTACAGAGCTGTATGCCCTGGCCCTGTATATAATAGCTTTTAAAAATACCAAAAAAAACAAAAAAAAAAGGATTGGAGAGAGTACAGTGGGTAAAGCGCTTGCCTTGCACGCGGCTGACCCAGGTTCCATCCCTTGCGTCCTGTCTGGTGCCCCAGGCCTGTCAGAAGTGATCCTGCCATGCAGAGCCAGGAGCAAGCCCTGAGCACCTCCTGGTGTGGCCTGGTGTGGCTACAAAAGCCCAAGCATTATTAGTTCTAGGGAGTTCAAGTCACTCAGGAAGACAAAATGGCACATTATACTCCAGAATGTTTTTTTTTCTCCTCTTGGATATTAAGTAATGCATTCCCGGATCATGAACAATTCCTTCAAACAAACCTGTGTTTCATGTTCTGTCAGAGTCTCATTTTTCCAGGTCAACACAGTATTCTCTCTTACTCTGAGAGCTGACCCAGATAATAAATTGATGAAGGCTTTTTGTCCACTCCCTCAGTGAAAATGATCACGTTTCATACCACTCTCCACCATTCCCTGCTGGACGCCATCGTACTAGTATTCACTTACTCTCTCAACAAGCGAGTGCTTGGGTGGCTGCTCTGACTGTTCGGTGCCAGGTGCTGCTTTGGGCACTGGGTCTTGAACCATGAGCCCAACGGCTTCTGCCCATGTAGACCTTTCATTCTAAAGTAGGATGGCACTGAAGAATCGCTTGTTGTTTTACATAGACATGGCGTAGCCTTGCTAAGGGGTAAGCACCAGGGCCACAAGTAGAATAGGGAAAGAATATGTTTATCTCTGAAAGATAAACATATGCCCTGTTGCCTAACACAAGTACTGTTGTCTGTTTTCTCCTTCAATTTGCAGTTCCAATGACAGGATTCACACAGAGAGCAACTATCGATCCCGAGCTGAATGAAATACATGTCTTATCTGGACTTAGCAAAGACAAGGAAAAGAGAGAAGAGAATGTTAGAAATTCATTCTGGATTTATGACATTGTGAGGAATAGTTGGTAAGTAACACTGGTCTTTGCTATAATCCCATAACATTTCAAAAGGAGAAAGGTAAGGAAGGCCTGGCGGTAACTGATGTGATGCATTTAAATGCCTGTGTGAAGGGCCAGGGAGATAATACACGTGGGTCAGGCACAGTGCCAGGAATAAGCAGGAATAGCTCTGAGCACTGCTGGGTCTGCTGACCCCTGCCACCACCAAAAAGAAGAGTCAGTATCCGGGAGAGGGAGACGGAAGGGATTCATTTCCAGTGTCTGTCTAAGTGATGTTCAGGGAATAGATTTTACCTCTGAGTTGTTCAACTAACATATGGTTCCTTGACTTGGAATCAAGAGAATGGTATCTTAATCTAGATTCTGTTACCCAGTAGAAACAATGACTTTTTGATGTGTCCAAGGTCTTACTTTTTACGAGTGGTTAGCCTAGAGCAGGGTAGACAGCGTTGTCATTTAGCGTCTCCACAGCACAGAGAGCACCTGTCCCTGGGCACCTTGCAGACGTGATGCTGCACAGTGTTTTGGAAAACAGCTGTGTAGGAGATTCATTTCTAATATCCAGGACCACTCCAGAAGTGAATATGCTCACCAGAACAGTAGGAGAGCCTAACTTCCTCTATTCAATAATAGGGGAGGGCTTAGCAGTTATGGAATTTGTTTTCTAAATTAGTTGTCTATGAACAAAGTAAAAAACACGAGCAGTGCTTTTTTAAAAAATTGTGAATAGATAAATGGAATCACCTCTTTTCACCTTTTCTTTGAAACCTTCATGTGAATGAACTGTTAAAAGTTCACAATATGATAGGTTGCTCTTCAGTAACTTTTTTATGGATATTAAAAGAATATCAGAACTCAGTTCTACAAAACAAGATTATTTATGAGAGTGATCAGAGCTTTAAATGTTGATATGGATAAATGTACAGTTTTTGTTGGTAATCAGACATGCAGTTAATTTGCTTACTATAGCTGTGTTGATATTTTGTGTATTGCTAGTTTTCAAGGATAAAATGCCTTAAAAGCAGTATCTTACAGGTCTTGTGTCTATAAGAATGATCAAGCTGCAAAGGATAATCCAAATAAAAGTCTTCAGGAGGAAGAACCATGTCCAAGATTTGCCCATCAGCTTGTATATGATGAGTTACACAAGGTATCTTAACTGCATTGTCCCATACATTTTGTGTGACCTGCAATCTGAATGAATCCCCATATACATGTTCCTAATTATTTGTAAGTTAAACTTTTCACCAAATAGCGGACATATAGTTGAATATGTCACTGTCACTGTCATCCTGTTGCTCATCGATTTGTTGGAGCGGGCACCAGTAACGTCTCTCATTGTGAGAGTTACTGTTACTGTTTTTGGCATATCCAATATGCACAGGTAGCTTGCCAGGCTCTGCTGTGGGGACGCAATACTCTCGGTAGCTTGCCGGGCTCTCCAAGAGGGGCGGAGGAATCGAACACAGGTCGGCCGAGTGAAAGGCCCAACCCTGTGCTATCGTTCCAGCGATATGTAACAGACATATTCTCCCTAAAATTCTTTACAAAACTAAGCATTTTTTGCATAGTTCATTATTTCTGGCACTTTTGTTCCTTTGAAAATGGCCAGTAGGGCCTGAGAGATAGTCCAGAAGATTAGGTACTTGCCTTACCTGAGGCTGTGTGGGCTGCAACCCTGGTTCAAATTCCGGGTACCACATATGGTCCCCTGAGCACTGCTGGGTGTGGCCCCAGCCCTCCCCCCACTCTACCCCCCAGCCCCATGTGTCCAGTGGCCAATGTTTGGCTGCATTAGTCACACATGTACTGTGGCCTGTTGTTTCTACAATATGAACATCCAAGTTAATGTGTACATTTTTCAGCATTGGGGGATCTTGTCATATAGAATAAGAAAGTATATGTAACTTTCAGGTTTTTTCTCATTATGTAAGAAGTTTTTTCTGTCTTTTCTCTCAGCTTTGTGAAAATTGCCCTACATTTCGAAGTTATGTTTCGTTAATTGTTTAGATGATTTCTGTAACTGTTTTTCTGGGTTCTTGCTTTTAAGGCCATTGGTAATTACTTAAATTCTCTATCATGAGAGACTTAGGCAAAGGATAACATGAAAACAATTATGGTTTTTTCTTTTAGGATTTCCCAAAGTAAAGGGTAAATGCATTTATAACTGTATGATAGAAATAATACCTCTGATTAGATGATATTGTTGGTGTTTCCAAATTTCAGGAAGTGCTTTGACACGATGTCAAGAACAGAAGATCTCTAAACTGCAATTAATATAGTGAAACAGTTATTGTATTCTTTATATATTTCCTTTTTGGCTTTAATTGAAAGATGGGTAATACTTTAAAAATTTATCCTAGACATTATATATCATTTAATATTTGGCATTAAAGACTAAAACAAATTAAGTGTATTAAAATTTTATTTTATTTTTTTTTTTATATATATGTACACATACTTTAATGAAAATTACTACAACAGGTCAAACTGGAGGTTCATGCAACACACTTTGGCAAATGCAGTTTTAGGTACAATGAATTGTCTGGAAAGCTAAGCAGTCTCTTTCCTAGCTAAAAGCATGAGCAGGAATGATGAGGCAGTATGATCACAGATGAGAAAATTGCAAAAGACTTTGCTTCTTCAAATCAAAGTGGGAGAGGGAATGGTTTCTAAGACACTTGCAATGTCATTGTTGTACTAAAAATATCATCATATCAAAACTGACGCCATAATGTTAAGACACATAGATAGGCACAGGTGAATAAGAAACATGGTCTTAAAATTTTCTGTGATCCTTTAAAAAAAGTATTTGTTTTAAAAATATGGAACGCTTCACGAATTTGCGTGTCATCCTTGCGCAGGGGCCATGCTAATCTTCTCTGTATCGTTCCAATTTTAGTATATGTGCTGCCGAAGCGAGCACTGTATTAAAATTTTAGAAGTATCTTATTATACATCTACATTCATGTGTGTCTATTGAAATTTTTTTTTCTTATTATGACCAACATTTTATTAGCTTGTTAATTCCTGTTATTCATTGCTCTAAGCAAACTGATTATTGGATCAGCTTCGTACTATCATTGCTTTTGTTTCATGGGCTCTGTCATCAATGTATTTGCAGTTATATGACTCATCTTAATATAAAGTGTCATTTGATGCTAGAGTGATGTGAGTGTAAAGGCAGTTAGTTGCCTTGCAGGCAGTTAGCCCCAAGTGGATCCTTGAACCAGCTAGGAGTTACAGCTGAGTACCACCAGGTGTGGCCCAAAACTCTCCATCCCCAAAACACCAGTCAGAACCCTTTTTTCAGAGCATAGTCTTCCTTGCAAGCTTTGTGGTTGTAATACACACACACACACACATTAAGAAAGCAGTCATATTACCTTAAAGTAAAGTGGAACCTTAAGAAAAATAGAGAAATTAGAGATGTAATAATAATAATGTATTAGTATTTATATTCTGTAATAATATATGATAATAAAATAGTTGCTTCATAATTTGCAAAGTATAAATTATCAAGAATTATATAATTCTAAGATAGGACTGAACTTTCTACCCTCACCTTTATTTAATTTCTGGTATATTTTGTAAGGGCTGGAGCAATAGCACAGTGGCTAGGGTGTTTGCTTTGCATGCGGCCAATCCAGGTTCAGTTCTTTCATCCCTCTCGGAGAACCAGCAAGCCACTGAGAGTATCTCGCCCGCACAGCAGAGCCTGGGAAGCTACCTGTGGCAGATTCGGTATGCCAAAAACAGTAACAGTAAGTCTCACAGTGGAGACATTACTGATGCCAACTCAAGCAAATCGATGAGCAACGGGATGGCATCGATACAGTGATAGTGATATAATAACAATAGTATAATAATAATGCTTTATTTTACATAAGAGCTAAGAATGTCTATTATGTACTACCACCAAAATGAATAAATTTTACTATGACTAGTACATTTTTACTATGATTTTGAATGTGTGTGCATTTTTTATTTTTTTTTAATTTTTTTAAAATTTATTTATTTTTTAATTAGTGAGTCACAGTGAGGGTACAGTTACAGATTTTTACATTTTTGTGCTCATGTTTCCCTCATACAAAGAGAACCCATCCCTTCACCAGTGCCCATTCTCCACCACAAATAAACCCATCATCCCTCCCATCCCCCCAATCCCATCTCCCCCACCCCACCCTGCCACTGTGGCAGGGTATTCCCTTCTGTTCTCTCTCTCTAATTAGGTGTTGTGGTTTGCAATAAAGGTGTTGAGTGGCCATTGTGTTCAGTCTCTAGTCTACATTCAGCCCGCAACTCCCTTCCCCCACATGGCATGTGTGCATTTTTTAAAATCCAGTATATTTTGTTCTTTACAGGTTCATTATTTATTTGGTGGAAATCCAGGAAAATCTTGCTCTCCAAAAATGAGATTAGATGATTTCTGGTCACTGAAGTTGTGTCGGCCTTCAAAGGATTACTTGCTGAGGCATTGCAAGTACCTCATAAGAAAACACAGGTAAAAGAATGCCATTGTGACCTTCCACTGGACAGTATCTGACATTAGTATTATCTAAGCCTTGGGGATGAATTTCTGGTAATTACTTTGATAAATAGTTACAAAGATAAATAATTACTTTGGAAATTGAGAAACAGGAATATAATTACTGTGAAGGCTGTGACTTTTGTCAGTTCCCTCTTATATGTCCTTATTTTTACTTTACTCTTTCAAGGAAACTGCGAAGTAAAAATAGATATCAGTGCTAACAATTTCCAAATAAAGAATAAGGAAGTGTCATCCATTACAGATGCTCAATAAGTTTTTCATCCTAGACTTTGGGGGAAAACAAAAATCCTTCCTCCAAGTTTCCATTCTTAGGATTGTAAGCAAAAAAATAACAAGGAACAGTAAGTATTCTAAAAGCCATAACTGTAACAGGTTAAGCACTGTTTTTGTACAAGTGAAGTGTTTAGGGATGTGATTTTTTTTTTTCTTTTTTGGGTCACACACGGCATTGCACAGGGGTTACTCCTGGCTCTGCACTCAGGAATTACTCCTGGAGATGCTCAGGGGACCATATGGGATGCTGGGAATCGAACCCAGGTTGGCCGAGTGCAAGGCAAACGCCCTACCCGCTGTGCGATGGCTCCAGCCCCAGGGATGTGATTTTAAATAGGAGTGTTAGAATAGGCTTCGCTGCAGAAGATGGCATTGTATAGCGTATAATGTACTAATGTATCGCTCCACCTCATCCATAAAAAATACTATAAATAAAATTATTTCTGTTTCTAAAGTATCTGTTAATCATCTCCAGTGGACACTACAAATATAACCATTTATTTCAATTTCATCTCAACTTGGTTTTTGTTTTATACCCTCGTGCTAGACTAGAACAATAGCACAGCGGGTAGGGTGTTTGCCTTGCACACGGCCGACCAGGTTTAATTTCTCCGTCCCTCTCGGAGAGTCCAGCAAGCTACCGAGAGTATCTCTCCCGCACGGCAGAGCCTGGCAAGCTACCCGTGGTGTATTCCATATGCCAAAAACAGTAACAAGTCTCACAATGAGACGTTACTGATGCCCGCTTGAGCAAATCGATGGGACAACAGTGCTACAGTGCTGCCCCCATGCTGGGGGTGCTGTGCAGTCCTGGAGGTGACCCCAGGGCCTTGAACATGCTGGTTATGTGCTCTCCTTCCTGAGCCACATCCGCAGCCCGCCACCTGTTCTCTGTGGGATATACCGGATTCTTTCCAAGTTCTATTTTGTGATCAGTACCCCTGACCTGCTTTTGCGGCTCAGTGGATCCTGCTTATGGTTAGGAAGTGTTCTTGTCCAGGGGCAGCTCCGCATCTGCCTGGCCGTTGTTTCTGCAGGGACCCCCAGCTTTACAGCCCACTCTGATTCTCATCTGCATTTTTTTTCCCCCCCGGTATCCACAGTGACTTTCCAGACACAGAAAATTCCAGTCCACATAAGAGACATTTCCAATCTTTTACATAATTTTAGACAACTATTATTCTTGTTTATGTCTTCTAGGTTTGAAGAGAAGGCCCAGATGGATCCCCTTAGTGCTTTGAAGTATTTACAAAATGACCTTTACATAACTGTGGATCATTCAGACCCAGAAGAGACAAAAGAGGTAAATGTGATAATACACTTTAGAAATTGAACATTTTTTTTTTTAGAATCTAAATCATATTTGCTGATTTGACCTTTGCCTTTAAAGATGGAGAGGACAATATGATGATACTATAATCTATAAAGTGGCACAGAGCAGATGAAATAAAAATTGAGTAGGGCCTATTTTTACGTGCTGCTACAGGATTCAAGTCACAGAAAACTTTGGATCTGGAGCTATAGCACAGTGGGTAGGGCATTTGCCTTGCACACGGCTGACCTGCATTCAATTCCCAGCATCCTATATGGTCCCCCGAGCACTGCCAGGAGTAATTCCTGAGTGCATGAGCCAGGAATAACCCCTGTGCATTGCCAGGTGTGACCCAGAAAGCCAAAAAAAAAGAAAACTCTGGTTCATTCATAGGAGGAGTTCCAGATAGCTCAGTAAGAATTCTGACTGAGGGGCCGGAGAGAGTGCACAGAGAAAATTGCCTTGCAGACCCCAGGTTCAGTCCCTGGCACCACACATGGTCTCCTTTTTTTTTTTTTTTCTTTTCTTTTTGGGTCACACCCAGCAGTGCATTCAGGAATTACCCCTGGCACTGCTCAGGGGGCCATATGGAATGCTGGGAATCGAACCTGGGTTGGCTGCGTGCAAGGCAAACGCCCTACCCTCTGTGTTATCACTCCAGCCCTGAACACATGGGCTCCTTAACTCTGCCAAGAATGTCCCTGAACACACAGCCAGGGGAACTCCCTCAGATTAAGAGAAAACTTAACTGAGATATTAGTGTTGTATATTGAGAAGGAAATCAAACATTTTATTGGTTCCATAGTTCCATATTGCTTTTACTTAAGCTTACTTAATATTTCAGTATCAGCTTTGCTTCTAATACTCCAGAATCCCTTAAGGGAAGAAGGGGAGGGGCCTGGAACAATGGCACAGCAGGGAGGGCGTTTGCCTTGAATGCAGCCAACCCAGTTTTGATCCCCAGCACCCCAACATGGTCCCCGCCCCAAGCACTACCAAGAGTGATTGCTGAGCATAGAGCTGGGAGTAAATAAGCTCTGGGCACTGCCAGGTGTGGCCCAAAAATAAAAATAGAGAGAAAAAGAAGGGGAAAAGTAAAGACAGTCTGGGTAGGAAGAAACTCCTTGCTGCCTTTCACATGAACTGAATCTGTACTCTGTGTGTGTGTGTGTGTGTGTGTGTGTGTGTGTGTGTGTGTGTGTGTGTGTGTGTGTGTAGCTTTTTGTTACATAACATGGATTGGGAGAAACTCTTTCTAAAGATAATATTTTAGCATTGACTTGTTTATCCAGTCTGTGAATACATCTGCAGTGAGTTTCATGGTCCTCCGGCCTCTCTGCTGACTTCCCCTGTACCAGCCGTCCTTGTTCCTAGTACATACTGTCATCTGTTGTACCTTCCACTGACAGAAGTGGTGTTTACATGCTGTTCTGTCCCTTTCCTTCGTTTTCATTTTAGCTGTTGCTTTGCTTCAATTTTCTTTTTCTTTGCCTTTTCTTTTTTCTTTTTTCTTTTTCTTTTCTTTTCTTCTCCTCCTCAGTTCCTTTTTTTCCAATGCAGTGCTGGGGAGTTGGGGATTGGTTTTTAGGTGTTCGCCTTGCATGTAGCCTACCCGGGTTATATTCCCCCGCCCCTCTCGGAGAGCCCTGCAAGCTACTGAGAGTATCTCGCCCACACTGCAGAGCCTGGCAAGCTACCCATGGTGTATTCGATATGCCAAAAACAGTAACAAGTCTCACAGTGGAGACGTTACTGGTGCCTGCTCAAACAAATCGATGAGCAGCGGGATGACAGTGACAGTGATACACGCAATTGTACTCAGGGCTTACTACTGGCTCTGTGCTTAAGAATCACTCCCGGTGGGGTTCAGGGGAACATGTGGAGTGCCTGAGGTTGAACCCAGGCTACCCGCATGCAAGGTGAGAGCCTTACCTGCTGTACTGTCTCTCTGCTTCCGTTTTATAATAGCAGCATCAAGTACTGCTTTTGCTCCGTTGTGCTCTGACATAGATTTAATGTTGAGTCACTTTTAGGCATCAGATTCTTCATCCTTCTGAGCGGCGGAGACTGTATGTCCTTGGCACCCACGCACAGGGCTTGCCCTTTCCTAGCTGCCCGCTGTGAAAATACAGCCTGTTTCACTTCCGCAGTGTGGGGTGCAGCTCTTCGTCAGCAGAACGCGCTTAGAGCCCCACTGAAGGGAGACGCTGCATTGTCTTTCCTTCACTCTTTAGTCAGTTCGTGTTTCTATTTGAAGTAGAGAAAATTATAGTTTTGCCAAACAGTAGAGTATGTTTGGTTTAATCTGTATGGTTATAACCGAAATAGTTGTGAAGAAGCCATTACTGGTCATTTGTTAGATCTTACTTTTGACTCTTTTAAATAGGTTTTCTTGTCTTTTTCTCCATATTATATCTAAAATTTGACTATAGTTCAGAAACACTTTTCTCTTTTTTTTTTTTAAATCCAAACAAAATATTGCAGAGTAAATAATTTCAGCTGTATGAGCTGTAAGTAGGCCAAAGAAAACAGTTTGTTCTTAAAGCTAAGCTAAAAACCAGGGCAAGGAGATACCCTCAAGTACAGATAGAGCCATTGAAAAATTTTTGGTGTGGGTTTTTCTTTTTTGCCTTTCCTAAATAGTACCAAGTTATGATTTAGTATGCTCTGGGCTTCTGTGCCATTTCTGGAACTGCTTTGTCTGTCAGGAGTTGTTGAGTCCTAACTAAGATATGATGTTGGACATGCTGCACGGGTGTGTTGGCTTCGGAACTGGCTGCAGACACTTTTCAAAGCAATATTCTCTGCTTTTAGTAGGAAACTGAAAACACATCTGGCCTTGAGAATTACAAAATAGCTGGTGAGGGTATTTTCTGGTTTTAAAGATGTGTGACTCCGGGCCAGAGTGATAGAACAGCAGGACGGGGCGTTGGCCTTGCACACGGCTGACCCAGGCTCAGTCTCCAGCATCCCACAGTTCCCCCGGCCTGCCAGAAGTAATTCTTCAGCACAAGCCCTGAGTACCAAAGGGTGTGACCCCAAAATTTTTTTAAAATGATGTGAATAGATTTTTTGGGGGGAGGGAATACTTCTAGTGGCAGTTTATTTTTACTTTTAGTGGCACTTTTATTTTAGTGGCAGTGATATTTATCTGTAGTATTTATTAATAAGACTTACAGGTCTTCACTTTCCTTATGAAAACCTTCCGTTCTACTTGAGGAGCTGGAGAGTTAGAGAGTTAGTGCTGCCAGCAATTCACTTGCCGGGAATGCAGCTGACCTGGGTTGGACCCCCTGTGGCTCCCGAGTCCTCCGGGAGAGGTCCAGGAGAGCACAGCCGGAGTGAGCCCTGAGCACAGCCGGGCATGGCCGGAGCTCCTGACCCACCCCACCACCCGGTTCTACTTACTAGTGAAGTCTTTACTGCTACGTATTTGCTCTGTAGTAGATTTTCTTATGAATGTTAAGTTTTTCATTGTATTAAATACATCAGCAACTAAACATAGTTTTTAAGATTTTTCCTTTGGAGGGGAAAGGTGCCTCACTATGATTCAGGGTCCGTCGAGGGTCAGTAGTGGTGCCTGTGACCAGGGAAAGGATGGGTTCCCCAACTACGGACCAAGCAGTGGTTCTTTTCCTGTTCCATTTTTCAAAACATACGTTCTAAATCGGTGGTGACACTCTACGAAGTTTTATGAAAATCCTTTCTTTCTAGAAAATGCCTTGAAAAGAATACCTACAAAATCCCACCATTTTACCTAGTGAGAAAAAGCTTTTTGGCCAGTATTGGACATTTTGTATTAATTTTCCTTTTTTATACTCTACCAAGGGCTGGAGCGATAGTACAGCAGTTGGGCGTTCGCCTTTCACGCGGCCGAACCGAGTTCGATTCCTCCGCCCCTCTCGGAGAGCCCGGCAAGCTACCGAGAGTATCGAGCCCGCACGGCAGAGCCTGGCAAGCTACCCATGCGTATTGGATATGCCAAAAACAGTAACAATAAGTCTCTCAATGAGAGACGGTACTAGTGCCCACTCGAACAAATCGATGAGCAATGGGATGACAGTGATAATCTTCCAAAGTACTACTATTGTCATTCCTTTAACAGACGTGTATTGCCTCCTTCCAGTATGCCAGGCATTCTCTAAGCACAGGAGCTACCTCACTGACCCCAACAGGATCCCCACCCCTGGGAGATAACGACTGTTTACAACAGTTAAACAGTAAACATAATGAATAAGCAAAGTATATTGAAATTGACTTGATAAGTATTTAGGAAAATTGAAGTATGAAGGGAGATAATAGTATAGAAAGTATGAATTGGGCATTTGAAGCCTTAAATAGAATGACTATGCCAGGCTCCTTCACAGGTGAGTTTCACACGGAGCAGGATGTGGGAGGGAGCTAAGCAGATCATTTGGAAGGGAGAGTTCCTGGCTGGCTAGAGCAAACACCCTAGCATAGGAGCAGTCTGGTAATGTTGGGATAGCAGCAGGGAGGTCTTTCTGTCTGGAATAGATGTGAAAAGGGCAAGGAGATATTCGAGGTGAGACAGGAGATGAGAACAGATTATAAATGTCTTCCTGAGCCCTTATTTTGACTTTCATTTTTTTGCTGATTAATTCAGAAGCCAGTTTAGGATCTTGAATGATAGGGGGATAGGGTGCTTGCCTTGCATGTGGCCAACCTGAGTTTGATCCCCCCCTCCTCCCGCATCCCCAAGAACCGCCAGAAATAATTCCTGAGTACAGAGCCAGAAGTAAACTCTGAGCCTGGCTGAGTGTGGCAAAACAAACAGACAAACAAACAAAACAAAGCCACTTTAGGATATTGTGCAAAAGAATGTTATTACATGCTTTTCTTAAGTGTTTTCTTAGTTTTGGTTTTGCATTTGGTTTTTGAGCCATACCCAGTGATGCTCAGGGTTATACAGATCGTATAATGCTCTCGGGTCATGCAGATAGTCTCTGAAATGGAACCAGAGACTCCTACGTGCAAAGCATTCACTCCAACCCTTTGAGTCATCTCTTCGACCTCTGGTTTTTTGGTTTTTTTTTTTTTTAATCTTATGAGGAGAAATTATGCACCTTGAGCTAGGATGAGGGCAACTCCAGAATGAAGTACCTTTATTTCTTTATTTTAGGGAGCCTCCAGGACCATGCCTTGCAGTATTCAGAGAGTCTTAAAGGGACAGGAATCCAATTTCGGGCCTCATTGATGCAAGGCACGTGTTCCAGCACTTTGATCTGTCTCCCCTTTTTAAAATTTTTATTATGGGGAGTTTTGGGTTATACTCAGCAGTACACAGGGATCACTCCTGGAGGAGCTCAGAGACCACATGGGATGCCAGGGATCAAACCTGGGCCGGCCATGTGCCAGGCAAATGCCCTACTCGTTATACTATAGCTTGAGCCCATGTTTCCTGTTTAATTAGATAATTCTGGCTACTGTCTTGACAATAGGCTACACGGGAACAAGACAAAATAGAAAGGCCTGTGAAAGAGATGGCAGAAATCTAAGCGGAGAGGTGATGGTTTCTTAGACCAGAGCATAGAAGAGAGTAAGAAATACAGTAGATCAGAGTCTCAATATTGTCAGGGTAGAACCAATAGGAATTTATGATGGATTAGTTACAGGATTTTGAAGAAGACACTGAAGTTTGGGGCCCGAAAACCTGGAAGGATAAGAGTTACTGTCAACAGAAATGGTACTGTTCTCGAGCGGGTGGTTAGTGGCCTGGGTGGATGCTCCTGGCTGGACTCTGCCACCTAGTTTGGGACATACTCTGAGATGCCAGTGAAACCGCCAACTGAGATACTTGAGTGACATTTGGGTAGTCAAGTCTGAGCCTGGGATAAAAACGTGATTATTCAAGTAGTGTAATATCACTTGGTACCTGGAGGCCTCAGAGCTCAGGAGATGATTCAGCAGCACGACTCAAGCCTTGCTTGTGTGAGAAGTGGAGAGAAGGAAGGAAAGGAGGAAGGATGGAGAGAGGGAGGGAGGAAGAAAGGAAAAGAAGGAGGGGGAAGGAGGAAGGAAAGAGAAGGGAAAAGGGAAAGAAAGAGAGCAAGCGAGCGAGGCCGCTATGTTATCAGTTCCTCGTAGTTAATCTTATTACTAAAATAAAAATTTCTCCCCATCCTTCTCCATAGGAATACAAAGAAATATTGCGCGTTTAGTTTCAGACTATCATAGTAAAGCACATATCCCAATAAAACGGGTCATGTGAACTTTATGGTTCCCTAGTACACGTAGAAGTTATATTTACAAATAGTTCTATAGTATTTTAACTGTAGTTCTTGTACAGTAGCATTTTCTTTCTTTTTTTCTTTTTAAGAAAAAACATATTGATGTTCTTTAATTTAAAAGGCAGAAATCATTTGGTGGCGTTGGGAAGGTAGCTCCAAAGGCTGGAGTACTTGCTTTCCCGCAGAGGCCCTGGGTTTGCTGCCTGCAGCCCTGCAGCAGCCTGGCTGGGAGCAAACCTGGAGCAAACTGGGTGTAGCTTCCTGCCTTGGGGTGTGGCCTAAAAACAACAAACCAAAGAAACCGAGAAATTGGTCACATGTATGGACTGAAAGCCTGTTCTTCCCCGACTGGTAGCTCAGTGGAAGAGCGTGTGCCGCACTTGTGTGAGGCTTGATCCCAGCGCCATCAAAAATAAAAGACAAGATAATAGACACACCACAGTCTAGGTAATATTTTCAGCTGATCTCTCTGGCAGAGAGGACTGATAACCAGAGCCATGAGCACTGCCAGGTGTATAAAAAAAAAGAGAGAGTAACTATTTTCTTTTTTTTAATTTTGTTGACCTGAGAGGCTTCTAAAATCTCAGGGCTTGGGCGAATGGAGACATTACTGAGACCACTTGAGAAATTCGACGATCAACAGGATGATGATGATGATGATGATGATGATGATGATGATGTTCCTTAATATATGTGTTCATAATAACTCCAATACTTTGTGCAGTATTTTGAACAAAATTTTAGCCCAATTTTTAAAAGTTACCATATTCTTTTCTCTAAACGTGATGTTCTAGTTGTCAGTATTTGTAATTTATGTAAGATGTACTGCGTGACATGCAGTGTCTAATAAATTATCAAAAATACACAGGTTGTTTTTCTCCAGTGAACTTAAGCAGCTAATTTGATTCATTTCTTTTACAGTTTCAGCTCCTGGCTTCAGCTCTGTTCAAATCGGGTTCAGATTTTACGGCTCTTGGTAAGTATTTTGATGTAGCTTCTCTATCCAAATGTTCTGGCATTTTGCTTTCTTTTAAGTGAAGCAGTAGATGAGACATTCATGTAAATAAATGAAACAAGTGTCTTAAAGTAGCATACAAAATTCTTACAAATCTGCAAGTAATTTCCCAAGCATTAACGACAAATAGATGAATCATCTTGTCTGTAGTTCATATAGTTGCTGACCTATACAAGCAGATAGCAGTGAAGCACAATAAAAATTAAATTGTATAACATTGTTTTAGAATATAGGCTATATTGCTGTTACACTTACTGTGAAATAAGTTTGTTATTGAAGTTGTTTTTTCTCTCATATTTTTGTGAAACTGTGTGATGTTACAAGAATGGTGATGAGGTAGGCAACAAAAGAAATGCTTTGGAAACAGAGAAAATAGGAGTTTTGTACCCTTAATCGTAGTTGTTTGAGATAAGTTCTGGTTGAAACCTGGTTGTTTCTCAAACACCCACGTCCAGACCTCAGTCTTCGTTTAGGACTAAAGTTGGCAGTTATAAATTATTAGAGTAATTAAACTCGTAGACTGTGAAGTTCCAGAACCTGGGGCTTTCAACAGGTGATTCTTCAAGGATTTTAGAATAAGACCTTATTACAGCTTCAGTTTTCCAACAAGATAATAGACCAGTAAAATTATGATCATTTCCAGCTTTCCTCTTGTCTTTATAAAAAGTCACAAAGTGAATGCATGTTAATCTCATTGATGCTTGCGCTGTTAATATTTGTCTGAGAAGTACTTCATGGCAGAGTATTTGTCTGAAAGAGTAGTATCCATATTACATACACTGAAAAAAATGCATATTTTCAGTGTGTATTATGGATACTATTTCTTATCTTTGGGATAAAATGACACTGCTGGATATCTGTTTAATTTTTTCACTGTGTTATTTTGCTTATTAATATTAAACCATACCTCAGAGCAAAAACCAACATTTTAAATTCTGATGTTTTCTTATAGGGATGGGAGAGAATAGCAGTGTTCTTGGTGTCTTGCTTTTTCCTTTTCCATAACCAGTCATTAAGCTTTCTGTCTGATTAATGCAATTTAATCCTGAGTTTTTAATTCCAGAATATTAGAATTCCGCAGGGCAAGGCTTTGTGGGCTCATATAAAATATGATTCCAGAAGTTTCCCCTTAGAAATGTAGATAATTGTTTATACTATTCTATTTACTCAGAGACTTAAAAAGAAATATTTCTAGGCTGTTAGAAATTCCAGTCCCCTATTGATAACCAATAATAAGAAAAATTAGAAAAGGAGGTGACGGGGGAAGTAGTACAGAAGTCAAGGCACGTGACTTGCCTTACATTACATTGGCACTGACTTGATCCCCACCTGTGATCTCCTGAGCACAAAGCCTGGAGCAACCCCTGAGCACTGCTGGGTATGACCCCAAGACTTCAAAAAATATATTTTTTTATTAACTCCTTTTTTCTGTTTCTGCTCTAGTCTCTGCCAGAGCCATAGCACAGCGAATAGAGTGCTTGCTTTGCATGTGGCTGGCCCATGTTCGACCCCTGGCACCCCTTAAGATCCCCTGAGCCCTGGAGTGATTCTTAAGTACAGCTGGGTAGGGTGTGGCCCAAAACCAAAACAAAATAAATTCTCTTCTTAATAGAATTAAGAGCAGAGAGAAAGGAATATCAGCCTTGTGATGGGGAATCTAGGAATGAGCACTAACTTCCAAAATTCGTACCCTTTCGAGTTGCATCATCCAAAACAGTGATCTCTGGGATGTGCTCAGGAGCCTGCCATGTGTACCTTGTGCTGCATCGATCCCACCAGCCAGCACCGCTATTTCTGTTGTGTTGGTGGGCAGCGCTGAAATGTCTCTGGCTGACTTATATTTAGCCTTGAGAACAAGAATTTCTTGGCAGTCACTTCGGTATGGTAGGCTGGTGTCAGCAAATATTTTTACCTTTAGCTTAACTCCTTCCTTCTGTCTCTGCTCAAGTCTCTGCCAGCTACTGCGTTTTATCAGGAACAGTTTGTTTTGCTTGGGCTGTACACAGCTCTCAGGCACACTGAGCCATGCGAATGCAGTAGGATGCCCCTGAGGCGGGAGGGGAGGAGGACTCCCACAGGCCACTGTGTCAGAGTCAGATTCGGCACCGGGCCCAGCGATGCCCACTGGCTGGCTCTGTGTTACCCTTCTGGTCACTCGTTCCCCTCTATGCAATTAGATCGAGAGAGCTCTGGCCTCAGTGCTGCAAGAAATTCAGTGAAATGACTTTGGGAGACGCTTCTTTGGTGTTTTAAATAACTAATGAAGTCAGGGGGCTACAGTTATTCCCTCCCTTAAAAGCGTAGTCTTCAGGGCTGGAGCGATAGCACAGCTGGTAGGGTGTTTGCCATGCACGTGGCTGACCCAAGTTCGATTCCCATCATCCCGTATGGTCCCCCAAGCACCAGTAGGAGTGATTCCTGAGTGCAGAGCCAGTAGTGACCCCTGTGCCTTGCTGGGTGTGACCCAAAAAGCCAAAAAAAAAAAAAAGCGTAGTCTTCACTGGGACATGGGTGAATTTGGATGTGGAGCAAATTCAAGTTTCACGCTGATCTTAGTAAGCAGAAACTTGATGGCTTGTGTAGAAACAAAAGGTATGTTTTACATGTTTCCATGCTGATTCAAGAGCCCCTGGTTCTTGTTCTCCTTCATTTTCTGTTGGATTATTTTATCCCAACTCCACATAAAATCAAAATGAAGTGCATTGTTTGATGTGTATAAGTAAAGTCAGTCTTCCACCTCACTTAAGAGATTCTTGGAAATGGTGAATTTAAGTAACACCACATTTATGAAAAGTAAGCCCTCGAATGTGAATGACAGCATTTTGATCAGTGTTAGCTAGGAAGCCTTGTTTGTTTTCCCTTGACAGTGTCATATTGAAATGACATTGTTTGAAGACCTACTGTTGTTTTCTAAATTCCCTAAAAAAGTTTTGTCCCAGCCAAACTCTCTGACTCTTTTTTTTTTTTTTTTGCTTTTTCGGTCACACCCAGTGATGCACAGGGACTACTCCTGGCTCTGCACTCAGAAATTACTCCTGGCGGTGCTCAGGGGACTATATGGGATGCTGGGAATCAAACCCGGGTTGGCTGCGTGCAAGACAAACACCCGACCTGCTGTGCTATTGCTCCAGCCCCCTCTCTGACTCTTAGTGAGAATTAAATAGGGGTTTGCCCCTTCCTTGGGAAACAGAACACTGATTTAATGTGATTTGGTAGGTGGCTTTCTGGGTTTGAGCTCTTTCTCTAAACCACCATCCTCACTGAACTTTCCCAGTTTCTACTATCCTCGAGTAATTAGCTTTTTATTCTGCTGTTGAAGATAAAGTTAGAGAAACAGTGGTTAAGAGCAAGAGATTCTGCATCAGTAAGCCTTTCTCCTGGTTCTGCAGAGTCTTCTAGACAGGATTCCTGGAGCTCCACCCTCTTTTCTTAGCATTTATCTGTTTTTAATTGACTACAGATACTACAGATACTGTATTGTTGAACACCTGCCCTCAGTCCCTCCCCTTCAAATGTAGCCACGGTGCCTGGGAGATCTTGACGCACATGCATACATAGGCTACAAGATACAGTAGATTCTTCGTTTTGTTTGGGGGCCACGCCCGGCGGTGAGCAAGCTTTTTAGTTCTGGCTCTGCACTTAGAGGTCACTCCTGGCGGGACTCAGGGCACCATGTGGAATGCCAGGGATTGAACCCAAATCAGCCCTGTGCAAGGCAAACGCCCCACACGCCGTACTATCATTGCGGGCCCTATACAGTGGATTCTTGTGGATCCTTGTTATTACTCTGTTATGTCCATATAGCATCAAGCAGAACACAGAATGAGGGGCTGCAAAGCTGTTGTGAGTTTGACTGATGAACTTGTTTCTGTTTAAAAAGCATTTATGTGTTTATATTATTGGTTCATTAACATTGAATTTACAGCCAGCTGCACTAGAACACATTTGTGAATATGATGTTGCTGGGAATTGGTTTTCGACTTAAAAACTAAATGCAGTGTTTGATCCTGCACTGAGCATTAGATTAGTGGGGGAAATCACTACTTAAAATTATGATGGGGGCTGGAGCAATAGCACAGCGGGTAGGGCATTTGCCTTGCACGTGACCGACCCAGGTTCGATTCCCAGCATCCCATATGGTTCCCCAGCACCGCCAGGAGTAATTCCTGAGTGCAGAGCCAGGACTGACCCCTGTGCACTGCTGGGTGTGACCCAGAAAGCAAAAAAAAAAAAAAAAAAAATTATGATGGACATAAATTTTAAGTTTCACACACATACGTATCCATATACACATACATAAGTGAATATTCTTGTTCTTAGGTGAAATATCTCAAATTCAAGTACTTAGGGGTAAAGATACCTACCATTTATCCCCAAATGGTATAACAAAAACAGTATGACTGGGGTACATGCACACACAAACGTATGAGGAAAAGTGTTTGCAACTGATTAATCCAGATAAGGGGATATGAGTTTTCATTGCACTATTCCTGATATTTACTGTGAGTTTGAAATAAATAAGTTGACCTGAGCACTGCTGGGTGTGGCCCCAAAAGAAAAAGCGTCAATAAAGCAGTTCTAGAGAGAGGGTAAAATCAGGGGGGTAAAATTTTAATCTGACCATTCAGAGATAGCTTTGTTAGTATTTTGGAATATTTCCTTTCATCTATTTTGGTGATGGATAGTAAGCTTTGTAAATTCCTCCCTTCCTCCCTCTCTCCCTCCCTCCCTCCCTTCCTCCCTCCCTCCCTCCCTCCCATCCCTTATCTCCCCCTCCCTCCTATCTCTTATCCCTCCCTCCCTCCTATCCCTTATCCCTCCCTCCCTGAGGGACCACTCCCACTGAGGCTTAAGGAACTGGGCAGTGCCGCAGTGCCGTGGACTGAACCAGGAGCCCCAGCATTTATAGCTGTCTCCTGGCTCCAGACCGGTTTTTTTTTTTTTGGTTTGGTTTTTGTTTTTGTTTTTGTTTTTGTTTTTGTTTTTGTTTTTGTTTTTGTTTTGCTCTTTGGGTCACACCCTGCAAGCACAGGGATTAATCCTGGCAGTACTCGGGCAACTGTATAGGATGCTGGGAGTCGAACCCAGGTCAGCTACGTGCAAGGTGAACACCTTACCCGCCATGCTACCGCTCCAGCCTCTCCAGACCTTTTTATTAATTAAAAAAATTTGAAGAGTTATTTTTTTTTATTCCAAAAAAAAACTGGTATCCTTGGCAATGTTATGTTCTATTCATGTTCATCACAAGATTTAAAAAAAAAAAAACAGATTGCATCGAAAACTGCATAAATTGAATGAACGTTCATTTTGAAATAGTCCTTGCTTGGAGTATCATGGTCTAGTTAAATGCTAGTTTTTGGTTTTGGGGCCATACCAGCAGTGCTCAGGCCTTACTCCTGGCTGTGTGCTCAAGAGTCACTCCTGGTGGGCTCAGGGGACCAGACGGGGTGCTGGGGATTGAACCCAGATCAGCTGCGTACAAGACAAGTGCCTTCCCTTCTGTCCTATTGCTCTGGCCCTGTAGATATGTGTCACTCCCCGGCACTGCTCCACTGGCATGGTGGGCTCAGTGCTCAGCCAAGCACTGGCCTCTGACTCTTCACTGCTGGGTGAATCACTCCTGGCAGTACCTGAGGGGACCTTGTGGTCAGCCATATGCAGGGCCGTAACGGCTGGACTGTCTCTCTGGCCGACTGCTTTTGTTCCTGACGGCACTCCCTGAGGCGCCATGCCTTGGTAGGCCCTTTCTGGAAGGGAGGAAATCAAGACAAAACTGGCCGTTTTTAGACTGGAAATCTGCAGAGAGCGTCTGGAAGCAGTCCCACAGCTGGCTGGAAGAAAGGCATTTCGCTGAAGGTCGAAGAGGAAAGATTCTGTGGCCCAGGCCCCTCTTCCCCTTGAGTTTGAGAATGTCGTCTGCTTCCACTGCTCCCTGGATTAGTCATTCTCTGCACCCGGCGGAGCTCCTGGTACCCAGTGTCACAAACATGGGACTCACCATGTGTCACAACATGGACTTCTTCCTCAGTATTTGTTTTTATTCAGTTCTCTGAGATGGCTTTCAGCTCACAGGGCCTTAGGTGATTTTTTTTTAATCATTATTAGTTTTAATTTATATATATTTTTTAATGACAAAGGGCCTCATTGGGGGGGACGGGCAGAGCGATAGTACAGGATGTAATGCCTTGTATGTGGCTGACCCCAGCTCAATCCCCAGCACCCACCTTAGGTCCCCTGAGGACCACCAGGAATGAGGCCTGAGCACAGAGCCAGGAGTAAGCCTCGAGTGGGCCAGAAACAAACAGAAGGCAGGAGTGAAATTTCCTCAGTGAACGAGAAAGGAAGTGCATGTGAGGCAAAGAGCTGAAATCGGTGTGTGTTAATCTCACTAGGTGCTTTCACTTTGTTCCTTATAATGTGCACAATAACTTCGTGACACTGATTTACAGCCGAGGAAACAGGTGCAGAAAAGCTGATTAATTCACCCGAAGGTCACAACCACAGTTGGGGGAGGGGGCGGGGGGAGCTGGTGCTTCTGTGGTTTTTACGGCCGCTTGAGTTTTTCCGTTCCACGGCACTGCATTTCTCGACGAGCTCTTCCGTGCATGAGTTCTCTCTCTGTCTCCTTCCCCAGGCTTCTCGGACGTGGATCACACCTATGCCCAAAGAACTCAGCTCTTTGACACCTTAGTCAATTTCTTTCCTGACAGCATGACTCCTCCTAAGGGCAACTTGGTAGACCTCATCACCCTGTGACGGAGGGTCCCGGAGTCACTGGACGGACGCGGAGAGCAGGACCCTGCCGGCAGTGTTGGGGCCTCGGGCTCTGGCTGACCGGCACTCAGGCTGCCGCGAGCACTGCGCCGGGGGTGTGAAGGGATCTTCATTGTCACAAGTTTCAACCCTCCTCCTTCGTGCCCGACCTCAACCCCGTTCTCCTCACCCCATTCTTAAATTAGGCTAATAAAATGAAATTGGTTTACTTTCCATTTAAATATATACACATATTATTTTTTTTCTTTAACTCCTAAGTAATGCGTATTTAAAAAAAAAGAAAAGAAAGAAAGAAAGAAATCAGGTAGGATTTCTTTGTCCCCGACTTTCTTTGTTGTTGTTTTTAAAAATTGGGGCAAGGAGACACTGCTTCCAGACTCGGTGCCGTAAGAATTGGGGTTTTGTTGTTGGGTTTCCTGGCCTTGCTTCTCGCTCTCCTCTTCCCTTCCCACCTCTCTTTCCCTCACATCACAGCTGCTTGTGAGTGGTGTCATTTGTTTACCTCCGCTTCATTCTTACAGTATATAGTTCTGTACAACAATTGATGTATGTTAAGGTGATATATATATATATGTATATATATATGTATATATATATCTATGTCTCTGTGGACTAGAGTCTTGTATTACATTAAACACTAGGAGAAACCGGGGGCTTAACTTTGCACTCCTTGTCATAAAGCTAAAAAACAAAAGCCCAGATCAGTTCAGGCCCTTATCTGAGATGGGTATATAGTATTTCTATAATAATATATTTTATAGTCGATATTTCGATAGCTTTGAGTCACAGAAACCTTAAACCTTAAAAGACAGTACAATTCAGATTTCCAAGAGCCATTCAAAACCTTGCCAGCAGGAGGCTTCTAGTGGTACTTAAATGTTTATGAATATCTTGGAGCAGTTTGGGGGGTAAAGATTCTCCTCTGGTCCAGCTGCAGAGGGTTTCTGCCCCCCCCCCATGCTCTCTGTGGCTTTCATTTGAGAGGGAGGGTGGGTTTCCACAGTGACATTTTTATTTCCAGACATGTTGGCTCCTTCCATCTGCTTCTTTGTACTGATGTTTTTAAGAGTAATAGCCCATCGTTGTTTACCAGAATCCATCTGAAAGCCAGTGGACTAAGACACTGACCATTCCTTGTTAAATGGGGAAAAAGAAAAGTAACTGTGGGGGGGGGGAGGATTTTTTTTTTTCATTAAACTAAAGGAAAATATAGCAAATGGGCTTTTCCACTTGGATTTGTGGGGGGGCGGGGGGGAGAATAGGAGTTTGTATTTTCCCGTGACTTAAAATTACACCTGACCCGCTCTTGTATTTGCTCAAAAAATTGCTATATGTAACTGATACCCAGCATTTAAAAAATAGACTCACTAGAAGAAACGCCCATCAGTCCAGAGGTTCTTAAAAGCGAATGGCTTTAGGAGATTGAGTGTGTCCCTGATTAGCATGTTTCGGCCTCACCAAAGAAAGAAAAGAAATTGAGTGCACTTTCAAAAAAGTCTCATGTGTTGGAATGAGACTTTGAGATCCTTTTTGCTCTGTCTGTTGCATCGTTTGACTTCATGTGGGGATGGACAGGGTATATTTTCCCTAGTTCTAGACTTCATGGCTCTCCAGGTATCCAAAGCAGTCGTGGTTTGTTAAACAGTGCGATCTATATCTTACCGTCTGGTGGAAGGTAGCGCATCTAATTCCAAAGTACCAAGTGGGGAGGCTGCAGATAACTGGTGTCTTTACAGGGGAGCGCACAAAAATCTACTTACATGCTCCTGAGTAGGCAGCCAAGAACAAAAGACGAGTATCACCAGTATTTGAGCTCATCGAGTCTCATTTTGAAGAAACAGGTACAAATCAGAGTTGGTAGGGAAGAACTTGACTTGGATAAGTTTCTAAATTTGAAAGCTCAGCTCTGGGGTTGGGGAGACAGCTCCGAGGGCTGACCCACATGCTTGGCTTGCGGGAGCCGCAGTGTCACTGCCCAGGACCACAGGGTCCCCAGGACATCTGGGAGCAACCCCCTAGCCCCAAGCCAGGAGTAGCCCCCAAGAACCTTTTATGTGGTTTTGCTTACTGTGAGTCCTGTCACTTGGAAAACATTAAATAAATTCTGCTGCCCTCCATCACTTTTTTTTTTTTTTGGTGCTTTTTCTGTTACCCCTTTCATGGTTGTCTCGTTTTTTTCTCTCCCCCTTTTTAAAATCCATCTTTATATTACTTCCAAATAAGCTCAGTTCTTAGTAGCAGTGGGTTTTGTCTGCTTTTGTCATCCTCCATCCTGATTCTCTAGTTTAGTTGTTTCTACATAATGCTCTTCTGATTTCTCTTCTGTGCCCATTGAGGTGAAATTGTGCAGCCTTTGTTTCCAGAATTTAGTTTTCCACTGAAATGTTTCAGTGGGGTTGAACCATAGCAAACATCTCATCATTTCTTACGAGAGATGGGCCGTACCGGGGAGGCTCTTCACTCGCCTCCCCACGGGGTGGTCCTCGCCGTGACTGAAGGAGGGGCCAGGCTTCCTTCTGTGCATACCTGGCTCCCGTCTCCCAGCCCGCCACATGGGAGATTTGCTTCTATGGTGAGGAGCCTCTGGAATCCCAGCAGGACATTCTCATCTAAACAGTCCCTTTGGGATTCAGGCGCAGTGAAGGAAGCCAGGTGTCTGTCTTTTGCTACTTAAAAACTTCATTCTAGTTTAGTGGGTTCTGGACCGGAACACAGGGCCTGAGCATTAGTTAGTGACGTGCCGTTACTTCAGTGTCATTCCCTTTTCGCTTTTCCTAGCGGAATATACCCTTTTCACCCAGAAGTATACTGCCTGTTGAACATGAATTTCTGTGCTGCACTTTTGGGGAAATGATCTGATTTGAAACAAATGTGTTCTTTTCCCGTATTTTGTGGACTAGCAGAGACCTCATGTGGCCAGCTTGATTAATTCAAATATATTTATTACTCTGCTTCCAATAAAGGAATCCAGACTTGGGTGCACCGCTGTGCTAAACAGGAGGGACAGGAAGCCCTAAAGGTTTAAAGATCCTTTCTTTAGACCAGGTGGGGTTCTTATTCATGCTGAAATTGACTTACTTCTAATAAACAGGAAATAATTTTTTAATTAGAAAGTTAATTCACTGATTTATCATAAATTTGTCAGTTTCGTAGTCCAGTGATTTGTTTAAGATTGTAAAATTGGAGGCGGGAGAGAGTATCCCTGGCACCTAATACGGTGCCCCAGCCCTGCCGGGAGTAAGCACTAAATACCACTGGGTGTGCCCCCCCCCAAAAAAAAAGAAAGATTCTATTATTGGGTAAAATACGTGTATCAAATCTAAATGTCTTATCCTTGCTGTGAATAATTTCTTGAAAGTATTATTTGGAGATCGATTACCAGAAGTTTATGTAGTAAGATAGTTTTTAAATCTAACCTATAAATACCAGTTTGAGGCACTCAGTCATTTTGTGAGAGATTAATAATGATGCTTAATGGATCAGAAAGCACTTAGGGAAGAATATATTCCTCCTCTTCTCTGTTTTTTTTGATAATTGCATTAGGAAGATACCCTATAATTATTCTATACACAGTGGGAATTTTATTGGATAATTGTAATTCCTTTTATTTCCTGAGTTAGCTTCTTCGCTGGTTGAATGAGGCAGAGCAGTAGAAATTTGTATTTTTAATCACATTTCGCACTTGAAACAGTGTCATTCATTTAGTTTGATATATTCTGCCTATCCCTTTTTTTATTTTTATTTTTCCTTTTCCTTTTGGGTCACACCTGGATTACTTCTGATTCTGCACCCAGGAATTAACTCCTGACGGTGCTCAGGGGACCGTATGGGATGCTGGGAATTGAACCCGGTTAGGCCATGTGCAAGGCAGACGCCCTACTTACTGTACTATCGCTCCAGCCCCTCCCTTCTTTTTTTTTTTTTAAAAAGAATCCATGGTGATCAGCTTCTGCTGCCTAGCCCAGTTGGCCAAGTATTACCAGGACTGGCCCCAAGACCCCCTGAGCCCCACTTGGGAAGCTCTGCCTACTCTCCAGACACAGGCACAAATCCATGGTCATCATTACTCTTGGCCTCCTGCAGGATTCTTCTTGACTCTGGGAGGTTTGCTTCCTGAGGAAAGGTTCACAGTCAGAGGAATGCTGTATTGGTCCGCAGATGAGCATTTATGTAGATTCAACATTTGGGCTCTTTTGCTCCCAAGATTTTTGTATTCCTTCTTAGCCAAATAACACTCCTTGTGAATTTTTACAGTGGTCTGTATCTCCTTGTGAGTTACTATAAGGATAAGATGTTGTGGCGGTCCAAAACTTTGGGTATTTTATTTGAAAGTAGAAATTTCCAGGTTGTTGGAAATAATTAGGGTCAACTAGATTTGCTGAATGATGTCATTGTTTGTTTTGGTGGAAGGATTTATTATTGTGGATTCACCAAATGCTTCTCAAAAATGTACCATCCCGGAGATTTTATTTATAGCAGTTTTGATTTCCCAGCACATACTATAAATTGTGTTTCCAGTTTTTCTCAACTAATTTAACTTTATTCTTGTGTTTTGTTTTTCTGCTTTTGGTTTGGGTTTTTTGTTTGTTTGTTTGCTTGCTTGTTTGTTTTTTCCCCTAGACTTATCTCATTTTTCTGTGACATTGTTTACAAAGTGTTTTTGAAAAAAACTCAACTCATTCTGAGACGTGCTCTTTTATCGTTGTATATCACAGAGCAGTGATTAAAAATTGTAAAAATTGTCTGTTTGTAAAGAATTAAAATAATGTTCAGATATTGCTCTAATGACGCTTGCCATATTTATTTGCGGGACAGTAATATGGCCATGTCAGCATTAACAAAAGGGCCTGTTTTGACTTTCTGGCACTTGGAATATACTCAGCCTTATAAGTGTTCCTTCCTCTCAAATCCAAATGCCAAACCTTTTTCGTCATCATAACCAATGATAAAATCCTATGACTTTAGATTCTGTAGCTCTGGGTCTAAGGAGTTATTTGAGGTTATAAAAAAAAATAAGAGTTCATGTAGTGTGGAGAGATGGTATTGTAGGAAGTCATATTACTGTTCGTTTCTGTTAGGTAGAATGGTAACAGATCTTGAATTGGACTCCAGTTCCCAACTCAACAGCCTGATCAGAGGTGGCTGGATCTTGTTACACTCAAAAACATATACCCTCCTAGAGATTTTGTGTATAACCGTTTGATTTCCCAGCACATATTATAAATTGTGTTTCCAGTTTTTCTCAACTAATTTAACTTTATTCTTGTGTTTTGTTCTTTTGCTTTTTGGTTTGGGAGCATTTTGTTTGTTCGTTTGTTTTTTGCCCTTCAGACATCACCTAGCTTGAATGAGAACAGATTGCTGCGTGGATATATGTAAGACCTAGAGGGTGAGCAAAAGATGTGGGGCAGAGAATGTTGATTAGGGAAGTTTTCCAGTCCTAAGATACCACTTACTGAAATTATGAGATAATTTGATTTCCTTTGTTCTGCTATTCTAACAATGTCGGTGAAAAAAACAGACATTGTCTGGCAGTATCCTGTTTCACCCATCAGTGGCATTTTCCTTTGTTCTAGCTTTCGGTTCTGTTTCAGGATCACATCTGACAGTGCCCAGGGCTGACCCCTGGCTCTGCGCTCAGGAATCACTCCTGGCAGGGCTTGGGGGACCACATGAGATGCCGGGGATTCATCCCGGGTCAGTTGCGTGCAAGGCAAGTGCCCTTCCTGCCGTCCTACTGCTCCAGCCCCAAGTCAGTGGCATTTTTCACTTACGTGTGTAGAACCTCAAGGATAGAGCTAGAGAGAAGAAGGTGGGAGGAGGAGAGCAGGAGTTCAGGGATTTGAAGGGCCATTAGTCTAAATGAGAAGGAAAGCTCATGATTCTAACTCTGATTATGAAAGGATAATCAGAATATTACAGGCAATTCGGTTATTCCTGATAATATTTGATAAGCAGAATTACTTGTGGTTAGTTGCTGTTCTCTCCTTCCAGACAGCTGTTGGAGAACTTAAGACAGAGAGCAGTGTTAGGGGTTCTGGATATTGGGGGGGGGGTGTGTCTCGTGACCACATGTACAGGTGCTCAGGGCTCCATCTGGTTCTCCACTCAGGGATCAGCTCTAGTGGGTCACCTGAGCAGGTGACCATAGATTGTACCCAGACCGGCCGCTCTCCTAGCCTCGGCCGGCCCTTGAGCTCTGGATCTTGACACTAGGTGAGCAGCCTCTGACATGCAGCCCGCTCCTTGCTAAGGCTGCAGAGGCAGAAGCAGCACTGAGGCATCTGATCGTGCAGTGGGGCGCTCCCGGGCCTCACTTGTTCATCGAATGGGAGCTCTCGGCTGCCACGCAGCTCGTGCCATCTGGGATGTTAGCGTTCACAGCGGTTAGTTGGGGTGTCAGAGCTGTCTGCCACATGAAACCGGCCCGGGGAGATCTTCACTCTCCGGCTGCACTTCATAGGCAATGGATGCCAAATTAATTAGCAGAAAAGGGGGATAGAACACCACGTGTGATGTACTGAACAGGCACGCGTGTGTATGATCAAGCAGTTGCTCGGGAAGCCAATTTGGAAATTTCTTTCTCTCCCTTGTTATCAAATCTCAGGAAAGCCTCTGAAACAGCTGAGCAACTGTCATTTGGATGGTGTTCTTTCTCTAGCCCTTGACAATGGGGGGAAAAATAGTCATTTCATGTTTAAGTATTCATCCACACAGAACTGATCTTTCATCAGTTTCGTTTCTGTGCTTTAAAATTAATTATACATACTCCCAAGGGTCTCTTCTACCCAGCCAAGGACTGCATGAGTTCTGGGCTTGGCTCCGAAAGTATAGAATAATTTGTTTTAGTCTTCCAGTCTCCTCCACGTCTCTCAGTGTTTAATTTAATTAGAAAAGGTACCTGGAGTAAGTCCAGTTCCTCCCCACAGCACAGAGCCTGGTGGAGTCCTCGTGCACGAAGGAGAGGATCTTGTACTATTAAACTTTGTGGGAGACTGTTCGAGCACCTTGCCTTGAAATTGCATTTTCCCTTGCGAAACAAGGGGGGTCGGGGCTTGTGGGAGAAGTGAGGACAGAGCTGCGTGGCTCTGCATGCCGCCGCCTGCTTGGGGAGTCCCGGTACCCCCTTGCACCTTTAGGAAGGCTCCCCGGGGTCTCCCATACACACTCGCCGTCCTTGTCGAATCACGACCCCTGCACGGATTGTCTCTCCACTCCCCGTGCAGCGGGACACCACTGTCTACACGATTAAATACAAGGAAGATGCTTTGGAAGCCCTGCACTTGGGCTTCCCCAAGAGATCCACCCCCCCACTTTCCCAGAAAAAGATAACTTTGGTAATTTGTCAGTGGTGAACATTTCCCTTGCCCCCCCCCACCACCACCACCTTTTTTGTGTGTGGGTGGCGGGAGGATGCTGTGTCCCAGCAAGCCCAGCCCACGGAGGACTACCTTTCCTCAGTGTCACCTCCAGCCAGCCAAGATTCGCTTCATTGTTGCCTTGAAGCCTGCTGGCTTCTTGGCTTTGTGGGAAATATCTTTCTAGTTGAATGTCCTAGATGGATTATGATTATGTTTCCCTCAGAATCTTCAGCTCCTTAGAATTTGCACAAGAAGGTGACATTTTCATGACGAGATCCCTTGGTGAATGCATTTGCTGGCGTCTCCGAGATGGCCCGCCCTTGTCCTCACTGTGAAATCTGTGTGGAGCTGAGGCTGCACTCAGAGGTGTACAGGGAAACTTAAGACTTTTTTTTTCTTTTCTTGGTCTTAGCAACAAGCATAATTCTGCTTTTCCAGGCATCATATTTGTAAGCATCTTGGGAAGGACGTCAGAATTTTAAAAATAAAACTTAACAGAAAAAAAAACAAACTTCTGTCAGTTAGAAGTGCTGTGTCTAGAAGTAAAGGTTGCTTCAACTCGAGGCAGACCCTCAGAGTAAAGTGGACTGGAAATGTAGATTGAGAATGAAAACATAACCTTGTTCCTCACCAGTACGCTGTCTTCCGAGTCTGCCTTGCTCACGGACTCGAGTCCCGGCTCCTTGTCGTTTTAGAACAGCCCCTGAGCCGGCACTTGGTGTCTCAGCAGCCGTCCAGGTATCTGAGAGGGGACTTTTAAATAGCACTTACGGGTTTTCACAATTATAGAAAGTTCGGAAGTGACTCAGTATGAAGAAAGGAAAACTGCTGTTGGCTGGTGAGACTCACTTGTTTTTCCTGACTTCTTGTATCGAACATGGTAAAATCGAGAGAAAGGTGAGAGAGAGAGAGTGTGTGTGTCACCCTCCTTCTCATGCTTTACCACCGCGGAGGACTGTGGTACAAGCGTCTCTCCCTAGCCTTGCAGTCCTTCAGACCCCGTCCTTTCCTCAGCATACAGTCTGGAAATAACTGCTAATACGTATCTTTGCCGTGTAAGTGGGCGTAAGAAATTACCTAGAAGCTGTAGGGCCTTGTTTATCTCGTTGGAAGTTTAATCTTGAAAACTCACTGGAAATTTTAAGCCCTCATGCACCATTTTGGACGGATGGAGCCTTTTCACATATAATGAGCTTTCTGCCGTAAATGGACTTTTTTCTTAACATGACCACCACTAAACTCCCATCCCAAAAGGACAGAGTACTTTTCAGGGACCAAAGGAGAAGCAGAGAAAGGCCTTGGAGAAGGGCCTGGGAGATAGCCCAGAGGGCTCGAGCCCAGGCGTTGCACACTGGCCCCCAGCTCAACTCCCGGCCCCCCCGGCCCCCCGAGTAGAGCCAGGAATAACTGCTGAGCACTCCTGGATGTAGCCCAAAAACTAAAAAGCAAAAGACAGGAGCCCTGTAATACAAAAAGACTCATTTCTCTGCCCATCAGCTGAGGTCCAGAGCCCTCCATTTCCGTGTCCATATGGCATGCTTGACTCGTGTGGGCGAGGAGAGCCAGCCTTCATGGGGGTCTCCTCGCCGCCCTCCTCTCCTGGCAGCCTGAGCTTGGGGTTATCTGGCCTGTGCTAGTTGATGTTTCTGAACAGAAGGGGTTGGGGGTGTCTGTCCTCTCCATTGTTCTAAGTCATCGTGAGCTGTATTGAGTGTGTCCTTCCGTGTCCCCTCTCTCCCCTCATGGTCTTCTCTGGCTTCTCTTACTTTCGCCTAATCTGTATGGACTTTTTTAGGTTGCGTATTTTGGGTTTGTGTCTCTCTTTAGTGCAAGTAATTTTCCGACCCCTGGTTTGGTGACTGTGTTAATACTGCTTCGTGAAGAAATGAGTGTTCTGTTGAACAGCTGCAATTGTAGAATTATGTTGTATGTAATGTACATATGGAGAAAGGATGTATTTTGTTCATTTTTCTTAATAAAAAGCATATGGGCACTACAAGATGTGTGTTGTGTTATTAAAATGGCTCTCGAATTACCCGCCCCCCCAACCTTCCTTGCCTGCAGTGGTGCCAGGGATCAAACCCAGGGCCGCACGTGTAAGCTCTACTGCTGAGCCAACAGCCTTGGCCCTTGAAATCAACTTTTAAAATCTATTAAAATGTTTACTTATTTTGCAGTTGCTTTGTGTGTATGTGTTTCCCCCCTGAAAAAAAAAGGTAAGTTTTGGGGCTGGAGCAATAGCACAGCGGGCAGGGCGTTTTGCCTTGCACACGGCCGACCCGAGTTCGATTCCCAGCATCCTGTATGGTCCCCTGAGCACCGCCAGGAGTAATTCCTGAGCACAGAGCCATGAGTAACCCCTGTGCCTCGCTGGGTGTGACCCAAAAAGAAGAAGAAGAAAAAAAAGGTAAGTTTTATACAGGCTTCTAGAGACAGGAAATGACTAAAAGGACATTGAGTGTCTTCCTAAGAAAGCTTTGAAATGAAGAGTTTTGGTGGATCACAGTTTCTGGGGCAACTTTTACTTTTTAAGAATATTGGCTATGAAAGTAGAGAGAGAGAAGTGCCTGCCACAGAGGCAGGGGGCGAAGCAGGAGGGATATGGGGAATACTGTGTGGGAAATGTACATTGGTGGAGGGGTGGGTGTTGGGACATTATATGACTAAAATCTGATCACAAAAGCTTTGTAACTGTATGTCATGGTGATTCTGTTTTTTTATTATTTTAATTAAGTTATATGAGCTGAAGGTAATTGATATTAAAATATATGAGTTTCTAACTAAAATAAATGGAGTCCTAATGGTAGCAAATAGTTACAGATTAGGACTAACCACTGCAGCAAGGGCAGTGTCTGCATAATCAGATTTCCCTTTTGCGTATAACTGAATCATTTAATGGCCAATTAGATCTCGGAATAACTTTAAACGCAGTTGGTAGGTTTCCTGTTGATTGCTTTTATATTGCTCTTCTTTCCAACAGCTGAATATGCATTGTGTTTTAGGTTTTGATAATTTGTTGACAGATCTCTCGGTGTGCTTTTCAAGTAACATTTACGAATTTAATATTTTATAATATCAGGAGGCAAAAGGGCACTCAGGACAGCCTTCTGAGCTGGCTCTTGAGAGGTGAACAAGTACAGCATGAGACAGATTGATAAGAGGGAAAAAAAGGAAAGATTAAATTCACAGCATGTCTGTCTCCTGTCACACGAGAGAGCGGGAAAGACTCAGTGGAGTGCCGGCCCACGTGGCTTCAGGTGCTTCTTAAATAGGCTTGGGAGCAAACAGAAAGGGTGGCTCCAAACGCAGCAAAGTCACAGTGAAACAAAGGCATGCAGAGTTCAGTTGGTTCTGGCTTTTCGCCGAATGGATCTTTCTTGGGAGAAGCATTTTAGGTGGATGTTCACGTGCAGGTACATATTTCACAGATAATGGTCATGCTTTCTGTACCTTTCTACCATGAAATAAATGTTTTGCCAAAGATGTATTTTTTTTAAACTTTTTATTAAATCACCATGTGGAAAGTTACATAGTTCTCAGGTTCATATGTCAGTTATACAATATTCAAACACCCATCCCTTCACCAGCGCCCATATTCCACCACCAGAAACCCCAGTATACCCCCCGCCCCCACCCCCTACCCCCTACTGTATAACTAATGAATTTCACTTCATTTTTTCTTTACCTTGATTACATTCCATAATTCAACACAAAACTCACTATAGTTGTTAGAGTTTCCAACCAAGAGAGACAGACCTACTACATTTGATAATTAGTTTTTCATTGCTGGAAATGGAGAGATATGTAGCCCCACTGCTACAAGTACATAACTCTCTCTCTCTCTCTTTTTTTTTTTTCCTTTTTCCTTTTCCCTTTTTTTTTTTTCTTTTTCCCCCTCATCCCCCTTCCTGCGCCTCATAGTATGGTGTACACCACGCCGCGTCGGCCAGCGTGGGGCTTCTGCTTAGTTCACAGTCCAGAGAGGTGGCTGCTACATTAAAAATCTTCAATATTTCAACAAAAACTTACTGTTATTATTTGGAATTTCCCTCCCAAGTCAGACCTGTTCAAATGGAACCGTTTCACATTGCTGACAATTATAGATGTATTTTTAAACCATTACTTTAAAAAAAAAAATACTGTTATAAACAATGACTTTTCTCTCTACCATAAAATATTTGTTTTCACCAGCCCAAAGGTGTAAAAAAAAAAAATTGTTAAAACTAGTGGTGAACATATACTCAGTGGAATATTACTCACACAAAAAAGATGGAATCATGCCCTTCATGTCAAATGGATGTAACTAGATTTTGCTAAGAGGAATAAAGAAGCTAAATAAAAAAAAAAAAAAAACTAGCAAAAATTGTTTCACAAGGTGTTGTTTCTATCATGAAATAAGAAATATGTTGATAACCAGCTTAAAATTGTATATGCTTTGTAAATTTGGATCTGTGTTTTCCAGAGGACAAGCATATAGGTTAGGACCTAGCAGGGGGGGAAAGAAGATTGAAGTAGAAAGCAGTGTGGAAGAGAGTCGAATGAGACAAACTGGAAGTGTTACAAAGTTTGGGGAAAGCCTGGATTCTTTCCTCTCCCACTGAAAGGAACAGGGCTGAACCTTGCAAACAGTAAACATGGAAAATGCCAAATTAAAATGGTGGATGCTGGGGATTGATTTATGTGAGTTTCTAGCTGAGACGCTCAATAGCAAGCTCTCCTGATGCCTCCCGTCTCCCGGTCTGGTCTATACTTTTCTCTCGGGGCAGTGGGCCCGCACCTAGCGGTGCTCAGGGCTTACCCCAGGCCCTGGGCTCAGGCATTGCTCCTGGTGGGATTCAGGTGACCAAATGCATTATTGCCAGGAATTGAACCTGGCTCAGTTGCATGCAACGCAGTATCTTAATCCCTGTGCTATTTCTCCAGTCTGACGTTTATGCTGCTTTGACTTTGCGATGCTTCGTTCTCGGTGAGTGAGTTGTCAACTGATTTTATTCAAACTAGGAACGGGCGGGGGGGGGGGGGGTGGCTCGAGTGATAGCACAGCAGGTAGGGCATTTGCCTTGCACTCGGCCAACCTGGATTTGATCCCCGGCATCCCATATGATCCCCCGAGCACTGCCAGGAGTGATCCCTGAGTGCAGAGCCAGGAGCAACCCCTGAGCATCGCTGGGTGTGACCCAAAATGCAAAAAAAAAAAAAAAAGGGAACCGGGCCAGTAATAATGCTCAGCAGTAGCTCCCAAGCCTCGCATGCAAGTGCTTGGGCTCAACATAAAAAATAGAAAAACATGTTTTCTTTCTCCATTTGCAAATCATGTCATCCGTCTTCCACCCGGTTTTCATCTGTAGCATATGCTTTGAGCCCCTACGTAGCATTTTTCAAAACAGGAGAACTCGATGTCCAGCGATAAGGAAAGGAAGGGCTGTTCTTTGGTTCATCCTCCAAGAATAAACCCAGAGGATGGAAACGCGGGAGGCCGTCTCCGCTGCCCTGAAATATGGGTCTGCTGTCAGGAGGCGGGGGAGAGGGCAGCTGCGTCTCCAGGACGGCAGTCCACCCCCAGCGGGGACAGGGGCTCATGGGAGCACAGACACCCGGACTTCAGGCAAAAGGAAAAGTGGGTCCCCCTCCCCACCCCCACAACCCTCCCCTTCTCCCAAGCCCCACCGTGACCCAGCAGGCGGACATACAGCTGTCCGGGGTCTGTGTGGGGCCTGGCAGAGGGGAGGTGGCTTCTCTCTCCCAGAGGCCCCAGATGATGTCTTCCCCTCCCTTTGCCTCCTACACGTGGTGTGCAGGGTGGGGGCGGGAGAGACCAAGGGTGCACAGAGGGGCCCCTGGGACTCCCCATCTCCTTCCCTGCAGACTCTGCCTGCAGCGACCCCTCCTGCTGCCGGCCTCTCTGTTCCCCTGCGTACATCTCCGGGGCCAGTGCCCACCCGGTGCGGGGGCTTCCTGGCAGATCGAGCGGAGACTGGGACTCTGCCAGGCCCTCAGCGGGGGCTGGACCCCAAGCATGGGCCCTGGGTGGGACAGGGAGCGGGAACAGGGCTGGGAGGCCCCGGGTTTCATCTCCACATCTTCCGTGACTCGGCACGCAGCACCTGGCCGCCTCAGTTCCCCACCTGCCTCTCTCCGTCTCTTAAACATTGGCTGATGGTGTTCGCTGGTGCCTGTTGGCTTTTTTTTTTTTTTAAGTCTGCACAAGGTCTTTGAAAACTCCGAGCTGTCTCAGGGTTGATCACCCGTGTTCCTGAGAGTAGCCAGTCCTGTTCTTTCTTTCCAGAAGAAACCCGGGACGTGGAAGGGTAGCTGGGAGAGGTGGTCAGTGACAGGCAGAGCACCCGGGTGACAGAGCCGAGTGGCTTTTGGGTGGCCCCCGGGTGGCCGGCAGGAGCAGGGTGAATGACCTTTTCAGGAAGAGAAGGGAGTCTCGGGCCGAATTTGTGGCGGGAGATAAAGCATGAGTCACTCTCGGTAGAACAGTGCGCTTCCAGTGTGGCCGGGGCCCGCCTGCGCTCCTGGCACCCGCACCCTGCCCGTGTCCTTGGCACGCTGCTGGTGTTCACCTCAGAACACCCCTGGGCCCAGCGCGGGCCCACCCTGGGGCTGTGGCCGCTGCCCTCCAGGGGGACAGCCCCCGTTGGAACTGCTGCAGTGGAGTGGTGGTGGTCAGATGCCAGCGGCCCGGGGGCGAGGAAAGACCTCGGGGGGCGTGGCACCCAGGTGGCCCCTCGGGGCAGCCTCATTCCCGGCCACTAGAGTGGCCAACATATCTGAGCTGGGCAAACGGAAGACACGGTATGTAGAGCCCGGCCCTGGGGTTTCTCTTCTGCCAGGAGCTGCCCCCTTCCACGGCACGAAGATGATGCTGTGAGCTCAGTGTTCTCGGTGTGGACTCGGGTACCCCCTCCCAGCACTGGACCCGCCCGGGGGCTGTGGCGCCTGAGTCAGGTCTCTTCTGAAAGGGGGGTCGTAGGCCAAGTAAATCCGGGATGCTCTGGCATAGGTAAGAAGCACCCCAGGGCTGGGGGGCTGGAGCCATAGTACAGCGGGTAGGGCGTTTGCCTTGCACGCGGCTAACCCGGGTTCGATTCCCAGCATCCCATATGGTCCCCTGAGCACCGCCAGGGGTGATTCCTGAGTGCAGAGCCAGGAGTAACCCCTGTGCATCGCCGGGTGTGACCCAAAAAGCACCCTGGTTGCTAAAGACCACCAGGACCTCTGCCTGGTTTCTTTTGGGGACCCCACCCACCCACCCCCCAGTCATGGTCGCAAACCGACCAAGGATGCGCTGATACTCCAGAGTCGAGAGGCTTCTGTGGGTAGCCCTGGCTCCCTGCTCCCTCCGCCTGCCGTGTGCAGCCGCCCCCTGGGAACCCGCCCCTGTGCCTTGGTGGGTGACTCAGAGGGAAAACGGGCAGAAATGTTGGGGACGGGCCTCGGCACCCCGAGAGACTGTATGGAGAGCTGTGCCCGCCCTGTCCCCCACCACCCTGACCCACGGGGCAGAATCAGGGCGGCAGCAGCAGGGGCTGGGGGTGGGGGTGGGCCTGAGGCCCAGGCGAAGGCCGAGCAGAGTTACACACAAACACATACACAACAGCCAAATATACAAGTTTCCAAAATATATTTCCGTAAGAAAATGGCAATAATTAGTCTTTACAAATAAGTTTCTCAGTAAATTCCAGTGTACTTCAGACCCCTGTCCACTAAGACACGTGCTGGGCAGCCTCCACATTCACTCAGTCACACAGGCCCGTGGCCTCAGTCCAGCGGGGGTCCCCCGCAGTCTCCGGGCACACCAGCAGCAGCGCGGACGAAGGTCGCTCGCGCTCCCCAGGCTGACCCCGGGGCCTGCCCCCGCCCAGGAGGGACGCCCGCAGTCCACAGGAGGCCACCAGGGCGGAGAAAGGATGCTGTCCTCTTGCCCTCGCTGCCCCAGCCCGGCTGCCTGGGGCCAGTGTCCCTGCCAGCACCCGGCTCTGCACGGTGTTTGCACCCCATGTTTTAGTCCTGCTTCTGTCGTCATGGGTGACAGATTTGGACTAAGTCCCCCTTATCTTTCTGGACTTCCTTTTCTGTAAAAGGTGGTGGTCGCTGAAACACGCTCCCTGGGGCCAGGGCGGGGTGGGGGTGGGAGTCAAGATCCGGGTTAAGATCCGCTGGACAGAGACTTGATCTCAATCTGCCTGATACTTTATGGTTCGTCAAAGAAAAGGGGAAAAAAAAATCACACAGCCCCAAACTTGTCATTTCTAGTAAAAGAAACATTTACATTCCTATCAGAGAGGGGGTGGGGGTGGAGGAACCGCCTCCCCTAGCTAACAAGGCTTGTGCCAAGAAGATTCATTTAAAGCAGTGCAGGGCGGACCAGGGCATGGCCACTGTATTTACATTATCCCCAGAACCATGTGTACATATATATATAGATAGATCAGCTTGAACATAATGTTTCCAAGTTTCTCCAGTATATTGTCAAAAAAAAAAAAAAAAGGATAAAGCTCTAGAAACGGTTGGAATAAACGTTCTGCTTGCTTTCCTTATTGAGGGGTGGGGGGGGGGGGGGCGAGAAAGGACTCACGTCTCGGCTGGACCAAACCGGCGTGGACACAGGCCCAGGGCTCCAGCCAAGGGCGCATCCCCGCTGGGGGGCCGGGGGGCGTGGCTAGCCAAAGGTGTCTGAGCAAGACCAGGCGTGGGCAGGAGTCCGGAATGGCCCGCAAAGGCATGAGGGCGGGGGGGTGGGGGGGCACCAAGAGGCCGCCCCTGAATGAGCCCCCGCTGTCTTGGGGCTCTCCGTGGATAGCCCCACGGCCACGCCTCCCGGCCCAACACCATCCCTCCTGCCCACTGCCCTCCTCTTCCCACGAGAGGACACCAGGGTCACAGCATTTGATTTGCTTCTTGGCAGGGACAGACCCGTTGCCCCGACACGCCTGGCCGGAGGGACAGTGGCCCCCTGGGCAGAGTGACCCAGAGCTGGGCAGGAGGAAGCAAACAGCTCTCCCCCAGGAGGCAGATATTCCCCCCCACCCCCACGCCCACCCGCCAGATCCAGCGAGTCGGAACACTTGCATCTCTCTAGACAGACAGGTGGGCAGAGATGCGTGACGTCCAGGCAGCCGGCGGTGGCCGCGGACGCCACAGACCGCCGTCACAGAGAAACGAGTCTCAGAGCCCGAGCCCGCCGGGGTGCTGCCTCCAGGCCTGAGCTTTCATTCTCCCACGCTCGGCTGCCCCTCTGAGCCCTCTGCCTGCCGGGCCCCTGGGGGGGGGGGGGAAGGTAGAGGGGGGGGCGGGGGGGGCGCAGTGGGGATCTGGTTTCCCTGAGATGCCACCCGGATGGCTGGAACCCCGGAGAGGACACAGCTGCCGAGCTCCATGGTAGGCCGCAGGGGAGAGGCGGCAGGCCGCCAGGCCCCCCCCCCCCGCCCCCTCCCCTAGCCCAGGAGAGCCAGGATCAGCTGCAAACAGACGCCTCCTCCAGGCCACAGGGATGAGCAACAAAACCCTCAGCCAGCCGCCAAGTCCCTGAGAGCCCCCGGGAACTGCCACAGCCAGGCCCTTCCTGCCGCCCCGTGGATTGTCTGTCCAGACCCCGTCTCTGTGGACGTGGGGGGCCGGGGGAGGGTCATCCTCTAACCGAGGCCTTTCCTGCGCAGGTGGGGCCCCGGGGGTGTCCCTGAGCTGCCTCTTCACCCCCGGTGGCCAGGCAGGCCGTGAGCCACCAACAAGCAAGCCCTTGGCCTTGGGTGACGGCTGCTGACCTTGGGGGTGCCACCCCCGGGTTTGAGTGAAGGATGAGGACCCATTCCTCATGGTCCTCCCCACCCTTCACTGACAGGTGGAGCCCCCACCCCCACCCAAGCCCTTTTCATCCTAGAACAATGTGAGGAAAGCGGAAGGCAGAGCATGGTGTTGGAGGTGAGCCCCCGGACCTGGCCCCCCACCAGCCAGGGTGGGCCCACAGCGTGATAAATGACAGAGGGGACAGGGGCGCGCTCGGGGGCGGCCCGGACAGGGCAGACGCATGGACCCCTGGGAATGTGCCCTGGGTGGAATGCAAAGGTTTCCGTGTTCATCCTGACTGTCATCACCCAGTGTGACCCCGGCGGCTCGCTCTGGGGGCCCCAGGCTGTTACGGGGGTGCTGAAGGCTGCCACCCATCGGCCCAAAGCCCTCCAGCTCATCTGGGCCCGGGCAGGCTCTCGGGAGAGGAACCGAGACAAAACGCGATGTGTTCAGCTAGAAAGGGGAAAAGTTAAGGCCTCGTCATGGGGAGGTGGAGGGGGCGGGGGGGAGGGTGGGACCCTCCGGCCTGCCCCTCGGCTCGGCGAGGAAGCGTCCCCTCCCCTGTCCAGTGGCACTTGAGGTGGCTCGGCGTGGAGCCCGCTGGCCCTGTCCACGCCGCTTAGAGGTGCGTGTCCTCCTCCTCGTCCAGGTCGTCCTTGGTGAGGTTGTCCAGGGGCACGATCCAGCTGTCCCCCAGCTCCCCATTCAGGCCGACCACCTTCTTCTCCTGCATCTCCGACGACGTCTCCATCACTTCCAGGGTGGGGTTGTCGTGGTAGCCGTTCTCCACGGTCTGCAGCTCCTCTGTGAGCCGTTGCTGGACGCGGGGAGAAAGGACGGTTCTGGGGACCCAGCAGGCCAAAGAGCCCCAGGGCACTCGGCCCTCAACCCCCGACCCCCCCACCCCCCAACCCCAGGCAGGCCTCCTAGGCCCCGGGCCGCCTCGTCCAGGCCTTGTCCAGAGTCTCAAGACCCTGCTCCCCTGCCCCCTCCTCCAGGGCCATGCTGAGACGGCAAGGGGGATGGATGGGAGTCCTCCCGCCTGTCCTCCACCCCCCCATCTTCCTCTTGGGGCCCCCACACAATGACTGAGGGGGCTCCCTGCCAGAGAGTGACTCATTCTCGGGGCGGCTCAGCAAAAGGATGGGGGTGGGGGGCAGGGCCTGTCCCCCTCTCTCGAGAGCGTGCTTTCCCGCTTTGGAGGTCGCACTTTTGCTGGGGGCCGGGGGGAGGGGGGGTGCTTTCTGTCTCCTAAAGGTAGTTCTCCCTGGAGGTGGCGCTTTCTCTCCCCTAAGGCTGCGTTCTTCTCCATCTCTTGGAGACACAATCTGGGATGTGCTCGAGGATCGTGTGAGAAGCTTTTCCTAAATACAGTCCACCCCTAAACCAGGTTGGGGTGGGCGCCCCCAGGCCCCGGGGGGAATGGGAGCATGACCCAGCGTCCTCGGGCTGCACCCCGGGAACCAACCAGCTGACAGCCCCGCGGCCGGCTGAATCCACAGCAGAAGCCCCCGGTGGAAGAAACCCTCTCAGCTGCTCAGGTCTCACACCCAAGGGGCTCCAGGGACCCCCCTGGGCAGGGACCCTGAGTCTCTGCCGCAGCTTCTGTGGGATCAAGCCAGGTGTGGGGACCCTAGGGAGACAGGTGGTGGAGCTGGTGCCGAGGCCAGGGCGGTCCACCTGGTCCAGTCCCCGGCGTGGCCCTCACTCACTCAGAGCACGACAGAGCACGGGAGCAGAGCGAGCACTAGGGCGTTCCCTTCCGGAAATTTCCGGAAGCTTCCGGACCGCCTCCCGGCTGGCTACCTGAAAGGCCGGGGCGGTGGGGGACTCACTTTCCCCCGCACACGGGGCCCATGCGGCCGGGCAGGGGGGCTCCAGCGGGGGGCTCACCTGGTCCTTCCTCTGCGCGAGGCGCTGGTGGCAGCAGCCATAGAGAGCGGCGACGAGGAGCAGGAAGGACGCCATGCAGATGATGGTGATGATGAGCGGCATGCTGAACCGGTCCTCCGCCTCCTCGGGGGGGCCCTGCTCCCCCAGCTGCATGTTGCTGACGCCCACCTGACGGCCGCCGACGGAGAGCACAGGTGAGAACGGAGCCCCCCGGGCATTTGCCAGCAGTGGTGGGAGGGGGCGTCCCCCGGCCATCCCCCTCCCCCCCTCACCCCTGCACCTACCTCCTTCAGGGCATCCCATTTGTCTCTCAGCGACTCATACACGTCCTGGGGAAGGAGGTTGGCTGCGGGGAGGGGAGAGACAGCTCAGGGGTCTCGCTCGCTCGCTTGGTGGGCCGTGGGGCCCCGCGGGCCAACCCCAACACACGCCACTCACTCTGAATGGTGATCTCTTTGACGGCCAGCGCCTGGATTTCCGGGACGGGGGCCAGCCAGATGTGGCACTGGTCGTGCGCCGGGTTGAAGGTGGCTTTGGCCGCTTGGCACAGAAGCGTCGCCAGCTTGTCATCAGGAGGGCTCCCGGCCTGCAGAGGCGAGACCCCCGGTGATTCTTCTGGACCGGTGGGTGGGTGGGTGGTGGCAGGTCCTGAGGCTGGTCCCCCGATTCTCTGGGACTCTGCTCTCCTGGCTGCACCCCGCCCGTGGCCCAGTAAGGCCTCTCGCCCTGGGGCTCCTCAAAGCCCGGGTCCCATGAGGACAGAGGGGGAGACCCGGAACACAGGACAGCCCACGACACAGCCACAGCAGCAGAGCACCAAGTGTCCCGGCTGCTCTGGCCACCAGCCACGGGGCCCAGACTCAGAGACCCTGGTGGCTGGTGCAGGCACCTGGTACTATGGATAAGGCCCTGGGTTTGGTCCCCGCCCCACGGTGGCCCCAGTGCTCCTTCCAGAGGGGGCAGGACAGCAGGGTGAGTGGGCGGCTCTGAGGAGACACCACCCCCAGGAAGACCACCAGCACTTCCCAGTGGAAAGTGGGCGTGGCTGACACAGCTGATGACAAGGAGGTCGGGGTGGACGGCAGAGACGACTCAGACCCCGGAGTGTGACTCCATATGGGATGGAGGACAGGACTCCTGCTCTGGCTAATTGCAGATATGCATGCACACACGGTCCCTCAGGCCCCTCATTCACAGCCTGGCACCAGGCAGAGAAAGGGGTTCCACCTTCCTTTTTTATAGCAAAGGGGGAAAGAGCTTCTCACACCAGTCACGCACTTGACAAGTTTCACTGTGTTTTTTTGGGTTGGGGGGGTCACACCCAGCGATGCTCAGGGGTGACTCCTGGCTCTGCACTCAGGAATTACTCCCGGCGGTGCTTGGGGGACCACGTGGGATGCTGAGGATGGAACCCAGGTTGGCCGCGTGTAAGGCAAACGCCCTCCCTGCTGTGCTATAACTCCGGCCTGTTTGGGGGTTTCTTTGTCCTGGTTTTGGAGCAATACTCGGGGCTCAGTCCTGGCTCTGTGACTCAGGGATCCCTCCTGGCAGCGCCAGCCGTGCCAGCTGGCCCTGTGCAAAGCCAGAGCCCTCCCCGCTGCACTATCGCTCCAGCCTGCACCGGACAAGTTTGGGTCCTTAATAGGAGCCTGCAGAGAGAGTCAGGGTGAGCACCAGACTGACCCCTGCCCTGTGCGACAACCTTGACCCCAGGGGCACTGGAAAACTGCTCCTTGTGCGACAACCTTGACCCCAGGGGCACTGGAAAACTGCTCCTGGGCCAGGAATGCGGCCGGCCATACAGCAGGACATGGGCCCCGCACACAGGAATCCCCTGCACCCCCCCAAGCCGCCCACCCCCCCTCCAGTCCCCAGCACCGCCACCACAAACAGCATGAACTTTGGTCTCAGCATGTGCTTTGGCAAAGGTCTGCAGGGGGGAGGGGGGGCGATCCTGGCAAAACAGGCCTGAAAGAAAACAAGCAGAAACTGCGGGCGGCAACAAAGGGGTTAGCACGCCCCCGTGCGGCCTGCCGCTGTAGGTCCCGGAACAGAAGCAGACAGACCAGCAGAGGGCAGTAGAGAGCCATGCAGCGCCCGCAGCACGCAGGCCCCAGCGCTGGACCCCAGCTCTGTGTCCTCCCAGGGGTGGGCAGAGGCACAGCTGTTAGCAGTGGTCCCCGACACAGGGGCTTAACTGACCTCTTGGCTTAGAGTGGGGGTGTCAGAGAACCAGGAAGCATCAGACCAGGAAAATGTCCCCACTATCTATTAGAGGCGCATATGCTGCCCGAGCACATATGGTGCCTGCATCTCCCCCCCCCCTTTTTTTTTTTTTCTCTTTGGGTCACACCTGGCGATGATGCTCAGGGGTTACTCCTGGCTTTGCGCTCAAGAAGTAATTGAGCACAGTTACCTGGCAGTGCCCAATATGGGATGCTAGGAATCGAACCCGGGTCAGCCGCATGCAAGGCAAACGCCCTATTGCTGTACTATCACTCCAGCACCCCCCCACCTCCCCTCTTGAGACGTGTGCTTTCATATCAGATGCTGGGATGTGTGAGGGGCTCTCTCTGCCTTTGGAGAAGCCCGAGTTCATTTCTGTCTCTCTGTCTCTGTCTCTCTCTCTCCCTCTCTCTCCTTCCTAAAAAATACCTCCAAATAAAATGTTTTTACTTTAAAAATACTATTAGAATGGGTAAAATTAGGTGCACAAAGTCTCTCCTTTCCATTCTAGTCCTGTTGATCTCAAGGAGTCCCACCCTGCACTACAGGCAGCCGGGCCCCAGTGCCCCAGGCTAAGTAAGGGTCTCAGGCCTCTGTGAGCACTGCAGTGGGAGTCCTGTGGTGAGCACTTGGCGGGGAGTATCTGCACTAGCCATCCCTCAGCGAGGTAGGGAAAGGTACTTCCAGCCCTTCCCCTGCTCCCGAGCCCCCTGCCCCCGCCACCTGGGGGTGGCCCCATAGGGTCCCGCTGCATAGTACTCACACACAGTCCTGTTTTGGTGAAGTTGAGGACCAGCATCTTCTCCGAGAACCTTTCCGGCGGTTCACAGTGTATCTCAAAAAAATCCTGGGGACAGACGTTGAGGATGAGTCTGCCAGCCCGCACCCACGCCAGCCCCCCTCCACCTTGGACAGAGAGCACTTGAGGAAGAGTAAGGCCAGGTAGGGTCAGACGCTGGACAAGCCTGAGTCCAGCAGGGACAAAGGGCGGAGGGTCCCCGGCAGCCCCACCCCAGAGCCCTTCACACCAGACTGGGCCCCGTCCCTGCTGGAATTACCCTGCTGCTCCCTGGAGTTGCGGTGGGAGAGGGGTGGATTTCGTGGGGGGCGGAAGACGTGACGGGAGCACTGGAGTCTGCAGCCACTACCGTGGAGGACTCAGCAATCGGGCTGGCGGAACTGTCCGTGGGCTGCACCGTGTCCGGGGAGGTGCTCCCTGTGGACAGTGCTGGGGTCTCAGTGACCTCAGGCTTCTGGCTGGCATCTGGCTCATGTCCCGGGATCACGCCCGGTGGCACCGTACCTGGGAAGGAAAGCCAAGGGCACGGCGTCAGCACCCCGGAGAAACCCCGTCCTTCCTGGCCCAAGGTCTGTGCTCCGGGGTGGGTGGTTCACCCCATCTCAACTGCAGGCTAGGGAAACTGAGGCACCAGCTCACACACTCTGCCCCACAACTCACGGAAGGCACCCCAAGAATCGCCCCAGTTTTACAGAAGCACGAGGGAACTGGGAGGCAGGCGCCCCCCACGCTGAGCCCCCCGTCCCACCGTGGAAGGCCCCTGGCAGCATGCTGGCTCTTAGCCCTGGCACGCACCACTGTGGCACGAGCCCGGCCTTAAGGCTCCTGTGCCGTCGGTGACTTTCTAAATGAACATAATGGGTGAAGAACTGCAAAAAAGAAAACGGAAAAAAAAAAAAAAGCGTGAGCTACAGGTGTGCCCTTGGTTTTGTACGTTACCAACCTGAGTTCATGTCCCCCACCCCACTGCCACACCCAGGGGTGCTCAAGGCAGAGGGTCCCCTGCATTCCACCAAGAGTGATCCTCGAAAAACAAATTATCTAATGCTTCCTTTTCAGCAGGTCTGACTTTAGGGGAGAGACTCTCCAAACAGTAATAGTGAGTTTTGTTGAAATATTGAATGCAATCAAAGTGAAAGTAAAGTGAAATTTATTAGTTACACAGGCGGGGGAGGGGGCTAAGGGTGGGGGGGTTAGGGGTATGGGGGGGTTAGGGGTGTGGGGGTGCAGGGTGGAGCTATACTGGGATTCTTGGTGGTGGAATATGTGCACTGGTGAAGGGATAGGTATTCGAGCATTGTATAACAGATTTAAACCTGAAAACTTTGTAACTTTCCACATGGTGACTCAATAAAAAAATTAAAATAAAAAAAAAAAAGAGTGATCCTTGAGTGCAGAGCCAGGACTCCGCCTTGAGCACCCCTGGGTGTGGCCCCAAATCACACAAGAACTGGATTGGGTCCTCAGCACCACGAAAATGAACGGGGTGACTTGTGAGGCGAGCCTGGCTTGTGAGGTAGGGTGCATGCGCCCCCCGTGGGCCAGGCCCTGGGCCCCGCCCTGGCCCCACGGGCCCCTTCTCCCCAGAAGCACTGAGGGCTGTGGCCTCCAGCATGCCCAGGAGTGACAACAGGACTAAACTTTTAAAATAGAGTCCGTGGCAGGGGGTTGGGGGCTGGAATGATGGTACAGCAGGTAGGGCGTTTGCCTTGTACGCAGCCAAATCCAGGTTTGATTCCCTCGAGCCCATCAGCAGTGATCCCTGAGCACAGAATCAAGAGTAACCCTTGTGGCCCCAAAGCAAAGAAACCAGGGCCAGGGCAATAGTACAGCAGGTAGGCCTTTGCACACGACCAACCGAGTTCAATCCCCGGCATCCCATATGGTCCCCGAGCACAGCCTGGACTAATTCCTGCGTGCAGAGCCAGAAGTCACTCCTGAGCATCACTGGGGGTGACCAAAAAAGCCCCCCCCCCCAAAAAAAAACAAAGAAACCGGGGCCAGAGTGATAGCACAGCAGGTAGGGCATTTGCCTTGCACACAGCCGACCCTAGTTCAATCCCCGGCATCCCATATGGTCCCCTGAGCCCCACCAGGAGTAATGAATGAGTGCAGAGCCAGGAGTAACCCCTGAGCATTGCTGGGTGTGACCTGAAAAGCAAAAAGAACCCCAAAACCAAAGAAACCAAAAACACTTTGCTAGGATGTGTGCGTGAGCTGGAATGTGTCAAACCAGGGATCACGGGATCCACTAAAGCACAGTGCACTGTGGACGGCCACAGAACAAGGATGGGAAAGAACCCTGCCCCTCCCGCCCCCCCCCGCCCCCCGCACACCCCCAACCCCTGGCGTCCCAGAGCTGTGGGTCTGTCCCTGAGCACTGTACAGGGAGCTGGCAGATCACACAGCCTGGGGGGAGGGAAGGGGCAGGTCTCAGTGTGTGGGAGTGGGTGGGGCACCTACAGAAAGCTGCCAGGCCCCAAAGGCTACTCACTCGCTGTGGAAGGTGACCCCGCAGGCACGGAGGTGGAGCCCGCCGCAGGGCTGAGGCCACTGGGTGTCACCGTCCTCTGGTCCCCATCCCGGGGCGTGCTGCCGGGGGCCCCGGAGTCGGTGGCGGCGGCCGGGCTGGGGGAGGCGGGTGGCGCAGAGGCCGTGCTGGCCGGGTGGCTCGCTCCTGCGGGGGGCGACGTCGCCGGCTTTCCCGCTTCCGGGGCCGAGTCTGTGGTCGCGCCCGGGGCCCCGTCCTGGGCGCCGGTGGGGGCCGGCTTGGTGGGCACCGGACTGGACGCCGCCTGCACAGCCGGGTCTGGGCCCTGGGGGGCGGCGTCGGGGACGGCGGGCGAGCTGCTGGCGGCGGCGGGGGCTTTGTCCGTGGGCAGCTCAGGCTCTGCGGCCGGGCTGGGCTGGGTGGACGCGGTAGTGGCCCCTGCGTCCCCTGCGGGGGCTCCCACGGACGCGCTGTCGCTGGGCGCGGGGGCGGGCGCCGAGCTCCCTTGGACGGTGGTCGGGGCCACCGCGGCGGCCGGGTCGGGGTCCCTCTCCGCAGCGCCCTCGGGCTCAGCGCCCAGAGCACCCTTGTCCGTCTGGGCGCCGGCGCTGGGAGCCGCCGCGGTCACTGCAGCAGTGCTGGCCGCCGCGGGCGCCGCCGTGGTCGTCACTTCCTGGCCCGGGGCCGCAGAGGTGGCCGTGCTCTTCGGTGGGTCCACAGGCTGGACCTCTCCTGCTTGCGGAAGACAACAGAGGACCCAGTTAGGGCCCCCCCGAGTCTCCAGCGCTCACCCCGGGCCGTCCGAGCCGCCGTCTGGCGTGGGAGACGCCCCCCCCCCAGAGCCAGGCAGAGGAAGTCGAGGGAAATTCTGCAGAACAGGGGTGATGGGGCGGGTTGCGGGGGGAGGGGGGGTTCCTGGACCTCCCCAGGGCCAGGGGCACGTCTTTTCATGACCACCCCAAAGCCAGGCCGGCAGATCACCTTGGCTCCCTCTCGCCCACCCACACCCCTGCACGGACCCAAGTGCCCGGGTGGTGAGGGCGAAGGAGACCAGCTCTCCAGGCGGCGAGGGTAGCCCCCGGCTACACAGGCGTGCAGGGAAGAAACGGGTGGGGGCGAGTGACGGGCACGCCAGGCCCGGAAAGGGAGGCCCTTGATCCACGGTCCCCGTGTTCACGGAGAAGAGGGCGCAGTCACGGCTGTCCTGCGGCTAGAACCAGCTCCCCGCGGAGAATCCAGGCTGGTTCCCTCCTGGTTTCTGGGGCTGAGTGGGGGGAAGGGACGGTGGTCCCCATGGATGGCATCTCACGGCGCTGGGGAGCTGCCCCCTGCGCGGAGAGAGGGCCTTGGTGGAGAGGAGCTGGCCTCACCTCAGAGGCCACTCGCTCTGCCAGCCCCAAGGGCACCGCCCTCCCCTGCGGGAGGGGAGAGGCACTGCAGACCAGGGGACTCGGGGCTCGGGCCCACCCCCCAGCTGCCTCCTCTGACCCACTCTACGGCCGAACACGGAGCAAATACCCAGCACAGAGTGTGCCCTAAAGGAGAGCGGCCCGGGATCTACTGCTGGACGTGTCGGTGTGTTCACATGCACACGCATACACTCATACACACACATATGCTCTCAGATACACACAATCACATAAACTCATACTGACATAGACATACACACACATATACCCACACTAACACGCATACGCTCTCATATACTCACACAACACACATACGCTTTCAGCATACACATGCATACACAGGCCACATGTGCTCTCACATATACACACACTCACACTCATACTCAGACATTCGCACACATATACCCACACTAACACATACACTCTCATATAATCACACAACACACGTACGCTTTCAGTATACACATGCATACAACAGGCCACATGTGCTCCTCTCACATATACACACACTCACAGACACACATACTCACATAGACACACACATATACCCACACTAACATACATACACTCATATACTTGCATATGCTTTCAGTATACACATGCATACATACACAGCACACATATGCTCTCACATATACACACACTCACAACACACATGCTTACATACTACACTCTCAACACACAAACACTCTCACATATACACACCCAGATACACACAAAACACACATATACTCTCACAAATACACACTCATATTCACATAGACTCACATAGTGCTCAGGGGTTACTCCTCACTCATGTACTCACACAACACACATACGCTCTCACATATACATACACACACATACACAAACAATACATGTGCTCTCACACAACACACATACGTTCACCGATACACATACCCTCACACACTCACACAACATACATGCACTCTCACATATATACAATGTATGTATGTCCTCACATATACATACACTCTGACATATACATACTCACACAACACACATATGCTCTCCTTTGCACACAGAGCCACACTCTAACACACATACTCTCACACTCACATAATACACTCGCACTCATATTCACACACATACCCACACTCTGACACACACTCATACACACACACACATACATTTACACACTTTACATACTCTTAAACTCGCACACACATACACCACATACACACTCTCTCTCACACACATTTTGCTGCGAAGCAGAAGAATCTGTATCTGCAGTGCCGGTAACAGACCCTCAAGCATTCGGTCAGGGTCTTCCTGTGGCTGCCAGCACAGCACTAGTCAGAATTCTGCAGGAATAATGGAGCAATAATGGGCTCTAGTCTCTCATATCTTTTTTTCTGCCTGGGGGCCCCCATGGTGGTGCTCAGGAACCACTCCCAGCAGTGCTCTGAGGAGGGATGAGTCACTGGGAAGGGAACCTGCAGGAAATCTAAACGGCACAGACGGTCACCTTAATGACTTCTCAGGCTGAATCTTAGAGGCTTCTGATAGAATATGTGAACTCAAGCAGTTAAAGGTAGGGCTGTTTTTGGTTTTGGTTTTGGTTTTTAATTATTTCCTTGGTTTTGGGGCCACACCCGGCAGTGCTCAGGGGTTACTCCTAGGCTCTGCACTCAGGAATCACTCCTGGCGATGCTCTCGGGGGACCATGTGGGATGCCGGGGATCGAACCCTGGTCAGCTACGTGCAAAGCAAGCGCCTTCCCCACCTCCAGCCTGGTCCTGTTTTGTGAGTTGGTGGCCTGCGACCTGAACTCAGCGGCAGCCCACAATTCTCTGGAACGCCGTGACCTTCAAGAAAGCCTTAGATGCGCAAGAGATCCCTCCAGGTCTCACTGCTCATTCACGCTCTAACTTCATTCCTCAGGAGGGCTCAAATGGCACCCCCATCCCCAGGAACTCGGAAAATACTGCCAGACTTCAGGAGTTCTAAAGTGCTCATGTGTCCCTTGACTCTGCAGGGAGGGTTTGTGAGAGGTCTCCGTGGGTGGCACACTGGTGATGCTTTCTCCCTCCTAAGTGGCTCATCAGCCAATCAGGCTTCTGGCGTTTGGCATCTTTGGGTCTGCTGGGAGAGCGTTGGGGGACAAGGTGCTTCTTCTCGGTGCCGGTTGAGGCAGTTCCCATGGGCTCGGGTACCCGAGTACATGACCCTGATCTCAGGGTGGGGGAAATGGGTTTCCACGGGCAGGAGAAGCAAGAGCCGAACTGAACTTCCAGGAAGCACAACAGGGATCATGCAGTGGGGAGAGATTCCTGTGATCTTCTGGGTCCCTGACCAGTCAAGAGGCCCAAGCAAACAGATCTATGTTGATCCCATGACGGCAGAGCCAGGAGTAAGCCCTGAGCATCACCTGTTGTGGCCTCAAAACAAGAAACAAAAAACAAACAGCCACAGAGCAGGGCCTTCTGTCCCTCCCACTGTTCAGTCAGTGCCCACAAAGGTGTATCCTACACAGTGCATCAAACCCACAAATCACACACAGCAGGCAGACAGAGGCGCCTGCACACACTGTGTTTAGGGGGGGGCAACAGCCAGTGGGGCCGGGGTTCAGCCAGGCAAGGCTTACACTCGGCCACCCTCGCGCTCTCCCCCCCAGCCACGGCGGGGCCAGGATTTGAAACCCGGCCACTGCCTCCTGGCCACAGGAACATGCCCACGCGAGGGAGACCACAGGCAACGGTGGCCCCTACCACTGCGCTTCCCGACCAGGAGTCTGTCTGGGCCCCGTGAAGGGACTCACAACACCAGGCGACAGCAGCTTTCCCTGAGACTGTTTCTGTGGTCCACGGTGGTGTCAGATGGGCGCAGGTTGATTCCGAAGGACTGCGGAAGGAGGGGCCTCGACGGGACAGGACGCCTTTGGTTTAGCCATCCACTGCCACTTGGGTTGTCTCCGCTTTGGGGCTACCGAGAAAGCGTTGCTGGAAACTTCTGTGGACAGGGTTGCTGAATTCTCCCAAATCGGCTGACCCAGATCCCGTGCCCATTTGCCAGGCTGTGCGTCCCGGCTGTCAGCACCCTCACCAGCTATTTTTATCTTTCCATTAGGGCTGCTTCAGTGGACATTTCAGTCTTGGGGGAACCACACAAATGCAGAAGAGGGACCAGAGAGAGAGTACAATGGGTAAGGCATTTGCCTCGCACGTGGCCCACCTGGGTTCGATCCCTGCCACCCCATACAGGGTCCCCACCAGGAGTGATCTCTGAGGACAGAGCCAGGAGGAAGCCCTGAGCACCACCGGGGGTGGCCCCCAAACAAAAATGAAAGACTAAGATGCGGGAATGTATGAACAGGACAGTACGTTGTGACAAACGAGGCTCATCTCCTGGCTAATTTAATTATCCGAAAAACAATGACGTGCCACATTAAATGAGAAAAGTTATGATCATTTCCCCACATGGAGAAAAAGCATTTGGCAAAATGCATCATTTATTCGTAATTGTTTTTGTGTTTTTTTTTTTAAACTACTGCAAACTAGAAAGGATGGCCACTTTCTCATAGTAAAGGACATCTCCAAAGAGGCCGACAGCCAACACCCTACTTAGTGGGCAGAGACTGGGTCTCACGCTGGGGTCTAGCCCAGGAGACCCGCTCCACACTCCTACTGAAAGCTGCTCTAGTTCGGTGAGGGGGCCCAGGGGGCACCTCTGAAAACTCAACAATAAAAAAAACAAGCCAAAACTGCAAAGGAAAGACACAGATGGCAAATGAGTGCAAACACACACACACACACACCACACACACACCACACACATACACAGCACACGCACACACAGACCACACACGTATGCGCACACACGTGCACACACAGCACAGATCACACACACATGCACACACAGACCATATACACAGCACACATACACGCACACAGAGACCACACATACACAGCACATGTGCACACACACACACACACACCTCACCCTCATTACTACTCATTAGCAAGTGCCAGTGCAAGCTCAGACGCGGTCCTGACATACAGCTCAGAGAGCACCTGGCAGGGCGCGTGCCAAGCAGGAACTCTCACACGCGGCTAGCGGGAGAGCGAACGGTACCGCTACTTTGGAAGACAGTTTAGCAGCTTCTTTCACAGTGAAGCACACAGTTGCCACATGGACTGAGCAGTCCCATTCTCCGTATTTGCCCGGAGAGCTAAGAGCTCTTATGGTGGCACCAAAGCCCAGCTGCAAACGTGTGTGGCCACCGTGGAAACAATCCAGATATTCCGCAGTGCGTGAGTGGATAAAAGAACTGTGGCATATCCACGCAGCGACGGCTTAGCGAGGGAACTACCGCCGACGGTCTCGTGGAGTTCTACCCACAGGGCTGGGCTCCATTTGTATACTATGAAAAAGGCAAAACTACACAACGGATCCGTGATTACTGGGTGGGAAAAGCAACTGACTGGAGGACAGTGAAGCTGCAGACGGGGGTTCTGGGGTGACGGACAGAAGACTGCACTGGGGCCCCGCAGAATGGCACACCCCCCGCCAAAACTGAACTTTACTTCATGCAAGGGGAGGGCAAAGTTGGTTACTGAGACACTCAGGACATCCCACGACATGAAGAAAACCTAGAAAATAAATTTAACTTTGTTACACTGGTGGATTGAAGGTTAAAAAAAAAAAATTTGACTAAAGTCACCGGGAAATATTTTCAGCTGGAAAGTGAAAGACAAAGAGAATCGACATCAACAGCAAAAGGCACCGAGTGTTCCCACACCATCTGAGTGACAGCCACTTGCCCGCTAGGGCTGCGACTCTGGAACTAAGGACATGTGCCACAAGCCACGTTTCTCACCCTGGAGAAAGAGATTACAGATGAGGCTGGCGGACGAGGCTTGAGGGAGACTTCACTAAAGGGGCTGGGGTGAGAGAGCAGCAGGGAGGGTGCTTGCCTTGGGGGCAGTGGACCTGGTGCAATCCCCAGCACTCCCACTGAGCCAGTGGGAGTGACCCCCTCAGAGCCAGGAGTAAGCCCTGAGCACTGCCAGGTGTAACCCAAAATGAGCTAGAGAGACAGACAGGGAGAGAGAGAAAGGAGAGGGGAGGAGAGGAGAGGGGACGAGAGGGGAGGGGAGGGGAGGGGAGGGGAGGAGAGGAGAGGAGAGGAGAGGGGAAGGGAGGGGAGGGAGAGAGGGGAGGGGAGGGGAGTGTAGGAGAGAAGAGGAGACGGGGAGAGAGGAGAGGAGAGGGGGAGAGAGGAGAAGAGAGGGAGAGGAGAGGAGAGGGGAAGAGAAGAGAGGAGAGGGGAGGGGAGGGGAGGAGAGGAGAGGAGAGGAGAGGAGAGGAGAGGAGAGGAGAGGAGAGGAGAGGAGAGGAGAGGAGAGGAGAGGAGAGGAGAGGAGAGGAGAGGAGAGGGGAGGGGAGGGGAGGGGAGGGGAGGGGAGGGGAGGGGAGGGGAGGGGAGGGGAGGGGAGAGGAGAGGAGAGGAGAGGAGAGGAGGAGAGGAGGAAGAGAGGGGAGGGGAGAGAAAGAGAGAGAGGTGTCACTACAAACCCGTGTTCTGAGGCGGTGAGACTTGGATGCAGACACAAATTTGTGCGCGTCCACGAGTCCCTGACTGTGCTCCTGGGAACCGTTTGTGAGAGGACAGAAGGCGGGGGTGCTGCCAGCCCAACTGCTCCCCCGTCAGCCAACCAGGGCTCCCGGGAGCAGCGGCTCCATGCGTGCTGGCAGGGAGCAGTAGCCAAGATAAGCCTGGAACATCTTGTAACGCCAGGAAGCACGGGAGAGATCCGAGGAGAAGAAAAGAGGAGGGCAAGCCCCAAAGACGCGGGAACAGACCGCAAAGAGCTCCAGGGTCCAGACCCACAGCCAGAGGGGCGGCCGCACGCACCGGGGGCTGGGCGGGGGTCAGGCTGACACACAGCAAGGCACAAAGTCCATCCAGACTGGACTGGGAGGTGAGCAGCGAATCAGACTTTTAAAAGAATCCTTGCCGGGGCTAGAGCAATCACATAGCGGGCAGGGCGTTTGCCTTACACGCAGCCAACCCGGGTTCGATTCCCAGCATCCCATATGGTCCCCTGAGCACCACCAGAGGTGATTCCTGAGTGCAGAGCCAGAAGTGACCCCTGTGCATTGCCGGGTATGACGCCAAAAGCAAAAAGAAAAAAAAAGGGGGGGCTGGAATGATAGCACAGCGGATAGGGCGTTTGCCTTACACACGACCGACCCGGGTTCGATTCCCAGCATCCCATATGGTCCCCTGAGCACCGCCAAGGGTAATTCCTGAGTGCAGAGCCAGGAATAACCCCTGTGCATCGCCGGGTATGACCCAAAAGGCAAAAAAAAAAAAGAAAAAGAAAAAGAATCCATGCCCCCCCCAAAGAAGATGGTCCCCCCACCTTCTCGAGGGGCAAGGCTGTTCCCCGCCCATCTGAAGGAGGGAGCCTGTTCTCCAGAGTAACTACAGACCCCGTCCAGGGCTGAGGCAGCCCTCCTGCTTGGGTCCAGCCCCGGATCCATCTCTGCTACTGACCTCGAGGAGTCCGCACCCCCCGCCCCACCCCCCCCACACCCCGCAGCACCACCTAATCTAACCGCAAAGCCAGGAGTGGCCCAAGCACAGGTGGGCGTGGCGCTCATCACTCCCTCCCCAGGGACAGAGAAGCCTGGTGGGCACCTCACCTCACCTCACCCACCCAGTCAGGGGTAACATCCCTCACGAGAGCGCATGACCAGCCACAAATCATCATCGCGTCCCCTGATAAGCTGGATGAGGTCCCCACCCTCTGCTTCCTCCTTTCCAAAAATACAGAAAAACATGGGGCACACCCGCACGGAAGCACCATCCCCGCCAGAGCCAGTCAGAGCTCCAGTTTCCTGTGCAAAGGGGCAGGGCTTGGGTCCCCGGGGGGCCTCACGCTTGCAGGTGAAGGTGCTCCACCCGGGACTCCCCAGCCAGTGCTCTTAGTGAGTCAGACACCGGGAGGGACAAGTCTGAAGAGAGATGAAATGCATGAGTGTTCTGGAACAAAAAGAGCCTCAGTGGGAGTGCGGGGGACAGGTGAGGAGGCATGCGGTGTAATGGATAGAGTAAATACAGACCCTGTCCAAGGCTGAGGCAGCCCTCCTGCTCGGGTCCAGCCCCTGATGGCACTAACTGCTCAGTACTGTGCGGAGAGAGATACTCACTCCAGAGGACTAACTGAGGGCCGGGAGAGACGGGGCTGCGGGCAGGAGGCTTGCTCGCACCCAAGTGGCATTGGACCCCCTGGCACCACATGGTCCTCTGAGCATGCTGACATACTGAGAAAGGTTAGTCCCGAGGACAGTACACCAGGGCCAGGAATATTTATTGCCCCATGGTTGGAAGCCTGCCTCATGAGCTGGGGAGAAGGCGGCTGGGATAGAGAGGGGATCACTAAGTCAATGAGGGTTGGACGGACTGGTCGGGATGGGAGATGCGTGCTGAAAGTAGGTAGAGGACCAAACGTGATGACCTCTCAGTATCTGTACTGCAAGCCATAATGCCCAAGGGTAGAGAGAGCGTATGGGGGGAACTGTCTGCCATGGAGGCAGGGGGAGGGCTGGAAAGGGGGTACACTGGGGAGATTAGTGGTGGGGAGTGTGCACTGGTGGAGGGATGGGTGTTCGATCATTGTATGACTGAAACTCAAGCATGAAAGCTTATAACAGTATCTCGCGGTGATTAGATAATAAAAAATTTTTAAAAAAGAAAAGAAAAAGGAAAAGGTTAGTAGTGGGGGTTGGAGCGACAGTACTGAGGAAAGGGCAACCCAGCAGCCAACCCGGGTTTGATCCCTGGCATCTCATAGGGTCGCCCAGCACTGCCAGGAGTAACCCCTGGGTATCACCGGGTCACTGTCACTGTCATCCTGTTGTTCATCGATTTGCTCGAGCGGGCACCAGTAACGTCTCTCATTGAGAGACTTATTGTTACTGTTTTTGGCATATCCAATACGCACGGGTAGCTTGCCAGGCTCTGCCGTGCGGGCTCCATACTCTCGGCAGCTTGCCGGGCTCTCCGAGAGGGGCGGAGGAATCGAACTCGGGTCTCTGCGGCGTGAAAGGAGAACGCCCAACTGCTGTGCTATCACTCCATCACTGGGTGGGGCCCAAAAATCAAAAAATAATCAAATGAATTTTAAAAAGAAAAGAAAAATGTTAGTAGTTGAAGAAATGCCGAATTGCCTAACAATGATCATTTCCTACCCCTCAGGATTGCTGGGTGCATCTTGGAGCCCCCCCCACCCCCCCACCCCCCTCCTGTGGGCTGGCTCAGGTGTACCTGACAGCCCCCGCCCTCAGGCCCCTGATGAAAAGGCTGAGAATGAAGGGCCCCCCAGGCTTTGTTTAATAATAAACTTTGCTTGTCTTGAATGCAGAGGACCCCAGTTTGATCTCCGGCAGCCCCCAGAGCACTGCCAGGTGTAAACCCCATAAGCCCCCAAATATAAAAACTGGAGGAAAAGCATACGGGACTCTGCACACACATACGGCAGCCTCTGCTGTGATCTAAAATGATTTCAGAATAAAGGCTCTGGGGCCCGTGGTGGAGAACAAGCCCAGCATGGCCCGTGGCCCGAGCGGGATCCCTGGCACGGCCGGCTGCCCACTAGCACCGCCAGGACAAAATGAAAGTGATGAAGAAAAGAATGATATGACTTAAAAGCAGAAACCAGTTCAGCCAGAGACAGCCCAGGAGGTTAGGCCCCTGGGCCTGTGGCGGCTACTTTGGGAGACTGACCCTGGTGCAATGCCTGGACACCTGAGCCAAAGGTCACTCCTCGGCAGGGTCAGGAACAGCCCCTGGGCGGGGCCTAATAGGAGGGAGGGAAGGAGGGAAGGAAGGAAGGAAGGAAGGAAGGAAGGAAGGAAGGAAGGAAGGAAGGAAGGAAGGAAGGAAGGAAGGAAGGAAGGAAGGAACGAGGGAGGGAGGGAGGGAGGGAGGGAGGGAGGGAGGGAGGGAGGGAGGAAGGAAGGAAGGAGGGAAGGAAGGAAGGAGGGAGGGAGGGAGGGAAGAAAGGAGGGAGGGAGGGAAGGAAGGAAGGAAGGAAGGAAGGAAGGAAGGAAGGAAGGAAGGAAGGAAGGAAGGAAGGAAGGAAGGAAGGAAGGAAGGAAGGAAGGAAGGAAGTCCTGGGGTTATCATATGCCTTTGATCTCTGGCACCACATGATTCCCTGAGCATCACTGGGGGTCCCCAAGCACTGCTTAGTGGTCCCCAGAGCAACAGGGCCCAAAGAGTACAACCTCCGATCTCCCCACCTGGCTGGTTGAGAATCGCTAGGAGGCCCCCCTATGCCCTTGCCCCCCTCCCCCCACCACCACCGACAAAAAAGAGAAACCCAAAGAAACTAAAAAAAAAAAAAGAACCAGAAAATAGCTCCAACATATGCAGTCATGTTTTCTTTTTTTGTAAGAAAACAACCATCTGACCGGAAAAAAAAATTAACATAAACATTAAACAGGTACTTTGCAGGAAATAAAAATAGCAGAGGAATGAACAATGAAAAATGTTGTAATGAAGGAAATGCAGAACTGAGTAACAATGATCATTCCCATCAGCTGGGCAACGTTTGCGGTGGGGGTGGAGGCAGTGCTTGGGGGCTGTGTGATGCCACACGGGGGTCCCCAAGTACCCAACAGGGGTTCTGGCCCTTGGAACTTGCCCCTGGCAGCACTTTTCTAAAGGTGGACGACCAGAGGGAGGTGGGAGCAGGCCCCGGGGGAAGTGCCAACGGGTCCAAACGCACTGGCACCCAGGAGAGCGCTTCCTGCCCGGGTGAAACACTGGCCGTCTCTCCGCCTGCCCCTTCCGAGGGCCCCAGGCAGACACAGCGCCGGGCTGCAGGGTGCGATTAGGAAGAGCGCCTCCATGCTCTCTCAAGCTGGCCACGGCTCGTGGACGGCAGTGTGGACAAACAAAGTCTGCCATGGCCATGCCACGCCACCCAGCGCTGGCCGTCAGCACACAGGCCCTACCCCAGGCTAACGGACGGCCACCCCGATGGCCCCCCTCCCCCGGCTTCTGGGAGCTCAGTCAACAGTGTCATTGCCCCGCCCACAGTTAGCACCACCAGGAGTGGCCCCTGAGCACAAAGCCCATAGTAGCCCCCAATACTAGCAGGGTGTGATCCCAAAACAAAACCAAAAATTCCCTCTGACTGCAGCGTTCATACAGACACGCACAGGCCTGATGGCTCATCATTATCCCCTGCACAATACGGTGTAACAGGAGGGAAAATGCTGTAAGAACTATTGGTGTAGGGGCCGGGGCAATAGCACAGCAGGCAGGGCATTTGTCTTGCACATGGACGACCTGGGTTTGACCCCTGGCATTCCATATGGTCCCCCAAGCACCTCCAGGAGTAATTCCTGAGTGCAGAGCCAGGAGTAACCCCTGAGCATTGCCAGGTGTGACCCAAAAAGGGAAAAGAAAAAGAAAAAAGAACTATTGGGGGGCTGGAGTGATAGCACAGCAGGTAGGGCGTTTGCCTTGCATGTGGCCAACCTGGGTTCGATCCCTGGCATTCCCATAGGGGCCCCCAGGCACTACCAGGAGTAATTCCTGAGTGCATGAGCCAGGAGTAACCCCCGGAGCATTGCCGGGTGTGACCCAAAAAGAAAAAGAAAACTTTGCGAATTCAGGGATCAGACTCAGGGCCTCTGGGAGGTAAGGCTTGCCCCGAGCCCTGGGTCACACCCTCAGCCCTTGCTTTTTGTCACCAGAGAGAAGAGCGACTAGGAACACTCTTTTGCCCGACTCCCTCTGGCACTGAGCCCTTAGGATGCCCGCAGAAGAAGGGGTACGCATATGCTGATCCCAAGCCAAGCCCCCTGACCGCACCACCACAGAAGCGCACTGTGGAAACCGGAAGGAAAGAGACAGAGACTGACATTTGCAATTTCTTTTTCTTTTTGGGTCACACCCGGCGATGCCACAGTAACCTCCTGGCTCTGCACTCAGGAATCACCCCTCATGGTGCTCAGGGGACCATATGAGATGCTGGGAATCAAACCCGGGTCGGTCGCATGCAAGGCAAACACCCTATCCGCTGTGCTATTGCTTCCAGCCCGACATCTGCAATTTGGGTGAGGGGGAAGTAAGCTCCCGCTGGGGGGCGAGTTTCCAAGTCTCCATCAGCTCTGCTGCTGCCGCTGAAGACGCCAGGAGAGTAGGTAAGGGAGAAAGGGGGCAGGTAGCACTCACCCGGGAAACAGGACGTGCGATTCCTAAAGAAGCAGACCCCGACAGCATGAGGAGGAGCGGGGGCTTCACAAGGTCCCCACATGGCACACCCCGGCTCCAAAGGGCACTTCAGCAGATCGGGGACTGGGGAATTCCCAGGGCCCCAGCTGCGCCCGGGATCCTGGCGCTGCAGCTCAGAGGTGTGTGTGGGAGATAACGGGAGCCCACCTCCAGGGCCGAGAGACTCTGGAATCAGAACTGCACACGAGGGGCTGGAGCGACAGCACAGCGGGTAAGGCGTTTGCTTTGCACGCGGCCAACCTGGGTTCGGTCCCCAGCATCCCATATGGTCCCCCGAGCACTGCCAGGAGTAATTCCTGAGTGCATGAGCCAGGAGTAACCACTGTGCATCGCAGGGTTAACCCAAAAAGCAAAAAAAAAAAAAAAATCAGAATTGCACAAGAACCCCGAACCCTGTCAGCCAGCTCCCCCAGACTCTGACCAAGGTGAGGTCCTGGACTGGGCCAGAGGCATGGAAAGGGGGAAGCACATGAGGCCAGAGACGCCGCGCGAAGGTTAAGGCGCTCCCCAAGCGGCTGCAAGCCTAGCTGGACTCCCCCGACTCTGCAGAGGGTCCCCTGAGCACTACTGCCAGCAGCGAGCCCTGAGCACAGAGGCAGGAGTCACCTCCCCCTCCCCAGGGCAGGCTCACTTGCCTTTGGGTCACACCTGGCGATGCACAGGGGTTACTCCTGGCTCATGCACTTAGGAATCACTCCTGTTGGTGCTCAGGGGACCATATGGGATGCTGAGAATCGAACCCGGGTCGGCTGTGTGCAAGGCAAACGCCCTCCCTGCTGTGCTATCATAGCTCCAGCCCCGCCATTGGGTGTTTTTTTATTTTTTTTTCTTTTTGGGCAAAAAGAATTTATTGACTCTCATTACCAGAAACCTATATTAGCAGTACAGTTTGGGGTTTTGTGGGTTTTTTTTGCGGTTTTTGTCTGTTTGTTCTTATTGATTCACCGTGAGATACAGTAACAACACTTCCATGTTTGAGCTTCCATCATACAGTCATCAAACACCCATCCCTTCACCAGTGCACATTTTCCACCACCCAAATCCCCAGTATCCCCACGCCCCCTGCCATTCCACACCTCCCCCGCCTGTGTGGCAGACAATTTGCACAATACCCTCCTCCTCGACTTTAGTTACCCTCGATATTTTGAGACCAGTCCCACCACCCCTCATACCTGCCGAAAAGGCAATGCCAGGCAGTGTGCTTTGTAGTACTCGTTATGGGTACGATACACGGTCTAGGAATTCTAAACTTTTCATAGTTTCTAAACTTTTCATGGTTTGTGAGTCTCTGGATCAAGCCACTGGGTTTTGCGGAGTGAGAGAGAAGGGGAGTGAGGCCTGCAGGGTGTTTGTGAGGTACTGTTGGCGGGCCCAGGACACACCTGGACCAACTCTGGTTCTGGGCCCCCCACCCGGTGCCGGCGGGGCCCGCGAGCATCCCACCTTTCCGGGCCGGGATGGAATCTGAGGCTCCTGCCTGCAGAGCAAGTAGTAGTGCTCATCTCCTGGCGCCAGCCGCCCCCCACCCCACCCCCAGCTACGGACGGGCACGCTGCCCTCCACCTCCCACGAGGGCTGCTTCCTCCCGTCCTCAGCCCTGGACGGAGCTGGGCCGGCCCCTGCCTATTAATAGCGGCAAGGAAACTGGAAAGAATGCCCCAGGAAGAGGGCGTGGGGCAGGGCCCCCTCCTTCCCTGGCTCTAGTGACCGTCCCCGGGGAGCAAGGCGGGGAGGAGGGTGGTGGAGGGGTCGGCAGCCAGGGGCAGCTGCCATCCTCCTTCCCCTGGGGGTGGCACACCACGGAGACCCCCCCCCAACACCTGGGCCTGTCTGTGTCACGGACCGGGTGGTCCCGGGGCTCGCCGAGGCAGGGACGTGTCTCTCCCCCCGCCCCCAGCATGAGACTGTGTCCGTAGGTAGGCCCATTCGGGAAGCAGGGCCAGGACGCCCGCAGGGCTCACGCACCCCATCCAGCACCCCCGCCCCCCCAGCTTGGAAAGAGAGTCCGTCTGTGTCCTCACTTGCTCTGCGGGGGGCTTTGGGTCCTGACAAGTCCCTCCCCGCCCGTCCCCAGTGCTCCCTACTGGCCGAGCTGAGCTAACCCATGAGGCCCGCCTCTGGGGTCCCCCCACACCCGCGGTCTGCTCCCCTCTTCCGCTCAGAGCATCTCTGTAGTCCTGGGCCACGCCTTTAAGCAGCCCGCAGAGACGGCGCCACGGGGGAGGGTGCCCGCCTTGCACGCAGCCCAGCCGGGGTCCGACCCCCAGACCCACATCTGGTCCCCTAAGAGTAAAGGCCTGAGCACAACGGGTGTGGCCCCAAACTAAAACCTGACCCCCGACTTGCACGGGTCCTGGCTCGGCCTGCCGTGCTGAAGGGGCAGGAGAGACACGGGCCAGGCGAGGGTGTCAGCACTCCCCCGGGAACTGGGCGGCCGCTGGCTCTGCGGGACTTGTCGCCCTGTTACCGTGTCCGCCTGTCGCAGCTCCACCATCATCGCCCGTGTCCCATGAGGAAACTCATCACTGGACTCCGGGCTGGAGATCTGGGATGACCTTTCACCTGCAGAGACCTTCGTGCCAAACAAAGGTTCCAGGGCTTCTGCCTATCTGCGGGGGACAGTGGCCAGTGTCCATCTGGGACATAGGGTCCCCTGGTCTCGGGGGGTGCTCCTTATGCCCCTCTAATAGCACCCTGCTTGGGCTGGGGACCCCCTAAAAGGAGCCTGAGCAGGTTCCCTGAGATGAACCTCAACCTCCACCCCTATGTGATGGTATTAGGAGGGGGGGGACAGTGAGAGGGGAGGCCCCAGGACCACCTGTCCTTAGAATAGGGGGCCGTGCCACACTTTGCTGTCTGCACAAGGTCATACACGAGAAAGTGGCCCCGGGCAAGCCAGAAAAGGGTCCCCAGAACCTCACCACACCTCCCCCTCTCCAGCTGGGGAGACTCAGGGTCTGTGACACACACACACACACACACACACACACACACACAACACACACACACACACACACACACAAAGTCCCTTCCAGGCCCTGCCCCTGGGGAGACTCAGGGTCTGTGATACACACACACACACACACACTCTCTCTCTGTCCCTTACACACACACACACACACACTCTCTGTCCCTTACACACACACACAGTCCCTTCCAGGCCCTGCCCCTGGGGAGACTCAGGGTCTGTGATACACACATACACACACACTCTCTCTCTCTCTCTGTCCCTTACACACACACACACACACACACACACACTCTGTCTCACACACACACACTCTCTGTCACACACACACACACACACACACACACACACACACACACACACACACACACACACAGTCCCTTCCAGGCCCTGCCCCTCGGCTGTCCCACAGCCAGACCATCCTCCCGGTGCCTGTGGCCACAGGCCAGCACCCCACGGGCCTGGCCTGCCATCACTCCCTGTCCCAGAGGGGCTGCAGCGGCCCCTCGGGAGATAATTCCCGGCATTCTCCAAGTCGGGAATTGTTCTGCTCTTATCAGCTGGCTTCAGCTGCGGGGCGGGGCTCCAGCGAGCTGAGGGCCTCCCCAAGCCCCCACTTCCTCCTCTGTCCTGTCCCCCCCATACCTGAGGCTCCCCTCTGCTCACCCGGCCGCCGGGCCCCCCCACCAGGGACCCTGTACCCACCAGGCTGCCAGTGTGCACATGTGTCTGAGGCCCGATTCCCCCTTCACACGGACCAGGCACCTCTGTTCCTCGTGTCCCCCACCGTCAGAGCGAAGAGGAAGGCCAGAGCTGACCGCTGGCGCTCACGGTGTGTGTGCAGGAGCCCTGAGTCCACTCCCGGGCGCCCCACGGTCCCCCCAAGCCCCAGGCAGGAAGGAGCTCGCCAACCATCGGCAGGTGTGGCCTGAACAACAAAGCAGGGGGGCGCTCAGGGCTGGAGACAGCACCGCAGGTAAGATGCTCATCTCCCCTATGGCCGGCCTCCATCCTTGGCACCAAATATGATCCCCGAGCACTGCCAGGAGGGATCCCTGAGCGCAGAGCCAGGAATAAGCCCTGAGCATCCCTGGGTGTGGCCCCCAAACAAAACAAAAAACAAAAAGGTGGAAAACAGGGGCCTGGCGGGAGTGGGGGGGAGAGGGGGCAGCGTGGCAATCACAGCAGCTGGCAGAAGGCTCAGCGCAGCAGGAAATGCTCAGGGCCCGTGGCCGCCCGCTGGGTTCCCATGCACCGTGCCAGGGGCACCAGTGGGCACGCTGGGGGCTGGGAGGGGTGGACGTCGTAAAGACAAGACCCAGACGAGGTGGATGAGCTGGGGGAGGAAGAGGAAGCCCAGGCCGGGGGCAGGGCCGCCCCAGGAAGAACTTCCCCACCTCCCACAAGGCGGATGGGGGGGAGGAGGGGGGGAGGAGGGGGGAGGGATCCCCGCCGGGCGTCCAGGGGGGAGCCCGGTCAGGTCAGCAGTCTCACCGGGAAATGGCTTAGCTACTCCAGAACAAGTGGCCCCAGGACCTGCACCGTGCACATCAGGACCACATGTGGGGGCCAGGGGAGAGCCTGAAAAGTCCCTCCCCAACGCCCCCCCAACACACACACACATGCGGGAGCTGGGAGAAGAGAAAGCCGACTAATGAGGGCCTGATTCGGGGAGGAAGGGGCGTCGGGTACACTCTCAGCTTCCCAGCGGGCGTGTGCACGGTCTCTCACTGGCTGTGGACCGATTCCAGGAGACTCTGGGATGAAGGACTCCGGTGGAGAAAGGGCCCCGGGCCTCTTCCAAACCTCAGCGCAGCGGGGTTCAGGGCCTGTGTCTGGGGCAGGAGTGGGCTTCTCCCAGGGCACCCCGAGGCCCTAGGCTGAGAGGTTAGGGTGCAGGGGAGGGGCCAGGCCCTCTCTACCAGGCCAGCCGGGTCACTGCCCCAGTCCAGAGGCACAGGCTGCTTTGCAATTTAACTTTTCTGTTTCGGGGGGGAGGGGCGGGGGCCATACCTGGCCATGCCCAGGGCTGATTCCTGGTTCTGTGCTCAGGGCGCTCACTCTTGGTGGGGTTCGAGAGTTCATAAAGGGTGTCGGGGATGGAACCGAGGGCAGCTGCCTGCAGGACCAGCGCCTTGACCCCTCTCGGTCTCTCTGAAGCCTGGGGTGGTCCTGAAGCGCCATGGGGTCACTTGTACCCGCCAACGACGAGGGGCTGGGATGAGGAGAGCGCAGCCCAGCCTGCCACCCAGGAACCAAGACCAAGGCCCGGCGGCCTCTCTCCCAGAGTGACAAGCAAGAAGAAGGAGCCAGAGCACAGGCTCCCGGTGCTTGAAGCTGAGTCCAGCCCTGGGTGCCACACACCCCCCTACGGCCAGCGATGCAGGGTGCAGCCCCAGCACCCATGGGTGCCCAGCCCCAGCGCCCCCCCACCCAGTGCCAGTGGACCCCCAGCACCTGCGCAGTCCCCAGGCAGAGCCCTTCCCAGCACCTGGGAGGCCCGGGAGGAGCTCCAGGGGCCGGAGTGCGGGTCTCGCAAGCCGGACCCCAAGTCCCATTCCCCAGCACCGTGCGGCCCCCAAGCACCGTGCTGGGACAAAACCAAAAACATCAAAGTGAAAACATCGGTTCAAAAACATCAGTGCACCACGCCCAGTAGCGGGCGGGCAAGGGGGTGGCAGGGAGGGGCTTGCCTCTACCGCCTGGTGGGGCTGAGCTGTGCGGCCAGGAGCCCCCTCCCCCGCCCTTCTTGGGCTTTGGCTCAGAGCCGGGCCCCTCACAGGCCATCCCCTGGCCCTGGACGGCACCAGTCATCCCTCCAGAGCTGGGATCCAGGGGGACCCGAAAGAGACGGGGTGGCGGGTGCAGAAAGGCCCTAAGGGGCCAGCTCAGAGACCTTTTTATTTATTTATTTTTTAATTTTTTTATTCAAGAATCACTGTGATGTACAGTTACAAACTTGGGAACTTGTGTGTTTGCATTTCACTCATACAGTGATCGTTTACCCATCCCTCCACCAGTGCCCATTCTCCTCCACCAATGTTCCCAGTATCCCTCCCACCACCCCCACCCCACCCTGCCTCTGCGGCAGGGCATTCCCCTTTGTTCTCTCTCCTGTTGGGTGTTTAGTTTGTAATAGAGGTACTGAGTGGCCACCGTGTTCGGTCTAGAGTCTACTTTCAGTTCGCATCTTCCAACCCGAGTGGGTCCTCCCGACATCCCCTACTTGGTGCTCCTCCCTTCTCTATCTGTAGCCCAGAGGCCTTTGTCTCCCTCTAATCCCCACAAAGGGGCAGCAGTGAAGACTCTGCAGAGGCCAACCTGGTGGCTCAGGCTGGCAGCCCCGCCCCCCGGAGCTGTCCCGGTGGGGGTCTGCGGGCAGAACCCCAGGAGGGGAGGCCCATGCCCTCTGCGGGAAGCTCCTGTCTCCCTTCTTCCCATTCCACATCGGCCGGGCTCCTCTTTGGCAGACACACCGGGACGAGCAGGGCCCGGAGCCCGGGACTGTTCCCTGCTGCCCCAGGGAGGATCCCAGCCCTGGAGCACGGGGACAAGCCTATCGGATCTGGGGGTCGGTTGGGCAGAAACCGCCATCCACAAACACACACCAGCCCCCCGAAAACAACTCCCTCCGCAGGGCGCCCTGATCCCAGGGGTCCGCCACTGGGCAGGGGAACCCTGATCTGTCTGGCCTGCCCAGTGGGGGCGGGGGCAATGCCCAGCGCCTGCATGTGCCCCAGCACGACAGCGGGGCGGCCTCAGAACCATGGGGGGGGATCCCGAGAGAGCCTGGGCCCTCCTGGGGCCTCAGTCCCCTTGCCTGGCCACTGAGACGGAGACACCTGTCTTGGGACAAAGTGAAGACGGGAAGCAGTGGGCCGGGAGAGGCTCAGCAGGCTGGACTGAGTGTTTGGGGCCACACCAACAGATGCGGCCCCAAACCGAACTACAGATGTCACTGTCACTGTCATCCCATTGCTCATCGATTTGCTCGAGCGGGCACCAGTAAGGTCTCTCATTGAGAGACTTGTTACTGTTTTTGGCATATCGAATACGTCACAGGGAGCTTGCCAGGCTCTGCCGTGCGGGCTCGATACTCTCAGTAGCTTGCCAGGCTCTCCGAGAGGGGCAGAGGAATCGAACACGGGTCAGCTGCATGCAAGGCAAACGCCGTACCACTGTGCTATCGCTCCAGCCCATAAACTACAGGTGATCAAATAAAATTAAGAGAGATTATCAGGGTGGCTGGGGTGGGGGTGGGGGGTGCCGGGGTTGGAGCTGGATGTGAAAGTCCAGTTCTGACCTGCCCGTCCACACGCTCAGTGTACTGGACACAGCAGGGGGGCGGCGGGCGGAGGGGCAGAGCGCGGGCACAGGCCGGTGAGTGCCGCATGAGACCCCGGGAGGGGACGGACCTGCCTCAGGAAGGGCCTCTCACAGCAGCGGGTCCCATCACAGCCAGCATCCACTGTGGCCTTGGCCTGTGTCCTGGTCACGTCCCCCACGCCCTCCGCGTCCAGCAGGGGTCTTCACCCACAGGCCCAGGGGGGACAGAGGCCGAGCACCACTGGTCTGGCGCCGCGGAGAGAGCTGCAGTTTCTGGACACGGCAGGACGGGTGCCACCCATGGTGGGGGGAGTGAGAGAGGACAGAGGCACAGGGACGCCCCCTCGGCACACGCCGCACCCTCTCCCCCACCGTCTCCCTTCGCCAGCCCTGGAAAACAACCCAGGCAAACCCGTTCCCGAGGGCGCGCACTGGCACTCCCAGGCCCCCGCCTCCCGTGAAAATAACCAGATGTGGACGCGGCTGTGCCCGGGCAACCCTCCGCCAAGGCCCGTCTCCGCTCCCCACCGCAGACAAACAAGGGCGGCAGCTGTGGGGGCCCATCCGTTTCCCACGCCGCGCGCCAGCGGGAGGGCCAGCACCGGCTCCCCCGCCGCGCCCTGGAGGAGGCGCCCCCACAGCCAGGGGATACCCAGGGCTTAGAGAGCACTCCTGGCGGAGCTCGGGGACTACGTGGGATGCTGGGTGGAACCCAGGCGGGCCTGCGCAAGGCCAGCAGGTACCCGCGGGACCCTCTCTCCCGCCCCAGGACCCCTGAGCTCTGGAGGAAGGGAGGTGCGGAGCCCGGGGAGGGGGCACGGGTGGGGGTGCTGCCTGGAAGAACAAACGCCCCGATATGAATAGGGGCAAACAATCGAGGGCTGCACGCCCGCCCCCCACCGACCCCCCCACGGGGCCTGCGGGGAAAGTTAAAAGCCGCCACGTTCCTTTCAAACAAAGCCAAGACGCCCCGTGTCTGAGTGGCCGGAGGGCGCGGAAGCTCCATTTCCTCCGGGCTCCGCCTGGGGAAGTGAATCAGGAATCCCAGCCGCTGTCCCGCTGTCCCCGGGCCCAGGGACCTCCCCCGAAAGTGCCCGGGCTCCACGACCCAGAGTGGGGCTGACCCGTGAGTCATGAACCAGCTACATGTCACACGCCTGTCATACGCACAATAAACACACCCCAAAGGCACGTACACGACCACATACGTACACACCGAGCACACCACAAACACCACACACATGCCACACACATCACAACACCACACACATACACACCACAATATACCCCAGAGACATGCACATGACCACACACATACGCACCAAATACACCAAACACCACACACATACCACACACATCACAGCACCACACATAAACACACCCCAGAGACACATACATGACCACACGCACACACACACGCACACGCACACACACACTGAACACAGCAAGGACACCATATACATACCACACATCACAACACCACATGCATACACACCATAACACTCCAGAGACACATACATGACCACACACATATACACTGAACATACCACAGATACAATGCACACATATTCATATCACAGATGTCACACACCTACATACCATAACACACCAAAGACATGTACATGTACCATATGCATGACATACGGATACCACACACACCATACACATATACCACACACACCAAACACACACCATAGAATCATACACCGTACACACATACATATACCACAAACATACCACAGACACACCACACGTACACATACAACATATAAAACAAAGCTGCACTGAGACCCACACCCAACCAAGACTCCCAGGGCTAAAATTCTGGGTATCATATGCTTCACAAACACACCAGACACAAACACAGGACACACATACATCCACCATACACATCACAAACACATAAACACACAGTACACTGATACCACACAGCATACATGCCTACACATACATATACTACACACATCATGAACACAAAATCACACAAGACACAAACAAGATGCACACTTCCCAGCCCTCCTCGGAATAAACAGCGGGGTACCAGGACTGAGGGGGCTTGGACTGGCTCACGGGACTGACGGTGCACCCAGACCCCCGGGAAGGGAGGTGCCCCCTCCCCCATGCCAACCTGCTCCTCTGAACCTGCCCCTCTTTCTCGGTTGTCTTTCCCAACTGCACCCAGTAGGGGCTTCCAGGGCTGAAATTTGGGCCTCCCCAAGTGGAGGGGCTTTCTGAGCCTCGAGAATGGACTGTGAGGGGCCAGAGACAGCCCCAGCACACCCGGGACTGTCCGAGGCCCCGGGTGCAATCCTCAGCACTGCCACGCCCCCCACTCCCCCATCACCTCCTGCCTGCCCAGCGTCCCCCAGCAGCAGGCCTGGTCCCCAAGCTCTGCAGGGGGTCGGCCCTAAAAATGAAGGAAGCAGTTGGCACCTCTCTGGGCCGTCCTGGCTTTACAGGGATGACATCAGGCCAGGGGCGCGGCCAGCAGGGGCTGGAGAGACAGCACAGTGGGGGAGGCACAGGCCGGGCATCCCCCCTGCCCAAACCCAGGACCCATCCCGGCACCACAGGGTCCCCCCAGCACTGCCAGGGTTACTCCTGAGCACCATCAGCTGTGGCCCACCCAATAGCCCCACCCCTGAAGAGGTGGCAGCCGGAAGTGGAGCTGGTACTACCTCTGTGGCTAGACATGGGGGTCAGAGGGGTGAAGAGCCTGGAACACAGCCCCAGGGCAGCACAGGTGCGCCCCACGCTGGGGCCGACAACAGCTGCCTCTGCACCCCTGGGCTGTGACATCGGCACCAGAGCAAGAGCAGAAGAGTCACCTGCCAGCCATGGGGGTGGGGGGCGGAGGGGACAATGCAGACACCCGCCCAGCCACGGGGGGGGGAGGGAGACAGTGCAGATACCCACCCACCTACGGGGTCTGGAGGGGACAGTGCAGATACACGCCCAGGCACTGGGGACAGAGGAGACAGGGCAGACACCCACCCAGCCACAGGGTACAGAGGGGCAGGGCGGTAAGAGGACTCGAGCTGGGAGCACCTGCTCTCTGGAGTCCCGAGGCCCGTACCCTCTCTTGGGGGGGGGAGAGGGGCTCTACTTCCCCTCCCCCAGCCTTCCTGCTGCCTCTCTTGGTGTCAGCTGGGGAACAGGAGGCAGCCGACCCGCGGGGGGATGAGCAGATGCCAAGGCTAGCAGGACACCCCTCCCCTCACGTTAGCCTGCAGCTCAAGGTCATTAGCAGGCTGTCCCCAGCGGCCAGCTACAGGAACCGAAGCTCCCCTCGGGGGCTCCAAGCCTCTGTGCTCCTCAGTCCATCGTGCATACCCGCCCCCCATACATGCTGTCACCCACACCCTGCACGTGGGGGGGCCCTGAGGGGCTGCAGTTCTCGCCCAAACCAGCAGGGGTGAGTGAGGGTTTCCAGCAATACCAGACAGAAGGGCTGCATGCCGGCTCCTGGACCAGCCTCTCGGCCACAGGGGAGCAAACCGGGGCCGGGAAGGAGGGTTCCCAGGGCCTCCCAGCTCACACTCCCACTGTTTTGTAGGGGGGGTGCACCCGGGGTGGTTCCTGAGTTGTCACTGGCTTAGTGCTCAGGGGCAATGCCAAGGATGGACGCTGGGGCTCAACCCCCCACCCCGACATGCAGACCCCAGCTCCGGCCCTCTGAGCCATTGCCCTGGCCCCTTGCAAGCCCCGCCCCTGCCCTTCCTCCTCACTCTCTGGCCACACCCAGCTCACACCTCGAGGCCAGCTGCTCCACAGGCACACACTTGCATGCACAGCCAGTCCACAGGGTCCAGTGAGGGCCGGAGTGTGGACATGCAGAGCTGGACCACCGAGAGAGACCCCAACAGCGAGCCGGAACCAGGCTCCCAGCTCTCCTGAATGAATCCCGAGTATTCCTTCCAGGGCCAGAGCGATACAGCACAGTGGGTACAGCGTTTGCTTTGCACACGGCACACCTGGCTTCCTTGGCATCCCACGTGGTGCCCGAGCGTCACCAGGAGGAACTTCGGAGTGCGGAGCCAGGAGTAATGGCTGAGCACGGCCAGGTGCGGCCAAAAGACAAACAAAAGCAAACAAAACCCAAGTACTTCTCCCAGTTCCATTGCCATTTCCCCAAGGTGGGGGACAAGAGCCTCAGGACCTGCTCCCGGCCGCCTCTCCCCAGCCAGCAGGCCGTGGCCCAGCCCCCAAGGGCCCTGGCCACAGGACCAGGACCACCCAGAGGGCCCAGGGGTGTGACTCTCGTGGTAGCACGTGTCTGGCACACGTAAAACCCTGTACCCTGGGTTCGATCCCTACCACCGCAGGCCAACCCCATTCCCAACCCCAACCAAGCCCATCAAAACCATCGTGAAGAACAACTTCGTGCAATGCTCCGAGGGGCCAGCCTGACCTGGGAAAGGGATGCGCAGTGCCCACAGGGGTGGGCTTGGGTAAGGAAGCCGTAGAGAGCCACTGGCCTGGGAGCTACTCAGCAGCGCCCCCTAGAGCTGCACCTGACTGAGCAAAGACGGTCGGGGCACCGCCAGAACAACCCCCAGGGGGCGCTGCCTTTTGCAAGGGCAACTTGGAAGGCACAGGCAAGTAGAACTATCAAGCCAACAAGCACGAGCATCCACGCACACATCTCACGCACACCTACACACACGCGCATGCACACATACACATGCGCTCACGCACACACTCATGTGCATGTGTGCACACATACACATAAGCACACATGTGCATGCGCGCACACATCACACACGTGTACACACATACACGCACACACATACACACGTGTACAGACATACACGTATGCACATATACACACGTGCACGTGCGCATAAACACATACACAAATACACACACGCACACATGCACACACACATGTACACACACACAGATTCCCAGGAAAAGTGACGGGCCAGGATGCACGAGAGGCACCAGCAGTGGAGAAAGCCCCTGCCATGCTGCTTATCCGCGGAGGGTCACTGGGCGGTGCATGAGAATGCCGGAACATTCTCAGGCTCCCCTTTCTCTAGCCCCTGTGCCAGGCTGAAGGCGACACATGAGGACCAGGGAACTGGAGCTGTGGGGACAGAGAGAGGCCTCGCTGGAGAGCAGGAGCGGCGGCAGGAGCAACCAGCGCACCTTCGAGCCGCTCCCATCTACGCCCACGGCCGGGTCTCCACTGGCAGGCACTGTTCCCTGGGCCCCCCACCCCCCGCCGACCCCCACGGCCACCGGAGAAGCTGCTCAGCACTGCAGGCCCCGGCGGGACCATCAGTGCACACACGGGTCCTCTGCACACACTCGGCTCCCAGCCGCTGCACACGGGCCAGAGCCTTCCCGCCAGGCTTCCCGGACTCTCCCTGAGGCTTCCCTCCCATGGGAGCAGCTCTGGCCTGGCACTCCTGAGCACTCCGACACACCCCCAGGCCATCCTCATCTTTACGCGGGACCGCCTGGGTGCACAGACGGTGGCACCTCCTGGGCATGCTAAGGCCACTGGTGCCTCTACTCTGACCCAGCGGTGCACAGATGTTCTGGCCAGAACCAGAGCAGAGAGAAGAGCAGGGGAGCGTGCAGAGCAGTGCACAGGACGGTCCACCCGGCTGGGGCTGGGAAGGTGGCTCAGCGGGACAGCAGGTGACACAGGAGAGGCCCTGGGCTTATTATGGGGGGGAGGGGTCGTACCCGGCGATGCTCAAGGGTTACTCCTGATTACTCCGGGGGGTGCTTGGAGGACTCTATGATGGTCTGCTGCATGCAAGGCAAACACCCTACCCACTGCACTATCACTCTGGCCCCGAGGCCCTAGGTTTAATGTCCAACAATGCCAAAAAAAAAATCATTTTCTCCCTGGTTTTTGGGCCACATATGAAATGCCCAGGGGATATTTCCGGCCGAGTGCTTGCGGGGTCACTCCTGGCATGCTCTAGGGGACCACCGGAATCAGGGGATGAAACCCAGGGCTCATGCATGCTAAGCAAGCTCTCAGCCCTTCCTGATGTTCCCTGGGTCCCAAAACTACTGGTTTTCTGCACTTAGGATTTTGTTTGTTTTAGTCTGGGGGCCACACCTGGGGATGCTCAGGGCTTAGTCTTGGCTCTATGCTGAGAGATTGCTCCTAGCAGGGCTTGGGGGACCCTCTAGGGTGCTGGGGATAAACCCGGGTCGGCTGCGTGCAAGGCCAGCACCCTATTCACAGTCTTGTATTCCTAGCCCTGAAAGTCCTGGTTTTCTAGGAAGAGGAATCAGAACAGGCTTCTCCCAAATGTTTGGGATCGTGATTCTCCTTTCTATCTCAAACTGGTTTATATTCACTTAGTGAGAGGACAATTATTAACATCCAGGGGCTGCAGGGATGGGCCAGTGGGCTGCGTGCGTGCCTTGCATGCCAGAGCAAGGGGCTGGAGCTAGGCTCTCCCGTCCCCTGGTACCACCAGGAGGAAGCCCCAAACACAAACCCAAACATCCAGAGGACGCAGCCAAGCACTTCATGGTGATGTTTAGGCTGACAGACGGGTGGTCCCCCGAATCCTAAGGCTGTATCTCTCTGCACTCAGTGGTCCCGGGCATGCAAAGCAAGCACGCTGCCACGGAGCCACATCCCGGGCCAACACGAGTGAGCCAGGCGTGGCGGCCTTGTGCTCTCTCACTGGCTGTCACAATGGTGTCCCACTGCCCTGTGCAGGATTTCACCCTGTGTGGTTCGGTTCCTTGCCTTCTACATCCTACGCGCGCATGCACAGACACACAGACACACAGACACACCACATACACACACTCCACACCAGGAAAGCCACACCACCTTCATCAGCGCACTCCAGGATTAAGCCATGCCCCTAACTGTTCCCTGTTCTTCCTGGGTCATAGCAAGCTTTATGGAGGCACCAAATTGAAAAACTGAAAAACATGAAAGTGGAAAAAGAAATAAAGAAATGGGGCTAGAGGAACAGTACAAGAGCTAAGACATTTGCCCAGTGTGTGGCCAACCCCGGTTGAATCCCAGATGGTCCCCAGAGCACCGCCAGGAGCACGGAGTCAGGAGCAAGCCCTGAGCATAACTGGGTGTGTGGCCACTCAGAAGCAGGGCAGAACCCTGAGTACTGGACACCCACCAAGGGGGTGATGCAGAACAGACTCTGGGGGCAGAAAGCCCTTGAACCCACCTTAGAGCTGGGAAAACAGAGAATGAGGAACCCGCCTGTGATCCCAGGGCTGGTGGGGTTCAGCCGAAACGCAGGCTAACGGCACTTCAGGCTTCGGAGCCTGGGAGATCCGCACGAGAGGTGCCTGAATTGTTCTTCTCTCTGACAGGACCTCGGTTCAAGGAATTCTTTACGCGTATGGCATCCAGCAGGGCACACGGGTTAGACTCCTGGCTTTGTACTCAGGGTTCACACCTGGCGGTGCTTGGGGTACCATATATAGTGCCAGGGATGGAACCGGGCTGGCATGTACAAGGCGAGTGCCTTGCCCTACCCACTCAACTATTCCCAGGAATTCTTACATGGTGATGTCTCATACTCAGCACGTGAAAGCAGAATCGCATAAACTAGGGGGTGGTGGTGGTGGGGGGTGGTTTGGGAGACCCAAGAATTCCCTTCCAAATTGGCCATATCTCCCCAAGGTATAGACCACACCCCTCAGGGGCCCCCCAAGGCAACGCTCCAGAGCACCTCTGCCAGCCGTGGATGCCACTGACTGGACAGACTTCGAAGACAGACCGTCCCTCCAACCCTATAACGGGAAAGCAAAGATGGGCTGCAGAAATACGTCCTTGCCGTCCAGGGGGCCCACCCCTCCACCCGTGTTGGCAGAGCTCTGCTCATGAGAGGTCCCCGGGTGCAGCTGGAGACCGAGGGTTTGGGGGACAGAGCCGGGTGTTATCTTCACGCGGTACAAGGAAGCACTTGTCAGAAACAACTGGAGCCACACAGAACTGGGCTGAGCTGAAGCCGGTGGCACCAGAAGGTGGCAAGACCTCGGGCCATCGGAGACAGCCCGGTTTCCCCTCTGGCCCAGACCAAACGGATCAGGCTGGCAGAACCCTGGGGGCAGGGGTGATGGTACAGTAGGTAGGTAAGGCATTACCTGGAGGGGTCCCTGAGCACTAAGCCCTGAGCACTGCCAGGTGTGGCTCAGCACCCCCTCCAACAAAGGAAACCAACCCAAAACACACACACACACAAAAAAAAAAGGGGCTCGGACGATAGTGCAGTGGGTAGGGTATTTGCCTTGCACAAGACCAAACTGGGGGCCCGAGCAATAGTAGGGAGGACATTTGCCCTGCATGCAGCCAGCCTGGGTGCAATCCCCGGCATCCCATGTAGTCTCCCAAGCATCACCAGGAGTAATTCCTGAGGGCAAAGCCAGGAGTAGGCCCTGAGCATAGCCAGGTGAGAGCCAAAAGCCAAAAAAAAAAAAAAAACTGGGTTCGATCCCTGCCAGCCCACGGGATCCTCTGACCCCTGTCAGGAGTGATCTCCGGAGCCTGGAGTAACCCCTGAGCACTGCTGGGCAGGGTCCAACAAACAAATGAATAAGGACCTTGCGGGTGGGGAGGCCCAAAGGCGGCCAGGACGAGCCCCTGCACCCCCAGAGCCCCCTACCTGGGCTCCCAGCTTCCTCTCCTGCCCGCCTGCGCCCCAAAGGCTGTGCCACCCGTTTCTCTGCCTCTGGAACCAGGGGAGAAACCCTGCATCCAGAGAGCACCGAACCAGGAGACTAGAACCGCAGGTTCTGACCCAGCTCTGCCCGCGGCCCTCTGGGCCCGGATCCCGGCACCGTGATCCTGACCCACAGGGACCTGCCCTCCCCTCCCGTCGGGGGAGAGATGAAGGGAGCAGCCGCGTCCCCCACCCCGAGCTCTCACGGACAGGCCCTCCTGTGCAGAGCAGCAGCAGGGTGGGTGGCGGGGTCCGAGACAAGGGTGCAGGGAGGGCGTGTGGGGAGGAAAGCAGCCAGACAGGCGGGAAGGAGGCTTGTGCGCTAAGGGAGAGACATGAGTCCCGAGGGCCTCTGCCTCAGTTTCCCCTCCCAGGTGGTGAGATGGTCTGTGCCAAGGTAACCTGGGCAGCAGGGGCATCTGGTGAGAGGGTCACAGAGGCACCGCAGGCCCCCATGGGGGGCGATGGACCTCCGCGAAGGCAAGAAGCAGCGAGCTGAGCCCTCCAACCTCGCCCCCTCCTCGGGCCTGGCCTCCAGGCTGTCCACTGTCCGTGCTGTGAAGGAGAAGGAAAGGCCAGCGGGGTCCTCCGCATCACCAGGCTGCGACACAGCCCCCCGGGGCAGGGCTGCCGGGCGGGCGAGGTGCTCACGCCCGGCTCTCCCCTGGGGCTGGGGCACACAGCCTTCCGGCCCTGACAATGGGCGGACGCGGTGCCACCCTGTGCCCGGGCCCCAGGGAAGCTGGAGGTGGCTGACCCAAGCGGGGGGAAGGCGAGAAGGGAGAGAGCGAGACGGGAGTGCAGGGGCGCGCTGGTGAAAGGGGAGGTCATGGTAAGCGGGGGGTAGAGGTGGCTGGCAGTGCTGGCAGCTCTGGGGCTCACCAGAGCTCGGGGTGCAGGGCAGCGGGCGAGGGGAGGGGCTGCAGAGTCCCAGACGGTGCCAGCACACGCACGGCTGGCATCTGAGCAGTGTTTCCAGCACCTGCTGACTCTGGGTTCTGGTGACACCCAGCGAGGGACCCAGCAGTGGCACTGAGAGGTGGATTCCCGACACCTGGTGCGCAACACAGGTCCCTGAAATCAGTCTAAATCTCAAGAGTGGTAGACTGACTCAGAGCCTCGACTTACCCTGATGGAAAATGGGACTGTGAGGCAGGGGAATTTGGAAAGGTCTAGAGTGTGGGCTGTCTCTCGGCATGACACCCTGAGCTCCCCGATCCTGAAAACCCCTCCAAAAGGCTTTTAGGGGGGTTCTGCAAAGGCCAGGAGAGAATTAGCCCCGAAAGGCTGAGTTCTGCTGCCTCACACGCATGGATACCCAAGAGTTCAGGATGTCACTTCCCCATCACACTGTCACTCACAGTCGCCAGGAACCTGGCCGAGTGACCCGCCTCTCAGGTCTGTACCAGATCAGCAGCCAGCAGGGGATGTGGCTCGGTGGCAAAGCACTTGAGTACAAGTGTGAGGCCCTGGGTTCAATCAATCCACAGAGAGTCAGTCGATGAAAAGAAATAAAGCCAGAGACAGGCTGGCAGCCTGGAGCCCAGGCCTGGCATACATTCAGTCCCTAGCCCCTCCCCAAAACACCACCAAAGGGGACACTCCCCTCAGCACAGAGCCACGAGCAGTCCCTGAGCACTGCTGGGTGTGACCCCAAAACAAAAGCAATAAAGGATAAATTAGGGGGCCGGAGAGATAGTACGGAGGGTAGGGCGTTTGCCTTGCCTGGGTTCAATCCCCGACATCCCATATGGTCCCCCAAGCACTGCCAGGAGTAATTCCTGAGTGCAGAGCCAGGAGGAACCCCTGAGCATAGCTGGATGTGGCCCAAAAAGAAAAAAAAAAAAGAATGAATTAGTAGAATATGCAGGTGGTGTAGATGATCCTGCATCCCAGAGACTCCCTGGCACTCCGCGTCGGCGAGCTCTAGGACACCCAGAGAGCCGGGGACCTGGCCCCCTGATGAACAGCCCCCTTGGGAGGGGGTGGCAGGAAATGACCCCCCACACAAAGGGCTCCTGGGACTGTCTGGTATGGAAGATGAGGGTGGGCGGTGCTTGCAGGAAACACCTGCGCTACTGCTCAGGGGACTATGGGCCCTGAGTGTCCCCATCACAGATGTGCCACCTCCCCCTGGACCCCCAAACGCCCCCAAGTGGCCAGGACACAGAAGCAGCAGAGAGAATGCCTGTGAGGGAGCACACTGTGTGTGTGAGTCTGTGCATGTGTGTGTCTGTGTGTGCACAATGCATGCATGTGTGTGCCTCTGTTAGCATGCTCGTGTGTGTGTGTGCCTGTGAATAAACATGTGAGCATGCTCATGTGTATGATGTACGTAACTGTGTGCATGTGTGTGCATGTGTGCAACAGTGCATGCATGCGTGTGCCTGTATGTGCATATGTAAGCATGCTCATGTGTGTATGTGTGTGCACACATGTGTAAGTGTACATATGTGTGTGCGTGCATGTGCTCCTGGGAAGGGATATGGCAGGAACCCCCACCAGCAGAGCACTTGGGCCTGCCTCAGACCCCCAGGCAGCAGGAGGAGCTGAGTGCGGAGGCAGCCCAAGGGCCCGGACACCACTGGGTGTGCCCGTCCTTCACAAGACCCTTGTCCCCCCCCTCGTCCAGCAGGACTGAGCAGGGCTTGTGCTCAGTGCAGCCACAGGAGGGGGAAGCCCTGCACCTCTTCACTGTGCCCAGTCCTGAGCCCCCAGCCCAGAACAGCCCCTACTCTCCTCCACTGCGGAGTCTCCCGGGGGTCAGCGTCCTGCGGGCGCCCCTTCTGAGTGCCTCTGTTGGGGCACTAGGTGGGGGGCCGGGTCTCCCCTCCAGGCTGGCAGTGTGAGAGATGAACCTACGCTGGCCCCTGCACCGGAGGCACCCATCCCAGGCGGGCTGGGTGGAAGCACCCCAGCAGACCAGCAGGCACAGCTGGGTGCGGGAGTTACCGTGCACCCCTGCCCGGGGCACTCAGCAGGTGGAGAAGCTTCCACTGCCCCAGCAGTGCCCTCCACTGGCCCCTCTCGAGGCCTCCCCAGGAAAAACCCCACCCTGGCCTGCCCCCTCTCTCAGTCTGGGGCCATCCCCGCCCCAAGCTCTTCCCTGGTCGACTGCAAACCCCCGCCCTGCCCCACCCCTGGTAAAGGGGGCAGGGCCTCGGTGTCCCTCTGTCCCTCTCCCGGGATCCCCACCTTCCTCTCCCACAGCTCCAATGAGAGGAGCAGGGCAGTCCCTGGCCTAGAGTCCCTGAGCCCATCCCAAGTACCCCACCATCAGCTCCAGCCTCTACCAGAGCCCCCAAAACTGATCTAACTACGGCCCCTTTTTCAGAAGGAAAACAATGGGCTCAGCGCCTCTCCGCCCCCGAAATCCACCTACTTGCAGTGGGCAAACAGAGAGTGCCCCCCAGCCCCCAAATCCACCTACTCGCAGTGGACAGAAAGTTGCTCCCCAGAGACACCTGAGACGGAACCCCCCCCCCCCGCCCCACACTGGCAAACACTGCTCTTAGCCGTGTCTTCCCTGTATCCCACACTGGCCTGGTCAGCCCAGGAAACGCTCCCAGCACACGGAGCCCTCTTGTGTTATAATCTCGCCCCACCTCCTTCAAGAGCCTTCACCCAGGGGCCGGGCAGACAGTACTGGGGGTAAGGCACTTCCTCGTGCCAGCAATGGGGGCACCACCCCCACCCCACACGGCACCTGGGGCGGCCCCTCCAGCACCACCAAGTTGCTGCCCGAATCCGCTCCCAGCAGAAAGAAACGTTACCCAGATCGCGCCCTCCCAAATGTTACTTGCAAAAACACAAGCCCCACTTCCGATTCTGCATGGCACCTGTATGGGCATTTTTAAATCCTATCAGTGAGCAGCTACACAGTGAGTCACACACACAGTGAGACACACACACACACAGTGAGACACACACACAGTGAGACACACACACAGTGAGACACACACAGACACAGTGACACACACACACACACGCCCCCAGCCCCTAACGCCTGAGCGTCAAGCAGGATAGCTACACAGTGACACACACACATACACACACACAGTGACACACACACATACACACACACACACACACACACCACCACACTCCCCACCCCAGCCCCTAACGCCTGAGCGTCAAGCTGGATAGTGCTGCTGCTGCTGCTCGGTTGATCCCAAGAGCTGGAGTTCATTGAGCTCATCTCACTGTGGGCCCAGACCAAGGGCGCTTGGCTGGCATGCAGTCAACCGGGTTCAATCACCAGCTCCCCATATAATCCCAAGCTGTGCCAGGAAGGCGTGCAGAGCCAGAAGTAAGCCCTGGACATTGCCGGGTGTGGCCCCAACCAAAACCAAACAAAAAAATACAAAACTAAAAACAAAAAAAAAAGGCAGCGTGTTTTCATTTTGCAGATGATGAGGGAATTGAAGCTCAAAGAGGTCCACCTGCGTGCGGCCCTCAGGCCTGCCTGGCCCCAGGCTCAGGAGTCTGCCGCACAGACACCTGCCGTGATTGCCGGGGCTCGTCCGGTGCTGGCTCATCCCACTGAGCGCTGAGCCTGCGGGTCCTCCGGCAGCTGAGGGACCCCGGGAGGATGGGGTTCGAGCATCCGTCTACTCTTGCAATTCCCTCTCCCAGACGCGGGCGCTGAGGCCTGGGAGGACGCCTGGCCTTGCCCAGTTGGCCAACCCTAAAAGTTCTCCAAAAAGGTCTGGGTGGTGGTGGGCCCCCCGAGCTTCATGTCATTTCTGCTGCTGCCAATAGGAGAAGGAAGGCAAACCTCACGGACATCCCTCGGATAAGGAGCCTCAGAGGAAACTCAGCCGTTTCGGACATCACAGGACTGGGGAATTGGGCGGGGGGCGGGGGGGGGGGCTCCGGGCCCACCAGCCACACCTTCAGAAAGGCAGGACAGCAGCCGTCCCCCTGAGCCTTCATGATTGGGGGCACCCCAGAGCCATGAGACCCCCCTAGCCAGCACGCCTCAATTTCTTCTGGCCTCAAAGAAAGCTAATTTAAAAAGAAAAAAAAAAAGGACATTCATAGCAATAATCGGCTTGGAACTTTACAGGGCACTTCTCTTACTGCATAAGAGCACACTTGCCTTTGGGGGGACCCCGCACCCCGGACTCGGTGCCCATTAGCCGACCACACCACAAGCTCACCCACCCTGTGCCATGCTCTGTGCCAGCCTCCCAGGGGAGAAAGTTCTGGGGAGTGCCCAGATGCCAGCAAAGACGGTCCCAGGGAGCTGGGCTTGTGGCTTTCCCCAGGGGTACTGGGGGAGCTGGTATCCGTCCCCTGGGGACAGAACAGAGGGGCTCGCGGCCCAGCAGCCCACCCCTCCTGCCTTCAAGTGCTGCCACTTGAGGCTCTGACGCCCAGAAGGAGCCCGTTCTGCCTGACAGACTGGGGCTTAAAGCTCCCCCCCTCAGCCCCGAGCCCCCAGAAGTGCTGGGGTGGGGTGGGGAGCGGCCAGCCAGGCTGGGGAGTAGCAACTCAGCCTTCCTTTCTGCACGCCCACCACCCACGCCTCACCCCCCCCAGCACTTCAGGCCCCAGCCCCTCGCCCCCCAGGGGATTGTCCCCACGCCTGACCCCCCCTGAAAGCCCGCCTGCTGCTTCCCCGCAGGGATGGTGCTACCGTTTGCCCCAGCGGCTGCACCACCGCGGCTCAGCCCCAAGCTGCCAGCACCTGCCAGCCAGCCGCAGCCTCCCAGTCGGAGCTGTCCCGCCCCGGCCCTCCTGCTCCCCTCTCTCTAGGAAAACCGAAAGCTCAGGAGGGCAGGAGAGAAAGGCACCTCTCTTGGGGGTGGGGTGGGGGGGGCGAGACTCCCTGCTAATCCTGGAGTGCCTAGGACCCCCGTTCTAGTAGATTTTTACAACCACCACCACCACCCGGACCTGCAAAAAAAAAAAAAAAAAAAGGCTGCGTTGTATCTACAAAGGGAATACGGGGGTGGTGGGGCGGGGGGTGCTCTAGGGCGCGTGCAGGTCTGGTTCCGGAGAGAAGTTGCTGGGTACCCCACAGAGTTGGCGGGGTCACGCCGTCCTGGCCAACGCACGGAGACCGTCTTCTTCTTTCGGGGGGGGATTGGGGTGGGGGGACACGGCGGCAGACACCCCCCTAACCAGGCGGCGGGGGCGCAGGGAAACCCTCACACTCCCACTTCCCCGGCGCCGGCCGGGCCCGAGCTCTGCGCTGCTGACCGCTCGCGCCGCGCCGGGCACCTGCTCCGGGACTTCCCGGCGCGCTCGGGGCCGGCCCCGCATCCCTCGGCCCCGGCCGGCGGCCTCCCTCCCCTTCCCTCCCTTTCCCTCCTCTTCCCTCCGTCCCTCCCCGCGGGCCACCTTAGCGCCGGCCTTGCCCACCCGGGCTGCCCCTCCTCGGCGCGGGGGACGGCGCTCGGCCGGGCGGCCCGGGCAGATGCAGGCGCGCAAGGTCGGCGGGGCGCGGGCAGGGGCCGGCCACGAGGCGCGCCGGGCCGGGGGTCCCGCGGCGCCCGGCCCCTGCACTCACCGGCGTCCTGGGCGAGCGCCGGCCGCAGCAGCGGCAGCAGCAGCAACAGCAGCAGCGGCAGCAGCGCGGGGAGCGCCGGCGCCGCGCGCATCGTGGCGGGGGCTCGGGGGCCGGGGCAGGTGGCAGCGCGCGGGGGGCCTGGCGGCTGCGGCACGGGCGGGCGCTGTCTGCGCGGCTGCGGCGACTCCCGTCCCGTCCGCGCCGGCCCCCGCCCCCGGGAGCGCGCCGCCGCCGGCGGGGCCGGGCGGGGCCGGGCCGGGGCTGGGCGGGCGCTGGGCCGCGAACAATGAGCCGGGGAGGAAACTCCGCCCTGGAGCGCCGCGGGCGGGGGAGCGCGGGCGGGGGGGCGGGGGAGGAGGGGGGGCGCGGGCCGGGGTGGGGGGTGGGGGGGTCCCGGGTCCCGCGCCTCCCGGGTCGCCCGCGGGACTTGGGAGGCCGTCGGGACGACCCACCCCCTCCCCGCCCCGCCGCGCGCCCCAAACTCCGGCGAGGTGCGCCCCCGCCCGCCCCCCGCCTCCCGAGGCTTTTGTGCGCATGTTGCGAGGGACCCCCGCGAGGTCTCCTCGGCCCGGCACGCTGAGCACCTGTCCCCACCTGCCAGGTGCAGCTGCCCCGCGCGACTTCCGAGCAGCTCTGGGCTGCGGGCCGCGGCGGCACCGGGCCCAGTCTGGAGTCATCAGGCCAGTTGCTTAACTTCCCCGGCCCCAGCTCCTCGCTCACCTGTGAACGGACGGGAATGATTCGTTGCAATGCGGCGCGGGGAGCGCGGTGGGAAAGGGGGTGTCGGGGGCATCGTTTTTATTTAGTTAGCTTTAGGAATGACCATGTGCCCGTCTGGGTTCAAAGGGCGTCACTTAATATTCACTCTAGCCACACGCTCCCGTTTTTGCAGGAGCCGAGTTGAGAGTTGGGACCCTTGGCCAAGACCCGGTAAACGGCACACGCGCCTACCTCGGAGAGAATTTCTTGGAGACATTCTTTGCACCGTGCTTGTCAAGGAGTAACGGCTCGGGACCTGTTAGCAAGTCTGAGGATGCGCCGGCACAAATCAACGAGATGCAAAAGCCCAGCTGTGTTCTGTTATTTGAAAGACTCTGAGCATATCGCTCTCTCCTCCCCCCACCCTTTTTTTTAAATTTATTTTTTGGAGGGTTTTTTTTTTTTTTTGCCACCTGCGAAGCAGTAGATAGCCATTCCTTCTCTGCGAGGGAAGCTAGAAGATTTAGAAGAAGATGGTGAGGGTAGAAGGCTTATTTAGCCCAGCGCTTGGCACAGAGAAATTCAGTGAAAGGACCACCTGCCCCAAGGGTGGACGAGAGAGAACCTACAGGCTTGGATGTGGGTGGGAGTCTAATCCGAGTCAGCAGCCAACTACGCACCCCCTTCCTGTACCCTTATGAGTTCCACAAAAGCAACCTCAGGGGGGTGGGGATACAGACCCTGACTCCCCTACTGAGAAGTTCAGGACTGGATGGGGGGGGTGGCGTTGTGTGGATCTGGCCACAGTGATCCCCAGGTGGATAATGTGGAGGAGTCTTTGTGAGATGGGTCTGGAAGGTTCGTTGGTGTTTGCCCATCAGACATGGCCAGTGTCGAGGACCTTGGTATCCCCGTGCCCTTCCTACTGACCACAGCCTCTTTGCAGCAGAGAAAGGATAGTCGGGGCCAGGCTGGAGCTCTGAGGTTGCCCCTGGCTGAAGGCTGGGAAGGGCTGAGCCGCCTGTTTTCATCAGGAAGCTTCTACAGGGTCATTCTGCCCCTGTTTTCCACACCACGTATGGAAAAGACAAAGGGTGTTCCCTAGAAGTGCTGTGAGAAGTGTGTGTGTGTGTGTGTGTGTGTGTGTGTGTGTGTGTGTGTGTGTGTGTGTGTTGGTGAGAGAGAGAGAGACAGAGACAGAGAGAGACAGAGAGACAGAGAGAGAATCTTTGCTATTTCTAAGAGTCCTTCGCCTAGTATAGGCTGGGTTCTCTGCAGCCAGTAATACACTTAGAAAAAAAAGAAAAAAGAAAACCCTCAGGAACTGGAACTCAGAAACAATTTGTATTGTATGCACTCTGACTTAAACAGTGTATTTGCGCTCGGCAAATCGTTGCTCTACAAATTCAGGAAGGAGTTAGTCCGCTTTGTGGAGAGCGTGTTTCAGAACTCGGGCTACTTCACATTCACCAGTTGTGCCACGGGTCCCTTTAACAGTAAAAAATGGAAATGAGAGTAAACATCTGGGCTTAGGAAGTGGGCTGATCTTTGCAGCAAAGTCAGACTACCACAAAGAATTGGGGAAAATCAGAATGGGGCGCACCCACCCTCCCCGGCGTCAACAGCACCCCTCCCCCCCGCTGAAGCACAAAGGGGGTCAGCAGATGACCCAGGTGCTCCTTGAGTTATCTGTCTCCAGGTGACTGACCTATGTCCTTGGCACTAGTTAGCATTTCCCTCCCACTTGGAGGACTGCTGACTTCCAGCCTACCTGAGTTTGTAACCGAAACTCAAAGCATTTTATAGATGCTCTTCCCTGATCCTACCGGGATTTCTTACATTTAGGATATAGAGACTCATGCATCAGCAACGCTAGAGGACTTTATATGGGATTTTTGTTTTCTTTTGTTTGAGGGGCCACACCCAGCAATGCTCAGGGCTTACTCCTGCCTCTGTGCTCAGGGATCACTCCTGGCAGTATATCATGCAGTGCCAGGGATTGAACCTGGGTCAGTGGCATGCAAGGGTAGAGCCCTAGTTGCTGTACTATTGCTGTTAGTTCTTTCTTTCTTTTTTTTTCTTTTTGGGTCACACCCAGTGATGCATGGGGGTGACTCCTGGCTCCGCACTCAGGAATTACTCCGTGTGGTGCTCAGAGGGTGCTCCCATGTGGGATGCCAGAGATCAAACCCGGTCAGCTGTGTGCCAGGCAAACGCCCACCCAACCTGCTGTACTATCACTCTGGCCCCAACTCTAGTCAGTTATTCACACAGGCCTTCCTTATTCATTTCCGACGTCCTCAGACCATGCCACTGGAATCGTACATCTCATCATCTTTCTCAGCATGTTGAATGCAAAGTGAGTGCCAACTGGGAGATGTTTGCAGGAACCTACCAGTCGAGGTTTTGTAAGTGCCCTCTCCCAGCTGTCAGTTAGCGTCAAGATCCTCCACCCCTCCTGGAGTTTGGCCAGGCTGCTGATTACATACTTAAGTGCTGGTTTGGTCAACACCTCCTGACCCTCCCCCTTGCCCCCGGTCATGACATCTGCACCTAGCAGGGGCGCACAGCCTCCAGAGAGGCGGAAACTAAGCCTTCGTAGCCCACAACCTCAACTGGCTAGGAGGGAGAGGTGTTGGCAGGAGGTTACCTGTACCCAGAGCTCCTGAGTGGCTCGTGGGAAAGGACAGGAAGGACTTGATAAGAGCAGTTCTTGGGGGACAAACTAGATTGGCCCCAACTACCCCTGGAGTGTCGGCACATGTGGTTGGATGAGGGTATGGAGGCGTGTTGGGGAAGTAAGAGATAGGTTTCCCAATGGGGCTGCTGGAAAGATGTCTGAGGGCCGTGGGTGGACATCTAAGTCAGATGGAGAGATAGCACAGCGGGTAGGGACTTGCCTTGCATGCATCTGACCTGGTACCCCATATGATCCCCCTGAACCTAGCCAGGAGTGATACCTGTGTACAGAGCCAGAAGTAACCCCTTAGCACTGCTACTTGTGGCCCCTAAACAAAGTATGATTGAGTAGGGCAGATGAGGAATAGCCTAGGAGAGAGAGTGTTGCTCATCACTAGAATTTTTTTCAGTGAAGTAAAAATAGTTTTATTTAAAGAAATTTATTTAGATGTAAGGAGAGAAGAAGGAGGAGAAAGAGGAGGAGGAGGAGGAGGAGCGGGAGGAGGAGGAGGAGGAGGAGGAGGAGGAGGAGGAGAAGGAGGGGAGGGGAGGGGGAAAAGGAGAGGGAGGGGAAAAGGAGACGGAGGGGACAAGGAGAGGGAGGGGAAGAGGAGGAAGAAGAAGAGGAGGGGTAGGAGGGAGAGGAGGAGTAGGAGAAGGAAGAAAAAGAAGGGGAAGGGGAGAGGGTTCGGGAAAGGGAATAGGAGAAAAAAAGAGCAAGAAAGATGTGCTCAGGACAGAATGCGGGGTTTTTCAGAAAAGCCTCATCTTTGGAATTCTGCTGCCATTTAGTAGCGTTGTGACTTATGCTTTTGACTTCAGCTCTCTGAGCTGTTTTCTCCTCCTCTATAAAATAAATCATAGGGCTGGAGGGATAGTGCAGTGAGCAGAGCCCTTGCCTTCTACACAGCTCACCCCAATTTGAGCCCCAGCACTGTGTATGCTTTCCTGAACGCTGTCAAGTAAGCCCTGAGCACTGCTGGGTGTGGCCCCATACCATAAATAAATTAATTGATTGAAATAAATAGTATCTCTAATCTTACAGAATCTTAGGCAAGATGCAAGTGAGTGAAGCCTGGTAGCACTCAACGTGATATACTTTTTGAGTATATCACTCAAAGTGATATACTTTTATTTCTTAGAGGGGAACGAGAGGTTTGAGCCACACCTGACGTGCTCAGGCGTGAATGTGGCGATGCTCAGGGGACCATATGCAGTGCCAGAGATCAGCATCAAGGCTGGCCGGCGCAAGGCAAGTGCTTTCCCTGTCTACTGTCTTTCCAGCACCCCCGGGAGGTGATGTTCTTGCCGCAGCAGGAGAAATGCTCCCAAGCCCAGTTCTTTCCTGGAGCCTTTCGCTCCCAAGAGGAGCCAGAGAAATGAATGACTGTAGAGGTGCAAGCGCTGCAGATCAGGGCTGGCTGCATAATCAGGTCAACCCTCCACAGCCAATGCAACGGTCCTGCTTGCATGAGGCCCCTGGGACCTTGGCTCGCCCCTGATGTCACCTGTGACATTCTCAAATCCCTGGGATTCCGAGTACCTTGGGGACCCAAAGATGTTGGAGATCACAGGCCCCTGGCTCATCCCCTGGGAAGAAAGTCTAGGTCTGGTGAGTTGTAAGAATATGTCCTCAGGGCTGGAGCAACAGCATAGTGGGGGGGGGGGGCGCATTTGCCTTGCACGCAGCTGACCCGGGTTCGAATCCCAGCGTCCCATATGGTCACCGAAGCAGAGCCAGGAGTGATTCCTAAGTGCAGAGCCAGGAGTAATAACCTCTGTGCATTGCCGGGTGTGACCCAAAAAAGCAAAAAAAATAAAAAATAAAAAAAGTCCTCGTTCCTGCAGCTTACATGGCGGCACTGGTGCCGGAGCCTGTCTGGAATTCCAGTCTCCGTCTGAACGTAGGTCATCAGTGCCGCCCTGCCGAGCCTTTCCTCCTGCGTGCCTCCGTGTTCCGGGCCGTTGGTCTCTCAATTCAGAAAGCCGCAGGTTCCGTGGCAGGAATGAGAGAAGATGGCACCATGGAGATGAAACCAGGGGAGGGCAAGATGAGTTCGTTCCTCACTAGGTTGAAAAAGAAAAAGCTCAGGGCATTGGCTTCAGCTCGGTTTCCGTGAGAGGCACGTACACTACTCTGCAACCTCAGGGACGTGGTCCGTGCCAGCCCCCGACCCCAGCTACCCCTCTACCATTTCCCCCAATTCCTTAACCTGGTGCCGTAGAAACAGCATTCGGTGCTGGAGAGATAGGACAGCCGGTAAGGTCCTTGCTGCGTTCAATCTTCAGCACCCCGAATGGGCTTCCTGAGCACAGAGCCAGGAGTAAGTCTTGAGTATAGCTGGGTATGTCGCTCCAAACAACCAACAGGCAAACAAACCAACAAAATCCCCCTCCCCCCAAAAAAATCCAATATATAATTAAATCCTTCCTCCTTGGAGACTAAGCAGGTCCAGAATAAGTACGTGCCCAGTAATGAAGCTTGACCCAGGGGCTGGAGCGATAGCACAGCGGGTAGGGCGTTTGCCTTGCACGTGGCTGACCCGGGTTCGATTCCCAGCATCCCATATAGTCCCCTGAGCACTGCCAGGGGTAATTCCTGAGTGCATGAGCCAGGAGTAACGTCTGTGCATTGCCGGGTGTGACCCAAAAAGGAAAAAAGAAAAAATGAAGCTTGACCATCCTCTGGACACTGGCTAAACACTTTCCTTTCCTACAATGATTTCATCCTCACACAATCCAGAGAGGTAAATAAAAGAGCAGGCACTCGTGTTGCAGATGTGAACATGAAACTCGGGTTTCCCCGGTGTCACCTGAGTGAACTCTGTTCACGAGCTCTGTTTGGCTGCCTTCCTCTCTGCACGTCCACACACAGGGCTCTGGTTTCCCTGGCATGCTCTGTGCCCCTTGAGGAGAGGCTGGGGGCTGGCTCGACTTTGCACCCAGTTCTGCACTTGGCACACCCCCTGCCCTCCTCTCCTGCTCACCCTTCCCAGACGCCAGCCAGAGTGTCAGACATGGACACTCTGCTCAGACACGAACCCATTCAATCTTCACCTGCTCAAACCCTTATCTGTTTCAGATTTCCCAAACGTACCCAAGACCTCCAGGTACTGTCCCCAATGACCGTATTTCACCACCTAATAATAGCACCCCCAAATTGGTTTATAGCCAATCGAGAATCCAGAGCTAAGCCCTCAGATAAATAGTTAATCTATTATAAATAAATAAATAAATAAATAAATACAATAATCAGGTACATGAAGGGGAGTAAGCAATGGTATTAGGAAAACTGGATAACCACCTGCAGAAAGATGAAATTGGAACTATACCTCACAATACACGTATAAAAACTAACTCAAAGTGAACTGAAAGCATCCAGATTAGGCCAGACGTCATACAACACATTGAGGGAAAGAGGTGTAACTCTCCAGTATAAGAACCTCAGTTGTGTCTTCAACAGTTCAGGTACATTGGTAAAGAAAGCAAAACCAAAATTAATAAATCAGACTATAACAGACTGAAAAGTTTCTGCATACCAAAAGAAACTAAGATAGAAACTGCTAAGTGAGATAAAATATGTGCATGCAATAGATCATAGATAGGGCTAATATCCAAGGTATATAAAACACTCAAAAACTGCAACAACAACAATAAAATGATAATCTCATCAAAAATGGAGAGAGGAAACAAAACAAACTGGCATTTGCCTGAAGAGGACAAACAATAGGAAAGGTGTTCATTGTCATTTGTCAGGGAAATGCAAAGCAAACCAACAGTGAGATATCATCTCACACCGGTGAAAACGGCATATATCAAAAATACTGGAAACCACCAGTGTTTGTGGGGATATGGTGAAAAGGAACTCTTTATTGGCTGTCGGTGGAAAGGTCCTATGATCAGCCTGTAGCACTGTAGCACTATCGTTCTGTTGTTCATCGATTTGCTCGAGCGGGCACCAATAATGTCTCCATTGTGAGACTTGTTGTTACTGTTTTTGGCATCTCAAATATGCCATGGGGAGCTTGCCAGGCTCTGCCTTGTGAGCGGGATACTTTTGGTAGCTTGCTGGGTGCTCTGAGAGGGATGAAGGAATCGAACCTGGATCGGCCATGTACAAAGCAAACGCCCTACCCGCTGTGCTATCGCTCCAACCTGTATGGAACATAAAAACAGCATGGTGATTCTTTTTTTTTTTTTTTTTTAAAAAAGAACTTCCATATGATCCAGTGATTCCACTTCATGGGCTCTATCCCCAAACCACATAGACATGAATTATAAAAGATAGATGTACACATATGTTTATTGAAGTACAATAGCACAGATATGGAAATAACTCAAATATCCAAGGACAGATAAATGGATGAAGAAGTTGTGGTGTACACACACACACACACACACACACAATGGAATAATATACAGCTACGAAAAAGATGAAATCTTGCTGCAACTTGATTACAACTGTAGAGTATCCTGTTAGCGAAATAAGTCAGAAGTAGAAGGACAAATAAAGAATGATTACATTCATTTGTGGAATATAGAGAAAGCAAGTGATCGGGTGACCTGACTCTAAAACTGTTCTATTGAGAGAATGAATAAAGAATCACATCTAGTGTTTCTAGTCCACACCCAGCATGGCACTCAGAGACTACTCCCAGTTCTATGCTCAGGGATCCTGGCAGTACTTGGGGGGACCCTGTAGATCTGGGGAATGAGCCCAAGCTTCCTTCCTACATTCATCTCATTGAGTCATCTCTCCAGTCCATACACCCCAAATTAGGATGTGGGTGATTGCAAAGTGCAAAATGCTCACTCTGCTACAATCTTCCTTTCTCCATTCCATAAGCCTAGTTACGATAAAATGTTGACCTTTAGGAATCATCTCAAGTATACTCCTCAACGGGCTGGAGTGATAGCACAGCGGGCAGGGCTTTTGTCTTGCACATGGCCAACCTGGGTTCGATTCCTCTGCCCCTCTCAGAGAGCCTGGCAAGCTACCGAGAGTATCTAGCCTGCAAGGCAGAGCCTGGCAAGCTACCCATGGCGTATTTGATATGCCAAAACCAGTAACAACAAGTCTCACAGTGGAGACGTTACTGGTGCCCGCTCGAACAAATCAATGAGCAACAGGATGACAGTGACAGTGATAGTGATACTCCTCAACAGCAGATAATCAATATTTTTCTCAGTTGAAAAAAAAAAAGCTGGGTGTTCATTCAGAAGTCAGGACATGCACAAGAACTCACGTTTCATCCCTGGTACAGTGTCCCCTAAATCACTGGTTGTGACCCAGGGGGGTCAGTTACACAAGGCTCCAGCAGCATCACATCTCTGGGCCTGAGCATTGAGCCATCCTGTCTCGTTGGCTGAGTATCTCCTAGAATGAACCCCTGAACACTGCTCGGGAGACATCTCCAGGGGGCAGGGGTGTAGGTCCACCCACATAACCCTTCCGATAATTGTCCAAACCACATTCCCCTGTCTCCCAAAGACATCTACCCAGGTCAAATAAAAACAGACACGGGTACTTTCAGCAATGTTTTTGCACTTTTTATGTGTATAAGTCTTCACATCTTTGAGTTTATTTCTAGGGGTTTTTTTTGTTTTGTTTTTATTTTTGTTTTTGTTTTTTTGCTTTTTGGGTCACACCAGCGATGCACGGGCATTACTCCTGGTTTTGCACTCAGGAATTACTCCTGGCGGTGCTCAGGGGACCATATGGGATGCTGGGAATGGAACCCAGGTGGGCCACGTTCAAGGCAAACGCCCTACCTGCTGTGCTAGTGCTCCAGCCCCTATTTCTAGTATTTTTGATGCTATTGTTGATGAAATTCTTAACTTTTTTGGCACTATTCCGTGATGATAAACAGTCATAAAAGTGATTTTTTCCATTAAAAAAAAAAGACATGGACTTAGTGTGACGCGTCTAGCTGCAGGACTCTGCTGACTCTAGAAGCTGTGGATTCCTCCCTGCGCGTCAACTCAACACAGGCCAGAACTTTCCCTTCTGGGACGGATCCTCCCTACACCTCTGGCTCCTTGCTGCAGCGGCCAGCCTTGGAATTGCTCTACCCGCCCTCTCCTCCCCCCCAATTGTTTACCTCCGTGCTCCCCAACTTACATCCCCGGATCTGTTCACTTGCCTGGACGGCCCAGTAGCTGCTGAGGCTGCGGTTGAGTCACAAACGCCAGGCCCACCCACGTCTGATTACTTCTGCTCTGCCGGGTGGACACACTCTCTTGGGGGTGGGGTGGGGGGGAACCTCAGGCCCCGGGGACACTGAGCAAGTCCAGGTGTCCTTCTTTCCTGGTTACTGAGTGAGGAAAACTGAGCAGGATCCTGTGGGAGGCGGCGGCGGGGCAGCAGAGCGCCCAGATAAGCGAACGGGCGGAGATAGGAGCAAGGACAGCCTGGGGCCGGGGCCGGGATCCAGGCAGGAGGTTCCCATGACTTCATTAACCTCGGAAGCATTGTGCTTCCCCGGTCTCCAGGGCACTTGGATAACATTTACACACCCCCAGCGCACAGCTGGGGGGCTGGCCGGACCAACCTCTGCTCAGCAGCGGGAGACAGCGGCGAGGCCACATCTGGGAGGGACACACCCACCACCGAGGCGCCAACTTCCCGCAGCCTCCAACTCCCTCCAGCTCGGCTCGGGATTCCTGGCCGGCCCTGGCAAATAGGAAACGGTCCTGCCGCTGCCATCCCCAGCTTGGGGGAAATTCTAGAGCCTTCGGGGCTTTCCCCACGGCTCTTCCTTCAGGGCAGGGTTGGCCTGGGCATTTCTAGGTTAGTCTGTGTATGAGATTCTGGTTTTGACCTCTTGCTGCTTCCCGAAGGTCTGTGGCCACACAGAGAAGGTTCTCAGGAGATACTGGCCACCGCGTGGACAAGCGTTTAACAAGCCGACGAGGCACACGTGCTCTGTTAGAAACGGACCCCAAAGAACAGAACCCCAGGATCCTGTCTGGCAAAGGGGTCCCCCTTTTGGATGTCTTGAGATCCACTGCATTTCGTTCCTTCGACCTGCCCCCAGGACCCAGAGCTGGGGATGGGGAAAGCAAAAGAGAAGAGGGTTGCTCTCCGTCCTGGCTTTGGGAAGGAGGAATCCCGAGTGAGCCATGGTAAAGCAGGTCATTGTTTCTCCATAAGAACAAAGCTGCAGTGGGAGATTAACTCTCAAGTCAGGCCTTGGCATCTGAAGGCACAGAGACGGCTCCAGATGTCAAGAGAGCAAAGAACCATAAAGCTTTGTGATCGCTTCAAATAATAAAATTATGCTCCAAAGTGTTTTATAAATGTTCATAAAAAATACTGATCGTATTGATTACATACCGGCCCCAGAGAGCTGTAAAATGTCTATGGAACACATGGAAGAGCACAGCGTGGCCACCTCACAAATGTTCCCTGGGACGGGTAAATTGCTTGTGATGAGCATTAATTAGAAGATTAATTAGCAATCATTCCTCCTGCCTTTCATAGAAGTTAGAAAGATGTTTTGAGATTAATTTAAAGATGATGTGAGATAATAATTTTAAGGCATTTAAAATTTTAATCACTATATATATATATATATATATATATATATATATATACATAGTGCTGGGGATGGAACCCAGGGCATCACACATGCAAGGCAGACACTATATTTATTTATTTATTTATTTATTTTTAAATTTTCATTTATGGTGGAGTTTGGGCCACATCCGGCAGTGCTCAGGGCTTACTCCTGGCTCTGAGCTCAGGCAGCACTACTGCTGGGCTTGGAGGAGCATATGGGATGCAGGAATCGAACCCGGGTCAACTGTATGCAAGGCAAATGCCTAACTACTGTACTGTGGCTCTGACCCCTATATATTAATTTTTAATTTTTTTGGAGGGGTCACACCTGGCGATGCATAGGGGTTACTCCGGGCTCTACACTCAGGAATTACTCTTACTGGTACTCAGGGGACCATATGGGATGCTGGAAATTGAACCTGGGTCAGCTGCTTGCAAGGCAAACGCCCTACCCATTATGCTATTGCTCCAGCCCCACCAGTTTTATTTTATTTTATTTTTTGGTTTTTTTTTTCTTTTTTGGATCACACCCGTCGATGCACAGGTGTCACTCCTGGCTCTGCACTCAGGAATTACCCCTGGTGGTGCTCAGAGGACCATATGGGATGCTGGGAATCGAACCCGGGTCGGCCGCGTGCAAGGCAAGCGCCCTACCCGCTGTGCTATTGCTCCAGCCCCGAACCAGTTTTATTTTTAAAAAATTGTTTGCTTTGAAGCTGGAGTGATCATACAAGTGGGTAGGGCCTTTGCCTTGCATGTGGCTGAGTGGGGTTTAATTCCTGCTTCCCAAATGGTCCCCCAAATACCGCCAGGAGTAATTCCTGAGTACAGAGCCAGGAGGAATCCCTGAGCATCCCTGGGTGTGGCCCAGAAACAAAACAAAACCGTTTCATTTGGGGGAACCATACACGGCGGCACCTGGGGGCCACTCTGGCCCTCCATGTCTGGTGGAGATGGGTGGTATGTGCAGGCCATATTCAAGGACAGGATTGGAACTATCGTCACTGCCACAATCACATGAAAAGGAATGCCTTGACCTCTCTACTATCTGGCTACAGAATTGTTTTAAGTACTAGAAAGTCTTTCTGTTCTTAATTAGAATTGTTCTGATGTACTACTGGTTTCCAACACCCAATCCATTTTGCCTTTATTTGACAAACCTTTAAAGGAGCCGTTCCAAAGTGGCAGGCCCAGCCCTCTGTGCAGGGGACAAGCCAGACCCTGGGCCTGCTCACATGGAATTTAAGATGAAGGGGCAGGAGTGGGGGAAGCAGATAACTCAGAATATACACGAGATAACGCACTGGTTGCAGCTAGTGAGAAGCACCACAAGGAAAACTGAGTGTGATAACAAGTGAGACTCTGAGAGGCCGTGAGTGGGCTTCGGAGGGCACTGGAAGCCAGATAAAAACAAAATAAAACTCAAAGTTGATCAGATAAGATTCTGGGGATGTAGTTCAGTGGTTCAGCACCTGCCCAGGGCAGGCATGACAGCAACAGGGAAGATGATTGCCTTGTACGCAGTGGAGACCGAGTTTCATCCCTGGCACCCCATATGGTCCCCTCAGCACAGAGCCAGGAGTCAGCCCTGAGTGCTGTCGAGTGTGGTCAACAATTAAAAATTAGGGGGCTGGAGCGATAGCACAGAGGGTGGGGCGTTTGCCTTGCACATGGACGACCCGGGTTCGATTCCCAGCATCCCATATGGTCCCCTGAGCACTGCCAGGAGTAGTTCCTGACTGCAGAGCCAGGAGTAACCCCTGTGCATCATCAGGTGTGACCCAAAAAGCCCAAAAAAAATTAGGGGGCTGGAGCATAGCGGGTAGGGTCTTTGCCTTGCACTCTGAGTGCAGATCCAGGAGTAATCCCTATGCATTGCCGGGTGTGACCCAAAAAGCAAAATAAATAAATAAATAAAACTGGTGGGGGAGCTGGAGCGATAGCACAGCGGGTAGGGCATTTGCCTTGCACTAGGCCAACCCGGGTTCAATTCCCCGCATTCCCAATTCCCATATGCTTCCCTGAGCACTGCCAGGAGTAATTCCTGAGTGCATAAGCCAGGAGTAACCCCTGTGCAATGCTGGGTGTGACCTCCCCCTCAAAATAATTTAAAAATAAAATAAAACTGGTGGGGAGCTAGTTCAAAGCACTGGGGTTCATGCTTCATACACAGGAACTCCGGGCTACATTCCCAAGAGGCAACCAGCAAGCACCAGCCTATAGTAGCCCAGGATGAGCACTGCTGGGTGTGGCCCAAAGAGCAACAACAATGGCAATAAAAAAAGGGAATAAAACAGGGGCCAGGGTATAGCTCAGCGGAGGGGCACATGCCTTGAATGTACGAGACTCTTGGTCTGCTGGCGACGTTGTTGAGCACGACCCCAGCACCTCTGATACAAGCCCCCTCCATCCCCCCAACACTTCATACAGCCAAATAAATCAATAATTAACCGTGAGCTGGAGACATAGTATAGTGAGTCGGGCATTTGCCTGGCATGTGGTTTGATTCCAGCACCCCATATAGTCCCCTGAGCGTCACCCAGAGTGGTCCCTGTGTACAGAGTCAGGAATAAGCCCTGAGCATCACCAGGTGTAGCCTTAAATCCAAATAATAGCAACAATAAAATAAAATGACGATATTCCGCCTACGATATCGGGAGGGGGTGTTGCTCCCAGCTGTATGTTCAGGGGGCCTCTGCAGTGCCGGGGATGGAGCGACAGCCCCCAGCACGGCTGAGCTGTCCCTCTGATCCAATGTGCCTATTAGGATAAAAAAGATTGAAACGGGTGGCTCAGCACGGTCCACTCAAGGGGTTCATAGAGATGCTCCAGGTGCCCAGAGAGGTCAGAAGAATGAATCCCGGGGACTCTGAATAGTTTGTACTGGGGCTCCGGCCTTTCAGAGGACGGCCTCCCCTGCACCTTGCCTCGATGCTTAGGGCCAAGGTCAGAGAGGACACCCAGTGCTAAGGCCGGCACACGTGGTCGCTGCTGTACAGAGGGGGCTGACTCACACTGAAACTAAAATAGAAATGGGGCCTTTGAGCAACGTGTGTGATGGGTGCTGGGAGGGTCCAGGCTGTCTCCAGGGAGTTGTTGGCAGCAGCACCTGTGCCGAGAATGATGGGTGCGAGGGGCCAGAGCGATAGCACAGCAGGTCGCTACCCTTGAGCACCACCAGGAGTGATTCCTGAGTGCAGAGCCTGAAGTAACCCCTGAGCATCGCCTGGTGTGGCCCCTCCCCAAAACAAACAAACAAACAAACAAACCCAAAAGGAAGACTAAATAGTTATCAATAACTTTGAAAATCATAGTTCTTTAATTAAAAAGAAAATAATTGAGGGGCCGGAGCGATAGCACAGCGGGTAGAGCGTTTGCCTTGCACGCGGCGGACCCGGGTTCGATCCCCGGCATCCCATATGGTCCCCCAAGCACTTCCAGGAGTAATTCCTGAGTGCAAAGCCAGGAGTAACCCCTGAGCATCGCTAGGTGTGACCCAAAAAGCAATAATAATAATAATAATAATAATTGAAAAAGAAAATAACAGCTGCTAGAAGGAAATTTGGTGCCAAGAAGGCAAAAGCCTCGTGTGGGCGTGGCCAGAGAGGTGGTGGGTGTGTCCCAGGTATGGCCTGCCCGAGCTGGCGGCCTCTTTACCAGACTTAGTACAAGGGTGCCAGCAGAAGGACAAAGGCTGGTGGCAGGGGGAGAGGAGGGTTCATACAGGCCGGCAAGTCAGGATCCCGGAAAAGCTGGGCTCGTTTCGTCTGTGTGACCCTTTTCTGCCCCTACGTGGTCTGAGGGCTGAGTTTCCAGATGATTCCATTACCTTCCCTTCACCTCCACTGTCACAGGCACTTCCTGACCCTTGCTTGCCGCGTGGTCAAAACACTTCACCCTTCAGTGCAGAGCCAGAAAGGAAATCTCTCTGGCGAGGGCTGCGGGGATTTCTCACTGCTTAGTCAGGCCAGACCTGAGTCAGACCAGGCTGCCCTGCGTGGGACCCACCAGTGGCCCGGAATGAAGGGCGCACCCCCTCCATCCCCACCCCCACAACTACCTTGCAGGCGTCCTGGATCCCGTCTCTCTGGGTTTGGAAAATAAGGTGCCAGGAACGCACGCTGGCACCCATCCACCACTCAGACACGGAACCCACAAGACTTGGCGTCAGTGACTAAGTTCAAGGGTCCAGAGAGACTCTTGTCCAGAGAGAGGTGTGGCCGGGGCAAAAGCCTCCCTCCCTCTGCCCTTTTCCCAGGGCTGGCTTCTTCTGTGTTCCATGCACATGAGTGAAGTCACTCATTCCTGCAACAATCATGCCGATAAGAATGCTGGTGCCTCAAGATGTGGCCCATTGCCTCGCATGCAGACAGCCCGAGTTTGATCTCCAGCACCCCATATAGTTCTCCAAACCCTGCCGAGAGTGACCCCTAAACACAGAGCCAGGAGGGAGTCCTGAGGGCTACCGACTTTGACCGCCCCACACCCCTGCCCCCGCCCCCCACCCAAATAAAAAAAGATATGGCCCAGGGGCTGAAGTGATAGCACAGGGGCTGGAGTGCTAGCACAGCAGGTAGGGCGTTTGCCTTGCATGCGGCCGACCCAGGTTCGATTCCCAGCATCCCATATGGTCCCCTGAGCACCGCCAGGAGTAATTCTTGAGTGCAGAGCCAGGAGTAACCCCTGTGCATCGGTGGGTGTGACCCAAAAAAGAAAAAAAAATATGGCCCAGCTTTCTTCCCAAGTGGGGACCGAGGCAGAGAGCCTGGGAGACAAGGGAGGGGGAGCGAGAACAAGTTCGTGGGGGCCTGCGTCTTTCATCACTAACTCCTCTGGGTCCAGCTCAGCACTGGGGCACGGGAGGTCTTAAGCAGGTACCGTGGAAAGAATGCAAGCAAGGACAGCCTGCTGGAGCACCGGTCTGTGTGTGCCAGAGGCACAGCCACACAGGCGCTCACCTGATTGCCTCGTGAAGACGGGCGGGAGTAGGGACTCAGGTCTGAGCGGGCCAGCGGATCATGGGACTGTCGTCATCCTTTTTTTTTTTTTTTTTTTTAATCATTCTCCTTTCTCAGATGAAAGAATTGGCGAGAGCACAGAGTCTCATTTTCCCCAGGTCCAGCCCAGGTCTTCTGATCTCTGAGCCCAAACCCCAGGTTCTTTTCCAGAGCTCAGAGCTGGCAAGGCAGAGAGCTGCCGTCACCGGAACAGGCCGAATCCTAACAAGGAAGTGCAGGGCTTACTTAGGCCCCTGTGTCTGCTCTCCGCCTCCTCCTCTCTTCTGCTTTCTGGTCTGGATGAAAGGGACCCCCCAGCCCCAACTCTTGCCCTCCCAACTTCTTGCAGCGTCTCCAGTCACGATGGAGCGGAGCTCTCCGGGGCTCCAAATTAATCCTGCAACACCCTTCTGTCATACCGCGTCTCAGTTTATCAGGCACATTTGAGCAAGAGCGTCTCAGGATGGCAGAGCTAAGTTGGAGCACGTGGGTTTAGACATGGGTTTAGAAGTCTAAGCTAACATTTCTTATGTTTTTCTTTTTTGAGTCCTGTCCTCCTAGAATGCTTCTGTGCAGTTTCTAGAAATGTCCAGGGCTTCCAAATCTCTGGACAAGTCTGATGAGGGGGGTGAGATCTAATTAATGAATCACGCATTTCCTTCCTGGGGTTTGATGGGGTGGAGCTCCATGTCAGAGGGAGGAGGCTGAGAGGAAGGGAGGGGACTCTAGGCTTCATAGGGAACAGAATCTGGGGAAGCCTCCCTAGCAGTGCTCAGAGGTCTAGGGGGTCCTTCCTGGCAACTTCTGGGGCGGACCACACCTGGCGGTGCACAGGGCTTACCTCTGGCTCTACTCAGGGAACACTCCTGGTGGTGCTCATGGAACCATATAGGGTGCCAGAGATTAAATCCCAGTAGCCATGTGCAAGACAAATCCCCTCTCCACTGTACTCTGTCCCCCTCCTGGCAATTCTTGACCAATTGGATTGAATGGTTGGTTCAGAGGATAATTTACTGCCTGGGCCCTGCAGTGTAAGGGGGTGGGGGGGGTGTTGAGAATCGGGGGGCGTTCCCCTCTTCCCCCCCCTCTCTCCCACTCCAACAATGTTGCAGGGACCATGTGGTGTCGGGAATTAAACTCAGGAAGCTAATTGCAAAGCAAACCCCGTTAACCCCTGCACTCTCTCCAGCTCTGGAGGGGCAGAGTTTTTGTCAGATAAGCGTGCAGAGCTGGCCAGTGTGTGCCCTGAAGCTTTGCTCAGAAGTAAAACTGGGTGAACTCATGCTTATTCTAAGTAGATTCTGTGTGGAAGTGGGGCTCTTCTTGTTGAACAATCTCTTACCAAACGCCTGCTCTGCTCTCTAAAGGCGCCATGGGGCATCTGGGAAAGGACCTGGCACCTCACTGTTTCAGATTTTGCCTTTCTGGCAATTTTATTTCTCTGGAAATGAGTCAAGAACCAAAGACGGGCTGGAGTCATCGTCCTGATCTGGCATCCTGCCATCCCTGGTTTGACTCTCTGGCGTCACATATGGTCTCCCAAAGGGTGCCAGGGACCATTCCAGAGCACAGAGCAGGAAGGCCCCTGAGCCAGTACCAGGAGTGACCCAAGAATGAAAGTAGAAAGAAAAAAAGAAAAGAAAGAAAGAGAGAGAAATAAAGAAGAAAGGAAGGAAGAAAGAAAAAAGAAAGAAATGAAGAAAGAAAGAAAGAAAGAAAGAAAGAAAGAAAGAAAGAAAGAAAGAAAGAAAGAAAGAAAGAAAGAAAGAAAGAAAGAAAAAGAGGGGGTCCAGGGTGACAGTATGGCGAGTAGGGAGTTTGCTTTGTATGAAGCAAACCTGAGTTTGATCCCTGGCATCCCATATATTCCCCCAAGCACTGCCAGAAATAATTTCTTTTTTTAAAATTTTTTTATTGAGTCACCATGTGGAAAGTTACAAAGTTTTCAGGTTTAAGTCTCAGTTATACAATGCTCGAACACCCATCCCTTCACCAGTGCACGTATTCCACCAGCAAAAATCAAAGTGTAGCTCCACCCCGTTCCCCCACAACCCTAGACCCCCCCTAACTTCCCCCCTCCCGTGTAACTGATAAATTTCACTTTACTTTCACTTTGATTGCATTCAATATTTCAATAAAACTCACTATTATTGTTTGGAGAGTCTCCCCCCCTAAAGTCGGACCTGCTGAAAAGGAAGCATTAGATAATTTGTCAGAAATAATTTCTTAGTACAAAACCAGGAGTAAGCCCTGAGGACCACCAACTGTGGCCTCCAAAACAAAACAAATAAGGGGCTGGAGTGGGTTGATATAAAGATGAGTGATCATTATATAAGTGACCATAGATAAGTGCATTTATAAATGCACTCTTTATATCAGGTTGTCTGCATACGAGTTGATAAAGGCCTCTATATCAAAAATCAGAGCCGGGAGCAGCAGGTAGGGCATTTGCCTTGCACGCGGCCGACCCGGGTTCAAATCCCAGCATCCCATATGGTCCCCTGAGAACCGCCAGGGGTGATTCCTGAGTGCATGCGCCAGGAGTGACCCCTGTGCATAGCTGGGTGTGATCTAAAAAGCAAAAAAAAGAAAAAAGAAAAAGAAAGGAAAGGAAAGAGAAAAAAAGGAAGAGAGAGACAGAGAGAGAGAGAGAGAGAGAGAGAGAGAGAAGGGAAAAGAAGTGGAAAGGAAGGGAAGAGACGAAAAAGATGAGAAAGGGACAGAGTGATAGTATAGAGGGCAAGGTGCTTGCCTTGCATGTGGCTGATCTGAGTTTGATCCCTGGCATATGGAACTCTGAGTCCCAACAGGAGTGATCCCTGAGTACAGAGCCAGGAGTAAGTCCTGAACATGGCTGGATGTGAGCTCAAAACAAACAAACAAAAAACCAAGCAAGCAAGAAGGAAGGAAAGAAGAAAGAACTGCATTTGGACCACTGGACCAGCGAGACAGGACAGGGGCTAAGCGCTTGCCTGGCATCCAGCCCACCCTCATTCTATCCGGAGTGCCGCGTATTGTCCCAAGTACCATCAGGAGTGACGCCTGAGATCAGAGCCGGGAGCAGCCAGGAGCATCACCAATGGTGACCCAACCCCTCGCCCCCCCACACGGAGAAACGAGGAACCTAAAAGAGGTCCCAGATGTCCCATTGCCACGAGCACCTTTCAGAAAAGAGGCTAATCCAGGGAAGCCCAGGAGGCCACAGAGGTGCGCATGTCAGAGAGAAAGGCTCCCTTCCTTCTAGAACACTCTCTGACTTTGGCCCTCCATAGCAGGGTAAGGAAGACCACGGGCCCTGGGCAGTGCCAACAGGAGGGCTGAAGGCTGGGCAGGCTCCCCTGAGAGGTGGCGGGGGTGCGTGGGGCACCTCTCAGCAGGTACGTGAATCCAGGGCCGGCCTGCGGTGGGCTGGCTGTAGCCAGAGAGGGCTGTGAGTGCTGGAGCCTGCCCCCGCGGTGGGCGTCCTGCCAGTCTGCGCTCCCACATCCTGCTCCTGACACGGGGCCCACCCGTTTCTATATCGAGGAGCTCCTCTCCATAAATAAAGCACAGGAGTCAGGCACGAAAGAAAGGCCGTGGGGAGCGCCGGGAGGGTGGCCACATGGGCCAACAAAGGGCCGGAAGTGCTGGGCGGGGGCTCCAGTGTCTGTCCCCAGGCCTCGTTCACCTGGCTGGACTGTGGGGGCCTTTGTGCAAAAAATGTCAGACCCAAGTCCCCAACTTCCTGCCATTTGTCAGGCTGGGCCGTGACCCGTAGTTCACTGAAATGCTCACTGCTCCCAACAATGCACGCTCTCGCGCGCACACACACACACACACACACACACACACACACACACACACACACACACGCATCCTTTGGAAAAAATCTCTCTCTCTCCCCACCAGGCCGTGAGGGCTTTTTCTGGATTTGGCGGAGGCCTCCAGAGCCGAGCTGTGGAAAGTTTCACTTGTGTTTCTCCCCTGGAGAATCCGGGCGAGGCCAAGGCCTGGCGTGACCGGAACCCACCGATCAGGGATCCACCCAGACCTGACAGGCTCCAAAGAGGTCATGGGGTGCGGATAGGGACTCTCCTGTGACCGGCTCTCTTGGGTGTCTGAGATGCAGTTCAGGGGGCTGCACGTCGGGCTGTGGGCTCACTCCTGCCTCCTGCCCAGTCTCATGAGGGTTTTCTGGTTTTTCTCCAGGAAAGAACTCAACATGCCCCTTGGCGAGGCGTGTGATGAGACAAGGCACATGTGACGAGATCAGGCGAGGCATGTGGCAAAACGAGGGGAGGTGAAGACCAGTTCCCAAATGGCTGGATGGGGGGCTTGAGATAGTACCGCGGGCAGGGCACTTTGTCTTGGATGCAGCCACCCCAGATTCCATTCCTAGTGTCCCATATGGTCCCCTAAGCCCACCGGGAATGATCCCTGAGCCTAGAGCCAAGAGTAAGCCCTGAGCAATGCTGGGTATGCCCCCCGGCCCCCACCCAAAAAATAAAGAGCTGAAATGGGTGAGGACAAAGGGACTGCCTGTTCCCTGGAATGGAAGAAAGAGCGGGGATAGGTTTTTTCCTTTTATCCTAAGATGACATTCTGAAAGGAAGAGAAAGAGGCCACGTTTCCTCGCCTGCCCCATCGCCTGTCAAGGCTTGGCCTCTATCCTAGGATCCATTCCTGCTGCTCTCCCAGGGTCGTCTTCCACAGCTTCCACGTGCCTTGGCGTGTCGTCGGAATGGGCAACGAAAACTTACTGGATTTTGTAATGCAAAGTGGCGGAGCTGTGGCCACAATGAGCCCCAACACTGTCGCTGCTTGGTGCGTGCCCAGTCCCCGCACCTTGGGAAGCTCGTGAGTCACGGAACCAGAACCACCCTGGTACAGAAGAAGCAGGGGGTGGTCTGTTTCCCTGAAGGAGCCAGAGTGGGAGCGCCACGGCCCTGGTATGGTGACAGTACAGGAGCCCCTGGGACTCTGTGCCTAGGCAGGGGACAGATGCTGTTGGAGCTCAGAGAGGAAGTGGGTTAGTGAGAAAGGGCAGCCTTGCCTGCAAACCCTGCATGCTGACTGAATAAATGAATGATGGGGGAGGGGGAGGGTTATCGTATGTGAGTAACTTGATTTGATCCTGCACCAAACAGCCCCCAAACACAGAACCAGGAATAGCCCCGATGCAACTGCAGGGTGTGGTTCAGACCCTATCCCCACATCTCCAAAAAAAAAAAAAAAAAAAAAAAAGGGTGGGGGGAAGAATGGTGAAAGGCCTTGAGGAAGGCTGGTTTTGCTTCGGGGTCATAGGTCATAACCTTGCTCAGGGCTTACTCTCGGCTCTGCACTCAGGCAGGGATCAATCCTGGTGGTTCTTGGGGAACCCCATGGGGTGCTGGAGATCAAACCCAGATTGGCTGCACGCAAGGCATGTGCTCTACCAACTGCACAATCTCTCTCTTTTTTTTTCTTTTTGGGTCACACCTGGCGATGCACAGGGGTCACTCCTGGCTCTGCACTCAGGAATTACTCCTGGCGGTGCTCAGGGGACCATATGGGATGCTGGGAATCGAATCCGGGTCGGCCGTGTGCAAGGCAAACGCCCTACCGGCTGTGCTATTGCTCCAGCCCCCGATTGCACAATCTCTTTGGCCCTTGAAGAAGCCGTTGGGAATCTCAGGGGATCTGGGGCACAGGAGGTCGTGGTTGGGGGCGCAGATACTGAAGCTTGCAGGCCAGGCTCCACCAGCCGGGAGAGGAAACCGTTGGGAATGAGATGGACGTTGATCAGGAGACTCAGGCCGGTGTGATGGGCCAGAAAGTGGGAGCCACGGAAGGTTCCTGAGTGTGACTGTGCCAGGGAGGGGACAGGCTCCGATGGAGGAGGTGTCCAGGTGGGCGGTCCAGAGCCCAGGGCAAAGGCAACGCGCCATCAGGGGGCTTTCCAGCTGGCGAGGAGCATCTGGGAGAGGGCAAGGTATGGAAACGGGCCTGAGATTTTCATCCAGGGGCCCGGGGGAAGTGTGGCTGTGGAGAACAGCTGGGGCAAGCGAGGAGGGAGGCTTGGCGGGAGGCCCAGGAGGCGCTGGCTTCACCTTGACCAACTCAACCGGCTGCTGCCTTTGCGCTGGAACATTCAGCTGCCCACTAAGGGGCGAGAGAGCAGGGGAGCAGAACGGCCCACTGGCCCTCACCCGGGCTGGCGCGGACCCAGGCATAGGAGATGGGGCAGGGGGTGGTGGAGGGGGTGCTCTTACGGATGGAGGTAGAGGAGCAGAGGCCCAGGAGCGTCTCTGGTGTGGCTGAGTGACCTGTGGAATTCAGGCCTGGATGAAAGGAGTTTGACGCGTCCAGGGGTGAGCGGCCTCTCTGGCTGGGGCCACCCCAGCAGCTCAGATAACCTCGAGCTATTTCAGGAAGAGGCCCAAGAAGATAAACAGGCCGGTGGCCAGCAGATGGCCAGATAGCCCCTGCTTATCCCCAGGAAAGGCGAGAGCAGGCTCCCTGGGGACACGGTCTTCCTAGACTCTGAGGTGCCGGATGTGTCAGGGGGTGGCAGGGGGCTGGGAGCCACCCTGACGAGTGACCGTCCCCTGCCGGCCAGGCACTCTCTGTGAAAGGCTGAAGTTTCATGGCAGAGTGTGAATCGGAGTTCCAGGCCTCGGAGGTCCATCCCAAACCTGACTCGGGGTCTGAATGCCCAACTGTGGCGTTCAATTCTCTCAGCTTGTTCTCTTTTATTTTATTTTTTTCCCCCTTTTTTGGGTCACACCCAACAATGCACAGGGGTCAGTCCTGGCTCTCCATTCAGGAATTACTCCTGGCGGTGCTCGGGGACCATATGGGATGCTGGGAACTGAACCCGGGTTGGCCGCATGCAAGGCCAACACCCTCCCCGAGGTGCTATCACTCCAGCACCCGCTCAACTTGCTCCCAAGTCAACAGCCCATTTGGCATCACTGGAGACACAGCTGCAGTGCGGGGCTGCGTGGGATGTGTGTGCAGTATGTGGCAGTTGGTGGCTGTGGAGGTTGATTGTGTGTGATGTGTGTGTGTGTGTGTGGTACGTGGGTGCGCTGTGTAGCTACTATGTGGATGTTGTTCTCTAAGTGTGTGAGATATAGGTGCAAAGTGTGTGTTTGTGGTGTATGTGTAGTTTGTGTAACCATACTTTGTATGTGTGCTGTGTGTGCACACCTTTTTTTATGTGTGTGGGGGGGTCATCCTGACTGTCCCCAAGGTGTGAATGCAGTGTGTGTATGTGTGTGTGGTGTGAATGCAGTCTGTGTATGTGTGTGTGGTGTGAATGCAGTATGTGTGTGGTGTGAATACAGTGTGTGTGGTGTGAATGCAGTCTGTGTATGTGTGTGGTGTGAATGCAGTGTGTGTGTGGTGTGAATGCAGTGTGTGTATGTGTGTGTGGTGTGAATGCAGTATGTGTGTGGTGTGAATACAGTGTGTGTGGTGTGAATGCAGTCTGTGTATGTGTGTGGTGTGAATGCAGTGTGTGTATGTGTGTGTGGTGTGAATGCAGTATGTGTGTGGTGTGAATACAGTGTGTGTGGTGTGAATGCAGTCTGTGTATGTGTGTGGTGTGAATGCAGTATGTGTGTGCATGGGGTGTGAATACAGTGTGTGTGGTGTGAATGCAGTGTCTGTGTATGGTGTGAATGCAGTGTGTGTGTGTGTGCGGTGTGGACATAGTGTGTGTGTATGTGTGTGTGTGTGTGTGTGTGTGTGTGGCAGGTGCTGGGGCAGGAGCCTTCAGGACGCAGCCCTGGCCTTGGCGCCATCTTGCCCACCTGGCCTCTCCCAGGCCGCCTCATCTCTGACAGGCGGGTGTTTTCCTGTCTGGGGCCCATTTGCGCAGTTTCCTCTCAGAGGGACGCCCTGCCCATCCTCTCCACCTCAGAAGCATCATTGTCCTGGGAGGCTCAGCTCCCAGACGCGCATTGTGACAGAGTCTCCCCCGGCGCTGTCCCGGCCCACGCCCTGGGCCCCCTCCTCCACCACCTCAGACCTGCCCACGGGCGCCACCGCTCTGGACCACAGGCAGATGGGACAAGGCCAAAGGGACACCCGGGTCCAGTCAGGCTTGCTGGAAGCTGCCCCCATGCTGCACAGCCCCCAGCCCTGCTTCCCGCCCTGTGGGCTTCACCCCAGCCCCGCCCCCCTACTCCCCTGCCATCTCCCTGCACCCGTCAGAGCCGGGCCCCTGTCCTGCTGCCCCTCCTCTTTTTCATTTTTTGATTTTTAAAAATTTTATTGAATCACCGTGAGATAGTTACAAGCTTTCATGTTTGGGTTACAATCACAGTGATCAAACACCCGTCCCTTCACTAGTGCACATTCCCCACCACCAATATCCCGGGTATACCCCCCCTTTCCCACCCTCCCCCTGCCTCCATGGCAGACAGTATTTCCCATACTCTCTCTCTAATTTTGGGCATTATGGCTTGCAGCACAGACACTGAGAGGCCATCATGTTTGGTCCATTATCTACTTTCGGCACACATCTCCCATCCCGACTGGTTCCTCCAGCCATCATTTTCTTAGTGATCCCTTCTCTATTCCATCTGCCTTCTCCCCTCCACTCATGAAGCAGGCTTCCAGCTATGGGGCAATCCCCCCGGCCCTTGTATCTACTGTCCTTGGGTGTCAGCCTCATGACTGCCCCTCCTCTCACATCATGCCCAGGGCGCTGTGGTCCTGCTGCCTCTTCTTCCTGTCCACTCCCTCCCGCTGCCTCCAGGTTCTTATTTCCTCCAGATGAGCCCACAAGAGAGACCAGCAATACGGATGAGGCGATGCTCTCTCTGGGCTCAGGTGAGAAGTGGAAGCCGTCCACCTGTTCCACCTTTCACCCTGGTGGAAATCAGGTGGCTGCAAGTATCGGGAGCTGGTCCCGGGGACCTGGCCATGGTTTCTGGGGCTGGATGCAGTGATCACAACCTGCCCAGCCCTCCAGAATGGGCAGCATCTCTCCTCTTCCCAAGGTCCCTGTCACCCATCACTCGATCCTTCACACACTCTTCTGGGCAGAGATTTGGGTCATGATTGGGTCATGCAACATGATTGTTGCAGGGGTCGGGGTGCTACACTCCTTCAGTTGTCAGGGGCTGCATGCTTGTCGGGCATTGGTGGGGGTGAGGGTGGGAGTCCTGGTTTCGGGCATGTAAGGCTGGCTCACTGCCCTTGAGCCACCCCCCGGCCCCTGGTGTTCCTTCTTCAGTATAGTCTGTTCACATCTTTGCCTTCTCCTTGCTTTTCGAGAGCCCCTTTAGGATAAAGTCTGTGGTTTGAGACCCCGCAGTAGCATCTCCCACTCTCTCATCCAACTCTGGGGATTGTCTTCCTGTGGTCCCTAGTGGGCAGCAAATCTTTCACTCTGATGTAATCAAAATGAATTATGAATTATTTTTAAATGCTGCTCTATGCAAGAAGAAAAGTGCCTCCCACAGAGGAAGGCTGGGGGTAGGGGGCTGGGGGCTGGGAAGATGGTGGTGGGGAAACAGGGGACATTGGTAGTGGGACATGTACACTGGCAGATGGATAGGTGCGGGATCATTGTATGACTGAAACCCAATTATGAACAGCTTTGTAATGTTCTATCTCATGGATATCCAATTTAAAAAGTTTTTTAATGTAATGTGGCTTTCATGTCCCCAATTTAATCAGCTTAATCAATGGCTGAATAAATAGCAGTACTCTTACATTAAAAAAAATAAAATAAAATGCTGCTCTATGAGGCTGAAGAAATTATACAGTGGGCAAGGCACTTTGCCTGGCATGCAGCTAGCCTTGGTTTGACCCCTGGCACCCTAAAGGGTCCGTCGAACAAGCCAAAAGTGAGCCCTGAGCACTGTTGTGCATGGCCCTGAAACAAACAAACAAAAAAAGTAAATAAACATGAAATGTTGGTTTGTGCTTTTGAAATTTTAAACTTTCTGGTTTTCAGGAGTCAGGAACATTTTTCTACATTTTTTAAAACTGATTTGATCTTGTTTGGGGTAGGGGGTGCTGGAGTGGTAGCACAGCTGATAGGTCATTTGCCTTGCACATGGCCGACCCGGGTTTGATTTCTCTATCTTTCTCAGAGAGCCCGGCAAGCTACCAAGAGTATCCCGCCTGCACGGCAGAGCCTGGCAAGCTATCCATGGCGTATTTGATATGCCAAGAACAGTAACAACAAGTCTCACAATGGAGATGTTACTGGTGCCCGCTTGAGCAAATTGAGGAACAATGGGATGACAGTGCAGTGCACAGTGAATTGATTTTTTGATAGTGTGGGGGGAACACACCTGACTTTGGGGAACCATATGTGGTGCTGGGGATTGAACCTGGGTCAGACACATGAAAGGCAAGCACCCTACCCTCTGTACTGTACCTCTGGGCCCACAATTGTATCTTTTTATTTAATTTATCATGAGTGTAAATATTTATAATTTAGGGGTGCAATGTTTGCTACCATGACAAGCCCACCACCGACATCCCAAGATCTCCCCACCCCTGATTCTTCCCTTAAGTCATCTCTGCTGTCAGAGTTGAAAGACTTGTTTTCACTGGCCATTGTCTATTCCTTGTATTGCTTCTTTATATTCCACATAGGAGATCATCCAGCATTTGACTTTTTCCCTCTGACCTTCTTCATGTAGCATGAACTGCTGTAGTTCCTACCATGTTGTAACAAAAAAGCAAGATTTCATTTTCTCTCAGAGCTGAGGTCTATTTTTTTTTTTTCTTGACCACTGTTGACAACGCCTGGTGGAGCTCAGGAGACCATTTGTGGTGCCGGGGATTGAACCCAGGTCAGTTGCACGCAAGGCAAGTACCCTGCCCGTTGTATTATCTCTTTGTCACCCACCCCACGCACATTTTTACCCACTTTCCTGTGGCTTGTCATGTGGGTTGTTTTCCCTTCGTGCTTACGGTAAATAGCTCTCAGAATGAACCTAGGTGTGCCTTTAGCTGTTCAAATGAGTGAGGATTTGGAGAGGAAGGTGGAGGGAGAAAGGTGTGGCTGGAGAATGTAGTCGGTAAGGTGCTCGCCTGGCTCATGGCCTATCATAAATGCAAAGCCAGGAATCAGCTGAGTACCACCAAGTGTAGCTCAAGACATAAGAACGAACATCGAGGGTGTGTTCCTGTGTTGTGGGGACAGATATGTAGGAATGTAGGCTGCTTCTGCCTCCAGCCTAACCGTTTGCATGTTCCAAAAGTCACAGGTCCTGCAGAGAGCTTCACAGACCCAGTCTGGTGCTAGGCAGAGACTGGGCCAGACCATCCACCTGCATGAGCCCGTTTGAGCCTCACAACGCGGCAAGTGTCTTTGTTCTTGTCATCCCCATGTTACATTTGCGGCAACTGAGTCATAGGGAAGCCTCAAGGCAATACTGAAAGGTTCTGGAACTGAGTTCCTGAGACTGTGCCCTTAAGCTCTATAGAAAGCATCTCTCTTGAGGATGGGGGAATTGTCTGCTTTGGAGTCTGTGGGAGGGTGGGGAACAGGATATACTGGGAATATTGGTGGTGGGGAATGCGAACTGGTGGACGGGTGGGTGTTTGATCATTGTGTGATTCTAACTCAAACATGAAAGCTTGTAGCTATATCTCATGGTGATTCAATAAAATAAAAAAAATAATTAGTTTTTAAAAAGCCTCTCTCTTAGGAGACCTTCATAGCTACTCCTAGGTCACAAAGGTTCATGTTTTGGGGGTCCCCCTGAGCAGTGCTGGTGCTCCTAAGCACTGTCCTGCTAATTCTTGGCCTACCAGGCTGGGGGGTTAGCACCAGGGCCCACAAATATGATGGGCCCAGAGGTGGTCTAGACACGCACCAGCGGTGCTTGGGGGGATTATGCGGTGCCCAGCGTCTGCTGCGTGGAAGGCACGGACAATCTTAGCCCCGGGACAATCTCTTTGGAATATGAAGTTAATTTTATGACTTGACTTAGGGCTGCGCTGAGTGCAGCTGAAATGCTATTTAAGGGCCCATCCACCAGAGTGTCTGGGCGAGAGGAGCATTTGCATCTGCAGGCTGAGTGAAGGATGGTGCTCACGGACTGAGCCAGCCGTTACACGGGTCGGGGAGGCCTCCATGGAATACCAAAGCAGCTGGCGTATGGGCCACACCGGGCAGGTGCTGCTCTGAACTGTGACTGGCTCAGTGCTCAGGGGTGGCTCCTAGGATGCTCCCGGGACTATGAGATGCCAGGGATTGAACCTGGGCTTCCTGCCTGCAAAGACCGTGCTCAATCCACTGAGCCAACTGGGGCTGAACCAACTGTCTTCTCTTGGCCCTCCCAGTTAGCTTCTGAACTCAGCCCGAGACTTGTGCCATCTGCCCAGCTCCTCTATTTCCAGGGCCCCAGACCGAGTCACTGCCTTTATCGCTTCTCTAGCTCTGGACAGCGAACTGTAAGACTCGAAAATACTGTAATGGCCTGAGACGATTCCTAGAACCAATCTCGTGTGTGTGTGTGTGTGTGTGTGTGTGTGTGTGTGTGTGTGTGTTTAGTTCCTGTGTCTCTGGAGGTTCCTGACTCATACTCTTAGAAGACCAGCTGATAGTCCTGAGGAAGGAGGAGCCTTTCTTTCTTTCTTTCTTTCTTTCTTTCTTTCTTTCTTTCTTTCTTTCTTTCTTTCTTTCTTTCTTTCTTTCTTTCTTTCTTTCTTTCTTTCTTTCTTTCTTTCTTTCTTTCTTTCTTTCTTTCTTTCTTTCTTTCTTTCTTTCTTTCTTTCTTTCTTTCTTTCTTTCTTTCTTTCTTTCTTTCTTTCTTTCTTTCTGCTCAGGGGTTATTCCTGACTCTGCACTCTGGAATCACTCCTGGCAATTCTTGGGGAACTATATGGGATGCTGGGGATTGAACCCAGGCTGACTGCGTGCGAGGCAAATGCCCGACCCACTGTGCTATCACTCCAGCTCCAGGAGTCCCGTTTCTGCTCAGGGCTGAGGCCTCCTGCGCTCAGAGGCAGCCTGGGTCCCACTGGGAAAGACAGCCTTGGGAGAGGACCTGGATCCAGCGAGATTGTTTGGGGGAGTAACACCAAAGAATAGGAGGGGGGGTGGGGGAAAGAAGCCATCCCAAAGATTCATTTTCTGGCTGATGGCTGAGGCGCAGCATCTGGCACTCTTCCTATGGTGACTGTTGAGAGAGCCTGAATAGTCTCAGAATTATCCCAGAGATGGAGGGGCCATGAGATCTGGCAGCTTCTACCCCGCACTGGTCAAGGGAGACCCCATCACAGGTGTGGCCATAGGACCTATAGTGGGGGAGATTGTTTCCAGGTGCAGATGAGAGATGCTATCCAGAGACTCCTGGATCCTTGGAGAGCAAGGGTCAGGGGGTACAGGCTGGGGTGAGGTTAGGGGAGAGCAGAGGGGTCTAGGTGATGTCCGGAAGGGACTGCTGCTGGTATTTTCAACCCAGACTTCGGCGGACTCATCCCTCCCATTGCAAAGCAGACAGCTGCTTTGGGTGAACCCCTTTGCTTTTCCTTTCCCCCATGATGCTCGATGGTGGAGCTGGGGACACTGACAATAACGCCTCACCTTACACTGGGGCCCTTTTCTGTTCCACCCCCACCCCCACCCCTGGTAGTTCTTGGCAAATACTTCAACAACTCTTGATTTGTTTGTTTGTGATTTGGGGGCCACACCCAGTGGTGCTCAGGGGCTAACCCTGGTTCTGTGCTCGGGAGCTGCTCCTGGCAGTGCTCAGGACTCACATACAAAGCATGAGCTCAGCCCGTCGAGCTCTTTCTCGAATCTACATTGTCTGCGAGCCCTGCTCTGGGTCATGGAGGCACAGAATCCTGAGGGCATCAAACAGCTTCCCCAGTGCTGGCTGAAGCGGGGAGCCCTGGCTTCTCCTTCCTGGACTGGGGAGACCAAGGGGATGGGCAGGGAGGGACCCTTTACACGGAGGAAACTGCTAGAAACTAAACAAAGTGCAGGGAGCCAGGAGCAGTTTGGCCGAGTGCAGCAAACCACGGGAGGTGCTCTTGAGGACTGCGGCTTCTGGGGCTCGGGGCTGGGCTGGGGAGCAGGGTGACAGCGGGGAGACTGCCCCATCTTTAACCCCAGCGAGTTATAGCAGGTGAGGAGCTTGCATTGGCCTGGAAAAAAGAATCTCTATTTTTCCTCTCTCTCTCTCTCTCTCTCTCTCTCTCTCTCTCTCTCTCTCTATATATATATATATATATATATATATATATATATATATGTGTATGTGTGTGTGTGTGTGTGTGTGTGTGTGTGTATCTGCTTTGCAATCTGAGCGAGATGAAGACAGAGGTCTGGCTCGATGCCACATGGATTGCCGAGGGTTCTTGTATACACACACACACACACACACATCACACACATACACACATATATATTGCTTTTTGGGTCACACTGGGTGATGCACAGAGGTTACTCCTGGCTCATGCACTCAGGAATTACTCCTGGCGGTGCTCGGGGGACTATATGGGGTGCTGGCAATGCCCTACCCGTTGTGCTATCACTCCAGCCTCTCTTTTTATATTTTGTCTGGGCTTTTTTTGGGGGGATGGGGTGCAGGGGCAGGCACCCCTAGTGTTTTTCAGGAGCTACTTACTCCTGGCTCAGTGCTTGAAAATCGCTCCCAGCAGTACTTAGCGAGGGGTGGGGTGTGGCCACTCCTGAAGTGCTTGGGGTCAATCCCAGCAGTGTTTTTTAGCCATGTGTGACCCCTCCCAAAATATAGCAATTGAATAAATAGGCAAGAGTATTATATTTTTATGGTTTTTTTAGGTATAGGAATCGTACTTTTTTATTTGTTTGTTTTTTAATAAGAATTTTATTTTATTGAATCACCATGTGGAAAATTACAATGCTTTCAGGCTTAAGTCTCAGTTATACAATGCTGAAACAACCATCCCCTCACCAGTGCCTATATCCCACCACAAAAAAAAAAACCCCACACAGTACACCTCCCATTCCGCCCCCCCTGCACCCCCCCACCCCTGCCTTGTAACTGATAAGTTTCGCTTTACTTTCTGTTTACTTTGGTTACATTCAGTATTTCAACACAACCTCACTATTATTGTTAGGAGTACCCCACTAGAGTCAGACCTGTTGTGAAGAGAAATGAGGTTTTGGATTTCTGTACTTTAGCAACTAGTCCAGGGAGATTTCTTCCAGATATTGGATCATTGCAAGCTTGTAAACCCCATCTGTGGTCGTCATAATATGGCAGCCCCCACGCCCTTCGTCCCCGGAAAGGAAGAGGCGAGAGAGAGAAATACCTTTCCCCTCCTGGGCGGGCACGGGGCCGCGGCTTAGTTCTCAGGCTGGAGACATTCTGCGAGGAGCTGCCCATGCTGAAAGTAGTTTAGCTGGGTCTGGATTCACGCTCGTGCAGCTGCGGAGAGGCTGCACACACATGAGGCCCCCAGGGTCACATCTCTGGAATCTTACTTTTTTGTTGTTGCTGTTGATTTATTAATTTTTTGTTTTTTCATTTTCTTTTGTTTGGGGGCTACACTTGACAATGTTCAGGACAGACTCCTGACTGCTCGGGGCTCACTCCTGGCAGGGCTCAGGGACCCTATAGGGTGCCAGGGATAGAACCCAAGTTGTCTGCTTGCAAGGCAAGGATTTAGCCACTGTGCTATCTCCCTGGCCCCCTGTTGGTTCATGTTTAAAGGGTTATACCTGGCAGTGCGGGGAGGGGGGCAGGGAAGATGTGGAGGGGAGAGGCTTTGAACCCAGGGCCTTGAACATATAACGTTTGTGCTCTGCTATGGAACCACATCCTGCTCCTTCTTTTTTTATTTTTTTATTTTTTGCTTTTTGGGTCACACCCAGCGATGCACAGGGATTACTCCTGGCTCATGCACTCAGGAATTACCCCTGGTGATGCTCAGGGGACCATATGGGATGCTGGGAATCGAACCCAGGTCGGCCGCGTGCAAGGCAAACGCCCTACCGGCTGTGCTATCGCTCCAGCCCTCCATCATTTTTTGATGCGTTTCCTAGAGTGGCCTAATGCAACACCAGGTGCGGTGTCAGGGTGATGAAGACTGGAAGCCCAGAGTCAAGGTGTGCTCCTGCCGCTTGCCCCTGAAGATCCCGGTGTGGTCACGGGCCACAGACCCGCTCTGTGGAACTGGTACAGTCAGAACAGCCATATTTGAAGTCTCTCTTCTTGAGAGGGGTTCCGAGGTCGACGCTACAATCCACATGTTTGACCAACGTGGGTGAGTGCCTGCTCTCAGCCACGTGGTGTGGGGTGAGAGTGAGCAGCCGCCCCGGGAAGCCCTGGAGGCTGTCTGGGTCTGTGGGTGAGTTTCCTATCTGAGTGGACTCTACCCCTCCTGTCATCAGCATCAATGCCATGTCCCGTGCAGGGGCGCACACGCTCCCGACAGGTGTGCAGGGGGCCTTTGGAAAGCTCCAGGACACTGGCCAGGGTCCATATTGGCCAAGTCATCCTGTCCATCTGCACCAAACTGCAGTACAAGGAGCACGTGACTCGGCCCTGGGCTGGGGGGCTGAGCTCAGGTTCCCCGTCTGCAGGGAAGATCCGAGTCTACGAGAAGAGCTGCAGCAACGCAGCACGAAGACGTGGCTGAAAAGCAGCTCATGCCGGAGGGAAGTGGGGTCAAACACGTTTGAATCATGGGCATCTGGACAAATGATGGGCACTGCCCTCCAGAGAGACCGTGAGCCGTGCGCCACTCCCGCCCCCCACCCCCTGCCCTTTTTGCCCTACTCCCCACCCCAACCCATGCTACCACAGTCAACCCTGATTCTTAACCAAAAGGAAAAAGGAAAAGAAGAGGTGCTGGCAGAGTTGGTTCCTTTTCTGGGAGTCAAACTGTTCCAGACGTCTTTTCCCAAGGCTGCTGTGTGTGTGTGTGTGTGTGTGTGTGTGTGTGTGTGTGTGTGAGAGAGAGAGAGAGAGAGAGAGAGAGAGAGAGAGAGAGAGAGAGAGAGAGAGACAGTATAATTCTAGTCTCTGAGCCAGACTTACAGGGCCTTCTTCCTGTTGTCCCTTTCTTGGAAGACTCCCTAGTGACCTTCGGTTTTCTTTGGCGGGGGGTGGGGGGAATCACACCTGGCAGTGCTCAGAGCTTACTCCTGGCTCTGTATTAGGGATGGGATCACTCCTGGAAGTGTTCAGGGGACCACACGGGATGCTGAGGATTTAACCCAGGTGGGTGCAGTGGGTACAACATTCACCTTGCACTCGGCCAACCGGGATTCAATTCCTCTGCCTCTCTCGGAGAGCCCAGCAAGCTATCGAGAGTATCTCGCCTGTATGGCAGAGCCTGACAAGCTACCCGTGGCGTAATCGATATGCCAAAAAACAGTAACAACAAATCTCACAATGGAGACGTTACTGGTGCCCGCTCGAGCAAATCAATGAGCAACAGGATGACAGTGACAGTGACAGTGACAGGGTTTCATGCAAGGCCAGCTTCCTCCCCGCTGTACTGTCTCTCTGACTCCCCAGGAACCTTATCTTCAGCAAAGACTTTGTTTCCCAATAAAGTCACATGTATAGGTATGGGGTGAAGGACTTGAACAGATCCTTTTTCAGGAGCGGGAAGTGACACAGTCACCTCTTGTATCACTTGCATCACTTGTCATCCCATTGATCTTCGATTTGCTTTGAGCGGGCGCCAGTAATGTCTCCATTCGTCCCTGCTGTGTGCTAGTGTAGCTCAATGGCATCTGTTTGCTCCAGGAATACGGAGAACCTCAAACCATTTGTTCAGGGTTTTGATGAAGAAGTGTGACCAGTCACCTCTAAGAGTCTTTAAAGTCAGTTCCATCATTGTCCCAAAGAATCAATGCTAAAATGCCCCCCAGCCCCAGTCCAAAGAGATGATCCACAAACTGGTTCTGACTAGTTTTGCAGGGAAGCACCACTTTTTTTTTTTTTTTGCTTTTTTGGGTCATACCCGGCGATGCACGAAAGTTACTTCTGGCTCTGCGCTCAGGAATTATCCCTGGCGGTACTCAGGGAACCATATGGGATGCTGGGAGTCAACTTGGGTTGGCCACGTGCAAGGCAAACGCCCTACCCGCTGTGCTATTGCTCCAGCCCCATGAGAAGCACCACTTTTGTCTCCATCTGCTTTGGAATCTGAGCGAGATGAAGACAGAGGTCTGGCTCGATGCCACATGGATTGCCGAGGGTTCTTGCCAAAATGCAGACCCAGGGCCACAGAGACTGCATTTAGGGGTCAAGGTGCTTACCTTGCACACGGCCAAACAGCCCACACTGGTTCAAATGCCGGCACTGCACATGGTCCTTCTAGCACCATCTGCAATAACCCCTGAGCACAGAGCCAGATGTAAGCCATAAACGCTTCCAGGTGAGGTTCAAAACTGTACACACACACACACACACACACACACACACACACACACCAAATGCATCAGGCCCAAGCAGCAGGCACATGGGAACAGATCTACCTCCCCACTTCTCCATCGATTCTGCAGGCCAGGCAGGCAGGCTTCATGCACTGGCTTTATGCGCGTCACTCCCCACATAGGTGGTCCCAGCTGTGACGTCTTTCCCTTCCTCATTCATCACCCAGGAGCATGCTCATTTCTCTGAGGCCCCCATTAGTATTCTAGTGAATGGGTCTCACTAACAGTCGGGAGTGGGGGGTGGTACCCGGAGGATACGAAGCTGAGATAAGGGACACAAACACATTGGAACCCAACACACACACACACACATATGTACACACACACATACACACACATTTACTCATGTACACACACACACACACACACACACACACACACAGGCCAAAGACTCCCCCCCAGCCGGCTCCTGGACCCCTTCCAGGCTCGACCCTTTCTTAGTTTTGTTCTCTTTCCTCTTCAACTTGCCTGAAAACAGTCTGGGCGTTGCTAAGGTAACGCCTTAGAGCCTCCGGGAGCACATCATTGTTTGAGTCCAGCAGCAGTGGGGGGAGGAATTTGCTATTTGTTTAAGAGATGAAAGCCACAAACTTCCATCCATTCTTCTCTGGTTTCACTCCCCCCTGAACTGGATGGCCCCGCTGGCGTGGGGTGCTTTGGGTCGGGGGAACTCGGGGCTGGACAGAAATACTAGCAAAGGGTCCTGACTTTCCAAAGAAAGAGGTGAAGGACTGGCACCGGGCATATTTTATTTTATGGCAACGCCCTATTTTAAAGTCATACAAATTTGATTGCTTTATGTTTTGTTTTGGGATCACATCCAGTAGTGCTCAGGGCTTACTCCTGGCTCTGTGCTCAGAGACCACTCCTGGCAGTGCTCGGGGTCCCATAGGCGGTGCTGAGGATCAAACTTGGGCAGGTTACATGCAAGGCAGTTGCCCTAATCCCTATACTGTCTAATACCAATTTAAAACATTTTTATTTTTATTTAAATTGTTATTCCCCTCACCCCCACCCAGTTTTTAAAAATAAACCAGAGAGTTAGGACCCAAAGTTGTCTTAGTAGGTAACAGTAATGTGGGGCCATTTGTGTTTTCTTTATAAAGCAGAAAAAACTGCATAAAACAAAAGCAAAGCAATTTGATACATGCAGGAAGACATTTATAGAGGAGATGTTCCCTGGGACAGAGTAAATTATTGATTTACTCATAGAAGGCAGTACCATTTTTTACTATAGGAATTGCTCTTTTTTCATATATATGCATACAACACACGTGTGTGAGTCATTCCATTTTTTTGGGGGGGGTCACACCTGGCGATGCACAGGGGTTACTCCTGGCTCATGCACACAGGAATTACTCCTGGCAGTGCTCAGGGGACCATATGGGATGCTGGGAATCGGACCTGGGTCAGCCGTGTGCAAGACAAACGCCATACCTGCTGTGCTATTGCTCCAGTCCTGAGTCATACCATTTTTAAAGATGCACATAATGGTCACATCCCACCTTTTTGCCAAAAAAAAAGTCATAAAATCTGGGACAATTATGTGATAAATACTATCTCCAAGGAAGTTTCCAAAGGAGGTGGTGGAAGAGGGAATCTAGGGGATGATGATTCTTTCAAGCTTCTCAACCTTAAACTGGCGAGAAGTTCCTCCCACCTCCTCACATCCCTCCAGGGACCCATTTCATAAGCCCCCAGGGGATGGTGCAACCAGGCCTCAGGAAAATTCTTGGAACTAGGAATGGGTTTCATAGAGAGGTCTGGTGTCCAAGAGCCCCAGGAAAGTGATCCAGTGAGGGAGCACAGAAACCAGCAGGAGACTAGGGTGTGGTTCTGGGAGGGTGTTTGTATTTCAGGAACCCACCCCTGGCCTGCAGGAGGGCAGGCACAGCAAGGGAGGTTAGGGGGTGGGGTGGAAAAGAGGGTGAGCAGCAGCCCCCACCCCAGGAAGTAAAAGGCCTAGACCTGCAGCTTCTGGCCGCAGTGGGGTATTGACCTTGCTGGGCTGGGCTGCGACAGGGCAAGCCCTCTCACTGTCCAGCTTTTCTTCCCATGCCATTCAGCTTCTTTCACTCATAACCACCAGGCTGCTCGTCTCTTAACCTCTACACATCCTAAGAATCTTACTGGCCTACGTATCACCAGCTCCTGGGTCAGGCTACTTCATAGGACATTGACTGACCAATAGAGTGACAACCCCCAGATCACATGCTCGTCCTTGGTCCTATTGGTGGTGACACCAGTGCTAGAGCTCACTGGGCAATGTGGAATCTTATAGCTGTTGATATTATATTATTATTATTATTATTATTTTGCAAAGGTGCTGTACTGCTGCCCAACCAGGTAGAGTCTTTAAGGGGCATGCAGAAGAAGGGAGGTCTTTCTAGCTGTGCCCATCTACCCACTGTACATTACTCTGATATTCTCAGAAGAATTCAGGGAGAGAGCAAAGATGTCTTGAATTTTATGTTATAATGTGGTATGTGATCACTGCATCACTGTAACAACTGTCATCCTGTTGTTCATAGATATGCTTGAACGGGAGCCAGTATCGTCTCCATTCGTCCCTGTCACGTGCTAGTGTAGCTTGATAGCATACTGGGGGCTCTTTCAGGATCAGGGGAATGAGGACCATCATTGTTACTATTTTTGGTATATTGAGTATGCCACGGGTAGCTTGCCATGCGGGCGGGTTACTCTCAGTAGCTTGCCAAGCTCTCCGAGAGGGACAGAAGCTTTTGGGGCAGCCTCTAATCGCCTTTACAGGTGTTCCCAGTCTACTGAATGTAAGCTTTTGGTCGACTGGCGTGTTGTAACAATCTGCACACTGACAAACACACATCTGCCTGTGTCTCTGGGCAGCACCTGGGACATCTGCAGCCTCAGGTTGATCTCCTTGAGGTTGATGAAGTGCGCCCAGAGATTGTTGAGCAGCTGGCAGAACAGGACCCTATTGTGTAGGGTCTGTGCCAGGTTGAACACCTGCACCGAGTCCCAGGATACCCGGTGGTTGGCTGATAGCACTCCATAGTGGATGAGCCACCACGTGCACTGCTGCCATGACTCTATGTCCAATGGTGCTGCCACTCGGCCCAGCCAGGGCAGGCGGTGATGCTGTGGCTGCCACCATGGTTTCTCCGTGCCCCGCTGACACCATTCTGTCCGAATCTTGCAAGACAGCCAGCAATGTCCATCAGGAATCGTGTGTAGAGTTCCAGCAGGGATCACGTGTAGAGTTCCACGCCTGGCGTGCTGAGCCGCATGTTGTCTAAGGCGAGATGGTGAGCTGGGTTCCGGAGGGCGTGAGGGGTTTGGGTGGTGTCGGCCCCATCTTGCCTCCAATCAAATATGGTATGGTAATTATGGAAGATGAGTAGAGAGTGTCTTATGATGTGTACCACATCTGCAAAAGCAGCCACGTGGTTTAGGAATATATCTACTCATATGTGAAGCTTGGCCGGAGCTTGTGGAAAGTGGTCTGGAGCTTGGTGGCGGTTGGGTTGTGGAGGTCAGCTGCCGGGGCTGGGTCCCTTGGGGCAAGGAGGGTTCTCACCTGCCCCCCTCTGGGGCGCCCCGAGTGAAAACAGCCTGGCACGGAGTCCAGCGGCATGGTTATGGGAGCCTCATTTTATGCTCCCTTCCGGGAGAAGCAGCAGTGATTTCTGGACGGTGGCTGATGAGGAGATTATCTGGTGCTGGCAGGAGGTGGCTTATGAGCATGACCCCTGGGTCGCTGGAGACTGGGGGAAACAGGCAGAGTATCTCTGCTCCCGGGTCCCATTGAGCCCAGAGTCCAAGGTCACAAAGTTCTGCATTACCTGGGTTCTGTGGGACTTCACTCATGCGTGAGGCTCGGCCTGAGCCTGTGGAAAGCGGCCTGGAGCATGGTGGCGGTTGGGCTGTGAAGGTTGCTTCTGGGGCTCGGTCCCTTGGGGTGGGGAGGGCTCTCACCTGGCCCTCTCTGGGGCACCTCCAGTGGTGTGCGATAGTGCTAGTTAAACCGAACACGGGGCTTGCGAAAAACTTGGCGAAGATGAAAGGTTTCTGAAGGCAGCAGCTCCAAATTCACTCAAAATCAACCGTGTGATGCATCCCACGGATGAGGTGCTTCTGGCCACACACTGTGTTGCGTTTCTTTGGCAGTGCATGGAAAAAGTGGGAGCAGCCCAGTGGTTGTCTATCTTCCATCCTGGCAAGAGACAGCCCAGCTCTCACCAGGACTTCTGACTTGTGGTCTGGGAGGAGTGTGGCTGTGTTTTCTCTGATCTCCAGTCTTAGGAAAAAAAATGGTTATTGCTGGGCTCAGCCACAACTGGTTACCTTGCGATGTTTAATAGTGAATAGAAATCAAAGATGAACGGGTTCACATCTGCACATGGATCCAGGGAGAGAAGTAAGCAGCAGATCTCTCTCTCTCTCTCTCTCTCTCTCTCTCTCTCTCTCTCTCTCTCATACACACACATACACACACACACACACACAGAGCAGTTCCAAGAAACACAAAGATCTATTCAGAAAGCTCCACACAGCATGAAGAGCATGGAGCCACCCCACACAGAGGGGCACTTGAACCCAACAAAACCAGCAGAGATATGCAAAGATCTTATAGCTCCTGGCAGCCAACAGACCAAGACAGGGATGGCTACATGGCCCTGGAGCTGTCCGGCCCAGAGAGAGGACAAGAGCCAACTTGCTGGATGGCCAGGGTCTCACCACCCTGTGCTTGTGGAGAGAAGGCCTTATTTAGCAATTCCGCATCATCCCTGAGGGAAACCTACCTCTGACACAGAGATGCAAACCCCATGCAGCCCAAAGACCGTGGGGGTGTGCTTTTTTGCAGAAGTTGCCGGAACCCAGAGCAATTCTATGGGTCTGTTTGGCAGGTGGTCCAGCACTCCGCGGAGGCCCCAAGGAACACAATAATTCTCCACTCTCTGCAAAAGTGACCTGCGTGGCTGTGGTTTGCCTGCGGTTCTCACAGTACCACCACCCACATGTGGCCTCCACCCCAAAGGACTTGGAAATGGGATTTCAGCCAGAACCCGGAGCTGGGCCGCCTGCAGAGGAGAGAACTGAGTCACTCAGGTGCTTAGCCTCAGGTTGCCCATTCAGAACCTTTCATGGTTTGTCAAAGAGACCTGGAATTCAGGGTGAAGTGACTAGCCTGAGGCCAGGAACCCCCTGGATCTGCTTCCTTTAGCCATACATTAGGGCTGATGGGAAACTGTCCAAACAGGCTCGCTCTCTCAGTGTCCTTCTCTCTTAGGATCTCTGGTCCTTTGGCCGTTGTCTCTGATAAAGACTAGATTGTGGAGGCGTGAGGGGGTGGGGTATAGAATAGGGGGACTCAAGAGACTCAGGCCTCTGGGGACAAAGGAAACTAGGGGTTCCTGAAGCAAAGGGTGAACCTAAAAAGTCAGCACTGGGGTTCAGGGGTGTACTGTAACCTTAATCATGGTGCAGTTTGGGGGGGCTTCCTTGCCTTTCCCAGGCATTGTGGATTAGCCCATTGGGATGCAAAGTAGCTTCCCATAGGAGGGGGGCAAAGCCAAGAGGGGGAGAGAAAGGGCATTGGAAACCAGGGTTCCTCTGGCACCTTTGGGTCGAGCACTGGAAGCAAAGATGTGTCTGTCTCTCCCGATGATGCTGTACTGACATGCAGTGAACAGGCCCTGTGTGTCTGCGGGGGACCAGGCTGACTCTACGCCTTATTGAGGGAGGGAGTAGTAGGATGGAGGTGCTCACGTCTGCGGGGGGCGGGGGAAGGACACAAGTGCCTGGGCCCCCTGCTCCCTTTTATGGGGGACCTTCAGACAGTGCAGGAGGGCAGCACCTTCCAGATAGGGGTGTTGGGGTGCAGACAGCTCTTCCCAGATCAGGGTGTTGGGGTGCAAGGAAAACTCTCCCACCTCTCTGGGGCTTCAGAGGCTGAGCGGATCATCCAAACTGTCTCCCATGGATTAGCAGAGGGAAAGAAAACTCCACGGAAGAGTGTGCCTGGGAGAGTTCCAATGACTCTCTCGCCCCACGATTCTGCACAGGGGTCAGAGAGGTCGAGGAGAGAGGAAGGAGAGGTCGCGTCCAGGGGAGGGGTGATGAGATGAGCCGATTGAGGCTGGTTCTGGGGAAACGGGGCACCTGGGCGGTGGCTCCACCCCCCGAGCTACATTCTTTCTTCTGGGAACGGGGCAACCTGGGACATTGGAGATCTCTCCGTAGATTAAGGGACAGGGCAGAGACAGCGGCAGAGCTTCTTCTCAGTGTCCAGGGCCTTGATGGCTCTCAACTTCAAATAATCTGCATGCCAGAGCGGGGGTCTGGAGGAGCCTCCGATCCTGAGAATCCAGGGGCTCTGGTCTGCGCCTCCAAGGACATCACAGAGAAAAGTTGGAGGACGTGGGCCTGCCTGGGCCTGGGGCAAGAGGTGAGAGCTGGACGGTGAAGGAGGAGGCAAAGAAAATCCTGCTCCCCGGCGCCCCCCTCTACCACACCACTCCCCCCAAACACTCCCTTGGTCACTGAGATGAAGAAACAGTCACCGGATTCCTTCCCTCTCTGCCAGGATTCGCCCCTTTTGAATGCAAAGGAGAGACAGGGAGCTCGGCCCCATCCGACGCCTGTCTCCATCTCAATGCCCAGAGACAAAGGCCAAAAAATGCAAGGAATTTCCAAAGCGCCTCCTTGCAGCCGCGGCTCCCCCACCCTCTGGCTGGGCTCCACGGGGCACAGCGGATGGGAACGGCGGCGGCTCGATGGCCCGGCTCTGGCCTGGCCTGCTGCCCACTCCCTAAAAGCTCGCATCCTTTGGGAAAGGAAACCAAGACGCTTGCTTGCTTGCTTGCTCGCTGGCTCCCCGGTCTCCTGCTCGAGCACCGCATTTAAGATACTGCTGGTGGGGGGCTGGAACAATAGCACAGAGGGGAGGGGCATTTGCCTTGCACGTGGCCAACCGGGGTTCGATTCCCAGCATCCCATATGGTCTCCTGAGCACCGCCAGGAGTAACTCCTGAGTGCAGAGCCAGGAGTAACCCCTGTGCATTGCCAGGTGTGACCAAAAAAAGGAAAAAAAAAAAAAGATACTGCTGGGAACTCAGATGAGTGGGTGGGCCCTGGGGAGGGGGCCCAGGACATGACCGGGTGGTCCCCACAGGCTTCTTAGGGGTCCTCTGGAGGGGGGTGCGCCCCCTCACTTCCAGGGCACTATTTGAGTGTCTGATGGAGGAGCCTCGTTGGCTCAGATCCCTTTCCTCTTGCCCTTCTCTGGAGACTGAACGTTCATTCTGGAACCAAGACAGAGCCTGAAGACAGAACCTTCTCCAGGGAGGCCTGTGCAGAGCGACCCTCTCTCCCTCGGGGGGAGTTTGGGGGGCTGTGTTCTCCGTGGTACTGCTGATCTATCAGAGGGGGACCAAAATCAAAAACAACTCAGCAACACAGAAAAGGGCCCCTGGGGGCTGGAGCGATAGCACAGCGGGTAGGGCGTTTGCCTTGCACGAGGCCAACCTGGGTTCGAATCCCAGCATCCCATATGGTCCCCTGAGCACCGCCAGGAGTGGTTCCTGAGTGCAGAGCCAGGAGTGGCCCCTGTGCATTGCCAGGTGCGACCCAAAAAGCCAAAAGAAAAGAAAAGAAAAGGGCCCTTGGAAGATCTTCTTAGGTGGGAAAGGAAGCTGAACATGAGAAGAGTGGGCTTGCACAAGCCCGTGGCACCCCTCAGGGCCACTCCCACCACTGGTGCACGCCCGAGGCCCCCCCCCACCACACACACACACACACACACACACACACACACACACACATTCCCTAGGCTTCTGGAATAGTGCCCACCCAGCTCTGGCTGAGGCTGAGACATGCCATTGCCAACTTTTGGAGCAATGTATTTTATTTCTTTGTTTTGGGGCCACACCTGCCAGTGCTCAGGGGCTATTCCTGACCCTGGTTCCAGGGATTTGACCCGGGGTCAGTGGCATGCAAGGCAAATGCCTTGCCTCCCTACTAGCTCTCCGGCCCCTTAACAGTACGTTTTATTGGGGCGGGGGCACACCCAGCTTTGCTCAGGGCTCACTCCTGGGTCTGTGGTCAGGGCTCACTCCTGCTGTGTTCAGGAGCTTGTGGGGTGTCGGGGATTTGCACTGGGGTTGGATGCATGCGAGGCAGGTGCCCTACCTGCCAGCTGTACTATCTCCCCGGCCCCTGTTGCCAGCTTCAGAATTCACAGTGCATCCCCACTTCACTCTCTCTGGTTCAGGAGTCTTGCTGTGACATTTGGGGGTCACCCCACTGCTCTTCAGCATGGTAGCCCCTGTGCTTCTTCTCGTTGATTCTGCTCCTCTTGGAACTGCTTGATCTCACTTTCTGGGATGATCCCACACAACTTGTCACTTCCCTATTTTTTTTGTTTGTTTGTCTTTTCTTTTCTTTTATCGAATACGCCACGAGTAGCTTGCCAGGCTCTGCCGTGCGGGTGAGATACTCTCGGTAGCAATAACAACAATTCTCACGATGGAGACGTTACTGGTGCCCGCTCGAGCAAATCGATGAGCAACGGGATGACAGTGACAGTGACAGTCTTTTATTTTGGGGTCATACCCAGTGATGCACAGGGGTTACTCCTGACTTATGTTCTGAGGAATTACTCCTGGCGATGCTCGGGGGACCATATGGGATGCTGGGAATCGAACCTGGGTCAGCTGCATGCAAGGCAAACGTCCTCCCCACTGTGCTATTGCTCCAGCCCAACCTCCCCATTCTTACGGCGCCCCCACGTTTCACTATGAACTGCACAGACTGCCCCCCACTGCGTCCTTCACGGCACTCCACATTTCCCCCTTTATTTGAGAGGGGTGGTCACACCTGGTGGTGCTCAGGGACTATTCCTGGCTCTGTGCTCAGGAGTGACCCCTAGGACTGGTTGGGGGGACTCTGCAGTGCTGGGGACAGGATCCAGACCAGCTGACAGGATGCAGGTCGTGCCAAGCCAGCGCCTTCCCCTGTATTATCTCACTCTCCCCCACCAGACTCTACCTTTCCTCCCGGGAAACTTCTCTGACAAACGCCAGCTCTTCCTGGGGATTAAGTGTGCCTGGCCCCAGAGCCCTGGGCAGGGTGGTCTTCTTCTACATGCGTATTCTCATGGGGGGGAACAATGGGTGCTGGAGCCTCTATTTTCCTCATCTGTGAAACGGAATCATGACTGCCCTCCTCTTCTTGTTTTTTCTATTTTTTATTTTATTGAATCACCATGAGCTACAGCATTACTAAGCTGTTCATGATTGTGTTTCAGGCATACAGTGTTCCAACACCCTTCCCTCCAGTGTTGGAATGAAATTAAATTAAATTACCAGTGTAATTTCCCAGCACCAGTGTCCCCAGGTTCCCTCTCACCTCACAAGCTCCCCCCACCCCCACCTGCCTCGATGGCAGGCACCTCTCTTCTCTCTCCACTCTCTCATTTTCGACTTCCCTCTTGGCTCTTCTGGTGATCACAACAGTCACCTCGGCACCAGCGGCCGAAACAAGTCTCCCTTGTCCTTTAATGCCTTGACTCCAATGGGCTCCACCTGCATGCATGCAGGGATATGGTTCTAGAACCGTCGCTGGGAGCTCAGGCCTGTCTGGTACCTTCGAATGAGCCCAGGAGCCCAGGAGAAGTCCGACTCCTGTGGTTCTCAGAGTGAGGTTTCCTCGGGCCGGAGCACTTGGGGGTACGCTGGGGGGTGCACTTGCTTTGCTCGTAGCCACCCCGGATTCAACCCCTGACATCGCATTTGGCCCTCTGAGCCCACCAGGAGTGACCCCCAACAGCAAAGACCCAAAGTGAGGTTTTCTTAACGCAGCCTCAACTCTGCCTGGCGAGTTGGTAGAATGCAGATTCCCAGGCACTCCCATCCTGATCAGCCCCGACTCCAGGGAAGGCCCGACACTCCTTGCTGAGCATTTTCCCTCGCCCCTTGCCCTCCCCACTGCCCCCCTCCCCCCTCCATTCCCACACATTCGAGGGTCCCTGCCTTGTTCGGAGGCCTGCAGTCATGCAGTGTATAGGAATCCCATGCAGCTGCACGAGAGTCACCCCCCAACCCCACCCCTGCAGGTCGCTGTGAGCCGTGCAGCTCCCCCAGGGCGGACCCTCTCCACCCCCTCCCTGCAGGCACAGAGCTGGGTCTCCTTCTTCCCTCTGCTCTGCAGGAGATCAAAGTCCCCCCTTCTGTGGACGCCATGTACCCGTGTGTTCGGGGACACTGGGTGGAAGCCAGGAGCTCGGAGGGTCACAGATAGCATCAGGCTCCCTTGCAGACCCCCCTCTCCCACTGAGAAGCACATGGTCCTTCCGGCTCTGAGTCCATGTCATTGTGACCCCCCGGGCGGCACGGGGCCCAGGAGGAAGGAGCACCCTGCACCCTGGGCGGCTTTTCACGGATCCGGGGGGCTGCCTGTGCGGCCCAGGGGGACTCGCTGGCATGAATGGACACCTTGTGTCTGCGACCTCACTGCGGCCCGAGCCACAACACAGGGCTTTTCACGAGCAGCCTCCAAACAGAGGCGCCATTGAGCGTGGCCGGTGGCTGGCCAGCAGACATGGGGTCTGGCCGACGCGTGGCATCGGTGCAACAACATTGCAGCTTCTCCTGGCCCTGGGGCAGCTGGGGCATGCCGCATCGAGGGAAAGACACTTGGTGTCCGCCGTCCTGCCACTGCGGGTCTGTGTCCAGCAGGGTCTAGCGGGACAGCAGAGTGGAGGCCTGGGGGGTCCCTGTGTGCAGGGACTGAGCTAACGGGCCAGGCGGGGTGGGGTTAAAGAGCTGCCCAGCTCTGCTGGGGCCACGCCTGGCTGCGGCTCTTAGAGGGGGCAGCAGAGTCTCGGCAGCCCCTCTGAGGTCACTGAGGGGGCAGGAAGAGCCACAGCTATGTGGGGGGCCGTGGAGGGGTGCCAAAGGTCAGACACAGTGACCCTCAGGGGCCATCAGGACAGGGGTGGCCATGATGGGTTGGTCCCATCTCCCCAGCTATGGGTGCATCTTCGCTCTGTCCACCCAGAGCCAACCCTCGCCTCCTTGCGTGGGGAATCCATCCTGCACCCTGCTCCCCGACCCTCTTCTCTTCTGTCTCTTTTGCTTTTTGTGGGGCCTGGGGGAAGGCTCCCAAGTGGTGCTCAGGAGGTCTTTCTGGTGATACTCAGACAGTGGGAGACAGGTCAGGGCAAAGGCCAGAGGCTACGGACCCGATGGCACTGGGAATCTCCAGAGCCGTCCAGGTGGTACTTAAGGGGTGGCCCAGAGATGCTTGGCGGTGCTGGGATCCAGCCTGCTAGGCACACGCCCTAACCACTGTGCTAGCTCCCTGGCCTTTTGGGGTGGGGGTGAGGTGTTGGGCCACACTGCGCGGTGCTCAAGGGCTATTCCTGACTCTATGCTCAGGAGCGACCCCTGGCAGTGCTTGGGGGACCACGTGGGGGGGACTGAGATTCCAACCAGAGTCAGGTGCATGCAAGGTAGCCTGCTAGGTTCCTGTGCTCTCTCTGTGCTCTCTCTTTTGTGCTTGCTCCCCTCCTTTTTCCTGGGGTGACAGAGCATCTTAGTTTTACCCAGGGCAGAAAGATCTCCTGGGATGCAGAATGTTCAGCACAACTGTAGGTCACACGGTCTGCCCAGTTCTCTGATCCTGGTTAATACCTTTGAAGCTAATCTCCCGCCCTCCCTGACTGCGGCAGAGGAGGCTTGTGGGAAGGTTGGTTGTGGAAGACAGACATGTGGCTCGGTGCAAGCACGGGACACTGTTTGCTCCATGTCACTTCTGTGCACCCGCTGACCTTGTCCCTGTGCCTCGGGCAGGTGAGTTGGGTGTACTGAAAGGTGTTGACTCCAGACTCCATCCAACCCCATACCATCAAACACCTGCATGCAACGTTCGTCCAACCTCACCCCCAATACACACACACACACACACACACACACACACACACACACACACACACACACACACACACACACACACACACACTCAACTCCCAGTAGCTTGCTACTGACAGAATTTTCCTAGTGTGACTCCAGAAGCGTGCCCCATGTGGTATATATATCCCACACTCCCCTCTCAGAGAGCCCGGCCAGCTATCATGAATATCACGCCCGCATGGCAGAGCCTGGCAAGCTACCCGTGGCATATTTGATATGCCAAAAACAGTAACAATAACAAGTCTCACAATGAGAAACGTTACTGGTGCCCACTTGAACAAATCGATGAGCAACGGGATGACAGTGACAGTGATATATATATATATATATATATATATATATATATATATATAAAACACGGCTTCCCGGAGTCGGCTGGAGAAGCAGATCCAAGTGGGCTATTGCCAAGGGCACCATCCTCCTCACTTCCATACTGAGGAGGCTGAGAAAGAGGAGAGCTTGAGCCCCCCCTACCACCGCATGCACCCTGGGGCCAGAGAGTATAGTGGTAGAGTAAACCCTGAGCATATCTGGGTGTGGCCCCTCCCAAGCCAAAACCAAACCAAATCAACAACCCAACCCCCAAACCCAAACTGTCTGTAAGTGGATCCTTGAGGTCGTAATGAGTGTTGTTTAAGGGCCAACTGTCCACATATCCTACAGGTTCAAGGACATGCATGTATGTGAGCACACAGGTCTGTGTGTATGGGCACATACAGGCACACACATGCTCACACATGCACATCCATGCCTGCACAAACACCTGTATGTGCATACATGCCTACACACACGTGTGCCCATGCACAAATGCCCCTGGGCTCTTATGCGTGTGCACATGTGTGCACACACACACACGCGCATGCACGCATGCACACACACACACACACACACACACACACACACACACACACACACTCTGAGCTCATTTCCTCATCTGTTCCACTCCAGTGTGATCCCCTCATAGGACGATCTGCTCCCACAGGGAGATTTAGGGTTGATTTCAGAGACAGGGTTTGGTGGGAGGTTCTAAAGCTTGACATGACAGCTGCGAGAGAGACAATGCAATCCCACATCTGGACACCCTGCCCAACCCAAGTTTGTCCTGCTGACTGACCCCACACTCCCCTATTCCCAAAGAGGCTCCTGCACCCTCCCAACACACACACACACACACACACACACACACACACACACACACACACACACACACACGCCCCCTCTCCTGGGTCACCTCCTGGCAGTCTGCTCTCAGTCCCAGGCAGGCAGGCTGGGTCGCTGGCAGCAGCTGTGACTCACGCTCCCTGGGGGCCTGCTGTTTTCTCCCGAGCTCAGTGACAGGCAGGCCCAGGAGAGTGAAGTCTCCTGGTGGCCCTGACAGCGCCACCTCTCAAAGTGACAGCTGTGGGGTGGAGGCGGGTCAGGTCTGCTGGATTTTCAGGGACAAGGCGGCTCTATTTCCACTCTCCCAGGAATGACGAAGGACCCCCCCTACATGGTCATCGTGGGCCATCTCGGCTTCACACTCCTGGTCCTGCTTGGGTGCGGTTCCCTCTTTCTCCTTCAGGGGTCTCCCCAGGGGACCTTTCCTGGCCATAGAGGCAGCTGGTGGTGGGGACTCTTGCATGTTTGCCACATCAGGGCTCAAGCACCCCTGCAGAACGCCTGGGCGCTGAGCAGACAGATTTAAAGGGAATCCCACGAAGTCCAGGGCCTCAGGCTTCAACGGTTCTTGACTCCCAGAGCTCAGAGGACCAGGGCAGACCCTTCTCTCCCTTCCTTTCCCTCCCTCTCCCTGCCTCCACCCCCCTGCCCTTCCTGGATCTTAGCCCTGGAGCACATACGCCAGGATGAACAAGATTCTCTGAACCGTGCTGGTCGCCCCATCCCTGCTTGGTCAGCTTTGGGTGCTCCTTAGACGCTGATGCCCAAGCAGAAGAGTCCTCTCAAGAGTCCCAAATGGACAAGAGTCCAGTCCATGTTGGCACGTGGGTCATTTTGAACTGAGGTTAACTAAAGCCCTGCAGGCTTTAGAGAACTTTACCACTCCACTGTCTAAACGAACGCAGACTTGGTGGTGGAGAGGGGGAAGGGGCTAGACAGATTCAGGGTTGTCTCTAACCTTATTACTACTATGCAGGGGGATTGGGTGGTTTGGGCCACACCTGGGGGTGCTCAGAGGCTACTCCCAGTCCTGTGCTTGGGGGTCACTCCCAGTGGTGCTCAGGGAACCAGGCAGTGCCAGGGATCAAGTCGGAGTCGACCTCATGAAAGATGAGCACCTCACTGCCTCTACATCTCTCTGGCGCCCAGAATAACCTATTAGAAGCCTCTCCCTAGGGCAGGGCAAACAGGTAATGGCAGCGCCTTTGGTCCTTAGGTTTTGAATCTTCTTCCTTCCTTTCTTCAAGACCCAGTGGGGAGGGCATATTTGCCTTGCAGGTGGCCGACCCAGGCTCGATCTGGTATCCCATATGGTTCCCCGAGCACCACCAGGAATGATTCCTGAGTTTCCTGAGTGCAGAGCCAGGAGTAACCCCTGAGCATCACTGGGTGTGACCCAAAAAGCTAAAAAAAACAAACAAACAAACCAACCAACAGACAAACAAAAAACAAAAATCAAACAAACAAAAGACTGAGGCTCTGGTTCCATTTCTTTTTACCCTCATTTTAAAAAATTTGGGGGTCATACCTGGCAGTACTCAGGGTGAACACCTTTCTCTGTGCTCAGGAATCACTCCTGTTGGGTTCTGGGGACCATATGTCGTACTGAGGACCAAACCCAAGTCAGCTGCGTAAAAGGCAAGTGCCCTGCCTGCTATTCTGCCAGCCCCACTCATCCCATTCCTTAGCTCAGGCGAAAAGCTCTCAGTTTGTGGGCTGGAGAGATCATGCAGCCAATCCCAGTGCTCCTTTGCAATGCATATGGTCCTCTGAGCACTGCCAGGAGTCACTCCTGAGCCCTGAGCCAGGAATAGCCCCTAAGTACTGCTGGGTTTGGTCCAACCCTGCTACCCACCTACCTGCTCTCTACCGAAAAACAAAACAAAACAACAAACAAACCTCCAGTTTGTGGTTGGACAGAGAGCTCTAAGGGCTGGAGCACATGCTTTCCATGTAGGAGGCCCTGGCTCTATCCTGGGTACCACATGGTCCCTCAAGCATCCCTGGGACGATGCCCGAGCACCAGGTTGGGAGTAGCCCCTGAGTAGCACTGGGTTGTGGCCTCAAATCCCCAAACCAAACAACAAACAGCTCTGGGATTGTGCTAGTTCCTCTAGACACCCATGTAGATGGTCCTATCTGTGTCATTACATGGGATCTGTCCTGCGTTCATTTGATGCTCCATCGCCTGGAGTAGAACCCAAAGAACATTCCCTCTCTGCCCTAGGCTTGTACGGGGTGCCTCTGGGGCTGGATGCAAGGAGGATGGAGGCAAGGCCATTCCCCAGGCCTTTGGATGCTGCTCTCAGCATGCCTGGAGGTTTTCCAAGAAGGACCTGGCGACCCGAGGTGTCGAGAACCACCCCTCACCCCGGCTCCCACGATTCTAGCTATTTCTTTCGACCTCAGGCAGCCAGAGGTTTTAGGTGACAGTTCCAGCCACAGTTGCTTGGAGATCTGCGGCCCCTCTTGTCTCACAGGCTCTTGGCATTTTCTCACGTGTGTGGGCATGGAGTGCCTGCCCCTTCGCCCCCCCCCCCCGGCTGTTTGTTTTAAACATTTTTTGGTTTGGGGGCCACACCTGGCAGTGCGCAGGGCTGACTCCTGGCTCTGTGCCCAGGGATCACTCCTGGCAGGCTCAGGGGACCATCTGGGATGCTGAGAGTGGAACCTGGGTCCACCTCATACTAGGGGACATTCGTGATCATATACAGGCTTTTGTTCCTGCTGTGGCTTCTCTTCTCCTTCGGAGGCCCAACCGCCTCTGGGCTGGTGTGACACCAGTTAGAGTCTCTGTCCACAAAGAGGGTTCAGCCTTTATGCCTTTTTCTATCCGCTAGGGCCAGGCCACGGCAACTTCTTTGAATCATATGCTGAATTTATGCTTTTTTTTTTTTGAGTCACACCCAGCGGTTATTCCTGGCTCTGTACTCAGGAATTATTCCTGGCTGTGCACAGGGGACCATATGGGATGCCAGAGATCGAACCCGGTAAACACCCTACCCACTATACTATCGCTCCTGCCCCATGGATTTATTCTTGCTGAGAACTCTTTGTCAGCACTAACTCTACTCCTGTTCTATCTCCCTCCTTTAATCCCATCCTTAAAATTGTGGTATTATCCTCCCTGAGATATTTTTCGGTGCCACACCCCCTGTACTTGGGGCTTACTCCTGGTTCTGTACTTACTCCTGATTTTTTTTTCTTTTTGGGTCACACCTGGCGATGCATAGGGGTTACTCCTGGCTCTGCACTCAGGAATCACCCCTGGTGGTGCTCAGGGGACCATATGGGATGCTGGAAATTGAACACGGGTCGGCTGCTTGCAAGGCAAACACCCTACCCGCTGTGCTATTGCTCCAGCCCCTGATTCTTCTTTTTTTTTTTTTTTTATTAGTGAATCACCGAGAGACAAAGTTACAGACTTATAGGTTTTCATGCTTACGTTTCAGTCATACAATGATCGAGTACCCATCCTTCCACCAGTGCCCATTTTCCACCACCAATGGTCCCAATATCCCTCCCACCACCCCAACCCTGTCCCCTTCATCCCACCCTGCCTCTGTGGCAGGGCATTCCCATTTGCTCACTCTCTCTTTTTGGGTGTTGTGGTTTGCTACAGAGGTATTAAGTAGGCATCATGTTCAGTTAATAGTCCATTTTCAGCCCGTATCTCCTATCCCTAGTGGGCCCTCCTAGCACCCTTTGCTTGGTGATCCCTTCTCTATCAGAGCTACTTCTTCACCTAGCATGTGAGGTCAGCTTCCAAGCTGTGGAGTACTCCTCTTGGTACTTATCTCTACTATTTTTGGGTGTTAGTCTCCAATTCTGTTACTTTATATTCCACAAATGTTACTCCTGATTCTTACTCAGGAATCACTCCTGGTGGAGCTTGGGAGACCAGGTAGGATGTTGGAGATTGAACCCAGGTTGGCCGCATGCAGAGCAAGTACCCTACCTGCTGTACTATTGCTTCATCCGCCCATCCAGTGCTCTTTAGCACCTGAATTCCTGCCCTTCTGTCCCCCAGTTCTGCCTGGCCCCCTCTACTGATGTCTGGGTCCCCCGATGTCTGGGGCAGCAAGTATCTCCCCTTAGACAGGCTCAGACCTCACCTAGCCAGGGTCTATTCACAATCCCATCGGCCCTGGCCAGGCTGGGACTTGGCTTGTTTCTTCATTTCTGGGCACACTGAAGAGGGAGAGAAACCCTGCCCTTCTGTCTCTTCCTGTCTCTTCTCCCTGTCCTTCCCTAATTCTGGGTTCTTTGGTGAATCTAATAATACTTCTGTAAAAGTAATTAATGGAATTAAAAAGTGCAATTTAATATGCTTTTATCTTTGAGTCATACTCTGCCTGCAGTGCTCAGAGATCATTCCTGGTAATACTCAGAAGTGACCCCTGCTGGTGTTTGGGGGACGATATATGGTTCCGGGGGCTTAACAGGGGTCTTCTGCATTCAAGGCAAGTGTCATTTTACCCATAGTTGTGGGATCTAGAGAAGGGGCCAAAGCATGCCGCTATCTGCCTCTGAGACAAGGAAGAGCAGAGAGAGAGAGAAGGCTGGCAGAGCAGCAAAGATGCAACCGGTTTGTTTGTCCCCGCTTCTGGGCCTAAGTCCCTTATCTCTGATGATAGGGCACATTCCACCCTTCCATTCCAGGTCCTCCAGTGGCAGGTGAGAAATGCATCTCCTGCTTACAAGGGTAAAGAAGTAGTGTGTGTGTGTGTGTGTGTGTGTGTGTGTGTGTGTGTGTGTGTGTGTGTGTGTGTTTGGGGTGAGGAAACCGCTCCTGCTATGTTTGTGGGTCACTCCCAGTGACACTCACTTCGCTTAAGGCTATCATTTCTAAGAACTTACTTACAAAAGCCAAATGAGAACTTATTATTCGTATGTACTGAAAATACATAAAAAAAGAAAGACTGAAAGTTTAAAATTCAGAATATCATTTTCCCTTAGGCGAAGGATAGAAAGAAGTATGATTAAGAGAGCACAAAAAAAGCTTTAGATATATCAGTGAAAATTACTTTGTTATGTTGGGTTATTCATAGGTGGATATTCATACTGTTTCCATGTTATTGGTTTTTTTTTTTTCTTTTTGGGTCACACCCGGCAATGCACAAGGGTTACTCCTGGCTCTGTACTCATGAATTACCCCTGGCAGTGCTCAGGGGACCATATGGGATGCTGGGCATCAAACCCGGGTCAGCGTCGTGCAAGGCAAATGCCCTACCCGCTGTGCTATCACTCCAGCCCCCCATGTTATTGTTATAGAAACAATGTCACTGTTTGTCACTGTCATCCCGTTGCTCATTGATTTGTTTGAGTGGGCACCAGTAACGTCTCTCATTGAGAGACTTATTGTTACTGTTTTTGGCATATCCAATACGCACGGGTAGCTTGCCAGGCTCTGCCGTGCAGACTTGATACTCTCAGTAGCTTGCTGGGCTCTCTGAGAGGGGCGGAGGAATCGAACTCCGGTCAGCCGCGTGAAAGGCGAACGCCCAACCACTGTGCTATCATTCCAGCCCATAGAAACAATATGTAATAAAATTTAGTTAAACAGCATGGTACTTTACATTCTATCATGTGTCTGTCAATCAACCCGTTTATACCCATCCATCTACCCACTTCTCCATCAATCTATCCATCCATTCATCTATTCATTATGCATCCATTCACCCACCATGCATTATTCACCCATCAATCCATTCATCCATCCACTTATCCATACATCTATCCACCCCTCCCTCCCTCTCTCCTTCCCTCCCTTCCTCCCTCCATCCCTCCCTCTCTGTCCATTTTCTCAACTAAAACAGCAGGAGGATGAGTGGTCCAGGAAAAAGAATGTGTAAAGAAAGGAAAAATGAATCCTCTATAAAGCCTTTAGCCTTGTAGGTAGTTGAGAAAAGAGGCACGGGTAGAGAAGGAAGGATTGATATGGGGACACAGTGACAGCCTGACCCAGAGGGTGCAAAGTCAGCACCTCTGCCAGGCAAAGCTGCCCCGTACAAGGCCACCAAGCAGAGTCGAATGGAAGGACTGCTAACAGCAGGTGGGCAGGGTGAAGAGATGGCACAGAGCCCAGCAGCAGCTGGAGGCCATCGCCACTTCCTGGCTCTGGGGAACTGTCCCAGAGAGACAGCTGTAGAGGGGCCGTTCATAGGCAAGCCCTCTGGGGCGGGGGGATGGGAGGTGTAGGGGGAACAAAGAGAAACCAAAAGCCCAGCCTCCCTCGCCTGCCTTCTTTCATCTCTTGGCAGGTCAATCACACTGGCTGCATCGGCTCATTCAAACAGTCCCCATGTTAACCTCCCAGGCTCGGGGTTGATAACAAACCTGGGGGTACCGAGGGCAACGGGAAACGCTTGGTAAATCTGTGAGGAAGAACATTTTATTTACTTGTCTGGTGGGAGGGTGGTTGAGGCCACACCTGGCGATGCTCAGGAGTTACTCCTGGCTCTTCACTTAGGAACCACTTCTGGCGGTGCTCAGGGGACCATAAGGGATGCCAGGGATTGAACCCGGGCGGGCCACATGCGAGGCAAGTGCCTTACCCGCTGTACTATCTCTTCGGCCTGTTGTTTAAAAAGAGGTCGTTTACAGCCTGTCAGCAAGCTACAGGGGCTGTAGCTCAGAGGCAGGGCACATCCCGTGCATGTTGGAGGCTTTGAACCCCCACCCTCTTCCACCACCGTCAGAATATTCCAGCAAGCTGAGGACATAGCACCCAAGTACTGCCATTGAATTTCTCATTGTTGAGTACTTGGAAAAAAATTAAAATAGCTAGTTTCACTTAAGAATATTTTTCGAGAGGTCAGAGAGATCGTTCAAAGGGCTGGAGCACATGTGGAAACCCTGAGCAATGCTGGGAGTGACCCCTGTAAGTGCAAGTAGCCATGAGTACTGCCAGATATGGAAAAAATATTATATTTGAGGGCCAAGGAGATAGTGAAGTGGGAAGGGCACTTGTCTTGAAAGCAGTGATTCTGATTCATTCCCATTCACCCCACATAGTCCTTCAAGGACTGCCAGCAATGATCCATGAGCAACACTGGGTGTGGCCCCCAAACTACAAGCAAACTGAAACAAAATAAAAACTGCTTTTTGGGAGAGGAGCCCAAAGCAGGGCTTAGGGGTCCTAGGGCCCTCCTTGGGCAATTACTCAGCTACCTGAGCAGGACAGTTCAATGCCAAGGCCACAAAGATCACTCCTGAGCACCAGGGGTCAAACCTAGGGCCTCACACATACAAAACCTCATGACCTGACCCCTGAGCTAACTTCTCATCCCTGAAGAATAATTTTGATGGGACTGGAGAGATAGTACTGGGGTTAAGGCGCTTGCCTTGCATGTAGCTGACCCTGGTTTGATCCTGGGCACCACAGAGTCCCCCAAGGATAAAATATTATTATTTTTGTTTGTTTGTTTTGGGGGGCTTCTGGGGGGGTTCACACCTGGTGATGTTCAGGGGTTACTCCTGGCTCTGCACTCAGAAATCACTCCTGGCGATGCTTGAGGGACCATATGGGATGCCGGGGATTGAACCGAGCTGGCAGTGTGCAAGACAAATGCTCTCCCCACTGTACTATCTCTCCGACCCCAAATATTGTTATTTTTGTTTGTGTGGGCCCTCACCCAGCAGTGCTCAGAGTTTACCCCTGGTTCTGCACTCAGAGCTCACTCCTTGGAGGGGGAGGTTTGAGGGAACCCGATAGAGATGCCAGAGATGGACTCCAGGCTGGTCACACGTGTGGCGAGTGTCCTACCTACTGTACTATCTTCCTACCCCCACAAGGGATAGCTTGGGTGGAATGGGGGACAAATTACTCTGATGAAATTGGACCTTGTGATTCTGTTTCTCCTGCTGGGAGGTCAACAAGGAAGCTCTGCTCCCGTAAAACCTAAAGCACTTCCAGGGCTTATAGAAACATGGTGGTTATGTGACTTTTTGGGGTTTTCTGGGAGTTGGTCACAAGATTTCTGATGTCTGGTAAGAGGAATCAGCAGGAGCAAACCCTAGTGACTTGTATTGCCCCACTCCCACTCCAAGATTTTGTTTTTAATTGAATCACTGTGAGATACACAGTTACAAGTCTGTTCATGGTTGAGCTTCAGTCATACAATGGTCCAACACCCACCCCTCCACCAGTGTGCATTTCCCAGCACCAGTGTCCCCAGGTTCCCTCCCACGACTCCCCACCCCCACTCCCAGTGACTTCGTAAAGCAAATCATTGGACAACCAGTCAGAGTCCAATTAAATTCTGGAGCAGATTGTCGAGGGGTCCTAGCATGCCTGGACTGTTACATGAACATCACCTTGGAGCGGATGAAGGAGAATGTGAATGGCCAGCTCAAGAATCAGTATGGGATGCTTTAAACTAAGGGACCAGCGTGTCCTACGTAAGCACCGGAAGAGCAGGCTGTGAGGACTCGGCCAGCAGTACTTTTCCTACTTGTATCTATTTGTTATGAAATGTTTTGCTTTTGTAATATAATTTGTTCCATTTTTTTCCCTGAGAGTTGATTTCTTCCTCATGTGAGCAAGATCAATGTATAATGTGTCGATCTGATGGTAACAGAATTCTTTTGTATTGTTTCTCAATTCTCATTCTCAGTTACCTCTCTGTCCCTTCGAAGTGTGCAGAATGCAAAAGAAAGGAAAAAACTTGAAGCATTAAAGAAAAAGTGACTTTTTAAAAATATTTTTTGAGTTAGGAGCAGAACTGGTTACTTTGTCATGAATGCTCCCCGCCTTCTTATTTTCCACTTCAGGGAATGATGGAAAAACCCTGATTTTTATTTATTTATTTGACTGAATGGGGCATGAACTCAACATTACTTTTTTTATTCAGAATGTTAATTTTATTTTATTGTTAACTATTATTATTATTTTTTAACCCGTGGAACTTCACTCTTGCGTGAGGCTTGGCCCGAGTGTGTGGAAAGAGGCCTGGAGTGTGACGGCGGTTGGGTAGTGGAGGCCGGCTGCCCTGCTAGTAATCTGGAGCAATCTTCTTAGATGAGATTTTATCCTTGAGTTAATCTCCTGGAGGAGTGGCCTCATCTCTCTTTGTTGATTTGTTAATATTCGACCCCACCTTTGTATCACCACCCTAGGTGATTGCTATATAAACTAAGACTAGAAGAGCAAAGGGGGTCGGAGTCAGGATCCAGGGAAGAAAAAGCAGAGAAGGAAGAAGAAGCAGAGAACGGGAGGCAGAAAAGGAGAGTCAGGGAGTCGTCCGTCGGATCGAGAAGGGTCAGAGTCAGAATCCAGGGATCTGGGATCTAGGAATGAGGGGCTAGGCAGGAAGAGTGTGTGAGATGGGAGACATGAGAGATCGAATAAATGGCAACTAATCAGCAACCAGCTTGGTCCTCATTCTTTCTTCGCCTGCCCATTGCCAACAGCCGTCTCGATCTGGTCCATACACAGCAGCTCGAGAGCACCAAAAATAGGCTGCAAAAGAGAGAGAGCTGCCCAGAGAGCCCGCGAACACATCACATCACCCCATCCTTTCGTGCATGTATATGTTTTACAGCTGGCGTCCCTGGGTGGGCACAAACCACCAACCTTTCGGTTAACAGCCAAACCATTGGTAGTTAACAGTCCCATGGAACCCAGGTAATGCAGAACTTTGTGATCTTGGACTCTGGGCTCAATGGGACCCAGGAGCAGAGATCCTCTGCCTGTTTCCCCCAATCTCCAGAGACCCAGGGGTCACACCTATATGCCACCTCCTGCCCGTGCCAGATAATCTCCTCATCAGCCACTGTCCAGAACTCATGGCTGCTTCTCCTGGAAGGGAGCATAAAATGAGACCCCCATAGCCATGCCATCAGACTTCGTGTAAGGCTATCACCCGGGGCACCCCAGAGGAGGGTGGGTGAGAGCCCTCCCCACCCCAAGGGACCCAGCCCTGGCAGCTAACCTCCACTACCCGACAGCCGCCATGCTCCAGGCCACTTTCCACATGCTCTGGCCGAGTCTCAAGCCTGAGTGAACATATTCCTGGACTGTGCAGCAAGCGGCTGCACAACACATCATAAGACACCCCCTACCCATTTTCCATTTTCCATAAAATCATAGAGGAAAATATATATGCCTCTCGAAGAGCCTGGCAAGCTATTGAGAGTATCCCGCCTGTACAGCAGAACCTGGCAAGCTCCCTGTGGCGTATTCGATATGCCAAATACAGTAGCAATAATAGGTCTCACTCCCCTGACCCTGAAAGAAACCTCAAATCATTGGGAAAGACGAATAAGGAGAGGCTGCTAAAATCTCAGGCACGAATGGAGATGTTACTGGTGCCCGCTCGAGTAAATCGATGAACAATGGGATGACAGTGATTTATTTCACTGTCACTGATACAGTCCTCCCATTGCTCATCGATTTGCTCAAGTGGGCGCCAGTAACATCTCCATTGTGAGACTTGTTGTTACTGTTTTTGGCATAGTGAATATGCCACCAATAGCTAGCCAGCCTCTGCCGTGCAGGTGAGATACTCTCGGTAGCTTGCCAGGCTCTCTGAGGGGGTGGAGGAATCGAACCAGGGTCGGCCACGTGTAAGGTGAATGCCCTACTGCTGTGCTATCGCTCCAGACCAGTGATTTATTTACAGTGATTTATTTTTTAATCACCATGAGATACAGTTACAAAGCTTACCTATTTGAGTTTCAGTCATACCATGATCAATCACCCAACCCTCCACCAGTGCACATCTTCCACCACCAAGATCCTTAGTATCCCTCCCCATCCCACCCCTCCCCCTGGCAGTGTCCCCCATACTCTCCTTTGTATTGCTTGTTATGAATAGCATAAGATGTCGCGCAGCCACAAGAGCAGCTGTATGTTCCTGGAATAATTCTAAAATTTTAGATAATTAGGGTCTGGAGAAATCTCTGCAGTGAGCTGCTCAGTTGGAGATTCTTTTGTGTGTCTCTGGATCATGGCCGTTAAGGAGCTTAAGCAGCAGCGGCAGGCAGTTTGGGGTCATGACCTCCAGGGTCCCTTGAGGACGGGGGATGAGAAGGACCCGCCCATCCTCTGTCCCTTGAGGCCTGGATTTTGCCATCACTGAATCCGTGCACCTGCACTTCTCATTGAAACTGCTTTTTAGATTTATCAGGTATCCTCTTTAAATGAGCAACGTGAGATTGTCAGTTCAGTGAAAACAATGGGTAGTTTTTTTGCTGATTAAAGCATTTCATTTTTACAGTAGAATTTTGGAAAACGTGTCTCTGCCACTGTGACGGTGATACTTTTGTTGTTTGGGCCACATACTTCATGCTCCCGGGTTCATCCTGGCTCTGTGCTCAGGAGTGCCTCCTGGTGGTACTTAGAGGACCATATGCAGTGCTGGTGACCAAACAGGGTCTGCAGGATGCAAGGCAAGTGGCTTTGACCTCTGTGCTATCTCTCTGGCCCTGGAAAGAAAGTTTTTTCTGATAAGATTGCTGTCCAGGTTAAAGAATATGTTTTGATTCTCTAAGAAATGGGCTCAGCCTTGAAAGATATTTTGTGTGTGTGTGTGTGACTTCATGGACCAAGATTGTTTAGATTCCAAGTTCACTTTCCATGAGCTTGGAAAGTCATGCATGGAGAAAAGATTCATTTGAAGTACCAGAGAGATTCAGAAATCTCATTATCACAGAGCATAAAAAGTTCAACTAACCTGTTTTAGATTCCACACTGCAAGTTACCTTTCTTTAAGGAACTTTCTTCTTGTGGAGTTTTAATCTGGCCTCGAGAAGAATGTCCACGGCAATTTGGAATGCATCTGAAAATGTTCCTCTCTTTTCCAGCTGTAAATTTGTGTGAGGCCTGAATTTTCTCAAGGATTTCACCAAAGCACGTGCCTGCAGATGAGTACAGAGATGAGAATCCAGCTACCTTGAATTTGCCTTGGTAATAGATTAACAGACAAAACAATTCCACTCTGCTCACAAGTATATTTGGTCTGATAATGATTTTAAATAAGAGAAGGCCGTGCACATTGCCACGCAATGGGTTTATCATGAATAATTAAACAGATCACTTAATTATTGATTGACGGTCTAATATGGTAAACAGTGGTGTGAAAAACTGAGCCACATGTCATCTTTGATGTAATCCTCTTCATCCAGTTCCATTGTATGCTTTGTCCCCGTGCCACCAAGCACGTCTCTGACACCAATAAGGTGATCTTCAATGACACTGAATCCAGACGCTATTTGGAAAGGATACTAGAATCCATCAAGAGTTGAGGACATCAAAGGTGAGATGGCCTGCCCCCATCCTGAGCCCACCTTAGAAGCTAATCACAAATCCATCTTGCTACCTGAGTCTCTAACTCACTGGCTAAACAAAGAGTAGAGGTTTTCACCAAGACCTCCTTGGGCATGATGGACTTGCTCCAGCCTCTCATAGGACAATTTATTAGCAAAGAATTAACCTTAGGAATCGCCAGAAGGAAGGGCTGCACAGGACGAGGTTTGGGGAAAGGGCATGCAGCTTTCCTACCATCTCCACGCGTGTGACTATCCCCAGATCACGACGTCCACTGACCCGACATGCTTACATTTGAACCCCTGTGACAAATGCTCATTACACAAACCTATTTTGGGGGAGTTGTTTGGGGGCCAAACCTGGTGATGCTCTCTCAGGGGTAACTCCTGGCTTTGCATTCCGGAATTACTCCTGGTGGTGCTCAGGGGACCATGTGGGCTCCGAGGATCCAACCTGGGTCAGCCCCCTGCAAGGCGAGCGCCTCAACCCACTGTACTATACAGCCCCGTATCAACACATTTGATGAAATCATTGCCCGTTGGTGATTGAACTCCAGCTTCATCTTTTTCCTGCCTCTGGGGTGTCACAGAGTGGGAACGAAGAACGCTTCAACCCTCCACTCACAGAGTCAGCTTTCCTGGCAACTGGCCCCTTCCTTAGGTGCTTTCCAAAAGTCACCTCACTCACTTAACAAAAGACACCTTTATCACGCTCTTCACAGGAAATTCCAAGGCTTTTTTTGAGGAAGCTCTGTGCCAGGAACCAGAGAGAAGACCAAACCTCTGATCCTCAGTCTGATTCACAACGTCACAACCCATTTCAGACCACGTAAGGGAGTCCTAAAAATCCACCTGCGGTGGGCACATGACGGGCGGTGGCAAAGTGGAGGCAGGTAGGCCCCCGGACAGGTGGCTGGCACCCTCGAGAGGGGCCCCACGGGGCGGGCAGGCTTTGCTGAGCTCCCTCTGCTCTTTGGAAGCGGCTCCTGGCCTGGGACTGGAGGAACAAGGAAGGGGTGGAGTCCCCAGGGCCTGAGCACGGGCTTCCTTTTGGGACCTGGCCTCATAAAAGAGGATGGTCTGGCCGGACGAGAACCCAGAGCTCGGGACTCGTCGAGAGGACCAGACTTGCAGGGGTTCTGAGATGGCTCAGCCAGCCGGCCCAGAGCAGGGGGAGGAGGAGAGCAAAGTCCTGGCATCTCTCCCTCACCCCTCCTCCAAGTCGCTGTCGGGAAGCTAGTTCTAGTTAGACCCTGGGGCACACAGCTTGCACGAGTGGCCCCCGAAGAGAGGAGGAAGTGGATGGGTCAGAAAAGGAAGGGTGTGAGGCCACCAGGGTGTTAGCAGGGGTGCCTGGGGACTGAGACGGGGCATGGGGGGGAGGGGGATAGAAGGGGGCTCTGATATGTGCGTGTGCTGAGGGGGTGGAGGTCGCTGGGAGGAAGAGAGAAAGAGCAGAACCAACGCAGTGCGGGTGGGGAGCGGGCCCGAGGGGGCAGATTCCGGGCAGAACGGTGGCCTTGGCATTTTCCAGCAGACCGGGGCCGAGGGCCCGCTGGCCGGAACGGAAAGCCAGCGCGGAACTCTCGGCATGCTGCTCTTTCTAAGGCTCTGCGCCGGGGGGTTGCTGCGGGGAAGGGGGCCTGGCGGGCTCTCGTCAGCCCTCCCTAGGCCACTGCTTCCCCCGTGTGTCTGGGATCTGAGCTTGGCAACGGTGGCCGCTTGGGAGGGAGATCTCTGCGTCCTCTCCCTTGGCTCGGGGAATTCCCCCGGGACGGAATTCTCCTGAGGGTCGATCCCGAGTTTCCGTCGGGACTAGAGTCCCCTCTCTCCACCTTGACCCCCCCCCCGCCCCATCATTCTGTAACCCCTGTACCTCAGTTCCCACTCTGGGCATGTTTGAAGATGGGGGAACACTGGGGCACCCCCTCCCCGCCATCTCTGAAGTCCACTAGGACTTACCTGTCCCTTTTCCCCGGAGTCCCCGGAAGCTTAGAGAGTACAGGGCCAGCAGCCTTTCTCGGGGCACCCCGAGGTTTCAGCTCTCCAGGAGAGCCAGGCTGCCAGACCCCTGCCCTCTCCAGCACACCCCACCTCCCTCCTCTCCTGTAGGTGGCTGTGGGGGAGAAAGCACGGGTCCTGAGAGGGAGGCACCCCCATTCAGAGGAGTCCCCAAATATCCCAGCAGGTCTTTAGCCCTGGCTGGCCACGTGGAGCCACCGGCCTGCTGTGGACCCAGAAGCACTTCCAGGCCAGCTCGGGGCTTGTGGTCCTGTCTCCCCTCTCCCCGGGCCTATAGCAGTGAGGTGTGGGGGTCTGGGGGGGCGTGGGCTGCTCTGCTCTGCCCTTCTTCTTCTTTTTTTTTAAATAGGGTATCTTCCCTTTATTTCATTATTATTGTTATTATTATTATTATTATTTTGCTTTTTGGGTCACACCCGGCGATGCACAGGGGTCACTCGTGGCTCATGGACTCAGGAATTACCCCTGGCGGTGCTCAGGGGACCATATGGGATGCTGGGATTCGAACCCGGGTCAGTCGTGTGCAAGGCAAGCGCCCTACCCGCTGTGCTATCACTCCAGCCCCTGCTCTGCCCTTCTTTCCCAACCCCCCACCCCCGCATTGTGGGGGTGCCCACCAAAGCGTTCTGCCTCTGAGAGCAGCAGCTCGAGCTCAGGGCCGACTTTCAGGCTGCCAAGGACAAAGGAAAGAGGGAGGGGGAGAGAGATGTTTCTGGAAGCGCCCGCCCATGTGTCTCTAACGCTAGAGATCTGATCTAACTTCCAAGACACAGGGGACTGGGGAGATAGTACAAAGGTCAAAGCACTTGCCTTGCACAGGGCTGACTCAGGTGCTGGCCGACCCAGACCCCAGATGGTCCCCGGAGCACCCCCGGAAGTGATCCCTGAGCACAGAGACCAGGAGTCTGCCCTGAGCACTACCAGGGGCGGCTCAAAAACTGGAAACAGAAAAACAAATGAAAACAAACAAAAAAAGGCACAAAACCTCACGGCATCTTGGTGCCCTCCCAGAGCGTGTGTGCACCAGGAAGTACTGAGGACGCCCTTGTCTGGGGCAAGGTCCTGTCGCCCCCAGGGGCTGAGGTGTGCTGGGCACCCAGTGGCTTTGTCCCCCTGGCCTTGCTGGCTCCAGGTCACTGGCGTGGGTGACCTGGGGCCAGGGGCCGTGTGCAAAGGCTGCTCTCCCAGCAAAGCCTGAGGCTCCTGGGGAGAAACTCTGGCTTCTTCCCTCCTCCGGCTCCAAGACTCCCCCACCCTCCTTGGGGGTCATTCCAGCCCCGAGGCAGGCCCCCACAAGCAGAGAGAGACCTGGAGTGGAGGTGGTCCTCAGGAATGCAGGGGTGGGGTGGGGGGGTGCACTCCCTAATCCCAGAGCCTGGGCAGTAGGGGGAGGTGTGGCTGGTACTGCCTAGGACGGGGGTTTCCCCAAGTCTCTGGAAAGAAGGCAGGCCAGGGAGGATGAATGACGGCCCCCAGCTCCCTCACTCCCTCGGGGAGATAAGGGCAGATCAAAGGGAGCCACAGTGAGAGCCCCTCACCCCCACCCCGCTCACCAGAGTGGGTTGGAGTGACAGGACAGAGGATCTGTGTGGAGCCGGGGTTGGGGAGGGGTCCGTGTTAGACAGCTCCGTGTGTGAGTCTGCTCAGCTCTGCACCCCCCGCCCCCCCTGCCCTGCCCCCCAGGCAATCTCACTGCAGTGGGCTCAATCCCCGCCCCTCCTCCGGGTTCTGCCCTCAGGCTAGCTTGCTCCAGGAGCCCCCAGACCGACTTGAAATAAACATCAAAGCAGCTTTGACCCCCACCCCCCAAACCCTGGGCCTCCTAGCCTGCTGCCCAGGCCAGTCAGTGTGGGGGCAGACCACGTTGTTTCTCCCTCTGATCTGGCGCCCTAGACCTAGGGAGGAGAGGGGGCGGGTTCCCTTTGTGGCTGGAAGAGGAAGCACCTCGGATGCCAGCCGAGAGCAGCAGGGCCCGGGTAGCACACAGCCCGGCTTCCACGCCTTGTCTCCTCGTGCCCTCTCCCTGGCACGGCTCTCAACGGCTCCCTCTGACTCCTTCAGATTGTTAGGGGCCGGGGGACGCTTTTTACACCTTGAACATCCCCCGCCCCACCCTGAAGATAAGGGGCTGGAGAATGGGCACGGTGAGGTGCAGGGTCCAGTGGCTCCAGGGCTGGGGGCTGTATCCACTCCCAGCAGCCAGGAATCCACTCCCCAATTTAATATTTATGGGAAATACCTATAGGAATAGCACAGCGGTAGGGCATTCGCCTTTCATGCCGCCGACCTGTGTTCGATTCCTCCACCCCTCTCGGAGAGCCCGGCAAGCTACTGAGAGTATCGTGCTCGCATGGCAGAGCCTGGCAAGCTACCCGTGGCGTATTTGATATGCCAAAAACAGTAACAATAAGTGTCACAATGAGAGACTTTACTGGTGCCAGCTCGAACGAATTGATGAGCAATGGGAAATCAGTGACCTATAGGAAAAGACGAATAATGTAGGAAAAAGCTATATCCAAAGAGGGTAGATAAACCTTTTTTTTTTTGTATGTAAACATGCCATTGTAATTTATTTAAAACATTTAAAGTTTTAAAATGTATGTTTTTATGACATTTGGTTTCAATGTCAAAATGCCAATGTCAATGTTTCAATGGCCGCCTGCCCCACCCGACCCCATCCCTCTTTCCTCCCTCCAGACCCAGAGCTCTTCGGATCTTCATCCCCCTCTGGGACTGTCCATGACAAATGTCTTGGGAAATACAAGTCAGAGGATCAGTAAAGGCTATGAGATACCATCTCACACCACAGGCACTGGCACACATCCAAAAGAACAAAAGCAACCGGTGTTGGTGTGGGTGTGGGGAGAAAGGGACTCTCTTTCACTGCTGGTGGGAATATTGACTGGTTCAGCCATTTTTGGAAAACAATATGTATGCTTCTAAAAAATCTAGAAATTAATATCTAATTTGACCCAGTAATACCACTTCTGGAAATATATCCCGGAGATGCAAAAAAAAAAAAAAAAGTAGAAATGGCAACTGCACTTGTAAGTATATCGCAGCACCATTTGCAATAGTCAGAATCTGGAAAAAACCTGAGTGCCCGAGAATTGATGACTGGTTAAAGAAACTTTGGTACATCTATACAGTGGAATACTATGTAGCTGTTAGGAAAGATGAAGTCATGAAATTTGCATTTAAGTGGATCGACATGGAGAGTATCATGCTAAGTGAAATGATTCAGAGAGAGAGAGAGAGAGAGAGAGGGACAAACATAGAATGACTGCACTCATTTGTGGAACATAAAGTAACATAGTGGGAGACTAGCACCCAAGGATAGTAGCGATAAGGGCCAAGAGGATTGCTCCATGGCCTGGAAGCCAACCTCACATGCTGGGGGAGAAGGCAGCTGGGATAGAGAAGGGACCACTAAGTAAATGATGCTTGGAGGGCTCGTTTGGGATGGGAGATGTGTGCTGAAAGCAGACTATGGACCAAACATGATGGCCACTTAGTGACTGCATGGCAAACCATAACACCCAAAAGGAGAGAGAAAGTAAGAGGGACTGTGCCTGCCACAGAGGCAAGGGGGGATAGGATGGGGTGGGGTGGGAGTGGCGGGAGGGATGCTGGGAACATTGGTGGTGGAGAATGGGCACTGGTAGAGAGATGGGTACTCGATCATTGTATGACTGAAATGTAATCTAATCATGAAAGTTTGTAAGTCTGTGACTGTATCTTGGAGATACAGTCACATACAGAGATACAGAGATATGGTGATTCATTAAAAAAAGAAAGAAAGAAAAACAAAAGAAAAAAAAGGCTTTGAGTTCTCTTACGTGTTCCAGGGCTGTCTCCGTGCTCTGCCTGGTGAGCTTCCTTCTGTCCCTGAGACTGTACATAGCGTTGCAGCTCGGTCCGTTGGGGATCAGGATCTATCGGGTTGTTTTATTCCATCCTCCTTTCTTTTAATTTTTGTTTTTTTTTTTGGGGGGGGTAACACCTGCTAACTTTCAGAGATACTCCTGACTGATCACTCCTAGCGGTGCTCAGAGACCATGCACAGTGCTAGGGATGGGGCCCACCCTGGTGAGCTGTGTGCAGGCGGTGTGCGCCTAAATCCTGTGCTATCCAAGGGCAGAGACTTGGGGGGGGTGCCCTTTCTTCTTCTATCCCCCACATTCTTACATTTCAGGAATGTTTGCTGAAGGTCTGCCCTTGGGGGACCTCCTCTGCCTGCCCCCTCCCTCATCGGTGCTCAGGGACCATGTGAGACACCAGGGACTGAACCTGGGCCAACTGAATACTGCGTGCAAGGCAAACACCCTACCCGCTGTACTATTGCTTTGGCCCCTAAAGGGAAAAGACTTTTTTGCTCTTTCTTTTTTCCCGGGGATAAGGGAAAGTGACCTAGTCAGGGTCACTGGGACTTGGACTGAAGGGACAATCAGCTCATCAAGAGAGGTGCTGCCCAGAGACAGTGGGGGATGCTCTGAGCAGGAGGGAGAGAGGCAGCATGTATATATGCATGTACCTGTGTGTGAGTGAACCAGGTTGTGTGCATGAGTGTGTATATGTGTACAAGAGAGTGTGTGCACATGTGTATGAGAATGTGCGCATGTATGAGTGTGTACACATGCCCAAGGGTAAGTATGTGTGTGTACATGTGAATAAGAGTATGAGTATGTGTGCATATGTAGAGTGTATACATGTGTATGAGTGCATGTGCTAGTGTATGCACATGCACAAGAGTTTATGTGTGCAAGAGTGTGTACACATGTATGAGAGAGTATATTTATGTGTGAGTGTGTACCCATGCACAAGAGTGTACAGATGTATGTGTACGTGTGTATAATTGTGGGTCCATATGTGAATGTACACACATGTACAAGAGTGTGAGCATGTGTGAGTGTGTCCATGTATAAAAGTGAGGGCACATAGTGTGAGAGTATATGAACATGTGTACAAGTCTGTGCATGTGTGTACATGAGTATGTATGTGCATGCGCAGAGCATGAGAGTGTTCATGTGTGAGTGTGCACACATATGAGAGTGTGGGTGTGTGCATATACACAAGTATGAGAGTGTGAACATGTATAAGCATATGTGCACGCATGTAAATGTGTACACATGAGAGTGCGTGTACACGCGTGTGCTTGCATGTGTATGAGTGTATGTAAATGTGTACATGCGTGAGAGTGTGTGTGTGCATGTGTGCTTACCCCTTGCACTTGCTTCAGCTTCTTGCCTGCACTTCTTAAAAATGCTCTGGGTGAGTTGCGTGGGGGAAACCCCCGACTAGGGTTATTTCTAAGCATCTTGATGCCTGTGATGTCCAGCCCTGGCTTGAGCCAGGAGCACTAAGGCAGCTGGAAGGTGTGGTGCTGGCAAGCATGAGTGGGAGACCCTGGTCCTCTTCTAGGCTCTTTAGAGGGTGCGAAGGTGACCGCACCCATGGGCGCTGCCTGGGAGGGTGTAGATGAGTGTCCTGTTGATCGAGGGCCAGGGAGATGGCTCAAGGGTTTGCTCCCCAGTCCTGCTGCGCATCATTCCAGAATCAGTCTCCAAGATGCACCACAGGGTGTGCCCCTCTCACTCCCCAAAAAAACCCAAACAAACAAGGTCAAGCAAAAAACAAACAAAAAGCTCGGATTAACCACAAAGCTGGAGGCCATGCACAGAGACAGGAAGCCCCAGGGGCCGGCCCACTGTGTCCACACTGGGCGCTGGAGGTGCTGGGGAAGGAGGTGATTTCCTGAGGTCAACCGGCTTGGTCCTTCTGGATGAAATCCCTGAGGCAGTTTTGGGGGGGACCGGGCCTCACCCCGGGGAGCTGACTCTTCTGGAGCTTTCTAAGGGTTGTCTTGTGCTGGTGGTGGTGGGGTCCTTCTCTGATGAGCTGGTGCTTTGGAACTCTGGCCGCCGCTGGGTGTGGTGGGCCCCGCTGCAGTGCCTGCCCCAGCTCCCCAGGACACCCCGGCAAGGCTCGGCTCGGACAGATAAGAGCCGGGCTTGTTAGCACAGCTGTTCCCTGCAACACCCAGCCTTGTTTTCAAGCCGGCGGAAACTTGGGTGCGGAAGTGTGGCTACATCCACCCAACTTCGGGGTTGGGCTGGGTTCCAAAGGAAAGGAAATTTAGTCAGTTTTCCCAGACTCGGGGACAAAAATAGAGTTGACAGGAACCTCAAAGGGTCTGCTGGGGTTCGAGGGTCACACCTAGCAAAATCAATCGTTCCGTGCTCTGGATGCCCTCAGAGGGGGCTTCCAAGGGGAGTGTTCAGCCGCTCCCTGTCGTCACCCTCGGGAGGGTGACCCGGCCCTTCCAGGTTCTTCAGCTCGGAGTCACGAGGAGTCTGCCACGTGGCGTGAGCACTCCTGTCCACCAAGACGCCGATAGGTGCTTCCTGTGAGATCACGGGCTTGCATGACGGCTCCGGATGGCTCCGATGGCAGAGCTGAGGGCCGCAGAGACCACACCCTGGCATCGGAGTTACGCAGACCCAGCCTGGGTCATAGGTTAGGGGTCAGCTGGGCCGTGTGTCCAGCCTTAGTGTCCCGCGCAGGACTACCTCTGGCCTCACCCATGTCCTGCTCTCAAAGGATTCTGCTTTTTCATTTTCTTTCTTAATTCCCCCCCCCCCGCCACCCCCAGTGGTACTCATACTCAAAGGTTACTCCCAGGCGCTTGTTCCTGGCAGTGCTGGGGGTCAAACCTGGGCTCCCCCCCAACTTGCAAAACTTGCTCTCAGCCCCTTGGGCCATCCCCCTGAGCCCTGGAGGGCTTGTTTTGTATTGTGCCTTCTGGAACTTTCTCTGCCCCAGTCTTTATATGCAAGGGGATAGTGTCTGGGGAATCTAAATCAGGTGGAACTTTTGAGGACCTTACTGGCCCACCCCCCCGCCCCCACCGCCCCGCTCCCCTCCACATACACACCCAAGTGGGGCAGAGCACTCAGCACTGTGCTGGGCTCTCTCTTCTCCAGGGTCCCCTGCCCCATTCTTCCCCGCAGTGAAGTGCGGGGTGGGGAGAGCTGCCCCTGGAGCCAACCAAACCCCAAGACTTGAGACCTTGCAGGCTGGGTGAGGCAGGAGGAGGCCTAAGCAGGGAGCTTAGGGGCAGGAAGGGCAGCACGACCCCCCACTCCCTGCCTTTGCGTGGGCCAGACGATGAGGGTCCCGGTAGTGAGGGGATCTGGCCTCCTTTCCCGTGGGGCTCTGCGGGAGCGCTCTGGGCTTCTGGTTCTGTCAGCGGTCAAGAGAAGACAGCCTGGGATCTCGGTCCGTGAAGTTGGTAGACGTCACAGAACGGGTGGGCAGGGCCCCAACCCTCCGAGCACAGCTTCGAAGGGGCAAGGGAACTTGCCAGGAGGGGCCAAAGGGAAGGGAGTGGAAGAATGTCCTGGGAGTCCCCTGAGAGTGGGAACTTAATAAAGACGAGGAACCCTGGGCCTGGTGGTGGCTCAGCACCTGCTTTGCAAGCCGGAGTCCGAGCGTGTGAACCCCAGTGCAGCCCCCGTGTGCCCCGAGCGTGGTCCTGACAGCTCAGCTGTGTATGGGGCTGCCCCCCCTCCCAGCGCAATCACAGAGCACAGAAGCGCCGAGCATGAAACCGTGCCATTCGCGGCAAACACCGTGGCCAAGTGTGTGAGCACACACACCACCAAGTGTGTTGCCTGGCCATTTGCAACCACAACAGCATAGAGCTCAGCAAGGGCTGGAGGGCAGGTGCTGGAGGGGGTGACCCTGGTTCCATTCCCAGCACCCCACAATCCCCAGAACCACCAGGAGCAATCCTTGCATGTGAGTGACCCCAGAGCCCCCACTAGGAGTCACCCTTGAGCACTGCTGGATGTTGCGCCCCCAGAAAAGGGGGGGAATCAGGAAATGAAGAAATATGTGGGGTCCAGGAAATGGGCAAGAGGTGGAGCCTGATCACTGAGATAGGTCCCCAGTGCCTTTGTTGACCATGGCTGGGTGTGTTCCGTTCCTGGTGGCCCCTATAAGAAGTACGTGAATAACTAAATAGAAGCTGGGGATGGAACTCAGCGGCGGGACACTTGTTCTGCATGTGTGAGACCCTGGGTCCGAACCCTAGCACCACACAGAATAAATACATAAGATCAAGAAGGGTCAGATTACACCTATTCAAACTTGATCATTTAAATATATTTTCATAAATATATGAATGAAGTTAACGTGAAGTTTATTTTTTTTGTTGTTGTTTTCTATTTTATTTGGGGGACAGACTCGGCAGTGCTCAGGGGCTCACTCACTTCTAGCTCCGCACTCAGGGATCACTCCCAAAGGAGCTTGAGGGACCCCTTGGGGTGCCAGAGAACGAACCTGAGTCAGCCACATGCAAGGCAGTGCCTTAACCTCTGTCCTATCTCTGGGGTCCTCAATGTGAAATTTCAATGTTAAAAAAACCCCAAAATCTGGGGCTAGGGAGGTGACTCAAAGGGTTTGGAGCATGCGGGAACCTTGGGTTTGCTCCCCAGCATTTCATGATCCCCTGAAAGTGGTGCTGGTAGAACCCCTGAGGAGACTCACCATGGGGGACTCCAAAAGCAAAAGAGAAAGAGAGGGCCTGGGGTGAGAGTACAGAGGGCAAGGTACTTGCCTTGCATGTGGCTGATCCAGGTGTGACCCCTGGCTCCCCATATGGCCCCCCAAGTCTCAACAGGAGTGACCCCTGACCGCAGAGCCAGGAGTTAGCCCTGCGTGCTGTTGGGTGTGGCCCTAAAAGTGAGAGAGAGAGAGACAGAGAGATAGAGAGACAGAGACAGAGAGACAGAGACAGAGACAAAAAGATAGAGAGAGAGATACAGAGAAATAGAGAGAGAGTGAGAGAGGGAGGGAGAGGGAGAAGAAAGAGGAAAAGAAGCAAAGGGCCCCATGTTTCCCCTAAGGACCTCACCCCCCCCCCCCCCACACACACACACTCACAGGCGTTTTGAAGGATGGGTGTGGAGTCACTGTCTCTCAGGCACATCAGGTTCCTGGCCCACCAGGAAGTGACTTGGCTCTGAGACATGGGATGAGTCAAAGGCTGGGAGGGGGTCCTGGAGCCTGGTCTCCCCGGAGGGTGGGCGGGCGAGGGTGGGTAGTCCCTCTAGCTAGCGCCCTGAGTTTCTGTCTTCCTCCGGCCCGCCCGGCCCCTGCCTCCCACCTAGCTCAGGCCTCTGCCGGAAACCCTGCCCCATTGTCCTCGGTGGCCCAGGCCCCAGGAGTCCCACAGCTGCTGGCCTGGAGGTTTCCTTCTCGGGCCGAGGTTCCTTGGGGAGATGCCTATCAGGTTCGGGGAAAGGGTGGAGGGTCTGCGCAAGCCCCCCGCAGCCACCCAGCCTCCGTCATTGGCCCAGCCCTGGGTCTCTGGCAGACAATGCGCAGGGAAGGTCTTTCCACCCCGCAGCCTGCCCTCTGCCACCTCTCTCTTCCTCCCCTCCACCTTCCCCTCCCCTCTGGGGGGCGGGGTGTTCCCCCCAAAGGCTTTGATGAGTGTGGTGGTGGTCAGGCTGGCAAATCTCCTTAACCCCTTCAGCTCTGAGAGAGAGCTTGTTGGGGGGGTGGTCAGGGCGTGGCCTGGGGCTTGGGGAGCTGAGCACGGAGAATTGGACTAGGGGTCACTGGTCACACTTGTTTTGACCCAGGAGACAACTGGCTTGTGGCTGCCTTGGGACCAGGGTCTCCCACATGCCACGCAAAGCTCGACTGCTGAGTTGCAGCTCAGCCCGCCCACCTCTGAAGGATGATCGCAGTGAGCAGGAAGAGCGTTGGGCCTCGGAGCTCTGGTTTTCACATCTGCGAGATGGGGCTGAGCATGTCTCCAGTCCAGTGGGAAGGAAGTGATCTAATGCTGGTGGAGCACCTGTGCCACGGAGCCAACTTGAGGCTCATTTCGCCTTAGGATGAGCGTTGGGGGTGTTTGCTCCACCTTACCCTGTCTTGGGCTGGAGCCATAGCACAGTGGTTGGGCGTTCGCCTTTCACGCGGCGGACCCGAGTTCGATTCCTCTGCCCCTCTCGGAGAGCCCGGCAAGCTACCGAGAGTATCGAGCCCGCTCGGCAGAGCCTGGCAAGCTACCCGTGCGTATTGGATATGCCAAAAACAGTAACAATAAGTCTCTCAATGAGAGACGTTACTGGTGCCTGCTCGAACAAATCGATGAGCAACGGGATGACAGTGACAGTGAACCTGTCTTGGGAAAGCAGTGCCAGTTCTTAGGGCTCAGTCAGAAGGGTCAGCTGGGCATGGAAGGAATAACCCTTTGTTCATTCGGTCCTTCTGTACTGAGAATACCATGTCCCAGGCAGCGGGGTGACCTCCATCCGGCAGTCCCTGTGTTGTTGGGCCAGGCAGAGAGAAGGCCCACCTATGGGAGACCTCGGTTCGACCCCTGACATTGCATAGCTATACTGGGACTGCGCTGGAGTAGCCCCCAAGCACCACTGGGTATGGCTCCAAAATCCAACAAATAAAAAGATCATCCTTGTCCTCAGACTGGGGTGTGGGATGGTGTGGGAAGATAGGGAGGGGAATGAGTAAAATGGGAACAGAAAATAAAGACCGTCCAACTTACGAATATAATGTGGAGAGATGGCTCCAGGGGCTAGAGTGCATACTTTGCCCAGGGGAGGCCTGGGTTCGAGTCCTGCCACCGTGTGGAACCTCCCCCCTCCCCCCTCCCAGCACCTAGTCAGGATTTGCCCTGAGCACTGCTGGGTGCGGTTCCCAAACAAAAATCTAAACCAAACAAAAAGAACACAATATAATTTCGCACAGACGTGGCGCTTTGAAGAAAATGAAAACAGAATGCAGGTTCGTAGGCTGCCTCCGTGCTGTTTTATTTATGTATTACTGCCTCATTAAGTTTTTATTAGAGTGGCGTTACTGTGTCTGCAGAGGTAGCACAATGGGCAGGGTGCTGGCCTTGCACGTGGTCGACCCAGGCTTGGTCCCTGACTTTGCACAGGGTTCCTCTGAGCACGCTAGGAGGGATTCCTGAGTACAAAGCCAGGAGTCAGAGTCATTCCTGATCATCACTGGGGTGACTCAAAAGTGAAAGAAATAAAAGAAAAAGTGTCATGGCCTGATAACATTCTGTAAGTTGCAGGAGTGCGCCATAAACCAGCATCTGGATAGACTATTGTATCCTTTCCGCGTTCACCCTTCTCGCCCGATTTACTAGCTGGGGGACTATTTTTAGACAATGAATTTATGGAGACCTTCCTCAGGCGGGCAGTTTTGTTGATTGTTTTGGGGCCACACCTGGCAGTGCTCAGGGCTTTCTTCTGACTGTGCTGAGGGATCACTCCTGGCGGGGCCCACAGACCACTCCAGGTGAGGCTCAGGGACCATATACGGTGCTGGGGATCAATTCCAGGTTATCTACCTTCAAGACAAGCGCCTACCTGCTGTCTTCTTGCTCTAGCCCAGGAGGGAATTTTTATTGATTTACTAGCTTGTTTGGTTTTGGGAGCCACACTCAGTGATGCTCAGGGCTTATTCATGACTCTGTGCTCAGGGATCACTCCCGTTGGGGCTCCGGGGGACATATGTGGTGTGGGAATGGAACCCAGGTCAGCGGTGAGCAAGGCAAATGCCTTATCCTCAGTGGTATTGCTCTGGCTCAGAAAAATTGTTCCTTTCTATTTTTTTCTCCACTTATCTTCCCTTGATTATTGTCATCACTGGGGTGTAATGAAGGAACACAACTGTGTTGCAGGGTTCACCCCAACTTTGCCAAGGCTCATACTTAGCACTGCGGGAGCATGCCAGGAACCGGGTATTTGAGGATTGACCTTCCCATTTGATGCATGCTCAGCAAGTGCCTAAGCCCTGAGCTGCATCCTTGGTGTCTGAGGAGGTGATCAGCACTTTGAGCAATATTTGAATGGTGTGGAGGAGTGAACAGGGAAAACAGGAGGCCTGGGATTTGCCAGTCAGTGGGAAGAGCCAGTTTGGAAGCCCAGAGGGAGAGACTGAGTCGAGAAGTTTCCACAAAGGAAGGTGAAGGAGGAGAGAGCTTCTGGGAGCTCTGGCCACACCTAGAGGTGCTGAGGAATCTCTTTTTCACCCAGGCTGTGAAAGGTTGTGTGTGGGCACGTGTTTGTGTGTGTGTGTGTAGGAGGCGCCAGGAAGCTGCAAAAAAGCTGACCGGGGTGCACTGGTTATTTTTTTTAAATTAGAGTGACGGGCAGCAGCTGTCACCGGTTGCTCTATATTTATTTATTTTGTCCCTGGTTTCTGATGACAATTTCTGGTGCTATTTGCTGACCCAGAGGCAATCTTGAATTCTTTAAACACAGCAGGGCCCAGCTGGTTTTCTAGGGCCACCCCTGTCCCCTCTCCCCTTGGCCAATATGTGGAGGACAACCCACAGCAGGGCCAGCACCCTCCAGAGGATAAATCTCAGGTTCTCCTGAGGATCATGCCTCGGGGAGCAAAGGGTCCCCCAGTCCCCAAGTCAAACCTCAGGCTTAATGAAATGGGCTGATCCTGTTCACTCAGATCTTTTCAGCACTACCGAATTCTTCCTATGACCCTAGCTGTGTGGGACAAACCCAGGTGATTGTCGTGGGCAGTGGGCATTGGCCACCAGATGGTTCGAGGTGCTTTCCCACATGTCATCATGTGACTCAATGAAAGGATGGATGAGATACATTCTCTGGCTGCAGGGAGCAGACATCTGGTCAACCCTCTTGATGGCCCAGCCAACACACCTGGGTAGAGTGGGTTTTTCTATTTTCATTTTGGGTTTTGAGCCACTCCTGGTGGTATCAGGGGCAACTTCTTGCCTGGTGCTTGGCAGCCATTCCCCAGAGTGCTCCGGGGATCAGGCAGTGGTGGGAATGGAACCCTGAGACTCCCCTTGTGAAGTCTGAACGCTAGTCCTCTGACTGGCTACCGCCCTGGCCCCAGTCCACTTAGGAGAGAAAAAACATATTTGTTCTATTTTCCCACCCTTCCTTCCCTTTTGTTGTTGCTGCTGCTAAAATGACCAGACACAACACTCAGGTGTAAGGTTCTCACAGGAGGTTGCACAAGTGCCTGTGAACTGGAGATGTCACCCTCGTGAGTGACCTTGGGGGCCCAAAGAGCAGAGCTGCTAGGACCACGTTCGGCGTATGGGGGTGGCACTCAGAACTGAACTCAAGGTCTTGTGCTCGTCAGGCAGACACTTTTGCCCCTGAACCAAGCCTGAACCCAAGGTGGGTTTTGCTCTCTGGATACTCAAAACCCAGCTGTTCTTGGGGTGTGGCCCCCGGAACTTACGTCACCACTGCCTCCTTTTCCCAGTTCACCTGGCAAAGCCCATTTCCAAAGTGTTAATCCCCCTGAGGAGCTGGCAAGCTGATTTTGTCCTCTACACCCCCTTCTTGCATGTCTCTCAGAGGCATATTTTGGAGTTCTCCGAGCTCCTATTCCCCATGTGTACTGCTCCCTCTTTCTGAAGAATTACCTGTCACAGGTGAAAATTTGGGCAGTAAGCATGCGTGCTGAAAGTAGACTATGGACCAAACAGGATGGTCGCTTAGTACCTGTATTGCAAACTATAACACCCAAAGGAGAAAGAGAGTAAGAAGGAATGTACCTGCCACAGAGAGGGGTGGGCGGGAAGGGGGGTTGGCAGGAGGGACACTGGGAACATTGGTGGTGGAGAATGGGCACTGGTGGAGGGATGGGTATTTGAACATTGCATGTCTGAAACATAATCTAATCATAAAAGTTCATAAGTCTGTAACTGTATCTCACCATGATTCATTAAAATAAATTAAAAAAAAATTTGGAGGCAAACAATGTGATCTCTACAGATATCGATTTATAACACTGAACTCCTGAGACCTCAAGGACATTCTAAACCCAAGTAACTTCCCGCATCACTCCTAACCTTTCTTTTAAAATAATTTTATTTTTGGAAAAGGAATTTGGTGTTTCAATATTTGATTTCCTGTAGTCTTCTGCAACTTCCTGTCTCCTGCCCCTCCCTCCTGCGACCATCCTGCCTCCTGCCTGTCCCAGGGATGATTCTACCCCCCATGCCCCAAGGGGACTGTCATGAGCGCCCCCCATTCATCAGAAGAAAGCCCAGGCTTCTCAGGCCTCCAGTGGTCTCCCCTGAAACCCACCCCCCCTGCTGCTGCCACGCTTATCCCGAGTCTCTGTCTCTCCCCTTTAGAACAGAGTGGGGTGGTTTGGACCCTCCCAGCTCCCAGAGCCAGGAAAGAGCAAAGGGGGAGTGAAACACACTGGGGGTGGGGGGTGGGGAAGGTGCCCCAGTGATGGATCCAGGCAGACCTGGGGGGCAGCACTTCTAGGCTGGGCTGGGCCGGGAGTGGGGCTGGGTGGGCAGGGACCAGAGGCCAGAAATAGAGCCTGGATTCACCCGGGGCATCGATGGGAAAGGGGGGCGAGGTGTGGAGTGACTGGGACGTCATTTCCCTGATCTCATCGAGCTGTTTCCCTTTGTGTCGCTTTTTATTTTTAAATCAGCTTCCCCGTTTTATCGGGGCTCCCTTCCCTCCAGGCGGGCTGTATGTGGCTCCTTCCAGCTTCTTTTTTTTTCAGCCGGAGCCCCAGTGGCAGGGGGCAACGCTGCACAAAACAGGCCTCTCGGGTAGGGTAGGGGGTGGTCCCCAAACTTTCCTCTGGGTTTTTGTGCACTGAATGGCTGGATGATGACTCACCCAGAACAATGATGTAATGTGGAGCAGGACAGAACCCCGGCAGGGAGCGAGGAGAGGGTGGGAAGCCCTGGGACCATCAGGAAGGAGACTCAGGCTGACTAAGGCCGAGCCCACGAGGGTAGGATTCCAAACAAGCAGAGTCAGAGCTGGGGGTGGGGAGGTGGCTGGCACTTCCCCAGTGCACCCCAAAGCAGGCTTGCACTGTTCACCCAATGCCCCCTCGGTGAGAAGGCGGCGTAAAGCAGGAAACTGGAAAAATCCCAGGGGTGGGTGTCTTGGGGTGCTGTAAAACTAAGGTCACAGCAGGGGACAGCCATCAAGGTCTCTAAATCTAGGTCTCATGGCCACCCTTTGGGATATTCTTTCTTTTCTTTTTTTTTTTTTTTTAAATTGGATCACAGTGAGATACACATTTACAAAATTGTCCATGACGGATTTTAGTCATGTAATGCTCCAACACCCTTCACGGGCGTACGTTTCCCTCCACCAATGGTCCCAGTTTCCCCTGCTGACCCTGACCCTGCCTGCCACACTATGGAAGGCACTTTTCCTCTCTCTCTCTCTCTCTCTCTCTCTCTCTCTCTCTCTCTCTCTCTCTCTCTCTCTCTCTCTCTCCTTTTGGGTCTTATGGTTTGCAATACAGAAAATGAAAGGTGATCAGGTATATCCTGTTACCTACTTTCAACACTCAGGTCCTGTCCAAAATGATCATTTCCAACTATTACTGTCATGTTCGTCCATTCTCTATCCTAGCTGCCCTTTGCCCCCTCCCCCCCCCCCGCCACACACACACACACACACACACTCTTGTGACGAACTTCCAGATATTGACCAGTCCTCCTGGTCCTTGTTTACCTTTGCCTTGGATATTAGTCACTATATAGTCAATATATTAGTCTATATATATGTACATATATATATATATACATACTGGAATATTCTCTTTCTAGTTAGACAATTTTGTTTCATTTGGGGGCCACACCAGGTGGTACTCTGGGGGCCCTGTGGTACTGAGCATGGAACTCAGGGCTCCTGCCCACAAACCCCACACTCCGACACCCCTGGAATGTCAGTCTCTCTGCCTCCACCCACCTCTCTGGCCTCTTTGGGCCTCCTCTTTTAGTCCTCCTCTGCAGGGCCTGGATGCAGGTCAGGAGCCTGAGGGCAGTGTACTCCCTCCTGCTCCTGCTCCGTTCCCCGTGCTTCCATCTTTCCTTCTTCAAGGCCCGAGGGAAGGATTTTCACTGTGACTTGTGACTCACAGAGGCACCAGAAGACCAGCCTGTGGCACCCATGGATGTGCTTGGAGCTGCAGCGTGTGTGGCCCGTGGGATGAATGTGAGGGAACCCTGGGCCTGCCCGCACCTCATTCCTCCTCAGAGGGCACTGACTAATACACAGAGAACTCCTGTCTTATATTGATTTATTTGTATATTGTGGTTTGGTACCACGCTTGGCTGTGTTCAGGGCTTACTCCTGCCTCTGGACTAAGGCTTCACTCTTGGCGATGCTCAGGATACCATATGGGATGCCAGGGATTGAACCCAAGTCTGCCACCTGCAAAGTGAGAGCCCTACCCGCTGTACTATTTCTCCACCCTAGAATTCAAGTTTTAAAGAATGCTGAAAAGAGGAAAGGGGGAACAAGAGATAGCACAAAGGTTAAGGCATTTGTCTTGCTTGCAATTGGTCCCGGTGTGATCCCTGGCACTGTTAATGAATCCCTTAATTCATGTGGCTGCAAACCCAAAACTTCTTCCAAGAAAGAATGAGGGTTGGGGTGAAGATTCGAAGGTTTGCACATCGGCTTTACATACAGAACCCCAGGTTTGGTCTTCAGCATCTCATAGTCTCTTGAGTATGACCACGTGTGGCCCCAAACCCAAACAAAGAAGCTTATCATCATCATAGTATCATTGTATCATTGTCTTCCCGTTGCTCATCGATTTGCTCGAGCAGGTGCCAGTAACGTCTTCAGGGGAATGAGGCCAATTATTGTTACGGTTTTTGGCATATCGAATATGCCACGGGTAGCTTGCCAGGCTCTGCCATGCGAGATTCTGCAACGCTCTCTTCTGGGAGCTTTGCTTTACAGTCTCTGGATCTTGAGATTACATGGTGCTGGGGGCAGTTTGTGGGTGTGACTGCCAAGCTACTGGAAAACTGGGGATCTGGGTGGAGGAGGCCCAGTCCCGATCCAAGCAGGCTTGGAGATTAAAAGTTTATAGATTAGAGAAATTATTCTAGCTCATCTTCAAATGCTTCATCTTCAGTGTTCTAACCTTTAGGACTGATTTTTAAACTCAGTCATCAGGAGCTACCCCCACCTCAACTACACACACCTTTAACAGTCCCTGCATCATTCATGAGAAGTGACTGAGTGTTTCTGAAAAAAAAAAAAAAATACACTTTCTTCCAAATGGCTGGCCTTGACTGTCACTGGCATGCGTGTCTGGCTGATGACCGTCAATGACCTTAGAAATCTTAACTGCTGGGGAAAGGCTCCTCTGCTAAGGGAGGAGATGCACAATTCCGTTGGCAGAGGATGCAGAGTGCTCACACGCTGCTCCCCAGACTCCAGAGCTGGGGCTTGAAGCTAGTAGCTCCAGGGCTCATGTGGCCCTTTGGAAAGCTTCTGCTGGAGCACCACATCCTAGAAACAGAGTCCGTGGTCCCCCGTTCTCCGCATGACCCCCGTGTCCTCTGTTGATTGGTCCTGCTTTCCCGTCCCATCTCATTAGCTCCCAGGTAGCTGGGCTCTGCCGTTCTGGCCTGCCCCAGCCAGCAACACCCTCAGTACAGAGCCAGACACCACTCAGAGCTTAAGGCCTGGCTCTTCGGCCAAGTCCTTTGGAGGACTGATGGCTTCTGTGGGTGATCTCCTGTGGCATAGCTCACTATAGCCCCACTGGCGACAAGCTAGAGATGGGGGTAGCTTCGTTTGGAGTCAGGGGAGCCCTGCTTCCTCCCCCTCCACACACACACACACACACACACACACACACACACACACACACACACACACACACTGTCCCCCTCTCTCCCTGGACACAATCTCTGGATTTGTCTAGAACCCCTCCCCACCTTCCTTACATCTTCATGCACCGGAAACAGGGCAACTTAGGAAGCACGAGGGCCATCTGGAATGTTCTATGCTTGCCATTTGAATGCCGACCAGTGAGGGACTCACTGTTGACAGAAGTCATTTCCTGTCTGTGGGGGTGAGCTCCCGAGTCACCCTGGGTTGCAGGACAACACCCGGTGAACCTGTTCCGATCCAAGAGCACCTCCCTCACAGCCCGCCAGTGAAACAGTTCACCGGGCACAAGGATTGAACATCACAGGGTGTCTTGTGAGAGTGTGTGTGGGACGGGGCAGAAAGGGTGGCCAACACATCTCTGTTTCTGCTTGTAAGTCTCATTTCCTGCAGCTGATGGATTCCATGGAGGCTCCAGGGCCCTCTGGGCACAGTTCCGGTGCCCAGGGCAGGGTGCCAGCTGTCCCGGAGGGAGGAGACACAGGCCAGGGAGTTTGGGGCCCCGAGCAGTCTTCCTCCTCCTTCTCCTCCTCCTCCTCCAGCAGCTGGCAAAGGCCCATGTGGGAGAAGAGGAGGAGGAATGTTCCAGGCCTGCTGGGTTATTAAAGACATCTCAAGATAATGAGGCCCAGGGAAGAACAAAGAGACACGAAGGCAGCAAAATTAAAAAATGCCTCCCTCTGCCTGGTGGACCGTCCAGCCCAGGCACAGGCAACTGGTTGCAATTCTGGGGTGTTTGGAGAGAAGGTTTCTGGCCACACCAAGGACTCTGAGTGTCTCCGAGGGCAGAGGAAGCACCTCACCAGCCTAGGTAGTATGCTGCATGGAGGGGCTGAGTTTCTGATGAAGAATGTTCTGGATTTGTCAGTGGGCAATTCCCCCCATGCCACCCTAAGATTAGGGATGTGTCCTACAAATTCCATTTTTCTTTTAAAACTCCACTGTGGAAACATTCTGATCTTTTTTCAAAACCTTTGGTAGGGACTGGAGAGGTAGAACAAGGGGTAAAGTGCTTTCCTTGCATATAGTCAATCCCAGTGTGATCCCTGGCATCACGTATGGTCTCCTGAGCACCACCAGGAGTTATTCCTGGGAGCGGAGCAAGGAGTAAGCCCTGAGCACCTCCAAATGTGGTTCCCCAAACAAAACAAAGCTAAATGAAGACAAAACTTTAGTAGCAGGATATACAGCTACCAGGACTGATTCTTCGAAGTACCGAGCACTTAAGAGTTCCTTTCTTTGTGCTCAAACTTCCATTCCTAAGCTTTTGACTGGGGCTCTGGAAGTTGGAGGAGGAGCTAACTTTCTCATTGATCCTAGTTATCCTCATGTGCTCAGATTAAATAAATCCGAATAAGAATCAAACAAACAAAAACTACAAAGATGTAAACAAATAGACACAAACATGTTTATGGATAGATATAAGCACACAGATGTGTACCTATATGTGTACATATATTAATCAAGAGGCATTGCACCAATATTGCAAATTTGACTATTCTTCCCCCAGAAAACTCCAAACTCTTTAGGATCTCTTTGCTTATTTTTATCTACCTGTTATTTCTTTTTTGAGGGGGATGGTCTGGGGCCACACCCAGCAGTGCTCAGGGATCTACTCCTGACTGTGCAGAGTTGCATCTGGTGGTACTTGAAGTCATGGGGCTCTCATAGGGATAGACTATAAGTAAGGCAAACACCTTGACCCTGTACTATCTGTACAACCTGTACTATCTCCCTGGTGTCAAGACCAAGGACCTCTTAAAGACAAACAATCTGTCAGAACTCTCCTTAGCCCAAGGATAAGGGCAAATTTCTCCGAGGAAAGAGGGCCCCAGAGACACCCAGGACCAGGGTCATTGGTGCTAGGGAAATAACCGTGTTGGTTTTGGGGTGTTTTCTTGGGTCCTCCTAAGATTGGCAGCTGGCAATGGCTGCCTCCAGGAAGAGGTGCTTTGAGAACCTTGACCAAGATTATTCCCTTCAAGGACTCTGTTGTTTGTGTTTGGTTTGGGGAGCCAGACCTGGAGATGCACGGGGCCTGCTCCAGGGTCTCTTCCTGGGGGACCCCCCTGCTCCAGGCAAGGACAACACCATCATCTGTGCAAAGCTCTCCTGGGCGTGATGCTGTGGGAGCTGAGATGGCCGGGCTAGCAGGCCACTTCTCTCTCGCAGTGTGGGAACTCCTCAAGAGTCAATATTTTCGGGACTGGAGCAATAGCACAGCGGGTAGGGCATTTGCTTTGCACATGGCCCGACCCGGGTTCGATTCCCAGCATCCCATATGGCCCCCCGAGCACCGCCAGGAGTGATTTCTGAGTGCATGAGCCAGAAGTAACCCCTGTGCATCGCCGGGTGTGACCCAAAAACCAAAAAAAAAAAAAAAAAGAGTCAATGTTTTCAGTTAAAGGAACGAACGTCTGAGGACAGGGGTGGGGATTTCAGGCACCGATGCTTGTGCCCATGCTGACCCAGGGCGGGAAGGTCCTTCTGCATCTTCAAGCCACATGTTGAGCACAGCAGCATCTGCAGAGGCGAAGGATGAGATGGGCTGGGCCACCTCGAGGGCTGAGAGAGTACACAGAGCGGACCAGAGGGGAGGTGCCTTGGAGGCCTGGGGGCCCTGGGGAAAGCTGGGGGACCTATTTGGGTGGGGGGTGGGCAAAAATCTGAGTGCTGAGGGCTTGGGGGAGCAGCTGAGGATTTGAAGAAAGGAGAATTTTGTGCAAGGGGCGTGGGGGGGGGCCCTGCGTGTGGCTCAGGAAGAGCCCTCCCAGAAGCTGGGACTCCCCACTCCCCAGAGCTGCGCTTTTATCACCAGGGGCCCTGGCCTGCGGAGAGCTGGGAGCAATGTACCTGGAGCCGTGGCCTGGCCACATTCTTCTCATAAGTGAAATAACACAATGGCCCTTTGAGCTTCCTTATTCATCGCCTGTGCTGCCCGGAAAGTCGTTCATCACCCCCCCCACCCCTCCTCCGCCTCCTTCCCAGGACTTCACCCCAGGAGGGTGAAGTCCTGGCGAGGCTGATGGATGGTGAAGGGCCCAACCCGGCCCCCCACCCCCCTTTGCAGGCGCTCCTGTGGGGGCTGCGCCAGGGCCAGGCCTCGGCTGTTTAGAGAAACGGCAACCAGCGGCGTGGGGAGGGTCTTCCCTGTTCCTGGTACAACCCCGGGGAGTGATGTCAAGGGGTGTTGGTAATAAGCCCTGGAATTCCGGCGGCCCCCTCGCCCCCTGCCTGCCCCTCTCAACCCGCGCCAGCAGGGACGGTCTCTCCCCGGGCTGGGAAAAGCATCAGCACCTCCAGAAAGGAGCGGCCTGGCCCCAGCGCTTGGAGAACAAACCGAGACTATGCACAGATGCAGCTGATGGGTGGCTTCTGGCACTCGGCATTATGGGGGAGAGGTTGGGGGGGTGCGGGACCCTCCAGGTCAGCACTGGGCTCTCCTACCAGGCTGGCATTTATGAGAAGATGCTCTCAGGCCCAGAGGTGCAGAATCCTTGAGTGCACGGACAATGGGAAAGCGGCTGTCCTGTCTCGCTCAGGGTTCAGATATTCTGAGAGCCGAAACAGTGGTGTGTTTCAGGAAGGACTGACAGAGAAGCAAGAGTGCAGGAAGCAAGCAATACCTTGCAGCCAGCCGACTCTGGTTTGGTCACCGACACCCCACCTGGTCCTCCGAACACTGCCAGGAGTGATTCCTGAGCACAGAGTGAAGAGTATCACTGTATCACTGTCATCCCGTTGCTCATCGATTTGCTCGAGTGGGCACCAGTAACGTCTCCATTGGTAGACTTGTTGTTAATGTTTTTGGCATATTGAATACGCCACGGGTAGCTTGCCAGGTTCCTCTCTGTGGGCGAGATACTCTCAGTAGCTTGCCGGTCTCTCCGAGAGGGGCGGAGGAATCGAACCCGGGTCAACCACATGCAAGGTGAACGCCCTACCCACTGCGATATGGCTCCAGCCCAGAGTGAAGAGTAGGCCCTGAAAACTGCTGGGTGTGGCCCCAACCATTCCCCCACTCTCACTCCCCAGAAGAGACAAACAGAGCTGGAGAGGGCGCCCAGGGGCACTTGCTTCACAGCGGCCAGTTCTTCACACATTGCCAGGTTTCGGCCTGGAGGTTGCTGAGCACTGCTGGTGGAGCCATGGAGCCGTCCCTCCCCTTCCCCCCCCACTACATCTCCAGAGGGGGCAAATTCCCTGCACTGCAGACACAGAGCAGCATCGCACTGCAGGCTTGATTGGCCCAGAAGAGCCTGAGCCTTGCTCGGAAGATCTCCCTCCCCTCTGCAAAAAAGGCTAACGCGGGTGTGATGAAGACGAGGAGGCTTTGGGAACAGGGTGGAGGTCACGCAGATGTGGAGCAGAAGCTCGTAGGAGAGCCCGAGAGAGTGGCAGGTGGCCCGAAGTGATCCGGGAGAACGCCAGGGGTGTAGGTGAGTGAGGGGCTGGAGGAGATACACTGCAGGAATCCGGGTGACAGATGACAAAGTCCTGATGGGGATCACGATGGCAGGGGAGCTGATAGCCTCAGGGCCTCCCCTGGGAGGACACAGGCTGAAGTCACGGCCGATGGATGTCCAGCGGAGGGGCCCCATGGAGCTCGGACGCAGTCGAAGGAACCAGCGGGGAAGGAAATCATCACGTTCGCGTCAGTCAAGAGACACTCGGGGTGTCTGAGGTTATCCTCTGAGCAGGATCGAGGTTAGGACTGGCAGTGGATCTCTGGGCTCCATTCACAGGGGAGGGAAGATGACAACTCAGGGGGGAAGGGCAATAAAGATGGAGCCAGGGCGGGAGGGACAGTGCAGGAGTGAAGGCAGGCAGCCGCCTCCTGTTTGATTCTCTCTGAGCACCACTTGGAGTGATCCCGGAGCACCACCAGGTGTGCCCCATCATCCCCCTCAAAATAAAAAGGTGGCCCTGGGTACTCCAACTCTTACGGCTGGCCATTTTAGAAAATAGAATGAGGATGAATGACCAGAACCCAAAGGAAAAGAGAGAAGAGGAGAAGGAATGGCTGGCCCAGGCAAAGAGATCGGGGCTTGCTCTGTACCTGGGCTGAAGCCCACTGGGGAAAATCCTGCTCGTGCACACCTCCCCTTCTCTCCTTTGACGTCCCAGGAGACGGAGAGAGGGGTGTATCAGGGCGTGGAGCTGAGGGGGAGCTCGGAAGGTCCTTGATGGCCTCAGCTCTGGGGACGACAACAGGCTCCTGATCGGCAGCTGTGACATGGCGGGCACAGGGGACCCTGGGGATGACCCTCAAAGGGAGGAGAAGCCCATGGCTGTGACTCTGCCTGCAGAGTAGAACTGTTGCTTCGTCTGTCTCATGTGGGAGCAAAGAGCCAGACCCCTCGGGAAGCTGAGCTGACGGGGCTGAGAAGGGCAGATTTCAGCAGAAGAGCGGCTGATCCCTGGGGCTGGAGTGATAGTACAACGGGAAGGGCTTTTGCCTTGAATGCAGCCAAACTGAGCTCAATCCCCAGCATCCCACATGGTCCCCCGAGCACTGCCAGGAGTAATTCCTCTGCATTTAAGAATTGCACTTGAGGGGCTGGAGCAATAGCACAGTGGGTAGGGCATTTGTCTTGCACGCGGCTGACCCGGGGTTCGATTCCCAGTATCCCATATGGTCCCCTGAGCACCGCCAGGAGTAATTCCTGAGTGCATGAGCTAGGAGTAACCCCTGTGCAACGCCGGCTGTGATCCCAAAAGAAAAAAAACCAAAAAAAACAAAAAAAATCAACTGCACTTGAACCTGAGCATCACCAGGTATGACCCATAAAAGCAAAATAATAATAATAATAATAATAATAATAATAATAATAAAAAGAGTGGCTGATCCCTGATCCCTGCCCATGTGCCTCCTTGGGTTATAAATCACTAGTTCTGACTCCACAGCAGGGGCAGAGGGGAGCCCTGCAGAGAGCCCCCCAGGGGGTGCTCCCAGCCCTCCCAGCCCCCTTTGTGCCATGCAAATGCCCGTTTCTCCCCCACAGGAGAGGGTGGGTCAGGGCCAGACCACACAGTGCCTCAGGCCAGGTCACTCTGATGGTTTTGCTTGTTTTGGGGCCACACCCTGCAGAGCTTAGGGGCTGCCTGCTAGCTCCATGCTGGCTGGGATGGGAAGGGGTGGAGGGTGGAGGTCACTCATGGTGGTGCTCAGGGAACCAGGCGGTGCCTCCTGTATGCACGGCAGGTGCTCTGTCCATCGAGCTGACTCTCCAACCCTGCCCCAGGCCACTAAGAAGTCTTGGTCTGGACCCTGAGTCTCCCCAGTGAGGCCAGGGGAAAGTGATGTCACCTAGCCAACCTCTGTCCCCATGAGCCCTCAAAGCCAGAAATCACCCCCAAGGCTGCTTGCCACTCTGCAGTGGCCTAGAAACTCCCAACTGGTCAGCAGCCTCATGGCGGGGGGAGGCCCGTGGGCCTGGCCTTGCCTCCCCTCCCCAGCCCCGGTCTCTGGGTCTCTCCTTCCATGCAGCCTCTCTGGCCACCCTTTCTCCATGTCTGGGGACGCTCCTGATCCCAGCCCTCGTAGGAACTGCATCCCCAGGTTGGGCTACCTTATCCAGGGTCCAGCTGAGGGCCCAGCTGAGGTGCTCCACCTCAGAGAGCTGCTCCTCTCCCACTCAGGTCTAGTGACCTCTAACTGCTGGGTCTCCTGCCCCCACATTTCCCACCGCATTCCTGCCTTATCTCCTCCTCGGCACTGGACTTTTTATCAGGTTTTTATTGCTTTCCTCCCCTCTCACCTGGCTCCTCTGGAGAGAAAGTCCTCGTGGGACGGTGAGGTCAGCGGCTCTCATTCTCTCTCATGATCCCCCAGAGCCCAGCCAGGAGATCTGGAGACAGGGTAGTGGGCAAAGACGTATTGATCGAGGCGGTCTGGCTTCTCTGTGAGATGGGGGTGTCTGTCCAGGTGGATGGGTAGCTCGGCCCCCAAGGGCACTGCTGGGCATGAGGTCATTCTGCAGAAGACTCTTGCTCTGGGGAGGTTGGTGATGAAAGCTATGGACCCAGTTCGCTCCACGTACTCTGGGAATGAGAGCTCAAGTTTGGTTCTGTACTTTGGGGGCACTCCTCATTTTTGTAGGGAGAGGAGCTCCTCAGGGGGGCCTCAGGGGTTCTGGGGCCTCGCTGGGCTATACTTGGCCAACTGGACCTGTGTTAGGGTCTGAGGATGTGATGCTGCTCAGGTCCTGTTGTCTGGGGACCACCAGGTCCACTCCAGTGGCTCAGGGTCTGGGGGTGGCTCTAGGATCTGCTTCCTAATTCTGAACATCTTTTCACCTTTTTTTGCATTTTTGGGAAGGGGGTCACAATCAGCTGTACTCATGGCTTGCTCCTGACTCTGTGTGGAGGGCTTCTTGGTTCTGTGCTCAGGAATCACTCCCTAGCAGTGCCAGGATGGAACCAGAATTGGCGTATGCAAGGCAAGTGCCTTCCATCCTGTAACCATCTCGCTAGCCCCCAATAAATGAACTCTTGTAAGTTCTATGACCTACCTTTGTTTTTTGCTTACAGAGTATTTACAAATGGGAAATGGTTCAAAGACTTAGAATGCACGGCTTGCCCGCAAGAGTCCTGGGTTCAATCCCTGGTGCCATATGCATTCCCCACCCCCACCCTAACACTGCTTGGAAAGACCCCCCTAAGCTCCGAGGTGGGGTAGTCCAGGAACACGCCAGTTGTGGTCCCCAAGCAGACAAAAAAGATATGCATACAGGTAGAGTGGACACTGAACTTCAAAGACAAGAGGGGGAGAAACACATATTGTTTTTTTGTCTCAAAGACAAGGAAATGGTTATTAGCCTTATTTGCTTTATTTGGAAAAGGGATTTTCCAAATTATTTCATTGGATTTCAGCTTTCCTTGCCGGCTACACAGGAGACACAGCTGCTCCGCTTCCCTATGGAGACGACTGGAGTTTCCTCAGCACCGTCTGATGTGCGGGATTAAAAAGAGTAAAGTTCTCTTTTGTGTTGTTTGTGTCTTTGTTTTCTTTTGTTTTGATTTTGGGGCCACACTTGGAGGTGCTCAGCACTTACCCCTGGCTCTGTGCCCAGGAATCACTCCTGGCGGGGTTTGGGGGTCATCTGGGGTATCAGGGCTCTAACGAGTTTGCCATAAGCAAGGCAAACACCTTACCTGCTATGTTTTTCTCAGCCACCAAGAAGAAAGTTTTCTCAACAATGTTTCTTTCTTTCATTTTTTTTTTTTTTGCTTTTTGGGTCACACCCAGCAATGCACAGGGGTCACTCCTGGCTCATGCACTCAGGAATCACCCCTGGCGGTGCTCAGGGGACCATATGGGATGCTGGGATTTGAACCCGGGTCGGCCGCGTGCAAGGCAAACGCCCTACCCGCTGTGCTATCACTCTAGCCCCAGTTTTCTCAACAATGAACAATATTTATTTTATTTTATTTTATTTTATTTAAATTTAGGATCCATAGTTTAAAATACTTCTAATAGTACGTTTCATACACAAAATATTCTAGCCCAAGAATAAAGTTTTATTCCATTTTTTCTCTCTCTCTCTCTCATACACATTTTATTTTTTAAAAAATTGTATTGAATCACCGTGAGATAGTTAAAAGCTTTCATGTTTGGGTTACAATCTCACAGTGATCAAACACCCATCTCTCCACCAGTGCACATTCCCCACCACCAATATCCCTGTCATTCCCCGCTTTCCCACTCTCCCCCCTGCCTCCTTGGCAGATAATATTCCCCATACTCTCTCTCTGCTTTGGGGCATCATAGTTTGCAGCATAGACACTGACAGGCCATCATGTTTGGTCTATTATCTACTTTCGGCACACATGTCCCATACTGACTGATTCCTCCAGCCATCATTTTCTTAGTGATCCCTTCTCTATTCCATCTGTCTTCTCCCCTCTGCTCATGAAGCAGTCCTCCAACTATGGGGCAATCCTCCTGGCTCTTGTATCTACTGTCCTTGGGTGTCAGCCTCATGTGATGTTATTCTATACTCCACAAATGAGTGCAGTCCTTCTATGTCTGTCCCTCTCTTTCTGACTCATTTCACTTAGCATGATACTCTCCATATCTATCCATTTATAAGCAAATTTCATGATTTCATCTCTCCTTACAGCTGCATAGTATTCCATTGTGTAGATGTACCAAAGTTTCTTTAACCAATCTCTGTTTTAGGGCACTCAGGTTGTTTCCAGATTTTGGCTATTGTGAACAGTGTTGCAATGAACATATAGGTGCAGATGTCATTTCTACTGTGCTTTTTTGCATCCTCAGGATATCTTCCCTGAAGTGGTATTGCGGGGTCATATGGAAGCTCAATTTCTAGTTTTTTAAGGAATGTCCGTATTGTTTTCCAGAAAGCTGGACCAGTTGGCATTCCCACCAAGTGAAAGAGCATCCCTTTTCCCCCACATCCACACCAGCACTGGTTGCTTATGTTCTTTAGAATGTGTGCCAGTCTCTGTGGTGTGATGATATCGCATTGTTGTTTTGATTTGCATCTCCCTGATGACTAGTGATGTGGAGCATTTTTTCATGTGCATTTTGGCCATTTGCATTTCTTTTTTGAGGAAATTTCTGTTCATTTCTTCTCCCCATTTTTTGATGGGGTTGGAGGTTTTTTTCTTATACAATTCTACTAGTGTCTTGTATATCCTGGATATTAATCCCTTATCAGATGGGTATTGGGTGAATATTCTTTCCCATTCTGTAGACTGTCTTTGTATTCTAGTCACTGTTTCTTTTGAAGTGCAGAAGATTCTTAGTTTGATGTAGTCCCATTTATTTATGTTTGCTTCCACTTTCATGGTCAGTGCTGTTTCATCCTTAAAGATGCTTTTAGTTTCAATATCATGGAGGCTTCTGCCTACATTTTCCTCTATGTACCTTATATATTTGTGTCTGATATTGAGGTCTTTAATCAACTTTGATCTGACTCTTGTGCCTGGCGTTAGACAGAGGTCAGAGTTCATTTTTTTGCAGGTAGCTATTCAGTTTGCCCAGTACCACTTGTTGAAGAGGCTTTCCTTGTTCCACTTCACATTTCTTGCTCCTTTGTCAAAGATTAAGTGGCCATATATTTGGGGGTCTGTGACAGGATATTCCACTCTGTTCCATTGGTCTGCAGGTCTGTTTCTAGCCCAATACCATGTTGTTTTAATTACTACTGCTTTGTAGTAGAGTTTGAAGTTGGGGAAGGTGATACCACCCATCTTCTTTTTCCCAAGGATTGCTTTAGCTATTCGTGGGGGTTTATTGTTCCCTAATAATTACAGGAGTGTTTTGTCTATTTCTTTGAAAAATCTCATGGGTTATCCTGATAGGGACAGCATCAAATTTGTATAGTGCTTTGGACATTATTGCCATTTTGATAATGTTAATTCTCCCTATCCATGAGCAGGGGATGTGTCTCCATTTCCAAGTGTCCTCTTTTATTTCTTGAAGTAGATACATACTCACTTTCTCACATACGTGCATACAATCTCACAGTCTTTCTCAAAGCTATACACATACTCACACACACGCTCTCACAGATATACACACATTCTCACACAACGCTATTTCACACACTCACAGTCTTTCTCGCACACTCACACACTCTCTTATGCACACTCTCCCACACACACTCTCACAATGTTTTCTCACACACACACTCACACACCAGCTCACACACACACACACTCACACACTCTCACATATTCTCTTTCACACACTGACACACAGTGTTTCTCCCACATACTCTTTCTTTTTTTTTCTTTTTAGGTCACATCCAGCGATACTCAAGGGTTACTCCTGGTTCTGCCCTCAGGAATTACTCCTGGTAGGGTTCAGGGGACCATATGGAATGCCAGGGATCGAACCTGGGTCAGCCGCATGCAAGGCAAATGCCCTACCTGCTGTACTATTGCTCCGGGCCCCTCTCCCACATACTCTTACATAGACACACTCTGACACTCTGACATTCTCTCTCTCTCTCTCTCTCTCTCTCTCTCTCTCTCTCTCTCTCTCTCTCTCACAGACACACACACAGACACACTCTCACAGACACACTCTCTCACACACACACTCTCTCATGTACACAGTACACAGAAACTATTTCTCACACATAACTCACACACACATGCACACACCGGTATTCAGAAGAGAAAGGCCACCACTCATTCGACCCCTCCCCCTGCCCTCCCCCTCCGCCCCCATTTACCTCAGAGAAGCAGCCCAAGACCCTGTCCCAGAGGCCTGTGGGAGGGGCTGTATGTGTGCCACGAGTCTCCCAGGAAATCCTTTCTGTGACATTGATTGAGAGCCTCTAAATGACGCACCTGCTAGTGAGGTGCAGGGGAGCAGAGGGACAGACCCAAGGTTTCCTGTTCTTAAAGCTTAAACATTGAGCACCATTAGTTATTATTATTCACTGTCACTGTCATCCTGCTGCTCACCGATTTGTTCGAGCGGGCACCAGTAACATCTCTCATTGAGAGACTTATTGTTGCTGTTTTCGGCATATTCAATACGCACAAGTAGTTTGCCAGGCTCTGCCGTGCGGGCTCGATACTCTCTTATTATTATTATTAATATTTTTGACCTCAGTTTCTCCCTGTGTTCCAAAGAGGCCACTGAGGGCAGAGGGCAGATCTCAGCAGTGACGGAAACCCTGAACCTGCAGCAAAGCCCCCTCCATGCTGAGGGCCTGGGCAGGGGCTCTGCCTTTCCTCACAGCTTTACAGCCTGCCCAGGGGACAGGTCCTGCCCGCCAGAACCCACAGGGCCCTAAAAGCCCTTTGAAGTGGAGAACCCCTTTTAAGTGCAGACAGTGCGATAACCCAGTGTCTCCCGTGCGCGGCTGTTTCTGGGCAGTGCTGTTTGGTTGGGGTTTTCCCCGAGCAGGAGCCGGCTGCCCCGAGCAGCGGGATTACAAACAGCCTTCAAGGTTGCTAAGGAGACTCAGAAGCCACCGGCCAGCAGTCAGGGACACAGTGCACCCCTGAGGCCTCCGAAGACTGAAGCAGGGGCGGTGGGAGTGGAGGGCTGACAAAGGGGGGCGGAGAACCAGGATGGGAAATTGCCCTTGGGGCCAGGAAGGGATGAGGAACAGGACTGTGGGGCGGGGGTGGGGGGCAGTGTCAGGACCCTCTCTGGGGACGCTTCTTCCTGAGCTTGAGCAAGTGGGAAGTGGATCAGGGAGGCCCCTTGCTGAGGTTAGACGGAAGATGGGCACCACGCAGGGAGGGGGGCAGGGGGCAGCACGAGGCAGAGCTTCCTCCCAACCCTCCCTCCATCTCCCCCAGCCGCCCCACTGAGTGACCTTCATGTCTAAGCTGTCTTGTCTGTCCTCTTGCCTCTGTTTCTAGAATAGGTTAATCTTTAGGAAGTGTTAGGAGGATTAAATAAGACACACTTTTTAAGGGGTCTGCCATATGCCATGAGCTTTGCAAGTCATTTTTTCTCTTTCTTTCTTTCTTTCTTTCTTTCTTTCTTTCTTTCTTTCTTTCTTTCTTTCTTTCTTTCTTTCTTTCTTTCTTTCTTTCTTTCTTTCTTTCTTTCTTTCACTCTTTTCTTTCTTTCTTTCTTTCTTTCTTTCTTTCTTTCTTTCTTTCTTTCTTTCTTTCTTTCTTTCTTTCTTTCTTTCTTTCTTTCTTTCTTTCTTTCTTTCTTTCTTTCTCTCTCTCTCTTCCTCTCCCTCCCTCCCTTCCTCCCTCCCTCCCTTCCTCCCTCCCTCCCTTCCTCCCTCCCTTCCTCCCTTCCTTCCTTCCTTCCTTCCTTCCTTCCTTCCTTCCTTCCTTCCTTCCTTCCTTCCTTCCTTCCTTCCTTCCTTCCTTCCTCCCTTCCTCCCTCCCTCCCTCCCTCCCTCCCTCCCTCCCTTCCTCCCTTCCTTCCTTCCTTCCTTCCTTCCTTCCTTCCTTCCTTCCTTCCTTCCTTCCTTCCTTCCTTCCTTCCTTCCTTCCTTCCTTCTTTCCTTCCTTCCTTCCTTCCTTCTTTCCTTCCTCCCTCCCTCCCTCCCTCCCTCCTTCCCTCCCTCCCTCCCTCCCTCCCTCCCTTCCTTCCTTCCTTCCTTCATTTCTCTCTCTCTCTCTTTCTCTCTCTCTCTTTCCTGCTTTCTTGCTTTCCCTTGGGTTATACCCAGTGGTGCTTGGGGACCATGTGGTACCAGGGATTAAACCCGGGCTCCAATGTGCAAACTTTGTGCTCAGTCTCTTGAACTCTCTCTCCAGACCACTAATTTTTCTTTCATTTTATTTTTGGGTAATGTGAAATAGTTTTGGGAGGTCTGGGGCTCCTAGCAGTGATTCTCAGCCAACCAGGAGGCAATTGCATGCAAAGACCTGAGGATGCAGTGCTGCTCCAGCCCTGCAGTGCTGGGATTACCAAGGTCCCTCCCACGGTTCTTGGGGACCTCCATGGCTGCACCCGGAGAGGTTCAGAGGACCCTGGGATGTCAGGGATGGAGCCTGGGTCAGCCACATGCTGGCCATACACCCTGACTGCTATACTATCTCCCTGGGATCCTTGACACAAGTATTTCTATTAAAGGGGCCACATCCAGCAATGCTCAGGGGCCATTCCTGGCTTTGCACTCAGGAATCACTCCTCCTGGTGTTTGGGGGACCATATGGGATGCTGGGGATCGAGACTGTGTTGGTCGCCTGTAAGGCAGGAATCCACCCGCTGTACTATCTTCTCTAACCCTTGTTCTTTTTTTTCCCCAACCCTTCTTCCTTCTATGTATTCTAAGTATTTTGGCTTTGGAACCACACCTAGTGGTGCTCGGGGCTTACACCTGGCTCTGTGCTCAGGGGTCACTCCTGGCTGTGCTTGGGACCATATGCAGTGCCGGAGATCAAACTTGGGCTTCCTGCATGCAAGGCAAAGTGCCTTCCCCACTGCACTTGATTTACCAGCCCCGATACTTCTTTTTTTTTTTTTTGCTTTTTTGGGTCACACCCAGCGATGCACAGGGGTCACTCCTGGCTCATGCACTCAGGAATTACTCCTGGCGGTGCTCGGGGGACCATATGGGATGCTGGGATTCGAACCCGGGTCCGCCGCGTGCAAGGCAAACGCCCTACCCGCTGTGCTATCACTCCAGCCCCAAGCCCCGATACTTCTTAGGTGGCAGAACCGGGGCTATTAGCATCAATACTTGGTCTCCGTCTCTGGCTCTTGCCTCCCACGATGCACTCATCACACTCCAAACTCTAAGGAAAGTCCCCGTTCGCTGCCTCCCTGCTAAGTCCTCCCTGCTCACACCACACCAGGAGGCACTTGCTGCCCTAAAGGTGATGACCATCCACTCCTGTGGGGCAGCCTCGCGTGAGGGCAGGCAGAAGCCCTGTCACTAGGGGGCGCCACCAGGCTGTGAGCTTCAGTCCTTCCTCACACCTTCCAAGGTGGGGAGAGCCCGGAACTGGGCAGCCTTGGCGGTGTGCCCCAGACTTGCATGATGTGTGAATCTGGGGAATCAGACAATTATTGCACAGTGCGGGTCCAGCGCTCGGCAGGTAGCTGCCGCGGGGTGGCCAGAGGCTGGTGGCCATCCCCACTCCCTTTTCTCTCGCAGTCCCAGGGAACGGGGCCCGGGCACGAGAGCTCTCCTCCTAAGGACAGACGTTTCCCGAGGCCTCTCTGCCTCTCTCTGCCTACCCTCGCTGCTCCCAGTCCCCTCACCTCCCGGAGGAGGGCTCAGGAGCAGGGAGGCAGTGAGAGCCTCCCTGCCTCCCTGGGTAAGGCTCAGAGAGGCTGCGACCAACCGCCGTTCCCGTCCACGGTGATGAGGTCCCGGACACCCCTCTCCCCTCCTGAGGCCACTCCTCCTGGGTAAACCGCACCAAGAATTCTGGCCTCACGGGACCTGTTGTCACGGTCAGGGCGCGAGCAGGTGAGGAAGCACTTGAGGGAGCAGAAAATGTCCCAGTGGTGGGAGGTGTTATTTTTGTCTCTAGGAAATGGATGACGGCGTGAAAAAAACCTGTTGATGTCCAGGGAGAGGCTGGTGGGAGAGAAAGGCTCCGGAGAGGAGTGCTGGGGGGAAGGCGATGAAGGCCACCCTTGGAATTTGTAGACACCAAGGGCAAGAGGAGGGCAAGAGGAGAGGAAGTCAGCACATGAGCTGCTGGCACCTCTCAAAGTGGCTTGGAAACGGTGCTGAGGGCCGGAAAATAGTACTAAGGTTAACGCGCTGGCCGGGCCCGCAGCAGCGACGGGGACCCTGGCTTCATCCCGGCACCACATCTGGTCCTGGGCACTGCTAGGCACAAACCCTTACCACAGAACCAGTTGTGGCCCCCTGAGTACACCCTCGCGTGGCCCCCAAACAAACAAACAAACAAGAAATGGTGCATGTGCGTTGGGTGGTGTACATTGAATGTGATATGTGTGTGGTATGTGTAATTACAGCGTGTGGTGTGGGTGTTATTGTTGCGGTATGTAATGTGGAATATGTGGTGTGTATATATGTTATATTGTATGTGTGTGGGATACTCTGTGTGTATGGGGTGGTATGTGGAGTGGATGTAATGTACGGTGTGGGTGTGATTGGTAGGATGAGGGGTATCATGTGATATCTGTGCTGTATGTAGTGGGGTATGTGATGTGTGGTGTATGGTATGTGTGGGGTGCTATGTGTTGTAGGAAATGGTTTTTGTTGTGTGGGGTATGTACTGTGTGGTATGGGGTGTGTGGTGTGTGTATGGTGCTGTTTGAGGTATACGGGGTATGTGATGTATGTAGTATGTGGTGTGTGTGAGGTATGGGGTGTGGTATGTATAGTATGAATATGTATTGTTTGTAGTGTAGGATGAGGGGTGTTTTGTGGAATGTCTGGTGTGGTATATGGGCTGTGGTATGGGATGGATATGGTGGTAAATGGAATGTGTGGTGTGTGTGTGTGGTTTATACAACGTGGGGTTTGTGTGGTATGTGGTATGGGTTGTGTTGTTGTGTGTGTGTTTGGAAGTGGTATATGCATTGTGTGTAGTGTGGCATGTGTGGTGGGTATGTGGTAACTGGAATGTGTAGTGTGTGGGGGATGGGATGTGGTACGTGTTATGTGGTGTGTGTTTTGTGTGGTGTGTAGTAAATGAGATGTTTAGTGTGGGGGAATGTCATGTAGTATGTGGGGTGTATATAGTAACTGAGATGTGTCATGTGTGGGATGTGGTGTGGTGTGTGGTAAGTGAAATGTGTCGTGTGTGGGATGTGATGTGGTGCATGATGTGTGGTAAGTGAGATGGGTCATGTGTGGGATGTGGTGTGGTGTGTGGTGTGTGGTAAGTGAGATGTGTCATGTGTGGGATGTGGTGTGGTGTGGTGTGTGGTGAGATGTGTCATGTGTGGGATGTGGTGTGGTGTGTGGTGTGTGGTAAGTGAGATGTGTCGTGTGTGGGATGTGGTGTGGTGTGTGGTGTGTGGTGAGATGTGTCATGTGTGGGATGTGGTGTGGTATGTGGTGTGTGGTGTGTGGTGAGATGTGTCGTGTGTGGGATGTGGTGTGGTGTGTGGTGTGTGGTAAGTGAGATGTGTCGTGTGTGGGATGTGGTGTGGTGTGTGGTGTGTGGTGTGTGGTAAGTGAGATGTGTTGTGTGTGGGATGTGGTGTGGTGTGTGGTGTGTGGTGTGTGGTAAGTGAGATGTGTCGTGTGTGGGATGTGGTGTGGTGTGTGGTGTGTGGTAAGTGAGATGGGTCGTGTGTGGGATGTGGTGTGGTGTGTGGTGTGTGGTAAGTGGGATGTATAGCGTGTGTGGGTTGTGTTGTATGTGGTGTGTGCGTGGTGGCCTTTGTCCTGTTGGTCTCTTTCCCATAGCCTCTGCTCAGGCCGCCAGGCCGACTGCTCTCTCTGACCACAGCTTGGCCAGATAGCCGGGCCTGCCACCTGGTGGCAGAGAGTGGCAGGGTGCTGGTCTCACTAGGCTGAGTTATTGATAACTCTCAATAGCTGGCTCCCAGGAGAGCTGTGAGGCTGCCTTAGCAGTGTGCCTGTGTGTGTGTGTGTGTGTGTGTGTGTGTGTGTGTGTGTGTGACAAAGGCAGCCCCCTGAATCCTCACTGCCATATGACACCATGGCCCCCATCTGTGGTCCAGTGGCTCCAGGCCCCCAGCGGGCTGTCCATTCTGGCCAGGACTTGGGCCCCAGGTTCGGGTGACAGGGGTCTCTCTGGGTTCAATGCTTCTCCCACACTTCATACCTGGCCACTTTGTTTTTCCTAACAAGGACTCAAACTACAACACATTTAAAAAAATTTTTTTCAAATTTTTTTTTATTGAAGAACCGTGAGATAGAGCATTACAAAGCATTATAAAACTCTTCATGATTGTGTTTCGACCATATAACGTTCCAACACCCATCCCTCCACCAGTGTAATTTCCCAGCACCAGTGTCCCCAGTTTTCCTTCCATCCTTTCAAGCCAGGCTGCCTCTATGGCAGGCACCTCTTCTCTCTCTCTCTCTCTCTCTTTCTCTCTCTCTCTCTCTCTCTCTCTCTCTCTCTCTCATTTTAGGCATTGTAGTTTGCAATACAATGCTGAAAGGTTATTATGTATATCCCTTTGCCTACTTTCAGTTCTTTTTTTTTTCTTTTTGGCTTTTTGGGTCACACCCGGCGATACACAGGGGTTACTCCTAGTTCATGCACTCAGGAATTACTCCTGGCAGTGCTCGGGGGACCATATGGGATGCTGGGAATTGAGCCTGGGTTGGCTGCATGCAAGGCAAACCCACTGTGCTATCACTCCAGCCTCAACACTCAGTTCTTATCCAGGGTGATCATTTCCAACTAGTATGGTCATAATGGATCCTCCTCTATCTTTTTTTAATTGAATCACCATGAGATATAGTTAAAAAGCTTTCATGTTTGAGTTTCATTCATACGATGATCAAAAACCCATCTCTTCACCAGTGTACATTTTCTACCACCAATGTCCACAGTATCCTCCCTTCCCCCCTCATCCCGCCTCTCCCCTGCCTCTATGGCCATCATGTTTGGTCCTTTATCTACTTTCAGCACACATCTCCCATCCTGACCCTCCTCTAGCTTAACTGCTCTCCATTCCCCACAACCTTGTGATAATTCCCAACCGTTGACCAGTCCTCCTGGCCCAGTTTCCCTGACCTTGGATAATAGATTCATACTGTTTAATTGTTTTTCTCTTATAGCCCACAAATAAATGCAGTCATTCTATATCTGCCCCTTTCCTTCTGACTCATTTCACTCGGCATGATAAAGGGACCCTTCTTCTTCTTCTTCTTCTTTTTTTTTTTTTTGCTTTTTGGGTCTCACCTGGCGATGCACAGGGGTTACTCCTGGCTCTGCACTCAGGAATTACTCCTGGCGGTGCTCAGGGGACCATATGGGATGCTGGGAATCGAACCCGGGTCAGCCGCGTGCAAGGCAAACGCCCTACCCGCTGTGCTATCGCTCCAGCCCTAAAGGGACCCTTCTTGACTCACCAAGTTGTACTGTGGGATTTACTGAAGGATTAAAGTCAGAGACAACCAACTTTGCTGCACATGACCAACTTTGTCTTGGTCTCCTGACGCCTTCCTGCCTGGAAAATGGACCCTGGACACCTGACCAACGGGCTGCTGCTCTGTCTTAATCCCACAACTCCAGCACTCACCTGTCTTTTCAGTTCCTGCTACGATCAGTCCTTTCTGATGACTCACACCCACCTAGCACAGTGCCAGACTAGGGTGGGGTTAGTGAGGTGGTGGGGTGGTGTCTAGCAAGGACACCTTCCCCGGATCAGTCAGCTCAGATGCCGGAGTGGGGTCCCCATCTGTGGTCCGCCAGTGCTCCCCAGTGGAATCTGACCTGGCAGCTCACGGGTCTCCCAGGATTTGTTAGTACACTGATACAAACACCTGCTGTGACTGGTGTCAACGGTGGAGTAATGGGACGCAGAGCTGTCTCTGTAGAGATTGGTTGAGAGGCAGTGGAGTTGGGCCATTGGCATGGCAGCAACTATGGGTTTTGGATTAGGCTGTCAGGACATAAGTGGGGCAGGGATACAGCTTTTCTAGCCACAAGACTTACGTACCGTAAAGTGAAATTTATTAGTTACACAGGCGGGGGGGGGGGCTTAGGGTGGGGGGGCTAGGGGCGTGGGGGTGTTTGGGGTGTGAAGGGGCGGAGTGGAGCTATACTGGGATTCTTGGTGGTGGAATATGAGCACTAGTGAAGGGATGGGTATTCGAGCATTGTATAACTGAGATTTAAACCTGAAAACTTTAAAAAAAAAAAAAGAATAAACCTGAAAACTTTGTAACTTTGTAACTTTCCACAATAAAAAATTAAAAAAAAAAAGATGAGATGCTTAAAATATTGTATCAGTACATTGTTGATGTATAGTTAATAATACTACTGTAAATTGAAAATGGATAATTTAAGAGGCAGATTTTAAAAATGTTCATCAAGAAAGTCAAAGGAAAGGTTTCAAAGTGTTTATTGTATTGACTCAATTATATAAATCTTTTCATGGCATATGTATATATATGTCAAATCATTATATTGTATACTTTAAGTGTAAGTTTGTCAGTTTTATTTCAATTAACCAATTTGTGAATACTAATTATAAAAATAGTTTCAAATTAAAAAAAAAAAAGAAAATTGACGATCAACGGGATGATGATGATGATGATGATGATGATGATAATTTTTTTAACATTTCCTCAATTTGTGCTAAAGATTTTGGTGGATAAACTCCACCCACATAATAATAACATAGTTTCTTATTTAACCAATAAATAAAGTACAAAATTTATCAATTAAAAAAAAAAAAGACTTACGTACCGTGAGTGTTAGCTGGTTGGCTCGGAGATTTAGTCATGAATCGGTAAGGCAGGGCGGTAGGTGAGTTGACAGGGCAGCGTCTTTGGGAGGTGGCCCAAAGGACTCCCTTTGTCAGGACAAAAGGATGAGTTTGCCAGGCGATCAGGGATGGAGCACTGACTAATGAGCTCACCGCTGCACCATACCCCATTCTTCTAGGTCATCACTGGATCAGCACTAGATTTCTTGTACCTTGGGGGCAGGGCCAGAGGTTTAGGAGGCCAGTGTTTCTCCTTAGCCTTGGGACACGAATGAGTGTGGTTCCAGATGAGCAAGGTGACCTGTATGGGAAAAGCCTTTCTGATCCATCCTTTAAAAAACATTATTCCGGGGCTGGAGTGATATCATAGCGGGTAGGGCGTCTGCCTTGCACGCGGCCGATCTGCGTTTGATTCCCAGCATCCCATATGGTCCCCGGAGCACCGCCAGGAGTCATTCCTGATGCATGAGCCAGGAGTAACCCCTGTGCATTATCGCCGGGTGTGACCCCCAAAAGAGAAAAAAATATTATTTAGTATTAAGACACCATGATTTACATAATTATTCACAGTCGAGTTTCAGGAGTACAATGTTCCAGCACCAACCCCTCCCCCAGTGTCCCCAGGTTCCCTCCCACCCCTCAGTCAGTCTCCTTGGCGGGTACATTTTCAAGTTTAGTAATTGCGGCTTGGATCTCGTGCTTGATTATTGCTGGCTTTGTATTTTATATATGAGCAGCTGTCCAAAGTGCTGGAGCCATAGCACAGCAGGTAGGTAGTTTGCTTGGCACATGGCCGACCCGGGTTCGATTCTTCCATCCCTCTTGGAGAGTCTGGCAAGCTACCAAGAGTATCTTGCCCACACGGCAGAGCCTGGCAAGCTACCCATGGCGTATTGAATATGCCAAAAACAGTAACACCAAATCTCACAATGAAGACTGTTACTGGTGCCCGCTGGAGCAAATCGATGAGCAACGGATGACAGTGCTACAGTGTTACAGTGCTACAGTGTTACAGTACACGTGTACCACATGGGTACATATGCACCTCTGTACCACAGATAAGCTTGGGGAGATGTGGCCCGTGGTAAGAAGTCCCTTCTCCCTGCTCAGAGACCTTAGCTCAGGAGGTCTTGTACTGGAGGCAGAGCTGGATTTCTAGAGAGTCCGGAAAGCCACCTTGGTAAGTTCTGTGTTCATTGAACATGCTGGGGTGGGAGAGTGGACATCAGGCAGGACCTTCCAAGTCTGCAGATGGCCTCACCGGAGGTGATTCTCAGGGAGAGTTGACTCAAGCCCCTGCTTCCAAGAGTCCCCTCAGCCCTTGCCTGGACCCAAGGGGCTTCAGCTCTGCCTCCTCCCTGCAGTGGTCCATACACCTGAGGGCAGGAGGGTTTCGCAACTTTATCCCAGAGTCTTTCTCTGTGGGCTCCTGGCAGGAATAGGGCACGGGCTGGTGTTCTTGGGTTCCCTGGGGACTGAAGGGGCCACGCCCACCCCGCTGGCTGGCCCAGTGCAACCGAATAGTGGGGAAAACTGATATATTCACCATCTCAACCATACATTCCGGAGAAACTTCAGGAAAGAAAGCAATGTGGAATCTCATTTCCAAAAGCATGGAGCGATAGCACAGCGGGTAGGGTGTTTGCCTTGCATGCTGCCGACTCGGGTTCGATTCCTCTGTCCCTCTCAGAGAGCCTGACAAGCTACGAGAGTATCCCCCCTGCACGGCAGAGCTTGGCAAGCTATCTGTGGCGTATTCTATATGCCAAACACAGTAACAACAAGTCTCACAATGGAGACGTTACTGGTGCCCGCTCAAGCAAATCGATGAACAATGGGACGATGGTGCTACAGTGCTACAGTTCCAGAAATGTTCGAGAAAAATAGTGGAGGAGGGGCTGGAGCAATAGCACAGTGGGTAGGGCGTTTGCCTTGCACTCGGCCTACCCGGGTTCGATTCTCAGCATCCCATATGGTCCCCTGAGCACCACTAGGAATAATTCCTGAGTGCATGAGCCAGGAGTAACCCTGTGCATCACCGGTGTGACCCAAAAAGCAAAATAAAATAAAATAAAATAAAAAAATTAAAAAAAATACCGGAGGAGACATTGCTTCATGATGAAGTGAAGAGAGATGGGTGGAAGAATCTGCAAACAGAGGCCAGAGTGATAGTACAGCGGGCAGGATGTTTGCCTTGCACACGGCCGACCTGGGTTTGATCCCTGGCATCCCATATGGTCCCCCAAGCACCACCAGGAGTAATTCCTGAGTGCAGAGCCAGGACTTAAACCCTGAACATCACTGGGTGTGACTCAAAAAGCAAAAAAAAAAAGAAAAATCTGGAAACAGCTTTGCTCTCAGGAGCTGTTCAGATTTTTGGGAGAGGTGATTTCGCAGAGCTTCGGGGAACATACCCCCCTCCCCACATGTCAGTCTTCCCCACATGTTGACGGAGCTCTTTTTGGGGACTGCCTGGATTTCTCCCAAGACTTCTGGCAGCATTCATTTAGAAGAGGCTTCTTCACGGTTTTGCTAAATTTTTCTGGCCACACAAAAACACAGACCCATCAGGCCTGGACTGTGCCAGCCATGGGGAAGGTGTGATATCCCCACCACCAGCCCCTCGCCTGGGGACGAGCTTGGTTCTTCAAGAGAGAAAAGTCTCATGATTTATGCAAAATGCATGGATCCCCGTATAGTCCACGGATGGGTGCAAAGTATATTGGTGTTATTAAAGTTTCATGATTTATTAAAATTTCATGGGGGAGGAAGAGATTAAGGGGAAAAAGTCTTTAAAAGCTCCTTAGGAGCTTTTTAATTAACACACACAGACACACAAACACACAACCGCACTCACAGAAAACCCCGAATGGTTGGGAAATGCTGACACTTAGATTCTCAGCCACTCTGGGCTGGGATGATTTTTAGTGGGGGCAGTGTTTGGTTGTTTCTGACTCTGTTCTTGGGGAACACATGGGGTGCCAGGGATAGTTAGCTGCTCATTGGGCAAGCACCTTAACTAAGGGACTATTTCTCTAGCCCATCCCAGTCTCATTGGTGCTTTCTTTTCTCTTTCTTTCTTTTTTTTTTCTGCTTTTTGGGTCACACCCGGTGATGCTCAGGGGTTACTCCTGGTTCACGCACTCAGGAATTACTCCTGGCGGTGCTCAGGGACCATGTGGGATGCTGGGACTCGAACCCGGGTCAGCCGCGTGCAAGGCAAACGCCCTCCCCGCAGTACTATCGCTCCAGCCCCAACTCTCCCAGTCTCATTGGGATGCCCACGGCGAAGCTGTGTGATCTGGTGTCAACTGTTCACCTCTCTGAGCCTCTGTTTTTTTCATCCCTGAATAGGCATTCTCACCATTGCTTCGAGCTGGCTGGATTAAGATATGGCTCAGCATAGCTCATGGGAGGTGTTTGAAAGATGCTGGCTAAGGATAGGCCTGCAGGTCTGATACTTGGCTACTCCTGCCACTGACCCCCACCTCCACCCCTGTGGGCTCTTTGGCGGACACAGATCCAGGGGGGTGTGCTTTGCCCTGAGGCTGTAGACAAGAGTTTGTCCTTAGGCGGGTACAGGCAGGCCTAAGGAAAAGGAAAAGGAAAAACACTATTTTAAAGTTCAGAATCTAAACAAAAAGGCAATTTAGCTTGGTGGGGAGGGACCTCACCTCTTAGGAACTGGCCAAGTGCAGGGTGGGGGGGTGGGGGGCGGGGGCGGGGGCTCCACCAGCCTTGTGCGCCCTGGTCCCAGAGCACAGGGGCCCCCTGACCTGAGTACCTCTCCTCCTCCCCCTCTCGGAAGCCCACTCTTCTCCCTCCAGTCTTCCAGGGGCTGGGAGAGACCCTTGGTGGGTGGCGCCGACAGGCAGGAAACTTCCCCTGCAGCTAAAATTAGCTGGGGAGGGGACAGGAAATAGAAGCTTGGGGCCTGCGTGGAAAGACTTTCTCAAGTGCCAGGAAAGCCGGCCAGAGCTCTGGGGACAGCCACCACGCTCCATGCTCTGCGGGGGAGGACGGGGGACGCTCCCGTTGGGGTGGACAGGGTGGCGGGCTCTAACGGGGGTGCTGGGGGGCTCAGTGCTTCTGCCCAAGCATGCCGGTGCCCCTTTAACTTGAACCAAAGTTAGGGATGCCAGTCCTGACCACCACGTGACCTGAGGGGGTTCTCCGGACATGAAACTTGCAGTTGTTGGTTTGATTTCAGTTGAGTTTGGGTTTGGGGCCATACCCAGCAGTGCTCAGGGGGTTTACTCCTGACTCTGTGCTCGGAGATCACCTGGGGTGCTAGGGATAAAAGTGCATGCAAGGCATGCACCTTCCCACTACACTATCTCTTCAAGCCTGGAACCTGCAGGTTTTTGGGTTTTTTTGTGTGGGGGGCAGGGTGGAGGGCCCACCCTTAGCAGTGCTCAGAGCTCTCTCCTGGAGCTGTTCTCCAGAATCACTCCTGGTAAGGCTTGGGGGACCATATGTAGTGTGGGGGGTTGGCATTCTGCAAGTCAAGGGCCCTACCTGCCGTGCTGTCACTCTGGGCAGGGAGGGCTGGAGATACGGTTCAATGGACTGAGCACTGTTAGGGCGCGGATCGAGATCTCCCTATAACGACAAAGAGACTCCAGAGACTGCAAACAGCAAGCAGGGTTTATTGTAAGACTGGCTAGCCAGGGTCCAGCCGCCTACACGGACACGCAGGTCCAGCAGGTTGGGCAAAAGACCCCGAGCTTCTCCAAAGGAGATCTTATATAGGCCTTCCCCGGCCGTTACAGCAGAGCCTGCGCATTTCATAGCCAATAGATTTGTAATATTGCAAACTTTCTTAACCAATCCATTTAAAAGGACATCACTCCTTAGCCTATGGTTTTAGAGATCAGTATTCGCGCCAATATTCAGGAATGTCCCGGTTCTGGGGGCAGTCCTGGGTCTTGTGATACGGGTCATGTGATATGGGTCTGGTTATCTGGTCTGACCACCACCCTTCTTGAGAACCGGGGTGCCTGTATCTGAATTCCTTGCTCAGGGGCAGAAAATCAAGTTATTCTAGAATGCGGGCTCCTGTAAAAAGAGTCTTAAGAAAGCTAAATAGATTCCTGTGGTCTGTCCTGGGCTAGATCCCCACAAGCACCTGCTTTGCACACAGGACACCCAGATTCAATACCTGGCACCTCAGGGGGTAACTTGTGTCTTCTCAGCCGCTCTCACCCTCCTGGGAAGCGTTTCAAACTGTCGCTGAGGGGTCTCTGCAAAGAGTCTGATTTAATTGTTCTGATGTAGCCAGGGGCCTGGGGTGTTTTCTGCTTCCCCCAAGTCACAGTCTGTGTTGGTAGAGCATGCCTGTATACACCTGAGGTCTGTATCTGCCCCAGCCCCGCAAATGAGCCAGGAGTTGCCCCTTAGCGCCACCTGGTGTGGCTCCGAGACCAAACCAAAAAAAAAAAAAAAACTTCAGAGTTCGAAGAGTGTGAAATGGTATAAAAATTGCACCCCCCCACCAATTCTGACGTTTTTTTTTTTTTTTTGAAATTCGTCTGTGACTTAGAAAGCACAGTAATATTCAGGAGCTGCTCCTGGCTTGGAGTTTGGAATGTTTTGGGGCCACACCCACTGATGCTCAGGGCTTATTCCTGGCTCTGCTCTCAGTAATCACCCCTGGTGGTGCCTGAGGGACCATAAGGGATGCTGAGAATGGAACATGGGTCAGCTGTGTGCAAGGCAACTATCCTTCCTGCCATATTGTCTCTTTGACCCCTCTGGCCATCTCTCTCTCTCTTACTCTCTCTCTCTGCCAGTCTCTGTCTCTCTTTTTTGGGGGGTGGTGGTGGTGGTGGCTAGATTTGAAGTGCTCAGGGGCCCTTTCTGGTGTTGTTCAGAGGACCATAGGCAGTGCCAGGGTTGAACCAGGCTCATGGCAGCCACAGTGCATGATAATGGCTTAACTTTCCTGGTCTTTCTCCAGGTCCCCTTCCAGCAGAGCTTAGCCCGGGTGGCCAGTGGTGGTTAGGGCCACCAGGACCACACCTGGTGGTGCTTGGGGGAGGGTGCAGGGTGCCCTGCTGGGAATTAAGCCCTTGCACAAGCTTTGACAGGTGAGCCATCTCCACGGTCCTCCCCCACTCTTAATATAGGATGCTCCCGTCTCTCACAGCGTTCCTGTGGTTGTGCCTCCCTGCCCACACAGACTTGGAGGAGGTAGGACACATCCCCGGCCCCTGGCTCTATCAGAGCAACTAAATCAGACTCTTTGCAGAGACCCCTCAGCGGCAGTTTGGAAAGCTTTCCAGGTGGGGGAGAGCGATTGAGAACGCACCCAGGTCTGATTTTGGGGTTCTCGCTCCCTGGAGAAGAAAGGGCACTGGACTGCATCCACAGATTCAGGGGGTCAGTGGGCAACTTTCTGCTTCCTTTGGTGGAGTGGATGACGGCTCCCCAGGGACTGATGACGTGGTCTGTGTCTGCGTTACAGTTCAGCGCCTCTTGGGGAGGCCCATATGCTTGTTTGCCTGCTTTGAGTGATGTAAGTGCCACATTGGGCCATTTTTAACAATTGCGGAGGCTTAGTGTTCTGGAATCTTGACACGGGGAGAATGCTTCTTTGTACTTCTGATTCTGTGGAAGCTGAGACCTTGATTGCTGAAGGAGAGGTTGGAAAGTCCCAGGGATCCAGCAGGAACCTGTGGCTCAGTCCCCGTTAGCTGATGGGTCCTGACCAGATCCCTTCTCTGAGTGTTGGTTTCCTCATCTGTGCCATGAAGCGAGGACTTTGCCTGCCTGCCAGGAGCAAATGCAGCAGTTCATATCGTTCCTTCCTGACCCACGGATGACGGATAAGTCCAGGCTGCTAATTTGGTTCTTTCATTTTTTTTTTGGCGGGGGGGGGGGGAGGTGGGTGTTGGGCCACACCTGTTGCTCCTGGTATTACTCAGGGGACCACACGCAGTGCCAGAAATGGAACTTGGGTTGGTTGCATGCAAGGCAAGTGCCTTGACTTCTGGTCTCCGGGCCGCTTCTCTTACTATGACCATTCAATCCCACATTGTGGCTGATGGAAAAGTTCATAGCTAAAGATTCTGGAAGATAAGCACCAAGTTCTATGCCACTAGCATTTCCCCAGCATAACTAAATGGTCCTAACGAACAATTTTACTTTAAAAAGGTTAAAAATAATTTGGCCTGGAGTGATAATACAGTGAGTGCTAGATAGTACAGATACCTAATGCACACGGCCGAACTGGTTTTGATCCCCAGCATCCCATATGATCCCCTGTGCACCGCGAGGAGTAATTTCTTTCCTTTTTTTTTTTTTTTTGCTTTTTTTGGGTCATACCCGGCGATACACAGAGGTTACTCCTGGCTCTGCACTCAGGAATCACCCCTGGCGGTGCTCAGGGGACCATATGGGATGCTGGGATTCCAACCTGGGTCAGCCGCGTGCAAGGCAAACACCCTACCCGCTGTGCTATCACTCCAGCCCCAACGAGGAGTAATTTCTGAGTGCAGAGCCAGGAGTAACCCCTGAGCATTGCTGTGTGTGATCCAAAAACCAAAAAAAAAAAAAAAAGGTAAAGAATTTTTGTAAAGGGTAAAATTAGGACCAGGGATCTGGCTCAGTGGTTGTGTACTTCCGTTGCATATATGAGGCTGGGGGGTTGGTATGCTGCAACACACACACACACACACACACACACACACTATAGAATCATAAAAAAAAACCCAGTTTATCCAAGATTCAGGATCTGAGGCCAGATGTAGGTTCTTTTTTTTTTTTTTTTTTTTTTTTTAAACTTTTTTGGTCACACCTGGCCATGTACAGGGGTCACTCAGAAATTACTCCTGGTGGTGCTCAGGGGACCATATAGAATGCTGGGAATCAAACCTGGGTCGGCTGCTTGCAAGGCAAATGCCTTACCCGCTGTGCTATCGCTCCAGCCCCTTGTCTGACTTTTTTTCACCCCAGCCCTGAACCAGGTCCTGGTGGCTGTGACCACAGAGCTCTCTGTGGTCTGGCTCGGCGTTTTCTTGAGACCCAGGAAACACCAGGGTTTCACCTGTTTTTGTTTTTTTTTTTTTTTTTTTTTGCTTTTTGGGTCACACCCAGCAATGCTCAGGGGTTACTCCTGGCTTTGCACTCAGGAATTACTCCTGGCAGTGCTTGGGGGACCATATGGGATGCTGGGATTCGAACCTGGGTCGGCCGTGTGCAAGGCAAACGCCCTACCTGCTGTGCTATCGCTCCAGCCCCCAGATGTAGGTTCTTTAAGATAAAAAAGAATCTGGTGATCCTGGGAGACTGCACAGAGTTGAAGTGCTTGCCTTGCACACGACCGACCCTGGTTTGATACCTGGCACTGCATATGGTCTCCCGAGCGCCTTCAGGAATGCTCCCTGAGCACAGGCCAGGAGTGCTCCCTGAGCACTATTGGGTGTGATCCCCCACATCCCTCTTCCTCAAAAAAAAAAAAAAATCCAGCCAAAACCAATCACACAAACATCTGTAAGACTTCTGAGTTCTGAAGATGAAAGGCAAAGGCAAGGAGCCTGCTGTTTGCTCCCCTCGTCTGCCCTGTGAGGAGTGAGCGCATGTCTGGACCACAGCGAGAGGCTCTTTCACGAGCCAGGGCCTGGCCCTCAAAGTCGCCAGTCAGATTCTGCAGCCAATACCAATGTTCTGTCTATCCCAGACTCTCACTCTCAGGCAGCAAAACATGACCACAATGTTTTCTCTTTATACCAGTGGCCACAGATGGTGGGCCACTCTCCACCCTGAGCTAGTCATCAGTGGGTCCAGGGCTTGAACCCAGAACTTCACACATGCAGGCTAGGTATGTGCTCTACCTCTTCAGTGACACCCTTCACCTAACTTTTTCTTTTTCTTTTTTGGTTACACCCGGCGATGCACAGGGGTTACTCCTGGCTCATGCACTCAGGAATTACTCCCGGTGGTGCTTGGGGGACCATATGGGATGCTGGGACTTGAACCCGGGTCGGCCGCGTGCAAGGCAAACGCCGTCCCTGCTGTGCTATTGCTCCAGCCCTTTGCCTAACTTTTTTTTTTTTTACTGGTTTCAAAAACATAGTTATCAGAAATGACACCATCGTTTCTTTTGGGGGATAGCAGGCATCTGGCAGGAAAGTATAGTAGCAGAAATTCCAAAGTATGTTATTTTGCAAAAGCTGAATCTGAACCACCTCTGGGACATTCTGTGCACATTCAGGAGCAACGAGGGTTATGGCAAAGATGTCCCGAGTGTGTCCTGTACGCCTCGTGCAAAAGTCTCTCTTTGGCAGCTCTTATTTCCCTGACAGCTTGGCTGTTCATGATGGGGCACGGCGAACAGGGCTCGATTTCCTACATTACTGGAGGGAGGGGGGGCTGGAGCGATAGCACAGCGGCAGGGCGTTCGCCTTTCACCCGAGTTCGATTCCTCTGCCCCTCTCGGAGAACCCGGCAAGCTATCAAGCATATCGCACCCGCATGGCAGAGCCTGGCAAGGCACCCGTGGTGTATTCGATATGCCAAAAACAGTAACAATAAGTCTCACAATGAGAGACGTTTCTGGTGCCCTCTGGAACAAATCGATGAGCAGCAGGATGACAGTGACAGTGACACATTGGGGGGAGGCAGGGCTCCCCTAATTGCCTCATCTTCTCCCCAGAATGGATGCAAACCATCTTCCTCATCATTGAGACCAGAGAGTCTGTGGCCCTGACCAGGATGGTGATCTGGTCTTGTCAGGGAAAGGGTTGCCCTTTAGTGCTGTGCCACGGACTTTCAAGGTTGGGGCCAATTGTCCCTTGTGGTTCTGTGCAGGTGACAGTGACATTCTCCGTCCCTCTCGGAGAATCCGGCAAGCTACCGAGAGTATCCTACCCACAGGGAAGAACCTGGCAAGCACCCCGTGGCATATTCGATATGCCAAATACAGTAACAATAACAGGTCTCATTTCCCTGACCCTGAGAGAGCCTCCAATCATTGGGAAAGACGAGTAAGGAGAGGCTGCTAACATCTCAGGGCTGGGACGAATAGAGACGTTACTGGTGCCCACTCGAGCAAATTGATGAACTGGGTGACAATGATACAGTGATACAGTGGTTCTGTGCAGGTGCCTTGAAATTCCTAGATTCTTTTTTTTTGGGGGGGGAGGGGGGTCACACCCGGCGATGCACAGGGGTTACTCCTGGCTTTGCACTCAGGAGTTACTCCTGGTGGTGCTTGGGGGACCATATGAGGTGCTGGGAATTGAACCCGGCCTTATGCAAGACAAACGCCCTACCTGCTGTACTATTGCTCCAGTCCCTCCTACATCCTTTGTCACAGGATGAGGGGCTATCTGAGGCAGTCCTTGGGTCCCGGGCTCTCCAGTGGGAAGGACCCTCCTCCTTCATTTGCATCAGCCTCTGGCAGGACAAGCCTCCTCCCTCTGCTCCTCTCCTTGCTGTGTCCACCTTTGATGGGAGGCCACCAATTGCATGCAAAGCCTCCACCAAGCAGCAAGGAACTGATCTCTCTTGGGAGCCAGCAGGCCCTGTCATACTGGGTTTCTGAGGTCCCCGAGGGGAGAGGAAGGGCAGAGCGGGGTGACAGCTGCTCCCCATGGCTCTAAGAAGGCACACAGGAAGCCTAAATTAGCTTGTTCTCTTCCCGATTCTCTGCAGGCTGGCTGCGGGCTGCTTGGCTGGCTGGCCCCTTCCTTCTCTCCCCCTTCCAATTCTTCTCCTTGGTCCTGTGGCCGGAGCCCCCTTAGGTAGAGTCCAGACGGGGTGGCCTACTTATGGGGGGGAAATAAATGGGGCTGCTCAAGTCTCTCCCTTGCCATCTCTCATCCTTGGGAAATTTTACCCTTAGAGAGAAATTATTTTGCGAGACAGCTCAAAGAAACCTTTACAATCACAGGGCAAGGTTCCCTGAGGAACTAAAGTTTACCTTTGAAAAACACATGCAAATAAAATTCTCCTTTCTGTACAGTGGAGTTGCCCACCCCAAGGGGAAACTCTTTCAGCCCTCCTCGCCCTCTGACCCCTTTGAGGAAGGGGGCGCCTTAGTGTTCCGGGTTGCGGGGGTCTAGCGGGGTCAGCCAGCTGGACACGGCTGGGCCCTGCTCTCCGCTGCAAGGGCAGAGACTGAACCTCTTCCCAGACCGGATGCTGACCCAGAGGAAGTGACTTCCTTCAGGGCTGGGGCTGGTTTTCCCGGAGAGTGGAGCTGGAGGAAGCTGATCCCCAAGACCCGTCCTGCCCGATCATGCCCTAAGTGGCCGTGTCTTCCAGAGTTGGTGCTGCTGGTCCTCTGAGTCCCGAGACTTTGCTGGCTTAGCACGGTGATTCCTTCTGCTGGAATCTAGCCTGTGGTGCTCAGACACTGGTCTGAAAACCAAGACGCGGCCTGGAGAAACAGCTCGATGGGCTGGAGGGCCTGCTTTGCACGCGGGAGGCTGGGGTTTAACCTCCAGTGTTGCATGCTAGCACCACTGAACGGAGCCCCTGAGCACATAGTTCAGAGTGCCCTTCCCCTACAAGATAAAGCAGCAGCTGATTGCTTTCTAGTTAACTCTGCAGGCAGCAGAAGGAGGGCACAAAGGGCTTGGTGGTGTGGGGGTGGGGTGAATGGAAACTGCCTTGCATGCACCTTGATGTCTATGCAAGTGTCTTTCTTTTTCTTTTCTTTTCTTTTTTTTTTTTTTGAAGTCAGACATTTTATTTGGAGGTTTTTGAAGGGAAGGAGGAAGAGAAAGTGGGAGAGTAAGGTGCTCAAGAGAGCAACTGGGCTTCTCCAAGGGCAGAGAGGGTCCCTCACACATCCCAGCATTAGACATGAAAGCATGAAAGTACACATCTCAAGAGGGGAGATGCGGGCGACACTTGTGCTCGCTTGGGTAGCATATGCACCACAAGTGTCCTTCCTTCCTTCCTTCCTTCCTTCCTTCCTTCCTTCCTTCCTTCCTTCCTTCCTTCCTTCCTTCCTTCCTTCCTTCCTTCCTTCCTTCCTTCCTTCTTTCTCTTTCTTTCTTTCTTTCTTTCTTTCTTTCTTTCTTTCTTTCTTTCTTTCTTTCTTTCTTTCTTTCTTTCTTTCTTTCTTTCTTTCTTTCTTTCTTTCTTTCTTTCTTTCTTTCCTTCCTTCCTTCCTTCCTTCCTTCCTTCCTTCCTTCCTTCCTTCTTTCTTTCTTTCTTTCTTTCTTTCTTTCTTTCTTTCTTTCTTTCTTTCTTTCTTTCTTTCTTTCTTTCTTTCTTTCTTTCTTTCTTTCCTTCTTTCTTTCTTTCTTTCCTTCTTTCTTTCTTTCTCTTTTTCATTTTTTGTGTGTGTATGTGTGTAATACCTGGTGACACTTAGGGCTTACTCCTGGCTCTGTACTCGAGAATCATTCTTGGCGAGTTTGGGGAACTAAATGGGGTGCCAGCCCTCAAACCTGGTTTGAGTGTGTGCAGGGAAAGTGCCCTGTCACTGTGCTATCTCTCTGGCTCCACGCAAGTGCTTTGCACCTTTTCCACCTCTAGGCTGGCTCCCCATCATCCACTACGAGTTGAAACATGGATAAACAGGATCCAAGTCATTTGCTTCGAATCCTGCTGACCAGTGTGAATCCTGCCCCACATATGGTGCCCCAAGTACACACTTTTCTATTTTCGTGCCAGCTGTCTGCAAATGTTCAGTGCTCCGTCAGAAACTCTGTGAAACGGGACTCTCACTCTTATTCAGTCTTTGGAGCACGGGCTCAGCTGGGTTCACCAGCATAAGATACCCGAGTCCTCCTGGCCCTCAGAGCAGGCCACTTGGCTTTTCACTGGCTCACGGTGAGAACTTTGCAACAAGTCTGGCGTGGTTTGGACATCACTTTTGGACTCTGTGGGTTTTCTCTGGTCACAGAACCAATTTCATGTCCATGTCTCTGCTGGGGGCTTCCGGGATTTGTAGGGGGAGTGGTTTCAGGCTCCAAGCCTTGTGAGTCCTCCCCGCGTGCCTAGAATTCTCAGGATCAGCTTGTCTAACAACTCAGAACACCACAAGTGTTTCATCATAGTCTCTAGTTCTAGTGGGAGAGTTCCCTCCCACTCCCTTCCTCTTTTTTTGGAACCACCCCCGGCGGTGCTCGAGGAGCACTCCTGGCAGTGCTTGGGGAAACCATTATGTGGAGCTGGTGACCAAACCAGGGACATCTGTGTGCAAGGCAAGGGTCTTAACCCATGTACTAGCTCTCTGCCCACTCACTCACCGTTTGACGGGGTTTACGTATCTTGGAGAGCTCTGGCTGTAACACAACTCCCTCTCCTTATACCCCACCAAGACTCATGTTCCATTCTTTGTTTTGTTTTTCCTTGTTGGGTCACACTCGGCAATGCTCAGGGTTTACTCCTGGCTCTGCACTCGGGAATTACTCCTGGCGGTGCTCGGGGGACCATATGGGATGCTGGGAATCGAACCCGGGTTGGCCGTGTGCAAGGCAAACACCCTACTATCACTCCAGCCTCTCATGTTCCATTCTTACATAAGGAAAGTTCTTGGGATCATTGTTAGGGCACGGTTCTGGGTCTCCAACCGCCGACAAGGACCACACAGGAATGCAATCAGCAAGCGGGTAGTTCATTAAGCTGGCTAGCCAGGGTCATGCACACGCACACAGCGACACGCAGGTCCCATGTGCGAGGCAAGGCCCCCAACCCAGGGTGCAGGGGTTACTTATATAGGCCCATGTCGGCCGTTACGGGGAAAGCGTTACGGGGAATTGGCATTCCCTAGCCAATAAGTTCATAATTCGACATGCCTCTCCCTCCAATCCCATTAGTCCCATCTGCTTGTCCAGCCTATAGATTTACAGGTCATGATTGCATAAGCGCCTGCATGGGTCCCAGGGCTGAGCCCGGGCGGGGAGGCTATCTGTTTAGATTATACCTTTATATGGTCGTAGCTCATTCCTCTTGGAGCAAGCAGATAGCAGAGGCCTGAGTGGAAAATACACGGTTTTCATTGTCTTTGGCCCCGCCCAGGGCAGTCCTGCCCTAACAATTATGTAGCAGGAGGGTCAGTGAGCCCAGGCTAATGGGCTGTGGCAGGACCGATCAATTCCAACCTTTCCTGGCCACTGATTTCAGCTCACTTGGTTTCTGGCACTGGGGAACTCCCACTCACTTTTTCTTCTGATCTCAGTTGTGTCTAAAATATTTTTTTCTTACATCTCCCCAGACTTTCTAGGAATTTTTAGGTTATTTTCATTCCCATCTTGCAGGAATCTGCAGACCTCCGTTCTCGGGAATGGAAATCATGTTTTCTGTGTGAGAGGAAGGGAAGAGAAGGTGGAAACTAACTTGGTTGTGCTATCTTGTCTCTTCGTGGGGACTGTCATCTCCTCTGCCTTGGTTTCTACTCTCTTCCACTCAAAAAAAAAAAGTCTGTTTATTTTTTGGTCACACCTTGTATACTCAGGGCTTACTTCTGGCTCTGTGCTCAGAGATCACTCCTGGCAGGGCTTGGGGGTCATATGGGGTGTTGGATATTAACCCTAAGTGTTTTAGGCTTCACCGGGTGAATTACCCCTTTCCTCCTCCTAGAGAAGCTTACCATGCCCTTGCTAACATCCCTAATTTGGTTAAAGTCTATCTTCAACCTTTGCTTTGTGTTGGATATTAACCCTAAGTGCTTTAGGCTTTATCAGTTAACTTCCCCCTTCCTTCCTCCTCGAGAAGTTTTACATGCCCTTGCTAGCATCCCTAACTTAGTTAAAGTTTATCTTTAACCTTTCCCTTGTATTTTATCTCTCATTGTCCCAGTTCCCCAAGTCAGTCTTGATTACTTATAAGCCAAAACTTTCTGGTAATTCTGAACTTGTATTTGTACTGCTTTGTATTTGAAGTGTTGTATGTTTGTACCTGCTTTTCTATATAGCCTTTTTATATTTTACTATAGAGCAATGTTCTTTGGTTAAACACAAAAAGGCCATTAATGCTATGCTCCTAATATTTGGGAGTTGATTGACGCTGAAATATATCTACTCTTGGGCATAATTACTTGGTCATAACTACTTGACTCAGGCTTCAGTCTGTAGTTCCTAACACCCCAAAAGGGAGGTCTCCCTGTGGGACTGGGATGGACCCGGGGTGAGTGGCAAAACTACTCGGCATCGAAATGGGACATTTTAGAAAGCATAAATGCATGGTCTTGATGCAAACTGTTACAATCTAAGAGACAGGACCCCCATGGGGAAGGACTAGCTGAACTTGCCTGAGGACTTAGTCTGGGATTTTCGGTAAAATCCTGCTCTCAGCCCAGAGAACTAAGTGTTAGGATCTTTGTCTCTTACTGTGTTTATCCAGACAACTGCAAGTATTGACAACTTATATAATTAGAGGGAAACATAAAAGCAATGTAGTTGTCCCTAGGAGACAGAGTGTCTTCTTGAGTTGATCTCCCTAAGAGAATTTCCTCTGCCAAATGTTTATCTCTGTAAATGACCAATCACACCTGTCCTTACCTCAACCCCCCTTCAGATGTTCTATAAGTATGCTAGCAACTCTGCATTAAACGGGCCATTTTCACCATCAGACTGTGGTCCCCAGCCTCCCCATCTCCCCACCCCCCCTGTCTGTGTCTCTATTGGGGAGTCCTGGGGAGGTGGGGAGGCAGGGAGGCGGCTCAGGGCCACCGAACGCACACACGTATCCAGCAGCCGCAGCAGCTCTCGAGGATTACTTTGTGAATTTACAGTGGGGTGCTGGGGATTGAACCTGGGTTGGCCACATGCAAGGCAAGTGCTCTCCCTGTTATACTACTATCTCTCTCTCCAGTCCCTATTTAAAAGAATTCTGGAACATGATGTGTCTTGTAGGGATGTGTGTGTGTGTGTGTGTGTGTGTGTGTGTGTGTGTGTGTGTGTGTGTGTGTGTTGCCAGGGATTGAACCCTGGCAAAGCATGTGGTCTATCCCTGAGTTACATTGCTGGTCTGCAGCACATGCCCCCTACTCCCCCGACCTCCACCTGGTTTTGGGTCATAACCAGCTGTGCATGCTCAGACTTCACTCCCAGCAGTTTTTGGGAACCATGTGGTATCAGGGATCAAATCTGGGGCTCCTGCATGCAAAGCATGTGCTTCAGCCTTTTGACACATCAAGGAGCCCCGTGAAACATTAAAACACATTATTGTAATTTTCCCCTTGCTAAGAAATAAGAGGGGACTATTTTTATGTCATTCTAAATCTTTTTTCTGGGGCCAGGCGGCTTGGGTCACATTCAACTCTACTCAGGGCTTACTCCTGGCTCTGTGCTCAGGGGTCACTCCTGGCAGTACTTGGGAACCAAGTACAGTGCCAGGGATTAAACCAGAGCCAGCCACATGCAAGGTAAAGTAATTTCATCTCAGCCCCAAGATGAATCACTTAAAAAAATGTTATTGATTGATTTGAGTTATATACAAGGGGAATCACTTTTCATTTTAAAAAGTGGTGTTATTTAGGCCACACCCGGCCGTGCTCAAGGGCTTACTCCTGGCTCTGCACTCAGGCATCACTCCTGGCAGTGCCGGGGGATCATATGGGGTGCTGGGGATCAAATCCATGTCAGCCACGAGCAAGACCAGTGCCCTGCCCACTGTATCACCTCTCTGAATTGCTTCTTTTTTTCTTTTTGGGTCACACCTGGCAATGCACAGAGGTTTCTTCCTGGCTCTGCACTCAGGAATCACCTCTGGTGGTGCTCAGGGGACCATATGGGGTGCTGGGAATCGAACCCGGGTCGGCCACGTGCAAGGCAAACGCCCTACCTGCTGTGCTATTGCTCCAGCCCTCTGAATTGCTTTTTAAAATGTTAGTGATACAATGTCTATTATAATTCATTAAAAATTCATACACAATGTTTTCCCTCCCCCCAGCTCTCTACTGCCGCTGTTGCAGTTCCCAGGACCCGCATGCACGTGATTGGCTGTGCTCTTTGCACACGGTTCCCTGGGCTGCTCACTGGGGTTCTTGTATCAGATATGGGGTTTGCCTTCTCAGCTACTCGGCTCACTGAGGTTCAGCTCCATAGCTCTGGGCTTGCACACATGCTCTCTGGGGGCTGCACTTCTCACAGAAGCCCCTACCCCCGAAGTTATGGTTGTGGTGTTCACTGGGGATCACTGCAGTGCTCACACTGGTGTTTGCCAGAGGTCACTCTTCCGGACAGAGGGCTCACTCATCCCTTTACCTGCACAGCTCAGCCCTCCTGGGGGTGCTCACACTGATTTGCAGGACAGCCAGGAATGGTGGGTGGCACCACGAATCACAGCCAGCTCAGCTACCTGCACTGTGCTTGGAGCATGGAAGTCAGCCGGTATCTGAACTCATGACCACACGTTTGCCAGGCAGCTGCTCTAAGCCCCTGTGCCCTTCCTCTGGGAAGAAAGAATCCTGAAAAATCTCTTTCTGAAATTCTGAGGATTCTACTGTTAAAAGAAACTGGAGCCAAAAAAAAAAAAAGTACAGAGGTTAGAGCACTCGCCTTACACATAGACAACCCCAGTTTAATCCTCAGCACTGTGTGTGATCCCTGAAGTCACCCCTGAGCACCATTGGATGTGACCCCAGACCCTCACCCATCAATTTGACATTTTAAATAATTTTTATTCATTTTTATTTTGGGGAGAGTCTGGCAAGCTACCCGTGGTGTATTGGATATGCCAAAAACAGTAACAACAAGTCTCACAATGGAGCCATTACTGGTGCCCACTCGAGCAAATCGATGAGCAAAGGGACGACAGTGCTAGAATTTATTTTGGGGTCACGTCTGGCTGTGTTCAGGGCTTCCTCCTGGAAGGCAAGTGTCTCACCTGCTGTACCATCTCTCCACCCTACATTATTTCAATCCTTGAATTCATTTCTTGAATCACTTTCTATCTTTGAATTCATTTCTTGAATCACTTCCTCCTGAATAATTTGATTTTGGCTGAATATTTTGTCTCTTATTGATCAGTCTCTAAACTTCCTAGCAACACAAAAATGTTTACAAAGTTCAAGTTCATTTCTTGTGAAAATAAGTCTCTGAGTGTTGAACACATTTCTTTTGAATCTGGTTATTTTTACATATTCATGAAAATGCTATTGCTTAAGATAGCATAGCTGGAGCCAGAAAGTACATCATGGAGGGCATTTGTTGTATTAGAGTTCTAAACATTTTAGTTTTAACACGGGTTTGTCCTTTCTTCTCCATACCTGCCCAGGGAATTTAGGTTTATTAAGTTACGCCCATCACAGTGCTCCTGAGGCGCTCCCATTCCTCCCTGTTTAACTTCTCCCCTGTACTCTGCTTCCCCTATCTTTAGATCTCTGAATCAGGCCCTGTGACTTGTAAAGTCAGGTCCTTCTAAGGACTCTGGATTTGTATTTGTACGTGAAGTATTGCTCTTCTTTTTCCCTTATGGCCTTTGCATAGTTTACTTTAGAGCAATGTCCTTTGTGTGTAGACACAGGAAGACAGTTAACGCTATGCTTTTGTAGCTTGGGAGTTAATTAACTCCAAATAATATTTACTTCTGGGTATCTGTCATATTTACCTGGCTGCACCCTCAGTTGCCCTCAGTTCCTAATGACCCCAAAGGAGGGACCTGGCAAGAGACTTGGATGGACCCAGGGCAAGTTGTGAGTTACACTGGAATCGAAACGGGACAGACCAAGTGCCATAAAACTTAACAATAAGTTAAGAGCACGGTTATGGACAAATTCTGTCATGATCCAAAGAGAAACTACTGGATCCTGCAACACAAAGCGCCTCAAAGCATTTGTTCAGGGTTTTGACAAAGAAGTCTGACCATCTCGTAGGTGGGCAGCCACGCAGTCTTTTGACGTCCTGCTGGGGTTAGGAAGGAATAATCTAGCCTGAGGACTGTAGTTTGGGGTCTATAATGACATATCCTCAGGAGAACTACCCTTTAAGATTAACATATCTCTCATGGTGTCCATACAAAATGACTAATATTAATAGCACTGTAGCACTATCGTCCCATTGTTCATCGATTTGCTCGAGCGGGCACCAGTAACGTCTCCATTGTGAGACTTGTTACTGTTTTTGGCATATCGAATATATTAAGAAGCAAAATTAAGATGACTGTCTAAATGGTTATTGGACTAAGAAAAGGAGAAATACACCTCTAGATGGTATTTCGCTCTTAGGTGGATCGCCTTGCTGGGTGAGGATTTGTCCTAGAAGGAGCTTCCTCGAGGGAAGGACTTTACATTGTTAATCAACAGAGGTACAACCACACCTATGTGTTTTTACTACCCCAACCCTTCATGATTTGCTCTAGAACTAGGCTGTGAGAGTGACAGGGAAGAGAAATATAGGAGCGGGGAAGACAGGAACGGGAGACAGAGAGAGGCTAGCATGGGGGAAGTTGGAGATGGGAATGAGACACTCAGTGAGACTGGAATAGGCTCACGAGAAGAATGCAACAAACGGCGGGACAGACATTAGAATAAACGGCGACTGATCACCAGCTTGACAGCCCTGTTCCCTCTTCATGTGTCTGTTGGTGGTGGCGGCTGGCCGGGATGGGGAAGTGGCTTATGGCCACCAAACATACGTGGTGGGCGTGCACATACTTTTGTGAGCACACACAGGCACTTACCTTGTGGTACAATCAACTGGGTTCAGATCTCCAGCCCCAGAGATGGTCTTCTGAGCACCTCCAGGTTCATTCCTGAGCATTGAGCCATGAATAGACCACGGACACCACTGGATGTGGCCCTTAAACCAAACCTAAACAAAACAAAATAACAGCTGTATTACAAAAATTGACAAGTTAAATACTTAAAAATAAAACATTTCAGGCTGGAGCAGCAGCACAGCAGAGAAGATGCTTGTCTGGCATGCAGCAGACCTGGGTTTGATCCCTGGCATCACTTAGGGTCCCCTGAGCACTGCCAGGAATGACCTCTGACCACAGAGCCAGCAGTAAGCCTGGTATCATGTCCTCCTAAATAAGGTTACTGAATATTTTGCTCTTATTGAATGTCCTTTTATATTTCTCAGCAGTCCAACTTTCCAGATAGGGCTTGACTGGGGTAGAATGTCCTGAAACTGTTCATCCTCTCAATATATATTTATTTAAAAATTTGAAAAAAAAAGATGTTTACTTTTTTAAAAGATGAAACCCAGTGGTATTCAGAGATTACTCCCAGCTCTGTGCTCAGGAATCACTCATAGTGGTGGTCGGGGGACTATAGGTGTGCCGGGGATTGACCCCGGGTCTGCTGTGTGCAAAGGAAGCGCCCTACCTACTGTGTCATCTCTCCAGTCCCTCCTCTCCGTCTCTAGATGCCCTCCTAAAACTTTGTAGCTTTTTCTTTCTTTTTTTTTTCTTTTTGGGTCACACCCAACGATGCACAGGGGTTACTCCTGGCTCATGCACTCAGGAATTACTCCTGGCGGTGCTCAGGGGACCATATGGGATGCTGGGAATCGAACCTGGGTTGGCCGCATGCAAGGCACCTTACCGCTGTGCTATCACTCCAGCCCCCTCGTAGCTTTTTCTTGAGCAGGCTCACTGTTGTCATGTCTAGGAAGTGGCCATGCATGGATGATGATGATGCAAGGTAGTGGGAAAGCCCACCCTTCCTCCTCTCCTTTACCTCTGCCCAGGGCACCTCCCAACTCTGAAGGAGGTTCTTCGTGTTGACCTCTGAGAATTCCCTGACTCTACTCATGCCATTTTACGTGAGCTAGCGAATAGAGGTCAGGACGAGTAGAGAAAGAACAGTGGATAAAAGGTGTTGCCCACAGACCTACCTCAAGGAGATAATCGTGACCTTAGACTCTTGTTGTGGTGCCAGGGATGAGACTTTGGGCCTCATATCTGCCAAGCCAGTGGCTCTACTTCTTTTCTTTTTTTAAAAATGTATTTATTTTATAAAGTAGTTCATAATATTTGATTATATTTAATATTCAATCACCAATCCCACCACCATTACACCTTCCCACCACCATATTTCGGATATTTCCATCCTGAACCCCAATCCTTGCCCCAAAGCAGAAGCAAAATAATATATTTTGTATTGTTTGTTATGAAAAACTGCTGAAAATGCTCCAAAAAAGTTTCCTTAGAGGAAACAGTGTGAGGATTGTTCTAGTTCACCCAGGGGCCATGAAACCCTTCTATAAGAGATCACTAACATGTTGTTAAAGGTTGAGCCTTGGTGTGTTTTTTACATATATACCCGTAAAAAAATGTATATTTCCCTCTAAGTTTGGTTGCCTCCTACTTTGAACCCCATCAAATGTGGTGCAGTAATCTTGGAGTCTGGGTAGAGTATGGGTAGAGTATGTGGTTTGAAGTATGTGACCGCCTGGTCCAGGAATAGATGCACCTGTGGGTGATGCTGGGCTGGAGCGACCGTGAGGGTGGCGGTGCCTGAGTTGTGGAAGTTTCTGGCTTCGGGGCGGGTCCCTTGGTGCGGGGAGGGTCTCACACTCCCCTCCCTCTGGGGCATCCCAAGTGAAACAGCCCGGCGTGGGGTCTGGCGGCAAGGTGATGGTGCCAGTGGCTCTATTTCTGAGCCAGATTCCTGGCCCCTCAAGGTTTTGTTTTGGTCGATGGCGTCACTTCTACTGGGTCACAGATACGTTGGGGATTTCCCGGTTCCCACTAAACCTCGTGCCTGGTGATGTGTAACAGTGAAAGTAAGTCTCAGGCTGGATTCTGTTCACGCGCCAGCTTTTATTAGTGCACATGCTCAGAAGGGTAGTAAACCCACTCTTGCAAGCACCGTGATGCCCCGGTACTCTGTCCCTTGAGCATCCTTCTGTTGCCACGACACTGGGTTTTCCAGTGCAGCCGGGGGTTCCTGAGAATCGTATGAAATATGTGCAGACAAAATGCAGAAGGTTAAGAAGACAGAGTGTATCTATTGTTCAGTCGATGGTTCTCTGCGTCCGTCCCCCATGTCAGGCCTCTCCTTTTACCTGCGTAGGACATCGCTTGTCCTGCCCTGTGCCCCCTGGGCCAGTGTATGGCTTGTTTCAATCCTGTCCTTCATCATTACCCACCTCCAGTGTACGGTGAACCGGTCTTGCCTCCCTACTGCTTTCTCTATCCACTGTGACTTTCCTGGTCTAAATCTGGTCACGGGGCCACTCTCAGATTGTGCCCCAGAAATTCCCTGCTCTCCCGTGAGGACTTCTCTGGAGCATCTGGCCTGCTCTCTGTCTTAGAGGAAGACCCCCGGCCTGAGTCTGCCATCTGCTTGGGGATCCGAGCTCTACCTCATCCTCATTCTTCCTTCTCTCTGGGAAACCTGACCCCTCCCGGATTCTGCAGCCTGTCTGGGCCCAGGGGTGTGTGTGTGTGTCTGTGTGTGTGTGTGTGTGTGTGTGTGTCTGTGTGTGAAGGAAGAGAAAGAAAGAGCCTGGCTGAGGGCTTCCTTTTATCTGCTGCCTCTCATCCCAGCCATCCCATTGCCTATTCTGATTGGATGCCTTTTCAATAGGCTACATTTATTGATTTAATTTTAATGTTTAAATTTTTAAAAGATTTTTAAATGAATCACCGTGAGGTACAGTTACAGACTTACAAACTTTCGTGCTTACGTTTCAGTCATACAATGATCGAGCACCCATCCCTCTGCTGGTGCCCTCAATAGGCTACATTTAAACTGACCAATGAAGCACTGTTTACAATAGCCAGAATCTGGAAAAAAACCCGAATGCCCTAGAACGGATGACTGGTTGAAGAAACTTTGGTACATCTATATAATGGAATACTATGCAGCTGTTAGAAAAAAGGAGGTCATGAATTTTGCATATAAGTGGATCAGCATGGAAAGTATCATGCTAAGTGAAATGAGTCAGAAAAAGAGAGACAGATACAGAAAGATTGCACTTATCTGTGGAATATAGAATAACAGAGTAGGAGACTAACACCCAAGAATAGTAGAAATAAGTACCAGGAGGTTGACTCCATGGCTTGGAAGCTGGCCTCACATTCTGGGGAGAGGGCAACTCAGAGAAGGGATCACCAAGTATAATGCGGTCGGAGGCCATTCGGGGGAAGGGTGATGCGGGGCTGAATGTGGGCTAGAGACTGAACACAGTGGCCACTCAACACCTCTATTGTGAACCACAACACCTAATTAAAGAGAGAGAACAGAAGGGAATACTCTCCCACAGTAGCAGGGTGGGGTGGGGGGAGATAGGATTGGGGAGGGTAGGAGGGATGCTGGGTTTACTGGTGGTGGAGAATGGGCACTGGTGAAGGGATGGGTTCTCGAACTTTGTATGAGGAAAACATGAGCACAAAAATGTATAAATCTGTAACTGTACCCTCACGGTGATTCACTAATTAAAAATAAATAAATTAAAGAAAAACTGACCAATGAAATGAACTAGTTCACTTGGCAACCCCCCCCCCCCCACGCCCTCCCTATTCCCGCCCCATCGCTCCATTCCAAACACTTTGCAAGCTGGGGTAGATTCATCCATGCCTGAACAAGAGATTCACCTTTATGTGTCATTGGGGACAGTTCTCCAAAGTCCGTGGAGGACTTAAGGCTTAGGGATCACCCTCAAAGTCAAAGGCTGGGGCCAGAGAGACAGTACAGGGGGGAGGGTTTTTGTCATGCAGAGGGCCGACCCGGATTCAATCCCTAGCTTCCTCTATGGTCTCCCAAGCATGCCGGGTGTAATTCCTGAGTGCAGAATCAGGAATAACCCCTGAGCATTGACAGGTATTCCCCGCTGCCGTCCCCCACTTCCACTACCAAAGGCTATGTGTGGGCTCGGTGGGGTCTCATAGCTGTTCACTGGTGGGGAGGGTGTCTGGGAAAAATGATGAGCTAATCCATGCTTTGGCACCATTCCCTTCCTTATTGAAAATTCTGGACATTGGCTTACTAATTTACTAAGAGGATAAGTGTTGATTAGAGATTCATTTGGCGGGAATACTGGTAACCGAGAACGGTTTTTTTTGTTTTGTTTTGTTTTGTTTTGTTTTGTTTTGTTTTTTGCCAGAGAACATCACAGACGTGAATAACCCCTCCCTAGAGTGAAAAGCTCCCTGGAAGGTACTTCAGATGTCAAATAGCCCTCAGGTCCTGTGTGGATGCTGGTGATACTTGCTACTATGGTGGTTAATTTCATGTGCCAAGAAGTTTACAGGCCCTTGTGGCTGCCAGAGGTTTGGTGAAGCGTGTTTGTGGGGCGGATGTTTTCTGGTTGATAGTATCCTGTGAAACAAGAACCGAAAGGCTGAATAAAGCAAAGGGCCCCCATGGACCTGTGGATGGCTTTTTGAGGAGTGTGAAGGGATGGCGTTTGAGGGGACATGGGCCAACTGCCCGCTCTGGGGCACGGCCAGGTCCCCCCTCGAGACTGGCATGGAAAAACTGGTTCTTCTTAAGTCTGATCTTGCACCGTCAGCTTTCCTAGCTCTCAGCGGGCAGACACAGCTTAAATGACACTTCCAGGGGGGTCCCCTGGGACTACAATTTGCTGAATGCAAGTTTTGGAACCTCTTAACCCCTAGATGGGCCAATTCCTTGTAGGAAATCTCCTTCCGCATCTCCGTGCCCGCGCCCGTCTTTCTCTGTCTCCCTGGTTATATTTCTACATAGTCCATGGAAATAGCTCCCCTTGGCTCTGTGTCTCTGGAAAGCTCCCAGACTCCGTTGCCGATGAAGAATCGGGAAGGGATTGCTAACCAGGTGGCTGAGAGTGCCACGGTGGCTGGGATTTTGCTGTCCAATGGCTCCCTGCCTGTCACAAGGAAGTCCCAGAGAGGCCACTGGGATGCAGAGTTCCCACCCGTGTGACACTCTGTAATGCCACAGGACCTGGCCCCCCTCCCCCACCATGTCACATGGGTCCGGGGACAGAACAGATTTCTCTGGGGAGACGGCAGGCGGGGATTAGAGGGGAACAGAATGCCCTCCCGCTCCAGCTGTCTGCCCCGGGCCTGTGTGGGCACGCATCCCCGGCGAAAGGAGCTCTCTGCTAGGCTCTGCCTCTTCGTGGGGGCAGATGTGAGAGGAGCCCAGGGTGAGCAGGAAGCCGGGGTGGATTGCAGGGCCAGCCTGCAGTGAGCGCCCAGCTCCCGCTGTTAGCCGAGAGTTTCCCGGGGAGCGGCAGCTGCTCTGCACCTGGGAAGCTGGCAGCTCCTCTACTGAAGGGCGGGTGGGAGGGGCAGAGTGGGCTCTGGGTGCCCCCCACGCCCCCAGCTCCAGGGTTTCAGTTCCTGTGTGGAGCCGAGAGCTCGGGTGCATCAGCCGGGAGGGGCTTGATGCCCAGAAAGGCCAGCGTGAGGTCTGGGATCACCTTCAGACACTTCTGCCCGCTGCAGCGCATTCTCCGACTGTAAAGGCCCTGCCCCTCTCCTGGGCCTGGGCCTGGGCCTCCGCGTCATTTGGAGCAAAGAAATGGGTGTTGAGTATCGCTCAACCTCTGCGTTCCGAGCAGTGCTCCATCCCTCACCTTTCGATGCGTTCTAGGACTGCACTGTCTCCCCATCCCCCAGCTGGAGCGTCAGAGCAACCCCGTGATGCCTCCATTCAAGTCAAAACAAGGATGTTCTCTTGCCCAATTAAATACAATCATGTGAATCTGAATTGGTTCCTCATTTACTCTTTTGCTCAGTGATTTGCATATGGGAAGAGCTTAAAAAAAAAAGAGGGGGAGGGATACTGGGAACTTTGTGGGTGGAGAATGGGCACCGGTGGAGGGATGGGTACTTGAACATTGTTTGACTGAACCGCGATCATGAAAGTCTGTAAGGCTGTAAATGTATCTCACGGTGATTCATTAAAATAAAAAAAAATTAAAAACAAAACCAAAACACCCCCCCCCCCCGAAGTGATATCCCTGGCTGAGGGGACTTACTGAATTTCTTGCAGAAATAGGGCCGGCAGAGAGTTTGTGTTCCTAGAAGTCAATTCTCGAGAATGGTCTCCTTGTTTTAAATTTTCTATCTGTTTTCTTCTTTTGCGCCAAATCCCGGTGGTGCTCAGGGCTTCCACCTGGCTTTGTGCTCAAGGATCACTCCCTGGGGTGCTCTGGCAGCATATGGGGTGATGGGGATCGAACCCAGATCGGCATCAGAACAAGCATCTGACCGCCGGACTACATCCCCCATCTCACCTCCCACGCCGGAGTTGAAGTCTCTCTGGGCGGGACTCAGCGGGAGGAAGGGATCCGTTTGCGAAAGTGCAGACCTAGGTAGGTCTGGAAACGTTTGCAGATCCAGGGCAAAGGGAGACCAGGTTGGTGGTGGCAAGGCTTCTTCCACTTGGGGATTGGCTGAGTTGGGGGCCTCCAAAGAGTAGGGAGACGGCAGGAAGAGGCTGCGCTGGCACAGAAGGGGGTGCAGGCAGCTGCGGCAGCAGGGAGAAGATGCACGAGGCTGCCAGCGGCTGTGGCTTTGCTTTGCTCTCCTGCAACCCACATGCCCCACTGCCGGATGATTCCAGTAGCAGCAATTCTCTGCATCCAGAAACACACACACACACACAGACACAGACACACACACACACACACGGGCCTCAGTGCACAGGAGACTCAACACTTTTTCCTTTTTAGAAAAGCTGCTGAATTTGTCTCCTGGGAAACATAACTCATTCCAGAGGTGGATAACCTGCTTTCGGAGGGATTCATTTCCCCTTTGCAAAAACCTTGCGGAATTTCAAGTTTTTCCCCTCCTGGCCCCTGACAGAGAATGTCCTGCGTCTATCAGGCAGCTCATAAAGATGTGGGGGGTTGATGGTGATGGGGACGGAGGTGGAGGCGGCCTTTCATGTGTGGGTAATGACAGCGCCGAGCCCGAGATGGGTATTGGTGGGTGAGCATCCGGCGATTACGGCCGGCCTCGGCCCCATCTCGCCCGCCCGGGCTCGGCGCGCCTCTGATTGAAGGCGATCAAGGTATCATTTTGCTGCATCAGGAGAAAAAGGGATATGGAGATTTGATGCGCCCGGTGTTTCCTAACTTTCTCCCGATCACGCAGCCACGGGGCTCCTTTCATCTCAGCAGAGTCATTTCTGAAATCAGAGCTCCATTTCAAGGGCGGGGACCGTTTCAAGTTAAGTACCCTCGAGAGAGCTGGTTTCGTGTGTTTCTGCCCAAATGGGGAGTGAGTGTCCAGAAAGTATGGGCGAATGGAAGCGGTGGGGGGCGGAGGGGCCATGTGCGTGAGTGGGGTCGGGCTTGGACCACCTAGGAGCTGCCCTTCAGATGCAGCTGAGAACGAATGGTCCTGGGGAACCAGAAGGTGGTTCTGGGGGGAGCAAGGAGAGTCCCAAACAGTGGCATTTGCTGTGCCGGGCACTGCCAGACAATGGGGTGGAGAGATGGACCTGGTCTGGGGGCTAAGGAGGAGTTCCTGGGGAAGCGAGGGAAGTGGGCCAGGCAGCAGATGCTTCCAGAAGAGTGAGCCAGGCACAGTGGAAGGGCAGAGGCTAGGACCTCACCCAGCTCCTGGGAGTCAGGGAAACTTTGGGCAAAGGTGCTGTTTGCATCCCACATCTCTCTCTCTCTCTTTTTTTTTTTTGCTTTTTGGGTCACACCTGGTGATGCACAGGGGTTACTCCTGGCTCTGCACTCAGGAATTACTCCTGGCGGTGCTCAGGGAACCATATGGGATGCAGGGAATCGAACCCGGGTTGACCGCATGCAAGGCAAACGCCCTACCTGCTGTGCTATTGCTCCAGCCCCCTCATCCCGCATCTCTTTTATTCAAGATGCTACAGTAGGTGCCCACAAAGGCATGTGAGCTGGAGGACCTGAGTAGGAGAGAAGCAGAAGATGTATCCAGAAGCACAATGACAGGCCTGGAAGAGGCAGTCCTGCCCTGGTCCTGCTGTGGAGTGAGTGACCGCAGGTGCCAGATGGCTGCGTTCCCTTCACATCTCCGGAAACCAGCTCATAGTGGAGAGTGTGTGCACATGTGTGTGTGCTCTTGTGAGCATTTGTGTGTGCTCAAATGTGTGCATGTGGGTGCATGTGCACACGTGTCTGTGTACATGCATGAACACATGTGCATCAGTGTGCATGTATGTGTGTGAGTACATGTACTGTGTGTGCATATGTGTGTGCATGTGTGTGTATGTTGCAACATTAGCATCAGTAGAGAGGGAAGGTGGAAACAGAATGTGTGCGGATTATTTTGCACAGGGGCTTCTCAGCTCAGGACAAGTCTCCAAGTAGGGGCTGGGCACGACTGGCACAGAGCCAGCTGGGCACCACGCCAGAAGGCCCCAGTGCAGAGGCCAGAAAGAAGGTGATGCTCACCTGGAGGAGGAGGAAGAGGAGAAGGAGAAGGAGGAAGAGGAGAAGGAGGAGAAGGAGGAGGAGGAGGAGGAGGAGGAGAAGGAGAAGGAGGAGGAGGAGGAGGAGGAGGAGGAGGAGGAGGAGGGAGGAGGAGGAGGAGGAGGAGGAGGAGGAGGAGGAGGAGGAGGAGGAGGAGGAGGAGGAGGGAGTAAGGACAGTAGGATTAAGGGAGCAGAGGGTAAGACCCTCGACGTTCATTGGTGTGGTCCTGTTGTGATCCCCTGGACATAGCAACCTGTGGATAAAGAAGGAAGATAGACAACGGGAGATGCCCACCGTCGTTCGGTCATGAGGCTGCACCGCTGCGGTGTGTCCACCAGAGGGCAGGAGAGGCCCGCACACGAGACTAATGACTCGCTGGACTGAGCATCCCCAAGCTGCTCCTGGGAAGGGGGCTGGGTGCTGGGGAGGGTGCGGGAAGGGAAGGTCAAGGCTGCTCGCGCTTAGATTCTCCAGATGGGCATCCCCGCCCCTGGGACACACGGACACGGGGCTGCCCTGGTAGAGGGGGCAGGTGCAGAGTGTCCCGGGGTGCACCGGATGTGGGTCCAGACAGTGACTCAGACCGCCTGGCCCCTCCCTCTGCCTCTGGCCCAGCGCCCGGAAGTGGGATGGTCTGTCCACCCCCCCCCCCCCCCGCCCCGCTCTACCACTGCAGGTGGGGGCAGGAGTGCATTGGGCGCAAGGGTGGGGCTAGGCGTGGCGGGCACCATACCGCTATGCCCCTATAGAGACTGTCTGTTGCCCTGGCCCCTGGGTGCAGGTGGGGGAAGACCCCGGGATTGCATTGAGGGCTATCTTCTGCAGGGGGCTTTCTGGATCATTTTCCACCTGGCTTCACCTCACACCTTCTGCTTTTCTTTTTTTTTTATGGGGGTGCGTGGCCGACTTGGCGATGCTCAGGGTTACTTCTGGCTCTGTATTCAGGAGAAACTCTCCTGGCAGTCTGAGGGATGCTGGGGATTGAACCCGGGGCAGCGGCGTGAAAGGCAATTGCCCTACCATTGTACTACAGTTGCCCCCCACTTTTGCTGTTGTTTTGGGGTCACACATAGCAGTGCTGGGTACAGCGGGGATTTCTCCCCAACTGTACTATTGCTCTGCCTCTTCCCCCCCCCCCCACCCAGGATGCCTGGATTTGATCGAGGCCCTCGGCTGGGGCTGCAAATGAGCCTGAGGTCAGCAGAGGGGCTGCAGGTGATGGGGGCTGGCCCCTGTTCCCTCCTGAGTCTCACAGGTGAAGGGGCCGGATTGCAGGTCTGCTCCATGCAGGGCTGTGGCCAGTCCTGCCTTCTCCGGTCCCTCTCTCAGCTGGAGCCCTGTTCCCTAAGATGCTTTGCTTCTCTCTGCAGGTAGGAGACTCCCAGAGGGGGCTGGGCCCAGACCCTGCATGTGCTGGGTCACCCTTGTTGGCCATCAGCAGGGCAGAGTCCCAGGTATGAAGGCAGAAGACCCCGGGTGTGAGGGTACCTGACACACCGGCCTTGGGGTCCCACCTTTTCACCTGCAAGATGAAAAACACCATGGCTGCCCTGTTTGCCTTGCGTGGTGCTGATGTTGGAAGGATGTACCAAACACACACACACGTGCACGCACACATACACACATGTGCACACACACATACACAAGCACACGTACACGCATAAATATGTGCGCACACACGTGTGCACACACAAACACACATGCGCATACAGGCACAAACACACACACATACACATGTATGCTCACGCACATACGCACACACACGGACACACACGCACACATACATACACGCGCACACACATGCACACAGAGCACACATGTACACACATAAGCACACATATACACGCGCGCACACATGCACACACATGCGCATGCACACAGACGCACACATAAGCACACATACATGCACACGCGCACACACGCGCACACATACATGCACACACATGCGCACGCACACACACACACACGCACGCACACACTGGAGTGCAGGGCAGAGGGCTCTGCCGGGCAGGGGCAGGACAGGGCCAACGGTGTCTCCAGGGCGGGTCCGCGACTCCTCCCTCCGCCCCTCCCCGCAGCCCTGGTGAGGGGTCAGCCCTTGCGGCGCCTGTCCGCAGGATCGGCTGGGAAAGGGCACGTGGACACGTGCAGTCTGCGGGACCGGCAGGGTACCAGCAGGGGGCAGTAGCACCCCACGCTTTCTGCCTGGCCTTTGCGCACCGCCCCCCCTCCCCCCCCCCCCCCGCCCTCGGGCCTCCTCCCGCAGGTGTGCGGTTGCAGGCGGGCGGAGAACGCGGGGGTGGGGGTGCATCGGCTTGGGCTCTGTGTGGCAGGGCCACCTTCAGCCAGGCCTGCCCCTGAGCGCCGCCTTACTCTGGGCAGTAAGGGTGGTTGGGGTAGGGGTCCTGGTGAGGACCCCCACACTGCCTAGCCACCCTGTCCACGGAGCCCGCTCCCAAGGGCGCCACAGATGGGAACGGGGCGCAGGCAGGGCCATCTCAGCTGGCCCGTCCCTTCTGAGGCCAGGAGCTTGGCGACAGGGCTATTGTGCCCAGTCCCGCAGGCTTGAAGGAGACCCCTACCCACATCCCAGACTCCATGCCCCCAGGCCGTGCCCAGGCTCTGGCGGGAAAGGGATGCTTCCTCCCCCGAACAGTTCCAGAAGGCGCAGCATCCTGCACCTGGCCACTCCCTTCTTGGGCTTCCAGAACCTTCTTCAAAGAGCCCCCCAGCCCCCACCCCAAGGGCCCGAGCATTAGTGCAGTGGGGAGGGCGTTTCCCTTGCACGCAGAGATCCAGAGTTCGACCTCGGCTTTCCATAGGGTGCCCCAAGCACCGCCAGGAGAAATTCCCGAGTGCAGAGCCAGGAGTAACCCCTGAGCATCGCTGGCCGTGGCCCCCAAACCAACCAACCCACAACAAGAGGCCTCTGAATTGGGGCTTAAGGCAAGCACTGGGCTGGGGCTGTTCCCCCCAAAGCCAGACGCCTGGGGGTGTGACAGGGCGCTGCTTCCGAATGGTACCCGCCCCCAGGGCGTGCCTGGCCCAGGCCTGGCAGGATGCAGGGGTCCAGGGCGGGCGGCACTCCTGATCTGCTTTGCGCAGGGGGAGACTTCGGGGAGCTTGAGCCTCTAAGGAGGCTGGACACCCCGCTCCCCCGCAACCCAGCACTTGCTCCTTTCCTCGCTCTGAATTGAACCCCAGCACCCCGTGAGTCCAGACTTCCGGGGGTGATGAAGGTGGAGCCTCCCTTCCCCCATTCCCTCCCAACGGAACCACGCATGCGTGTCCTCACACCTCGGCGTGCCGTGCACCCCACAATACCCGGGCGAAGCGGGTCAGGGAGATCTGCCCTGTCGCTCCTGAGCCAGTCCCCGAGATTCACTCGTTCCCCGCATTCATCCATGCACTCACTGGTTTGCTGGTGTTTAGGGAGCCCCGCTGGGAGCTGGGGCGAGCCCCCTCCATGCCCTCCTGTGTTCTGTGTTGCTCACACACTCCTGGTTGCTGGGTGTCAGGTGTCCCACAGAACAAAGCCCGAGTTACTGTGATCAACAGGTGTGAGTGTGTGTGGAGGGGGTGGGGGGCGGTTACTGGGAAGCGAACTCTTCGCTTTAACGTGGTCCTGCCCTGCTATACTAGTGCCATCCTCAGGCTTGGTTTATTTTGGGTTTGGGCTCAGGATTTCCTCCTTGCTCAGTGCTCAGGGATCACTTCTACCTGGTGGGGCTCGAACCTGGGTTGGACACATGCAGGACGAATGCCTTTCCTGCTGCATACGATGTCTCATGCATTTACTTGTTTGTTTGTTTGTTTGGGGCCACACCCAGGTGTGCTCAGGGCTTACTCCTGGCTCCGTGCTCACTCCTGGTGGTGCGTGGGGGACCCTGTGTGGTGCGGTCTAGCCAGGGCTGGCTGTGTGTCAGCCATGTGCCTTAGCCCCTGCCCCATCTCTCCAGCCCCACCGTTTCGTTTTACTTTTGTCTGGAGTTAGGGAGTCACACCCCAGGTCTGGCCACTGAGCATTGTCTTGTCTCCTTGCACAGAAACCAGCTGTGGACCCAGATATGGGAATGGGGGGGTGTTGGGAGGGGAGGTGCCCCAGGACACAGGGATGGCTCTGGAGATGCGGGGGTGTGGGGCAAGTTGCCAGGTGGGACCAGCAGGCAGAGATAGGAAAGAGGCAAGGTGGGGGGCGGGGGCAGGTGGACCCGGCTGGGCACATGGAAGGTTTGAGAAAGAGGCAATGAGGGTTCCTGGGCACATGGGGGTTGCACAGAAGCTGAGGGAGTATCTCTGGGGGAGCACCCGCCTTTGGGGTCTGGAACTGGAGCCAGGGGGTCGGAAGGTCTGAGGCACAGGAGAAGGCAGCGCCCTTCTCTCTCCCTCCTGCCCTCATTGCTGGTCACGTGCAGCAAGTTCCCAGGGTCCCTGGGAGCGGGTCTGTCTGTGTGCAGAGGGCATCACCCCATTCCAGGCCAGCCCGCCCTCTGTCCGCTCTCCCAGTAGTCCTTACTGGGGCCAACGCTTTACCCACTGCACTATTGCTCCAGTCCCCGGGCCAGTCCTGTTTGGAAGGAGCTAGCTCCGAGACCCCAGGGAAGTGAATGATGAATCCCACTCTCCTCTCTGTGCTCTCAACTTTGCACCGAATCCCCCTGCTTCTGCCCCTGAGGTGGCCTGGCCCAGGCCTGTCCGCACAGAGAAGGGGAGACGAGCCCTTCTCTCTGTTTTGAGGATGTTCTTTCTAAGTGTCTCTTTCATCTCTTTCCTCCTCAAGTTCAAAGAAAATCCCATTCCTTTAGCCCTTCCCCGAGCATCTTGCTCTTTAATCCCCAATCACTGCTGCAACTTCTATCCTCAAAGTCCTTGCCCGTCCCTGATTTTTGAGTGAAACCTTAAATTGGGCACATTAGGAATTTGGGGATTTTCACGGTGTGATTGCTTTTTGGTTTTCAACAACAAAAAAAAACCCCACTGGTTTTTGGTTTTTATATGATTCATATGCTAGCATATTATTGATAAAAATGAATGCTTTCATTCTTTTTCTTTCTCTCAAGCCCTGTATGGAAGGTTTCTCTTGCACATCTTAATTTAATATTTACAACAAGCCTATGAAGATGAAATTATTATTCTAGTGTACAAATGAGAAAAATTGGACTCAGAGAAGTCAGGCAATTTGTCCAAAGCCACTCAGCTAGTTAGTGCAAGAGCCAGAGAGAGGGACTGGGGGAAGGTACTGCAGAGGTCCACGCTGACTTCTCTAAATGTGGAAATGTGCGCACATCTGGGAATGAGTGCACATCTGGAGACCAGTAAGTTGGACAACTGCCAAGAGATGGAGACATTGAAAAAAGAGATGGAGATGTTCTTAGAACTGAGCCACACTCCCCAAACTGTACCACCAAGAAATGGGAAATCTGAACAGGCTGCTCAGAAATAGAGAGATTGAAACTGTAGTCAAAAAGCCTTCCCCCAAACAGAAGTCCAGAACGAAAATGGGGTCAGTGGTGAATTTTCTGAACATCCAAGAAGGTGAAAAACCTATCCCCCAACTCTCCCAGGTAGAGGAGCATTTCCTGATTTTATGAGGTGGGCATACTATTGATAGCAAAACCAGACACGTTCATGACAAAAAGATAAAGAAAGTTGCAGACCAAGATATTTGATGGACACACAGAGAAATATCCTTAACAACTGATTGGGGCCAGAGTGATTGTACAGCAAAGAGAATGTTGCCCTGGCATATGCCCAGCCCGGGTTCAATCCCTAACACTACATATGGTCCCCTGAGCCCTCCAGGAGTGAGCCCTCAGTGCAGAGCCAGGAATAAGTTCTGAGCACCACTGGCTGTGGCCCAAAAACCATCCCCCCACAAAAAATCCCTCAAAATATTAACAACTGGGATTAAAGAATACATTACATGGATCACACACTATGATCCAGAGACATTTATTTCAGGCATGCAAGGATAGTTCAGCCAATGCAGATCAATAGATACAGTAGATCACATAAACTAAATGAAAAATCAAAAGCATGTCATCATCTCAATAGATACTGAACAAACACATGAGGATATTCGATACGATTAAAAGAGGATTAGAAAGAACCTAACTCAGCATCATAAAGGTATCTATGACAAACTCACTATTACCATCATACTTCATGGTGAAAAAGATGAAAAATTTACCTGTAAGATAAGGGACAAGACAAGGATGAGGATGTCCACTCTTCCCACAACTGTTCAATATGAAGTCAGAGCAATTTGACAAGGAAAAAAAAGGACATCTGATAGAGAAAGGAAGAAGTAAAAATATCACTATTTGCTGATGAAATGATTTTATGTGTAGGAAGTCCCAAAGATGTCATTAAAATGTTTAGAATAAACACAGGATTTTTGCAGACTATGAAAACCAATGTACAGGGACCAGAGAGATGATAATACATCAAGTAAGGTGCCTTGCACAGAGTTCAATCCCCGATATCCCTTAATGTCCCCTGAGCCTTGCCAGGTGTGAGAACTGAGCACAGAGCCAGAGAAAGCCCTGAACAACTGCCAGGTGTGGGCCAACATTCTTCCCCCAGCCCCCTTCCCCAAAATCAACATAGAAAAACCATTGTGTTTCTATACACGGACAGTAAACTATCAGAAAGAAGGCTTAAGAAGACCATCCTATTTATAATAGAATCAAAGTAATGTATTATCTATGAATAAATTTAACAAAGAGACGAAAGTCTCAAACACTGAAAATTAGTTGAAAGTGTTGAGAGGGTGGGTGGAGAAAAGAAAGTGTTGAAAAAAAGTAAAGACACAAAGAAAGAGAAACATATGCTCATAGAAGAATTGACATTTCTCAAGTGGCCATTTGGAAAAAAAAATCTATAGATTGAATGCGGTCCCTATCAAAACTATGAATTATTCAGACTAACGATGTCTTCAGGAGGCAGAAAAGATAGCGCAGTGGGTTGGGCACTTGCCTTGCGTGCGAATGGCCTGGGTACCGTCCCCAACATTCCATATGGGCTCCTGAGTCCTGCCAAGAGTCATCACTGAGCCCAAGCCAGAAATAAGCCCTGAGCACTGCTGGGCATGGCCACTGTGTGTGTGTGTGTGTGTGTGTGTGTGTGTGTGTGTGTGTGTGTGTGTGTGTGTTTTCAGGCTGGTGAGAGAGTTCTTGCACATGACTGATCCTGGATTTGATCTCTGGTACTGCAAGTGGTTTCCAAGCACTGTTAGGAAGAGACTCTGAGCACCACCAATTGTGACCTAACCCTCTCTCCTAGATAAAATAAATAAAAGGGCTTTTTAAATGATAAATCTTAAATCTTAGGGGGCTGGAGCGATAGTACAATGGATAGGGCATTTGCCTTGCATTTGGCCGACCCAGGTTTGATTCCCAGCATCCCATATGGTCCCCCGAGCACTGCCAGGAATTATTCCTGAGTTCAGAGCCAGGAGTAACCCCTGAGCATCACCGGGTGTGACCCAAAAAAGCAAAATAAATAAATAAAATAAAAAATAAAATGAATAAAATAAAACTATAAATCTTAGAGGCTGGAGATTTAGTGCAGTGGGTGGGGTGCACGCTTTGCATGTGACTGATCCAGGTGTACCACCCTTTCTTCCAGCATCTCATGTTGTCCCCTGAGCCTGTCAGGAGTGACCCCTCAGCACAGAGTAGGATTAAATCTTGAGCACTTCCAGGTGTAATATGTTTTGGGGGAGCTTCCCAAGTGAAGCTTAGAGGCCCTGGGATCCACTTCCTGTGATACTCAGTCAACCAGGCCAGATAGTTTAATTCTTGGGCCCAGTGGGGCAGGGGGACACCAGGGCTATGCTCATGGTGTTTAGACCCTTGTGGTGCTAAAGATCAGGCTGACACATGCACTCTAGGCCTATGTCCCTTGTCACTGAACCATCTCCCTATCCCTTAACTGAAAAAAAAATCCTTAATTATTCATGCAAATTTGGTGAGTGCTTTGGCAGCTCTTAGTTGTGAGCCAGGCACTGCTCTAGGGCCCGAGAGGGCCAGTGAGCTCAGTAAACAAGACCCTGTCTTCGGAGAGTCTGGGTTCTATGTGTATGGACACTAGAAATACATAGAAATATCGCCAAAGGGACTCATCTCAAAGAGATGCCAGGCCACTGAACCATGCCAGGAAGACCAGTCTCCATGCTGAGGTCTCTGGATCCTTCTCAGGATGGGGGCAAATCAAGTCCCACCAAGAGACCAGCACCCCCACCCGCACCTGGCTTCCTCCTGAGAATAAACGGCTCAGCTTCACAGCTCCGTGACTGATCTCGAGGAGATGCCCAGTTGCTGAACAGTCCCAGTTCCACAGCTCCTGAAGACTTGGACACATAGAAATTTCATAGTCTTGACAGCCCAGTCGGAGCACAGAAAATCTGATGAGAGAGTTGCATAGAATCCCACCAAGCTCAATGAGTGGAACCAGTCACAGGAGGGTTAAGTACCACCGAACAGCTTGGTAAACCCTCATTACTTTTGCCACACCATTGTGAGATCCAGCAATTTTCACAAATTTCTCTAACTGAACTATTTTTGGATCATTCCATTTTGTTGTAACAAGTGATATAAAGTAAATTATTGGGGCTGGAGTGATAGCACAGCGGGTAGGGTGTTTGCCTTGCACTCAGCCAACTCGGGTTCGATTCCCAGCATCCCATATGGTCCCCTGAGCACCGCCAGGAGTAATTCCTGAGCACAGAGCCAGGAGTGACCCCTGTGCATCACCGGGTGTGACCCAAAAAAAGAAAAAAAGAAGTAAATTATTTATTTTTAAAATTTATTTTATTGAATCACCATGTGGAAAGTTACAAAGTTCTCAGGCTTATGTCTCAGTTTTGCAATGCTCAAACACCCGTCCTTTCACCAGTGCCCATATTCCACCACCAAAAAGCCCCAGTATACCTCCCACCTCCCAAGCCTCCACCCCTGCCTGCATAACTGATAAATTTCACTTCATTTTCTCTTTACCTTGTGAAGTAAATTATTTTGTGCCTGCTAAGGGAGCAGACTTGGGGGGTGGGTAGGTGGGTGGGAAACTGAGATTCAATACAATGGCCTGAGGATGTGGTTGCTACTTGGACCTTGAGTTGCTGGGAATTACCTGAACCATCCTGGTGGTGCTTGGGGCCTCCATGGACACAGGTAGCTATGCTTGGGGGAACCTATAGTGCTAGGGATAGAACTAGAGTTGGCTTCATTCTGTATTGTCCCTCAGGCCCCAACAGTAGATAAATAAAATAATAACAAAACACTATTAATGGTCTTTTAAGTAGTTCCAGGCGATGGTCCTCCTCCTGTCTTTAGATGGTAAGATCTTAGAGCGGTGTTACTGGAGGCCATACTTTTTCAACTTCTCACTCCTCTCTGTTTCACTTGGAGGATATGAAACTCATTGATGCATCAATTACAACAAATCTGATCTACCACCGGGCAGTGAAGCCAGAAATCTGTGTTTCGCCTATGTGTGTCACGTGGACTGTCTGCAGAGCATTTCAACTTGCCCTGAATTTAGCAGCATTGTCAAACTCAGTGGGGTCCAATCATGGCTGTATTGGCACAGCCCCAAGACTTCCAGATTGAAGTGTGACCAGCAACGTCTGCTGAGCTATATTTGGACGATCAAATCAGGCAACCCTCCCCCACCCCCAGCACCACCAAGAGCAGTTGTTTAATGGAATTTGACTTTCTCATAGGATCTTCTGTCAAACTGATTTGTGAGTGGCATCGCTGTCGAAGCTCTCCAGCTGCTTCCCCTTCACTCCCTCCCCCCCTCCCCCCCTCGCCCCCTTCCCCGTCCCGTCCCGGTGCGCCCCAACGCAGAGCTATGCGCCCTCCCTGTTGATTCACCGCTGGTTTCTAATCTGCTGTTCTCAGCGCTGATATTCACGGAAGTCGAGATGCATCTGTGGGTAGAGAGGACACCCACAAGAGTACCCACGGTGAATATTAATGAGTGTTCCGTAATGAGACCAGGACACCTGCGTGCCGGTGGGAGTGTGGAGGCAGAGACCAAGTGTTGGAGGAAGATGGAAGAATAAATGGCACTCCTGGACGGGTGAGAGGCGGGGAGGATGCTGCGTGGGTCTAAAATGATCCCACTGGATTCCGGATCTCAGCTTGGCAGGGGCCGGGAGCAAAGTGAGGCTGTGAAATGACCAGGTGGAGAGAATCAGGTCTGGATTCTCTGGTCTCTAGCTCATCTCCGCTCAACTCTGTCTGCACAGGTCGCCAGGAGGGAAACGCTTAGTCTCCCGAGAGAATGCAGCAAAGGCCAAGTGGAAGTGCATCTGGACCTACGGTGGAACAAAGGAGCCCTCGACCTCCTTTTCTCCCTGTGATGGAATTTTGTATTGCACATAAAGGGAACTTCCTTGGGGAGGAAGAGGGTTTTTGACTTTTGCCAAGTTACCACCCCCATGAATATAAGGAAAGATTGTATGTCACTGAGTTGAATCAAGGCCTAATCCTATGTATACACACATATCCATGCACACACGTACTCCTTTTCATGGAAAAGATTTTTCCCATGTTGAAACTGGCTGGTTTAAGGAAGTTGTTTTTTTTTAAAAAATCAAGAAGTACTGACAATTTTTTTCCCTGAGAGTTGTATGAAAGTTCAGTTTGTGCAGGGGGCAGGGAGGCAGAGAGATAGTACAGCAGATAGGGCACCTGCCTTGCACATAGGCTATCTGGGTTCAAACCCTGGCACCCTGTAATGGTTCCCAAGTCCACCAGGAGTGACCCTTGAGCACAGAGTAAGCCCTGAGCACTGTCAGGTGTAACCCCTAAAACAAGAGCAAAACAAAAGGAAACAATCAGTTTGAGGGAGAATAAACATCTTTACTGTATGAAGTCTTTCAGCCTAGGAACACATGCCCTGAATCAGATTTTTGGTGCCATTAACTAGTGTCTTGAAGCCTTTAGCACTTAAGTCCTGAACATATTTTTCCTTGGAGTTATAATAAAATTTTCCATTTTTTTGGAGAAAACTTAAAACCCATGATGTAAAAACTGCCACGTGTTACATTCTGCCTTGTCACCTGGACATGTTGACCCTTCACTGGCAATAACACCACCAACCAGGAGTCATTCAAGGGCGTCTGGAAACCATTCTCGGCCAGTGTAGGGCCTTCTTCCTGCACTGGTACACAGGTGAGGACAAGATGGAATTCCCAGAGACTGAGAACAACACCAGTGACCTGGGGCCTGAGTATCAGCAGTACCAGAATGCCATGGCCAAGGCGCCGAGTGGGTTTGTGGAGGAGGTGGATGTGGTCGAGGTGGGTCTAAGAACTCCGCTGGGTCATACATACACCACTTCTCTAGGTGCTTGTTCTCTCCCCACTAAGATTTTGGGTTTCTCCTGTTAGGGTCACACAGTTGAGGTGAAGATGTGTGTCTCCTATGCAGCCACAGTACTTATTATCTTAAGGTTTAGTAACCAAAACATGTCTCTTCAAAATAATTTTTAAAAGTGATTGAAAATCATGTTAAGATTTGATTTCCATGTGTTTACCTGTTTGTATATAGAAATACAATGAATGTCCTTAAAAACTTTTTTGTTGTTGCTGCTTCTGAGCTACACTTGGCTGTATTTAGGGGCTACTCCTGGCTTGGCTGGGGGTGGCTTCCAGTTATACTCAGGTATGATGTGGTGCCAAGAATTAGACCTGGGTCTGCTGCATTCTGAGCCTAACTACAGATCACCATGTCATCTCTCTGGGCCCACAATTTATTTATTTTTTTTAAATGTTATTGAATCACCGTGAGATAGTTACAAACTCTCGTGTTTGGGTTACAATCACACAATTATCAGACACCCATTCCTCCACCAGTGCACATTCCCCACCACCAGTATCCCTATCATAGCCCCCCCTTTCCCACCCTCCCCCTGCCTCCACGGCAGACAATATTCACCATACTCTCTCTCTACTTTTGGGCATTATGGTTTGCAACAGAGACACTGAGAGGTCATCATGTTTGGTCCATTATCTACTTTCGGCATGCATCTCCCATCCCAACTGGTTCCTCCAGCCATCATTTTTTCAATGATCCCTTCTCTATTCCATCTGCCCTCTCCCCTTGCTCATGAATCAGTCTTCCAACTATGAGGCACTTACTTTGCCTCATAGCTGGCTCTTACTTTACCTCCTGGCCCTTGTATCTACTGTCCTTGGGTGTCAACTTCATGTGATGTTATTCTGTCACTGTTACTGTCATCCTGTTGCTTATCGATTTGTTCGAGTGGGCATCAGTAATGTCTCTCATTGAGAGACATATTGTTATTGTTTTTGGCATATTCAATACGCACGGGTAGCTTGCCAGGCTCTGCTGTGCGGGCTCGATACTCTCGGTAGCTTGCCGAGCTCTCCGAGAGGGGTGGAGGAATCAAATTCGGGTCAGCTGCATGAGAGGCTCACTCAACCACTGTGCTATTGCTCCAGCCCTAATAGATGTTATTCTATACTCCACAAATGAGTGCAGTCCTTCTATGTCTGTCCCTCTCTTTCTGACTCGTTTCACTTAGCATGGTACTCTCCAGGTCTATCCATTGATAAGCAAATTTCATAACTTCATCTCTCCTAACAGCTGCATAGTATTCCACTGTGTAGATGTACCAAAGTTTCTTTAACCAGTCATCTGTTCTAGGGCACTCGGGTTGTTTCCAGATTTTGGCTATTGTGAACAATGCTGCAATGAACATATAGGTACAGATGTCATTTCTACTGGGCTTTTTTGCATCCTCTGGATATATTCCCAGAAGTGGTATTGTGGGGTCATATGGAAGCTCAATTTCTTGTTTTTAAAGGACTGTCCATCCACAATTGATTTTCTTATGTTGATTTTGTATTCTTTGCTTTTGCTGAACTCATAGTTGTATGTTTTATTTTGGGGATAGATTCTGGATAGATTGGGGATAGATTTTCTGCCTAGATGATCATGTTGTCTGCCAATAGGGATGTTTAATTTCTTCCTTTTTGATTTATATGACTTTTATTTCCTCACCTTGCTTTAGTGGGCTCTCTAAAATGTGTAGTATGATTATGTGGAGTAAGGGTGGTGAGAAAGGACAGCTTTGTTTTGACTCTTAGCTCAAGCGAAAGCCACCTTTCACTATGAAGTATAACAGTATCAATATTCTTTCAGTAGATCTCCTTTGTCAAATTGAGGAGAGTCCCCCCTTATTGTTTTCTGAAAGTGTCTAATCGTAAATGAATGTTGCATCTGTCAAGGTCCTCTTGGAATCAGCTTATAGGATCATGTGATTTTCTTTAGTCTGTTGATATGTGGATCACATTGATTTTTAAATATGGAATCACCTCGCATATATTGAGATTTACTGTATAAACGGTATGGCATTATTGATGGAGCTAGCCACTTGGACTAATGGAGCAGAAAATGGAGCTCAAGCTGAACTAAAGATACCCACACAAGTGCACCTGCTCATTTTTTGGTTTGTTTTTGGGGCGCACCCTGTGATGCTCAGGGGTTCTGTCCTCAGGAATGATTTCCTGGCAGTGCTATGGGAATGACATGTGCTACTGCGGATTTAACCAAGGGTCAGCTACATGCAAAGTAAGTGCCTTAACTTGAATGTATTAAGTGTGAAAAAAAAGAAGTCAATATCAAGAGTTTGCTTACTCTCGGCTCTATGTTCAGGGATCACTCCTGGCAGGCTTGGGAGACCGTCTGTGGTGTTGTGTGTTAAACCTGGGTTCGCCTTGTGTACAGTGAATGCCTTACCTGCGGTACTATCTCTCCAGCCCTACCTTTCTTTCTGTTTTTTCTTAAAATTCTTTATCCTACCTTTATTTCTTGCATGCGACCCACCTGGGTTTGATTCCTCTGTCCCTCTTGGAGAGCCTGGCGAGCTACCGAGAGTATCCCGCCTGCATGGCAGAGTCTGGCAAGCTACCATGGCGTATTCAATATGCCAAAAACAATAACAACGAGTCTCACAGTGGAGACGTTACTGGTGCCTGCTTGAGCAAATCGATGAACAACGGGACAACAGTGCTTCGGTGCTACAGTGCTACCTTTATTTCTTAGATGATTTAGTATGTTGGTTAATTTCTACTATTAAACTATTCTTGCTTTTTTTTTTTTTTGCTTTTTGGGTCACACCTGGCCATGCACAGGGATTACTCCTGGCTTTGCACTCAGGAATTACTCCTGGTGGTGCTCAGGGAATCATATGGGATGCTGGAAATCGAACCCGGGTCAGCCGCGTGCAAGGCAAACATCCTAGCTGTTGTGCTATCACTCCAGTCCACTATTCTTGCCTTTGTTAGCTAATCTCACCTGGTATATTATGAGTTCAAACATTATTTAACATAATTTGTTAAATTTTATTGAATATTTTGCATTCTTAATCATGAATAAATTTGTCCTGAAATGTTTCTTATATTATCCTTAGTTGATGTTGGAATCAAAGTTTTGGAAGACTCATATGTTGATAAGTTTTATTTCGTTTCTTTTCCTCTTTGAAACAATTTTAATATAATTTAAGTTATTTCTTGAAGGTTTGCTAGAATATGCTTGTAAAACAATCTGACTCAAAGATGAACCCACTCTGGATTGTGAAGATGTGGTGTATATATAACTGATAACTAAATTAGTAATATATTTACAGTGCATCATAATGTGGTTTTATATATGTATATATATATATATATATATATATATTTCTTTTTGGCCCACACCTGGCGATGCACAGGGGTTACTCCTAGCTCTGCACTCAGGAATCACCCCTGGCAGTGCTCAGGGGACCATATGGGATGCTGGGAATTGAACCCGGTTCAGCTGCGTGCAAGGCAAACGCCCTACCCGCTGTGCTATCGCTCCAACCCCATATGTGTATATTTTGAAATGATTCCCATATTTGAGTTAACACATTTGTCACCTATTTAGCTATTTTTGAGAGCGATTAATTTCTACACTCAACAAATTTCGATTTACAATATAGTATTAGCAACTATAGTAGACATTAGATCCTCAGATCTTATTCATCCTCAGATGATTTTTGTACCTTTTTACATTTCTCTCTGTTTCTCCCTAGCCAGCAGATGTGGCAAGGATCCATTTACATTTTCCCCTATGTAGTTAGTTGAAAGAAAAAAACAAACCACATGTGTATCATGCAATGCTTGTCTTTATCTGTCTTATTTCACTAAGCTTGTTGCCTTTGGGAGGTTTCCATGATACCTTAGATAGTAAGATTTCCCCCCCGCCCTTTTTTTTTGAGACTGCATAATTTTCCATTGTATCTATGATCACATTCATTTACTGGTGAACACTTAGTTTTTTCAATATGTTGGCTATTGTGGATAATGCTGCAATGAACATGGGAATGAAGGTTTCATTAGAAGATGCTAATCTTATTTCCTTTGGATATTCACCCGGTAGCAGGATTGTGGGATCATATGTTAGTTCTATTATGATTTTTCTCAAAGACCCTCTGCTCTTTTCCTCATAGTGGTTGTATCCATTTACATTCTCAACAAGAGTTCCCTTTCTTCATATTCCCTCCGATATTCGTTATCTCTGTTTCTTTGATAATGGAAATCCTAATGATGTGAAATGATTTCTCATTGTGGCTTTGACTTGCATTCTGATTTACTTATGATGATGTTGAATGATGTTGAGTATCTTTTCATGACCTATTGGCTATTTGCGTGTCTGCTTTGCAAAAAACATATATATATTCAGGTACTTTGCCCATGTTAAAAAAATCAAACTCATTCATCTAAACTGCCTTTAAGTACATTCACTGAGTTTTATATTACAATTTATATTTAATTTTAGAATATCAAGTTTGTCCTTTTTCAAATATATTTGGATTTTAGAAAATAATTTTCTTAGTTTGCAGATTTTTTTCAAGCTTGCCTTTTGCACATTAAAGGATACACATATCTTTTATATTCTTTTTTTTTTATAATTTTTAATTTTATTGAATCACCATGTGGAGGGTTACATAGTTCTCAGGATTATGTCGGTTATACAGTTCTCAAACACCCTTCACTTCACCAGTGCCCATCTTCCATCACCAACCCCCCCAGTATACCTGCCGCCCCCTCCCACCTCCCCAGTCCCAACCCTTGCACATGATATGTTTCACTTCGTTTACGCCTTATTTCGATTACATTCCATGTTTCAACACACAACTCACTACCGTTGTTGGGGTTTCCCCCAAAAAAGAAAAGCAGTCCTATTGCCAAGGAGGCATTTGATAGTTCTCCATTGCTAAGAATATAGAGATATTAAGTCCCGCTGTTTGTTACATAGTTTTTCTTTTTCCCCCTTGCCCCGCGCCACCGAGTTCACGCCTGTTTTAGTAATCTCCACGTTGCCTGACCAGGGAAAAAAAAACCGAAAAGGATGGTTATTTCCCATCATCAGCAGGCGTGGGGCTCTGGCTTAGTTGATAGACTTGTAGAGTATCTGCAAGCAGTCTCTGGAACCGAAGGTCTTGCGCTGGTATCGGCTCCGGCTCGAGATTCCACCAGCGTCCCGCTGTTCCTTGTACATAATTTTTCCCCTTATATCCCATTCCCACGCCACCAGGTCTGTTTGCTTAATGGACATCACACTGTAGTTGATGACACACCGCGTTTCTTCCCGAGAAAGAAGAAAATTTCTTCTCAGCCGGCGTGGGGATATAGCTTAGTTCAGTCTAGTGAGATGGCTACCACTTTGATTGCCTTCAATATTTCAGCAACAGACTTACTATTAGGATCTCCTACAAAAGTCCGCCCCATTAGAAAGGAACCATTACATATTGCTCATACTAAGATGACATTAAGTCGCGCGGCCGCGGCCGCGGCCGCGCGGTTTTGGGTTTCTGTATAAAGTCCAGGGAAAGTACAACCAGAAATAACATCACTACAAACTTTTACCCTTTTATGGTGCTCATAAGATGGAGAAACCTAGAGAGAGGCTCGGCGTCTCCGTTTTGCGCTCAGGAAAACCGCGGCCCCTGCGCTGTGCTCAGGAGGGAGGAGTTGAGAGAGAGACAGGTTAAAAGAATTGGGGGATGCCCGGGTCCCACAGCTTCAGCACGCCGTGGGGTCTCTGGTCCCATGCCGGAATTAGTTCAGTGGGCTGCTTGGAGTCCGAGGGCGCTCCCTCGGGCCCCTCCATCATGCTCCTTCCACAGCCGGGTCCAAAAGGAAGCACACTGGGGGAGGTGGGTTTAAGTATCTAACTGCGGTGGGCGGGGGTCGCCGCCCCCGCCCCCTGGGGACTCCCGCAAGCGCGCTCACGTCCTGTTTTGGCTGGATCGGCGTCTCCGTTTTGCGCTCAGGAAAACCGCGGCCCCTGCGCTGTGCTCAGGAGGGAGGAGTTGAGAGAGAGACAGGTTAAAAGAATTGGGGGATGCCCGGGTCCCACAGCTTCAGCACGCCGTGGGGTCTCTGGTCCCATGCCGGAATTAGTTCAGTGGGCTGCTTGGAGTCCGAGGGCGCTCCCTCGGGCCCCTCCATCATGCTCCTTCCACAGCCGGGTCCAAAAGGAAGCACACTGGGGGAGGTGGGTTTAAGTATCTAACTGCGGTGGGCGGGGGTCGCCGCCCCCGCCCCCTGGGGACTCCCGCAAGCGCGCTCACGTCCTGTTTTGGCTGGATCGGCGTCTCCGTTTTGCGCTCAGGAAAACCGCGGCCCCTGCGCTGTGCTCAGGAGGGAGGAGTTGAGAGAGAGACAGGTTAAAAGAATTGGGGGATGCCCGGGTCCCACAGCTTCAGCACGCCGTGGGGTCTCTGGTCCCATGCCGGAATTAGTTCAGTGGGCTGCTTGGAGTCCGAGGGCGCTCCCTCGGGCCCCTCCATCATGCTCCTTCCACAGCCGGGTCCAAAAGGAAGCACACGTGGGGGAGGTGGGTTTAAGTATCTAACTGCGGTGGGCGGGGGTCGCCGCCCCCGCCCCCTGGGGACTCCCGCAAGCGCGCTCACGTCCTGTTTTGGCTGGATCGGCGTCTCCGTTTTGCGCTCAGGAAAACCACGGCCCCTGCGCTGTGCTCAGGAGGGAGGAGTTGAGAGAGAGACAGGTTAAAAGAATTGGGGGATGCCCGGGTCCCACAGCTTCAGCACGCCGTGGGGTCTCTGGTCCCATGCCGGAATTAGTTCAGTGGGCTGCTTGGAGTCCGAGGGCGCTCCCTCGGGCCCCTCCATCATGCTCCTTCCACAGCCGGGTCCAAAAGGCTATCTTTTATATTCTAACACTGTAACTTCAATATATGAAATATATGGTGCTCTTATTATTTTTTTCTATTGAATCACTGTGACATACACAGTTACAAAGTTGTCCATGATTGGGTTTCAGCCAAATAATTTCCAACACCTGTCCCTTCACCAGTGTACATTTCCCACCACCAATGTCCTCACTTTTCCTTCACTCCTCCCCCCCAACATGGCTCTGTGGCAGGCACTTCTCTTCTATCTCTCTCTCTCTTTCCCTCTCTCTCTCTCTCTTTCCTTTTGGGCATTATGGTTTGCAATACAATTACTGAAGGGCTATCATATATATCCCTTTCCCTACTTTGAGCACTCAGTTCTTGTCCAGAGTGATCTTTTTTTTAAAAAAAATTATTTTCTTTTTGGGTCACACCCGGAGATGCACAGGGGTTACTCCTGACTTTGCACTCAGGCATTATTCCTGGTGATGCTTGGGGGACCATATGGGATGCTGGGGATTGAACCCCAGTCAGCTGTGTGCAAGGCAAATACCTTCACTGCTATACTGTCGCTCCAGCCCCAGAGTAGTGATCATTTCTAACGATTATTGCCATTCTGGCCCCTTCTCTATCCTAAATTTCCTGTGCCTCCACACACTTATGGAAAGCTTATAATTACTGATTAGTCCTCCTGGCCCCTGTTTTTCCTGAACTTAGATATGTCTCATATTATTTTATTTAAAATTTATATATATCTCATAAATGAGTGCAGTCATTTTATATTTGTCTCTTCCCCTTTTGACTCATTTCACTTAGCATGACACTCCCATGTCATATGGTGCTTTAAAAGTCTGCTTCTGCTGCTTGGAATTCATGTTTATCCCTATCAGTGTACTTGCTTATTTTTGAGTCTAAGCTGCCAATTTTTTAATGGGTCATTTATGTTATTTGTGGTAATTCTGTGAGACCTAAGATAAGGGTTCATTCTTCTGGTGAGGGATCTATTTATTTCTTCCATATGCTTGGGGTCACTATTGGTGCTAACCTCTTTAATATGAAGCAATTGTTTGAGGTTACTTGGTTCATGCATGTGGTCTGCACATCTGACTTGTGGTTACAATTTTTCAGTGATAAGAAGATTTTTTTCCTCCAGGGGTAAATGAGCAGTAGTTCAAAGGTATCTGAATATATCATCATGGGACAGAAGGTTAAATCAACTTTACAATTTTAATAGTTTTTCATAGACATCTGAAAAAAAGTGTTTTTTTTTCTTATTTAATCTATTCCAAGGCAACTTCCCTCATAGCTCTGAGAGCTAAGGAAGGCTGGGTTTTGTCTATAATTATTTTGAGGATATAGTTTAGCCTTTTGTGTTTCTAATGTTCTAGGAGAGCTTTCCTTGAGCAGGCTTGGTCTTTTTTCTCCCAAGCTTTGTGAATCTGAGTGAACTTGAGGTTCAAGTTCTCTTCCTTTGACAAATACCTGAAGGGACAATGTAACAGAGTGATAGAACAGTGGGTAGGTTGGTTGTCTTCCAGGTGGCCTACCTAGATTCAATCTCCAGCAACGCTTTGGTCCCTCAGAATTTCCAGGAGTGATTCTTTTTTTGTTTAAGAAATTTTTATTTTAATGAATCACCATGAGATGCAGTTACAGACTTACAAACTTTCATGATTACATTTCAGTCATACAGTATTCAAGTACCCATTACTCCACCACTGCCCATCCTCAAGAATCACTCCTTCACTGCTGGGGGCAATGCTGACTGGTCCAGGAGTGATTTTTGAGTTTCAGCCCAGGAGTCAGCCCTGATCACAGTTGGATGCGGCTAAACCCCTCCTTTTTCCAAAATGGACCCGAATGACTGAATGATTTCCTCCCTCCCTCCCTCCCTCCCTCCCTCCCTCCCTCCCTCCCTCCCTCCCTCCTTCCTTCCTTCCTTCCTTCCTTCCTTCCTTCCTTCCTTCCTTCCTTCCTTCCTTTCTCTCTCTCTCTCTCTCTCTCTCTTTCTTTCTATCTTTCTTTCTTTCTTTCTTTCTTTCTTTCTTTCTTTCTTTCTTTCTTTTTTTTTTTTTTTTTTTTATTTTTTATTTTTTAAATTTTATCACCATGTGAAAAGTTACAGAGTTCTCAGGTTTATGTCTCAGTTATACCGTATTCAAACACCATCCCTTCACCAGTGCCCATATTCCACCACCAAATTCCCCGGTATGCCCCCCGCCCCCACCCCAACTGTATAACTGATGAACCTCACTTTATTTTCTCTTCACCTTGATTACGTTCCATATTTCAACATAAAACTCACTATTTTTGTGGGAGTTATATCCCCAAACAAGATAGCCCTAATAAGGAGGCATTTGATAATTAGTTTTCCATTCAAAGATTGTATGTTTTCAGGTTTTAGAAAAGGTCGCGCGGCCGCGCTAGCGGCCGCGCGGCTCGGATCTGTCCCAGTCCCGAATCCTGGAGCCGTGTTAGTTGCTGCTCAGTGGCGCCGGGGTTCCATCCGGAGAAGGTGTGCTGGCGGCACCTCCTCCCTCCGGCCCCCCGGTGTTGCTGGCCCCGAATCGGGTCCGGAGCATTGTCCGGGCCGCGCTGCTCACCAGAATGCCTGCCGCTTCTCTGTGGATTGTGGCATCAAGATGGCGCCGAGGGTGGGTCGAGGGCGTGACTTCCGGCGGCCGGGGCCACTCAGAGTTTAGGCTGGCGCCGCCCCACTCCAGTGGCCCCCGCGGCTCGGATCTGTCCCAGTCCCGAATCCTGGAGCCGTGTTAGTTGCTGCTCAGTGGCGCCGGGGTTCCATCCGGAGAAGGTGTGCTGGCGGCACCTCCTCCCTCCGGCCCCCCGGTGTTGCTGGCCCCGAATCGGGTCCGGAGCATTGTCCGGGCCGCGCTGTCTTTCTTTCTTTCTTTCTTTCTTTCTTTCTTTCTTTCTTTCTTTCTTTCTTTCTTTCTTTCTTTCTTTCTTTCTTTCTTTCTTTCTTTCTTTCTTTCTTTCTTTCTTTCTTTCTTTCTTTCTTTCTTTCTTTCTTTCTTTCTTTCTTTCTTTCTTTCTTTCTTTCTTTCTTTCTTTCTTTCTTTCTTTCTTTCTTTCTTTCTTTCTTTCTTTCGTGTTTGGACCTCACTTGGAGGTGCTCAGGACCTAATCCTGGCTCTGTGCTCAAGAGTGATCCGTGGTGGATCTTGGAGACCCACGTGCACTTCCAGGGATCTCAACTGGGCTCAGTGAACTCTAAGGCAAGTGCCTTAATTCCTGTGCTATCTCTCTGGGTCCTGGGTTATGAATTCTTCAGAAGATATCTTCTGCTTCTCGGATTCTGGGCCCAGAGAGATGAGCCTTTGTATTATCTCCCCTTGATGATGGACAGATGTTTTTTCCAGTTAACCACAGCACGGAGACTGGCGAGCATCATGCATCATGGTTTTCCAGAGGTGAACCCCCTCTTCATTTCCTCCCATCCGACGCGGCTGCTGAGACACAAGTCTCTTTTTCTTTTAATCAAGACCAGTAAACGCTGGACACGCAGCCCCAGCACCCGCACTTCTCACAACTGGTTTTCTTGTCCTTTCTTCTTCTTTCTTCTACCTCTTCCTTTCTCCCTCTTCTTTTCCTCCTCCCTCCCTCCTCCTCTTCCTCTTCCTTTCTTATAAGATCAGCAAGGCACTGCAGCTTGTTTTCCTTTATCATATCCCACATTTTTAAATATTTGGTCTTAGGATGATTTTCTGCTATCTCATTTGCCATGTTGGGAATGGAGGTGAATTCATTCATTTGTAGGGAGCATCTATAGGTTGTCCAGAATCAGATTTGATTGCTTTTTCAGAAAACTATTTTGACTGATGTTTATGAAGACTGGAAACAGTGTAGGAAAAGGCCTTACCATATTTTTCTTGTACCTTGATATATGGAGCCATAGCATAGCGGGTAGGGCATTTGCCTTGCATGTGACCAACCCGGGTTCGATTCCTTTGTCCCTCTCGGAGAGCCGGGCAAGCTACCGAGAGCATCCAACTCGCACGGCAGAGCCTGGCAAGCTACCTGTGGTGTATTCAATATGCCGAAAACAGTAACAATAAGTCTCACAATGGAGACGTTACACAATGGTGCCCGCTCAAACAAATCAATAAACAATGGGATGACAGAGACAGTGACCTTGATGTAAAGTACCAATACTGAATAAAATATAAAAAAATAGGAGATTTGTTTAAGCCTAGCTCCTTTTGTGTGGGAAGGGGTTTGGGTCAGTCCCAGTAGTGCTCAGAATTTATTCCTCCGTCTGTGCTCAGGGGTTTCTTCCAGTGGCACTGTGAGTCACCAGCGTCTACCGTATACAAGTAAGCCCCTAACCCCTATTTATCTCGTTGCCTCTAGAGCCTGGCGTCCTAAACTGTGGGTCACATAACTAAATTGTGGGGATTACAAAAATGTGCCTTAAAATAAATTTGTGGGACATAATCAGTAAATACGTGCTTACATATTTTATATACCCAGAGTTGCTAAAGTTTTCTATTTTGTTTCATACCTAGTCAGGGTCAGGGCTGAGTTATTATGGGTGCTGGGGAACTCCCCTTGGCCGAAAGATCTGCCGTACTATATCTCTGGCCCCCGTGTGAGAGCGCCTTGGGTGAAAGGGGTGGTGAGTAGGGAGAGCTGAAGAAGCCCTGCCCTAGAGCAGATCTTCTGCTATTCTCTTAATCTATGCTCTATGTCTTCATCAACCTGCAAACAGTTCTCAAGCAGACGTCTGATTGGAGTGTCTCCATTAGGAAAAATCTTTCTCTGTTTTTATGCGCATTTTCCTATATACAAACTAACACTGCTCTATAGGATAAACATCAGGTGGTTGGTACGGCTGTTTCCCTCAGTTCTGGTGACTTCTGTCTTGCACCAAGCACGCACGCGCAAGCGCATGCGCGCGCATACACACACACACACACACACACACACACACACACTATATTCCAGAATCATTGTAAAGCAGATCCCTCTGGTGCTGCCTGATTTCATCAGACGATATTGATGTCGGTGTCCCTCCCCTCCCTACCAGTGAACACACATGTGTTCACACATGCACACAGGGATACTGATGCTTTCTTGAAGAGTCTGCAGGCCCAATGGAAAGGCATTGCTAGGTGGAGAAAAGTAAAGAGCATCTAGGATGGAGGCTCTGCGAGGTCTCGCTGAGTACTTGCTAACAAATGTGCAAGTGAATCAGAGATTTCCAAGATGCCCCGAAGCTTTACCCCAGCTCCTGCATGATAGGAGAAGTCTCTCTGGGATTGACCATCCCACATGCTGCTGATCTGCACAACCCAGGCATCCACCAGTGGAGGGGGCAGAAATGGGAAGAAATGAGCCAGAGACGCAAGGCCAGAATTTGCTCTGGAGATGGCTAGGGGAGTGTGTGAGGTGTCAGTCTGTCTCTGCGTCAGACTACTAGGAGCTGCAGTTTCCAGTGTCTTTATATTTGCATTTGGGATTTCAGAAAGGGAGTTCTATTTATTTTTTATAAAAGATTTTATTCGTAGTATTTTGCTTTGGGGGGTCACTCCTGGCGATGCTCAGGATAGTTACTCCTGGTTCTGCACTCAGGAATTACTCCTGGCATTGCTCAGGGGACCATATGGGATGTCGGGGATTGAACCCAAGTTGGCTGCGTGCAAGGCAAACGCCCTACCTGCTGTACTATCACTCCAGTCCCCGGGGGGGGGGGGAGTTTTAAGCAATGCCAATGGATGTGGCTGAGAGAGCCAGGGAGTACGAAACCATAGACCCATCCCTCTAGCTTTCTATAGTAGAGGTAGGGAAGTAAAATGCACACTAAGCCTGGTACTGTAGCATAAATTGTCACTCCAAAGAGTTATATAGCTGCTCACCAAACTACTTACTACTCCTTGTGAGCTTCTGAGGGAGATGTGTGTGGACGCGAGAACTTGCTCAACTCTGCCTGGCTCCTGCAATAGGGATTCCACGGAAATGCTCTCCATCTACTCCAAGATGATGCAAGTCAGACCACAGCTGGCTGTAAATTCCCTCTTATCCAAGTCCGAGTCCTTCCGCTCTCATCTCCTCCCTATCCTCAGGCCTCACCTTGGTTCCTATTTAGTTTCTTAGGAAATGTGCATGGGAAAAATAAAAAAGTTGTAGGGAGGATTCTGGATGTGTACCACTGTACCACTTCTCACTTACAGTGAGAGATGAGAAAGTTCAGATTTGTATTTTTGCTAATTAATTTTTGTATGAAAAAAATTACGAACTTCTCCTTGGTTTGTGATCTTATGTGGGAGAAATTGTGACCACTGCCCAAGTTTCCAGCACCACATCTCCACCAAATGACCTCTTCCCCATCTCTGCCTCTCCCGTTCTCCCATTCCCCATCACTCCCTTTCCCTGCTCCTCTGCCTCTGGGAACTACAGTTTTCATGGAGTCCAGGGATTACTGTTGTTGTGTTTCGCCAGCTCATTTGCTCTTGTAATTCATTCGACACACGAGGGAAATCACTCACTAATTTGTCTTTCGCGTCTTCCCTTTTTTCTCCTGGCACAATCAGCTCAGGTTCCATCTGTTTTGTTCCAGAAGACAATTTCATCTTTTTAAAGGCAGAGTAGAATTCCGCTGACAATAGAGACCGTAGCTTCTTTAACCAGTCAACCGTTGATGGACATTTAGTTTGACTCTGTGTTTTGGTTATTGTGCATAATGCTGCTATGAATATAGAGTGCGGATATCCTTTTGAATTAGGGCTTCTATGTCCTTCATAACAGTGCTGCTGTTGGATCACACAGAATTTCCATTATTATTTTTTTAAGGACTCTGTATGTTGTTTCCTTTTTCTTTTTTAAAATTTTATTAAAGCACTGCTATTTACAAAGTTATACATTCTTGGGTTTTAGACATACAGTATTTCAGCACCACCAATGTCAAAACTCCCTCCACCAGTGTTCCCACGTTCCCTCCCCTACCCATCACACCCCTCAGTCTGTCATCTTGACAGGCACTTTTTAAAGTTGTTTATTAAAGTTTTGGCCTCATGATCTCAGTGTTGTTGACCTGTGTTTTGCATATTTAGCTCTAACATTCCTTAATACCACAGATGTGTCTGAATCTTTTGGCCTCTTGGCCCCTGTTGCTTCTCATCTCTCTCCTCCACCTGCTGCTCCTTCCACCAGCCCCACCTACCCCAAGCTGCTTGATTTCTTTCCTTCTCCTCTCTGTACTCTGGGGCCAAGGGCGATCTAGGCATACTTTCTTCAAACCACTGCATTTCCTCATCAGTTATTGTAAATACCACATACATGTGATATCATCCTGTGCTTTTTCTCCTTCTGTCTTATTTGATTTAATGTAATATCTTCCAGTTCCATCCATGTTGCAGCAAATTGCATGATTTCATCATTCCGTACAGTTGTGTGATGTTCCATTGTTTATATATACCACATCTTCATGATCCACTTATCTCCATGCCATTCTCTGTAGATGCTGCTTGAACTTATATTCCCTCCAACAGGTTACAGGGTGTCTCTTTTTTCACATCATCACCAGTACTGTATGGTTCCAATGTTTTTGATGCTGGCCATTCTCATGACGATAGGTGATATCATTTGGTGGTCTTGATACGCATTTATCTAGCAATAAATAATTGAAGCAGAGCATCTTTTCATGCATTTATGGACCATCTGTACATCTTCTGGGAGAAGACTTTGCTCAGGTCCTTTGATCACTTTCTGAGGGGGTTGCTTTGCTGTTATATGAGTTCTATGTTAGAGAGTAACCCCTTATCAGACAGAGAATGTGCAAATGTTTTCTCCAGTCATTAGGTTGCCTTTTTGTTTCTGTGTCAATTTCTTTCACAGAAGATCATCTTGGAGGAGTGGCTAAGGGACCTGGACTCTCATGTTCTTGAGAAAATTTGTTATCCTTCCAGAAGTCAATATTTTGGAAAACCACACCCTTTATCCACTCCAAACTCAGGTAATGCCTTTGGCCTCCACTTAGATCAGCTTTTCTTCAACCTTTATCTACCTGCCAAGTGGTGGTTGAAGACCACTGGTCTAGATTACACTCCATGGAGAGAGTCAGAGCAGAAATCTTGTTCCATCAGGATTGGAATAAGTTAATATCAGGTAGACCTGAGAGCTCTAATCTCAGTTTATTTCCTCTGCAACCTTTATCCTCTTGGTGCTGCTGGTCCTGCTGGTCAAGATTCCCTGAGCAAGTACCCCCACTTTGTTCTCCTTTCCCCTAGAATATCTTATCTCACTGCCTGGAACTCTTCACTGCTTGTGGAGAATTATTTGAAGTTTTTCAGTGTTATTTCTCTGAGCGTGCCCTCTGGACAGAGCTCTTTCTGCTGGTCCTGAAAGCACAAGGGAATTCTCCAGGACTTCCTCTACCTATTAAAGTGAATTTAGTCTTAGATCTTGGATCCTGACCAGTCTTCCTGGCTATCTGCTTGGGACAATCCATCATGCCTTCTCAGTCCCTGAGATGCAATATACACCACACAGTGTTCTTCTGGCTTCTGAGTTGTAAAGCAACCACTAGGAATAGGATGGGGGCAGAGAAACCCTGGTGGAGTCCACTGCAATGATCTAGGTCTTTCTTGCCTCAGGACTGTGGTGGATTCTTTCAGATACTCTTCTGAATCTATAGAGTCAAGGGGATTAATTCACAAACTTTATTCATGAAGGAGTGTGAGAAAATGAGTCATGCAGTGTGACTGCAGGTTTTAAGTCTGAGCACTGGGAAGGGTCTTGTCAGCAAGAACTGAGATGGAGAACTTAGGATTCACGGTGGGTGGGAATCAGGTCTGGGAAAGGGGGGGTCATCTTGAGTCTGTCGCCTCTGAGTTTGCAGATGTTTACATGAGCAGACCTGTTGAGTGGATACTTGGATGTGATAATGAGTTCGTGGGGGACAACAGGCAAGAAATGTACAGAGGAGGCTCTGACTTTGGGTAGTTAGTGAAGAAGAGGATAGAAGCCACATCTCATGATGTTCCAGGGGCCATGTGATGCTGGACATCAAACTCAGGGTCTTGCATTTTTAAAAATGTCGAAGTACTACTCTTGATTCAGCTATTGGTTGAGCGGACTGAATTGGGCATGAACTTCATCATCATCATCATCATCATCATTATCATCATCATCATCATCATCATCATCATCATCATCATCATCATCATCCCGTTGATCATTCAATTTCTTGAGCAGTCTCAGTAACATGTCCATTTGTCCTAGCCCTGAGATTTGAGAAGTCTCTCTCTACTCATCCTTCCCAACGAGGGAGGCTCTTTCACAGTCAGGGGAGTGAGACCCAGCACTGTTACTGATTTTGACATATGAATACACCATGTGGACCTTGTGAGGCTCTCCCATGTGGGCAGGAAACTCTTGGTAGCTTGCCAGGTTCTCCCAGAGGGAGAAATAGGCTATAAAATGCCCGGGGGCTTGGTTTTAAGTCTCTGGATGCTGGCCATTGGTGGGATTACACGGCGCCGGGGGCAGTCCCTGGATATGACCGCCAATAGGGAATCTGAGTGGGAGAGGCCCAGTCCTGATCCAAGCAGGCTTAGAAGTTTCAGCCCTAGGTCCCACACACCTGGTTTCCTCTGCTGGTACCTTCATGCATGAGGCTCATCCGAACGTGTGGAGAGGGGCCTGAGCATGGCTGTGGCTAAGGCTCTGGAGGTCTTCGGCCACAGAAGCTCTGCTCGGGGCGGGGAGGGAAGCTGGAGCCCACCCCCTCTGAGAGGCCCTGGGGAAGACAGCCAGGCACATGGGCAAGAGACTCTCACATGAACTCCACATTACTTTAAAACAACAAAAAAACCCTTTTGGATATCCATGAGATAGACCATTACAAAGCTGTTCATAATTGGGTTTCAGTCAAACAATGATCCAGCATCCATCCCTCTACCAGTGTACATTTCCCACCACCAATGTTCCTAGTTTCCCTACCACCATCCTCCAAACCTCCACCCCCACCCACAGCCTCCCTCCATGGGAGGGAGGCACTTTCCCTCTTGCTCTCTCTCTCTCTCTCTCTCTCTCTCTCTCCCTCTCTCTCTCTCTCCTTTTCCTCTATTGCATTATGGTTTGCAACACAGGTGTCAAGATGTCATGGTGTTTGCTCAGGACATTTGGTTTTTTTTTATCAGGACTTTTAGGCTGTAGTAGCTTTTCAATTGGGTGGCAGCTTGGGGGTGTGGATATGACTGCTGAGGCTTCCGGAAGTACAGGGAGGTGAGGGGGAGGTGGCTCATCTTGACTCAGAGAAAGCCTAGAGATTTCAGTCACAAAACCTGCATACCAGAATTTTCAGCAGATTATTTCTCAGTGAGTTCTATCCTGAGATGGTGGAGTCAGATGAGGGGTATGGTGGCAATTTTGGATTGTGGGAGCAAGCAGCTGCTGGGGGCTCTGCTTGGACAGGCACAAGCCAACCCCCTGCCCCACTAACTTACCCTGGTCTGTTCTGCCATGCACAGGTCGAAGCTTTACTGTGGATTTTGATTTCTTTTGAGATTTACTTATGGGTCTCTGAAACAAGGGCGGTAATAGAGCTTCCATGGTGGCGCCAGAGTTGGCTCATGGGGGTGACTGCCAGTGCTTCCATGAGTATTGGAAAGTGGGGAGACGTAGCCCATCCCAATTGCAAGAAAGTCTGAAGATTTCTGTCACAAAACCCGCATAACAGAACTTTCAGCAGATTATTATCTTGGTGAGGTCCATCCTGAGATGATAGAGTCAGCCCGGGGTATGGCAGTAATTTTGGATTGTGGAAGCAAGTGGCTGCCAGGGGCTCTGCTTGGGTGGGCACAGGCCAACCCACTTCCCTCCGATTTACCCCAGTCTGGTCAGCCATGCCTGTGTCCGAGATTAACTGTGGCTTTGGATCTCTTTTGAGATTATCTATGGGTCTCTGAAAAAAGGCCAATAAATGAGCTTGTATAGCTGAGTCTGAGGTGGCTTGTGGCATGTGTCCCACATACCTAACTTTTTGGCCGTTTAATTTCTTGGTAAACTTGGTCCCAAGGTTTTAGGGCCTGGCTAAAGGCACAATGTCAATTTTTGGGTATCAGGAAGCCTGCAGGCACCATCAGAGTACTGGTGCACTCACCCCACAGGTACAGATCGACCTGCTGGTGGCACCATGCCCCCAGGGTCTTGCATTTTTAAGACACGTACCCTACCTCTTGAACAACCTCCCCAGCCCTCAGTAGAGATGTGTCATGAATTGATGTAAAACTTTCTTCCACCACTGATAGTGAAGGGGGTGTTTGCTACCTTGTCCCCTGGGGGCGCTTCTGATCCAAGTCAGTGTAGATGGGGTCACCCTCAGTCTCCCACTGTACCCTGAAGCTGCCTCTTTGGGTCTGGGAGAGGAGGGAGGGTCTGCAGAGAGGAACCAGGAGTCCTGGGGAGCCACAGCTTTGACAAGTAGCTGTTCACAAGTGTGTGGGAGTGGACACAAGGGAAGGAGGACTCTGTGCTGCTCAGAGACTGGGACTCCACGAGCACCCCTGCCTGCAATGCTCTGTGGGTGCGAGTCAGGGGGCATAGGGAGTGTTGTAGTCCCGTGAGCCCTGTTCTTTGCTGCCCAGGAATCTAAACACAGATTCCCTACGGCACCAGCTGACACAGAGGATGCGTGCTCAGAGTAGACCCAGCTCTGTGGCAGTCAGCTCCCAGGAATATGTCCCTAAAGTTGAGAAAAGCTCAGCAGAGCAGTGGGCCTCCCATCCCCCCATGGTCTGTTCTCCTTTCTGGGGGCTACTTGCTGTGTTCCCACCAGGCCTAGATGCACCCATATCCTGCTCTTTGCCACCTGCCCTCCTATTTTTTCTGCATGCCTCACCCCTCTCCAACTCAGCTCCCCCACCAGGCGTGAATCTGAGCATCAGTTTTCTTAAGATAAATGTTCTTTGTGTTCATACCTTCTTGCTCCTTCCCTTCACTGGCAAAGTCTTGCTTTCCTGGTTCGATGTCCACCTGTCATCTTCTAGGTACAGTGTAGGACCCAGCTCCAGGAGTATTGACAGATGACCCCCGAGTGCCACCAGCAGCCTCTGTCTTCAAGGGGTTCTGTCTTGAGCTGTTTCTGGGGTTGCAATCTAGTCTCTGCCTCCATTTCTCATGGGAAGTTATTGAGAACATGTTTTCAGATGGGCCATATAATATATAAACAGAGCCTTCAGGCTTAAGGATTTATAGCATGGAGATGAGTAGGCATAATAAAGTATATAAATATATACTGTACACCTGTACCACTGAAGTATCTGAGGCCCTTGCCCTCCACTTTCTTGTGGCTTTCCATTTGTCTCTCCTCACTTCATCCCTCTACTTCTTTCCTTTTCTGTCCTTCCCCTTCCTATACTCTGGGGTCGAGGGTGGTCTAAGTATCCTCCTTTTAACATTTTGCATTCCCTTGTCCAGTTATTCTATATACCATAGATAAGTGAGATCATCCTGTGCTTGTATTCAAACCACAGAGCCAATACTACTGAAAGCAGGAGATCCAAACTACAAAAATATCAAGCTTAAAAACATGTGCCTGTCAAAGCGGCAGGCTGGGGATGGTGGGAGGGAGGCTGTGGACGCTGGTGGAGGGGAGTTGGCTCTGGTGGCGGGACTGCTGCTAGAACACTGCGTGCCTGAAACTCAACCCTGGATAACTTTGTAAATCACAGTACCTTACTCAAAACTTATCTCTTTTTGTTTTCTTTTTTTTTAATTTTTAAAAAAAATTTATTTTTTAATACATGAGTCATCATGAGGGTACAGTTACAAATTTATCCAACTTCGTGTTTGTGTTTCCCTCAGACAATGTTTGAGAACCCATCCCTCCACCAGTGTCCATTCTCCACCACCAATGAACCCAGTATCCCCCCCACCCTCCAATCCTGTTCCCCCCACAACCCACCCCCGCCTCTGTGGCAGGGTATTCCATTTTGTTCTCTCTCCTTTTGGGTGCTGTGGTTTGCAACAGGGGTATTGAGTGGCCATCGTGTTCAGTCTCTAGTCTACTTTCAGCACGCTTCTCTCTTCTCACGCGGGGTCCCCGGCCACATTTTACTTGGTGTTCCCTTCTCTATCCGGGCTGCCTTTCCCCCAGCATGTGAGGCCAGCTTCCAAGCCATGGAGCCAACCTCCTTGTATTATATACGGCTATTCTTGGGTGTTAGTCTCTTACTCTGTTATTTTATATTCCACAGATGAGTGCAATCTTTCTATGTCTGTCCCTCTCTTTCTGACTCATTTCACTTAGCACGATACTTTCCATATTGATCCACTTATATGCAAAGTTCATGACTTCATCTTTTCTAACAGCTGCATAGTATTCCATTGTATAGATGTACCAAAGTTTCTTTAACCAGTCATCTTTTCTCGGGCACTCGGGTTTTATCCAGATTCTGGCTATTGTAAACAGTGCTGCGATGAACATATAAACGCAGATGTCATTTCGACTATACCTTTTTGTTTCTCCGGGATATATTCCCAGAAGTGGTATTGCTGGATCAAATGGAAGCTCAATTTCTAGTTTTTTGAGAAGCGTCCATATTGTTTTCCAAAAGGGCTGAACCAGTCGGCATTCCCACCACCTTCTACACTGTCCCTTTCTCCCCAATCCTCTCCAACAGCAGTTGCTTTTTTTCTTTTGGATGTGTGCCATTCTCTGTGGTGTGAGGTGGTATCTCGTGGTTGCTTTGATCTGCATCTCCCTGATGATTAGTGATGCAGAGCATTTTTTCATGTGCCTTTTGGCCATTCGTATCTCTTTCTTAAAAAAGTTTCTGTTCATTTCTTCGCCCCATTTTCTGATGGGGTTGGATGTTTTCTTCTTGTCTTACTCAAAACTTGTAACAAAAGAATAATAAGGTAAGTAAGGGGGAGGGCCGATGGGGGAGATACATGAAAATTGCCCAGGATTCTCTGACCTGGAGATAACCACATGGAAGCTTCTGTTGCCTTTTGCTGCAGGAAGTACAATCCAGGTCCACTCTGCAAGTGCTGGGCAGGGCCTGTCAGCAACCCTGACTTTGCTAGAGCTCCCAAAGCTGCCCCAGCCCCGTGCATAAGCGCTTTCCCCACACCTACTGACCGCCCCCTCTCCCCCCCCCCCCCAGAACATCTGTCCTGTGTTCCCACCTTTGACAGCATTGCCTCCCACCTGGCTCTGGGCATCAAGGGCCTCCTGAATCCTGCCTCCTGGAGAGCAGAGGTGGTGGAGCTCTCTGCTTTGCCTCAGGCGTGTTGCTCTCCGTGGGACATCTGTCTTTCCAGGTAGGACTCAGAGCGCTTTCCTGCTTTTTCTCCTTTGCAGGGAAGGCCGGGAGCTCTTGATCCTGGAGAGAAATGCTGGAGGCCAGCAGCTACTGCAGCAGAGCCCTCCAGCCTATGGGCACCAGCCTAGTGGGGTCATGTGAAGGACACCTGTACACTAGGGTCCTGCCCCAGCCATGCCTGGAGCACTGGAAGATGCAAGAAGGAGACTACTCTGTCATTTCTGTCCCACTCTTGGCCTTGTGGCACCTCCTAATGTGGAATATGATCGTCACCCCCTATACACAGCCTGCGTGTGTTCTGTATATTTCTGCATCATGGGCAAAAAACTGTGACATAGACGGTCTCTCTTCCTACCCGCAATGTCTGGCCTTTCTGACTCTGGTCCCCACCTACAATGCCCAAACAATTCAATGTCTCTCTTTTCCTCCTTAGAAACCTCCCAACCCTGCTCACAGAAGTCCTTGTGTCCAGCCAACCAGCCCCCCCCCCCCCAGAACCTCCAAGCTTTAGAAGGCACCTCTCTGGTTCTCCTTCTGCCATGGTCCAAGATACAGAACATTCTAGACTCAATACCATGTATCAGAGACATTAGCATCCATCACCTGAGCAATGCCTGGATCTGTCCCAGGTCTGGAATGTTCCCTTGCTGGGACGGACCCAGTGGCTGGTCTGTAACCAAAGGCAGGTCTTTGGGGGATGTGGGGGGTAGGGGGTTGAATGGACAGACTGTCTTATCAACATGGTGGATGTCTGGACAAGAAAAAAAGCAGGGAAAAAGAATGAAGGGGGTTGATGACTCAGGGGTCTTTGCACTCTTATTTGCCTCTGTAAGTGGTGGAAGCACCTGGTCTCTAACAACTTGAACATGTGCTCTCTCATGTGTAGCTTCATTCTCAGGGAAACACGCATAAGAGCCTTTTGAGGAATAGGGCCACGACAGCTCTTTTACATCAAACGTTACATCAAGGAGTTATGAACTGTGGTGAGAAACTTGCTGGGTCCCTCCAGTGAGGACCAAGTGAGTCTTGTCCTTTCTTCCCCCCAGCCATGTCCTGGGAGCATTTGTCAGTGGGGCGTTCCACTCAGCGTGGGTGCAGGAAGGAGAATTGATTGTCAGAGTCAGGGTAGAACTAGACAATGGTCCTCAGTCCTGGAGGTAGCTGGGAGGCGACTGTGAGGTGAGCTACAATTGGCCACTCTTAGTGGGCAAACCTCATGGGCTTTGGCATTTCTGTGCTTGTTGGTGTGGTGCTGGCATTGTACTCAGGGGTGTTGGGGATTGAACCCAGGGCCTCCTCCTCACGAGGCATGTGCTTCACCATCACCATCACTACTGAGCCACCTCTTGATTATCTGGTGTCCTTACAGCCTGGGAACAGCCTTGCTGGATGCCCAGTGGCCCCTTGATAAACATGGGGTGAGTGAGCAAGTGATGTCCCATGCACGCCTCTTTCTAGAGAGAAGAGCAGATGGCAGAGGTAGACCTAGGATGTATGTGAAGGTCACAAGAGGGTGCCATGAAGGGCTAGTCCTGGTGTGGGGAGGGTATATTGAACATGTCAGAAGGAAGCAGGTTATTTACCCTGGTGACAGTGTCTTGGACAAATTCTCCTGTGCATGGTCACCAACCAGAACTAAGAAACTCAAAGGGCACTTCAGGACCCCCACTAAAAGGACACTTGGAAAGTTGTGGGATGACTCTGGGAATGATAGTTTGGCTCATAGGGCTGGAGTTATATCTTTGCACTGGGGATTTGCAAGGCCAGCACTCACCCTGCCCTGTGAAGAAGGCTCTGGACGCTGGAGCTTCTGTCCTCTGGCTGGATAACAAGCCTCAGGAATGGAGTCTGGCAGAAGGACTCTTTTCTGTGCCCCAGCTGGCTGGCTGGGTTTGGGGTGTCCCCAGAAACAGAGGGAGGAAATACTAGAGTTTTAAATAGCCAAACTCTGCAGCTGGGTCCTTTTTTTCCTTTTTTTTTTTTAGATCAGAGCTCTCTCTTCCACTCCCTTTCTCTTAATCTAATGCACAAGACTAAATTCAACTTAATTAGGAGGATTATATGTCTTGTAAATTTAATATTTAATATTCAAGCAGAGGCTTTCTCCCTTCAGCATATTTATTAAAGCCGTCCAGGGAGGAATGTTAATGAGTCATGACGTCATAAATATTTAGAACCAAGGCACTTAAGAGGGAAGAGGGGAGAGGGGAAAAAGCCATCACTTAAAGAACCAAAAGGGAATTTTCCTCAGAGATGGGGGATTGTTGTGGAAGCTTCTTGGGTAGAAATATGATTTCAAGATTCAGAGCTGTGTTCTGTCCAAAGTGGAGCTGGCAGTGCCACGTCCGTCCATTGGCCAAGTCAGACTCGTTTCACGGGAATGTGTGCTGTGCCTTTAGGATGCCAAAGCACACATTCTAATGAATAATGGAGGAAATCATCCCAGCGGATGTGGTACCCATTCCATTTTCTACTCTGCCTACTTGGAAGTAGCGTTGGTGTGGATTCGGCATTTGCATGATAGATCATCAGGCAGAATCTTCATTGAGATGACTAATATTCAATATTGGGAATAACATGCAGAGGAAGTGATGGGATGAAGGAGGAAGAGGAGGGAAGTGTCCACCCCCACACCTTCGTAGATGCCTAGAACCTTCTCTCTCAACCTTGGGAAGAATGAGCCATAGCTGAACTCGTCAACATCCTTGTTTCTCCAGACCTGAATGATGCACAAATTTTCTTTCCCTGCTAGAACTGGCATATGGTACAGTCTTAACTGAGAGGGATGCAAAGAAAGCAGAATGAATGTCTCCTTCCAGCTTGATGATAGCTCAGACAGAGACTTCCTGGACACCTTTGGGGTAATGAGAAGGCAGCCTGGTCTAGTGCCAACTTGTATCCCCTTCACCCATCCAAGGCAGTCTTCCTTCTAAAGCTTCTGAGGGCACATTGCTGCAATGCAACACGCAAGCAACTAAGGAGCAAGGGCATTTCTCAAGTCTGCCTGCTTTTCTCTGTCAAGGCAGCCCAAGTCACCAACTTCTCTCCCCTGTGCTAGGCTACTGCCAAGCAGGATCAAGTAGGAACATCCTTCTCTGATCTTGACTCCATAATTTTTTAAAAATTTTTATTGAATCACCATGTGGAAAGTTACAAAGTTCTCAGGTTTATGTCTCAGTTATACAATATTCAAACACCCATTCCTTCACCAGTGCCCATATTCCACCACCAAAATCCCCAATATACCCCCCGCCCCTGACCCCCCACCCCCAACTGTATAACTGATGAATTTCACTTCATTTTCTCTTTACCTTGATTACGTTCCATATTTCAACACAAAACTCACTATTGTTGTTGGAGTTTCTCCCCAAGAAAGACAGCCCTACTACCAAGGAAGCATTTGAAAATTAGTTTTCCATTAAAAGATTGTATGTTTTCAGTTTTTAGAAAAGGTTGTGTGGCCGCGCTAGTGGCCGCACGGTTCGGAGTTGTCCCAGTCCTGCATCCCGGAGCCGTGTTAGTTGCTGCTCAGTGTCACCAGGGATCCATCTGGAGAAGGTGTGGTGGCTGCACCTCCTCCGTCTGGATCCCCGGTGTTGCTGGCCCGGTCTCGGGTCCGGAGCATTCTCCGGCCGCATTGCTCACCAGAACGCCCGGCTTCTTCTCTGTTGAATGTGGCAAGATGGCGCTGAGGGTGGGTCGAGGGTGTGACTTCCGGCAGCCGGGGCCACCTGGAGGCTGGGCTGGCGCCGCCCCACTCCAGTGCCCCCCCACGGCTCAGATGTGTCCCAGTCCCGCATCCTGGAGCCGTGTTAGATGCTGCTCAGTGTCGCCAGGGCTCCATCTGGAGAAGGTGTGGTGGCTGCACCTCCTCCATCTGGATCCCCGGTGTTGCTGGCCCGGTCTTGGGTCTGGAGCATTCTCTGGCCTCGTTGCTCACCAGAACGCCCGGCTTCTTCTCTGTTGAATGTGGCAAGATGGCCTTGACTCCATAAATATTTCCTTCATTCATTTCATTCATTCTGTACCCGTGACCAAGAGTTGTGAAATAGGAGAGTTAATTTCAGTCAATTTTGGACACCTTTTCTTAGTCGAGCCAACCTGTTCCACTTACTCTGGCTAGGGCTGAATGAGAGCCAATGTCTCCATCTCGTAAGTATTTGTAGCCTGCAGTTGATTCTGCTGGAGTCAGTTTCTCTTGACTCTGATTTGATAACACATCTTTTTATCTCCTGATGGGAAGGGGTGGGAAAATCCATAGCACACTCATTCTCCAGGCCTATATCTCAGAATTTCCAAAAATTAGAGATTTGACTTTTGTCTTCTGCTTATATAAATGGGACTTGGGAAGGAGATGTGAAGTTGTTGGAGATAGGGCCTTCTCGTAAGTTTCTGGAAGCTTCTTTAAGCATGTAGGGAGTATGTGACACCAATTATTTCCAGGTTTGAGATTTTAGCAAGCTAAGGCAACTAGAAAGGAAACTTTCACATTAATTTTCTCTCTTTATTCTTTTTTTCTAAGATTTTATTTTATTAAATCACCATAAATTACAAAGTTATTCATGGTTGGGTTTTTGACATACAATGTTCCAGCACCCATCCTACCACCAGTGTCAACTTCCCTCCACCAGTGTCCCCATATATCCAAGTCACAGAGTCAACAACACTGAAATTGAGAGACCCAAATTTAATAACTTTCTGTCTTTGAATCAATTGCTTGACAGTCATACTTACAGAAGCTTCTCTCCTATCTTGGTGTCAATATTCATTCATTTATTCATTCATACACTGAATTCATTTGCTTCCCCATCCTACAAGGGGCTTAGTATTAGGGGAAGAGATGTGAATAAAGATAAGTATCCTTCCTTCTTGGAGCTTATAGTCAGGTGAGGAGGAAGACCAATAAATGCATGTGCTATATCTAAAGAAAAAAGAATAAAGGCATGGATGAGCTTGCAGGGAACCCAGCTTAGCAGCATATCTGTGAGGTGTCAGATATTGGAAAAAAATTAACTGAGTACCTTGGAAGATCTAATGAGCTTTATTGGATAATTCATGCATCAGGCGGTAATGCAGAGAATTACTTTGGAAGGATTATACAGATGGAAAGGTTTTACAGAAAGGAGGGCAGGGGAAGGAAGAACTCAATAAGAGAAAAATGAAAGCTCATGAAAGTAAGAATTCCAGAGATGAATTTTCATTGACTGACACCAAGGAAATTTTCCCTGGACACCAAGGAAATCTTCGCTCTTGCTGGAGTAGGAAAAAAAGAGTTGCATTTCTTCCTTGGGGGTGAATGTATGTTACTTCCTGTTGGGGTCTGAAACTAGTTGAGAAGAGGTGACAGATTGGGAGAGCTCTCTCTCTAGGCCTCTGGACTCAATTCTCACTGAAATTTCCTTTATTAATTTTCACCAAGGAAGGAGTTTTTAACTCAGTAGTAATGAAATTGTTTACTGGAAGTTCAGCTCATTATTTTGGGCCACATTGCTGGTGCTCAGAAGCTGTTCCTGGCTCTGTGTTCAGGAGTGACCCCTAATTGTACTTGGGGAGCTACGTGTCACATGGGGTATTTGAACAAGTGTCGTCTTGGCTACAGTGAACATGTGCAAAGCAAGTGTCTTCCTGCCTGTAGCCCTGAAGTTGTTCTCTATTTGCTTGTTTGTTTTCTTTTTGGGCCATACCAAAAAGGCTTTCCATAACCCAGATACCAGGGCTTGCTCCTGGCTCTGTGCTCAGGAATCTGAGCCTCTCCACCTGGCTCCAATCTCTGCACAGCATCTCTCTAGCCTTGAAGGAGGTCACCACCCTGACCAGGTTCAGGGGACCTTGCGTGAGTCCAAGGGACTGAGCATGGGTTGGCTGCATGCAAAGCAAGTGACCTACTCCCTCTCCAAGGTGGCCCCTCTAAATTCACTGTTAATGAATTAGACCAGTGTTTCATAACTGGAAGGTATATGGCCCTCTCGTAGACCCCCAGAACATTCCATGGAGGCCATATACAAAAACCTTATAAATGGAGGGTATGGCACAAGACTAGAGAGCCAACCAATAAAACAGTAGTGGGGGGGTGGCGGGGACACAGGAAGGAAACCATTCCAAAGGGGGGAAAAGATAGAGAAGCACTGAGCTAGACAAAAGCATAAGCCATCAGGTGAAGAAAATAACAGAGGCCAGGCCCAGAGGACAGAGAAAGATACATTTTGGGGTTTACAGGAAGTTCAGGGGATCTGGGTTATAGAAAGCCTGCAGGGTCAGGGAGGCCTTCAGCAATGAGAGTAGGGATGGGGGCCAGAGTCTGCTCTTGAAGGGTCTGGCCCCAGGAGGGCATGTGGTTCAGAGGAGGATGGGAGCATCCTCAGAGGGATGGACATCTCCCAGAACCCAAACAACCCTGGCCTATGGGTGAAGCATAGAGGATGAGGAAGGGAGGTGACGTGGTCTGGGCTCCGTCTGCGATCAGCCTCATCCAGGGGACAGACGCTGGTGGCCTGGCTAGTGGCAGACAGGACCAGAGAGAAGTTGGGAGAGCTGAGGCAGGTCTTGCTTCTTACCTGCTCACGCTGAATTTGTACTGTGGGAACAGTGAATTCCCCCGGAAGGGCCCACACCTCTCCACCTGGTCTCCAATCTCTGTACAGCATCTCCCTAGCCTTGAAGGAGGTTACCACCCAGAACTTCAACACAGACCAACTCAAAGATGTGACTCAAGGGTATGTGAAGCATACACCTGGCAGGTGTGAGGCTCTGAGTTTGACCCTTGACCCTGCCTGGCCTCCCTGAGCACCCTTGGGTACAACAACAAAATAAATAAAAGCACAGATCCTCCTCTCTCAGCTCTTAGGGTCATAGCCTGGAGGAGTAGGAAATGGGTTGTCATGGCAACCCACATCCTGTTTGGGTCTGGTCTGGCCTAGGGAGGTGACTGAGATAAAAAGGTGATGATGTGTAAAGGGGCTTTGGCTTCCAGCAGGCCCTAACCCCCGAGCCGAGGAAGCGCATGGGCTGCAGGTGGGGTCACGGGAGCCAGAAGCATCCCACTGAGGATGAATGTGGGAGTGCTGCAGCTGGGAGGAGCGGACAGTGACCTCCAACCTGGGGTCTAAAGGGCAAGGAGGATGCTGGAAGAGTTCAGGGACGAGAAACAAGCAGGTCCACATGGATGCACCGTTCTCACCACGCACCCAGAGTTCCTCATGAAACATTTTAATGTAATTTTAGGCTCTGTGATTTACAATGCTGTGAACGGTAGAGTTTCATGCATAACATGTTCTGGTATCTCACCCTTCATCAGAGTGTTTGCTTCCTTCCACCATCATCCCAGAGTCCCTTTCATCCTATTTTCTCCAATCCTTCAGCCCCCAGCCCCCATGATAAGCTTTCTACTGAAGACCCGTTCTCAGTTTCTGTTGTCTTGGGGCATTTGTTATACCTCTACTTTTTTTCCATTTCCTGCATGTGAACAAGATCATTCTGTATCTGTTCTTCTTCTCCCGACCAACTTAACTCATAATGATACTCTCCAGATTCATCTATCTAGCAGTTAATTGCATAAAGCCTAGTAATATTATTTAATTATGTATATGTATCACTTTTTTGTTTTTTTTGGGGGGAGGGTTGGGGCCACACCCAGTGATGCAAAGTCACACTCCTGCCTCTGCACTCAGAGATCACTTCTGGCAGTATTCAGGGGACCATATGGTATGCTGGGGATCGAACCTGGATTGGTCACATGTAAGGCAAATGCCCTACCCACTGTACTATCTCTCTTTCCTTATGGTCCCATAGTTTTTTTTTTTAATCCATTCATCTGTTTTTGGATTCCTGGGTTGTTTGCAGATTTTGACCATTGTGAATAGTGCTACAGTGAACAAGGTGTGATGTCTTTTCTGTATTGTGTTCTTGGGTCCTTGGAATAGACGCCAAGTAGTGGAATTGCTGTGTCCTGTGGAAATTTGATTCCCAGTTTTTTGAGGAGTTCTCATATTGTTTTCTTTTTTTTTTTTAGAATAGTAAATTAATTTATTTAGTCACTTAGATTACAAATAAAACTCGTTCCTCATATTTTCATGTTTTCAGTATAATTAAATACAAATATCTCTTCACATACATAGCATGAACTGACAAAGTCCTCAGTTCTAGGTTTAAAAATAAAACTATACCATTGCTTTGCGCTGGTGGACCTTAACCAATAATCAGCACAGGTGAAGTCTGGTTAGCACAAATTTTTAGATTGTCAAAATTCTTTTTTTTTTTAATTTTATTTATTTATTTTTTTTATTAGTTTATTTTTAATTAGAGAGTCATCGTGAGGGTACAGTTACAGATCCATACATTTTTGTGTTCACGCTTCCCCCATACAAAGTTCAATAACCCATCCCTTCACCAGTGCCCATTCTCCACCACCCGTAAACCCAACATCCCTCCCCCCCTCCCCAGACCCGTCTCCCCCCACCCCACCCTGCCACTATGGCAGGGAATTCCCTTTTGTTTTCTCTCTCTGATTAGGTGTTGTGGTTTGCAATAGAGGTGTTGAGTGGCCATTGTGTTCAGTCTCTAGTCTGTATTCCACCCGCCTCACCCTTCCCCCACATGACCTCCAACCACATTTTACTTGGTGGTCCCTTCCCTGAGTTACCCAGAATGAGAGACCAGCCTCCAAGCCATGGAAACATTCTCCTGGTACTTATTTCTACTATTCTTGGGCGTTAGTCTTATAGTCTATTATTCTATATTCCACAGATGAGTGCAATCTTTCTATGTCTGTCTCTCTCTTTCTGACTCATTTCACTTAGCATGATACTTTCCATGTTGATCCACTTATATGCAAACGTCATGACCTCATTTTTTCTAACAGCTGCATAGTATTCCCTTGTATAGATGTACCAGAGTTTCTTCAACCAGTCATCTGTTCTAGGGCACTCGGGTTTTAGAGATCAACAAATGGTACTACATTAAACTAAAAAGCTTCTGCACCACAAAAGATACAGTGACCAGAATACAAAGACTATCTACAGAATGGGAAAGGATATTTACACAATACCCATCAGATAAGGGGTTGATATCAAGGGTATATAAAGCACTGGTTGAACTCTACAAGAAGAAAACATCCAACCCCATCAAAAAATGGGGCGAAGAAATGAACAGAAACTTTACCAAGGAAGAGATACGAATGGCCAAAAGGCACATGAAAAAGTGCTCTACATCACTAGTCGTCAGAGAGATGCAGATCAAAACAACCATGAGATACCACCTCACACCACAGAGACTAGCACACATCCAAAAGAACAAAAGCAACCGCTGTTGGAGAGGATGTGGGGAGAAAGGGACCCTTCTACACTGCTGGTGGGAATGCCGGCTAGTTCAGCCCTTTTGGAAAACAGTATGGACGATTCTCAAAAAACTAGAGGTTGAGCTCCCATTTGACCCAGCAATACCACTGCTGGGAATATATCCCAGAAAAGCCAAAAAGTATAGTCGAAGTGACATATGCACGTATATGTTCACCGCAGCACTGTTTACAATAGTCATATTGTTTTCTTAAAGGTTGGACCAGTCGACATTCCTACCAGGAGTGAATGAGTGTCCCATTTCCCTACATCTATGTCAACACTGACTGTTTCTGCTCTTTGTGATGGGTGCCAGTCTCACTGGTGTGTGATAGTATAGCATTGTTGTTTCAATCTGCATTTCCCTGACTATGAGTGATGCAGAGCATTTTTCATATACTTTTTGGTCATATCTATGTCTTCATTTTTAAAATCTTATTTTCACAGTTCCATTAAAACTGTGATTTACAAAGTTGCTCCTAATGAGAGTGGTTGCAGGCATATAGTGTTCTTACAGCCAATGTCCCCTTCCTGCTACTGATGTCTCCAGATTTCTTCCCACCCTCCAGACTGCTCCCTTGGCGGGCATATAACAAGTTTACATCGTATTTTTTTTTCAATAAAATTTAATTAAATGGCAAATAGAATTATCATAAAATAAAGCATTAAAGGTCAATTTGTGATGATTAATTGCTATATGTTTTTAACCTTTCAAAATCTAGTAGAGGATAACAATATGCACCATTAGTGAGCCGCATACTCAATGCAGCATGATGCGAAGTTTCTCCTGTTGTTTAAAGGAGCTCTTTCCATGCTTCTTGCAGAACTGGTTTCAAGGCAATGAATTCCCTAAGCTGTTGCCTGTCCATGAAACTCAGTGTTCCTTCAAATCTGAATGATAATGTAGCTTGATAGCATATTCTTGGTGAAATGTTCATTTCACTGAGTTCTTGTCCTATAGCCCAATTCTATTCTCTTCTGGCTTACAGAGTTTCATTTGGTGAATCTGTTGTATATCTTATGGGCTTTTCTTTGTATATAAGTTCCTTTTTTTTTGTTCTTGCTGCTTTCAGTGTTCTGTCTCTATCTTAGGATTTTGTTGTTTTGAATACAGGGTGGCTTAGAGTTTTGCTAGGTGGTTGCATTTTCACTAGGACTCTTTGGGCTTCTTTGATCTTGTTGCTTCAAATCCCCAACTCTGAAAAGTTCTTATTGATGATGTCTTTAATTGTTGTATCTTTGTCACATTTGCCTTCCTGTTTATCAGGGACTCTGATGATTCTTCTATCATTCCTCTTGAGTTCATCCCTTACTTCTCTGGTATGCTGTTCATTTCTTTTCAGGCTATTTTCTACTCTGTTGCTTCCTAGTCATTTATTCCTTCTCATCTTAGAGCACCTCAAAATTTTGCTCTGTTATTCTGCTATTCAGAGCTTCTATTGACTTTTAGAAATATGTACCATGGTCTTCTACAATTTCTGATTGTAATCATTTTTGCACGGCAGAGCTTGGCAAGCTACCTGGGGCGTATTCGATATGCCAAAAACAGTAACAAGTCTCACGATGGAGATGTTACTGGTGCCCGCTCGAGCAAATCGATGAACAACGGGATGACATACATACATACATACATACAGACAGACAGAGTCTCATACTTTCTTGTGCTGTGCTGACTACCTGTGCTAACCTTGAACCCATTGAATATCCTCGTCATAGAGTCACTAATGACACTATCTGAGGATTTACTGGTGTTGTTCATGTCTTCAGTGATATTGTTTTTGTTCGGTGAGCTTGGTGGGCTTCTATGCGTTTTCTCCGTAGTGTTCTTACTGGGCTGGAGGTGAGTATTTGTAGCTGAACCCTCTATGGAACATGCTGAGAGATAAGGCTGGAGGTTGCTTTCTGTCTTCTCTGCCCATCCTCACAGGATAACCGGAAGCATAGCTGTGAGCAGCCTATAAGTTACTTTTGTGAGTAGCCTATAATTACAACTATAATTGAACAGACCTGTCTCAAGGCTGCCTATGTGGCCACACACCAAGGGAGTGGTGCTGTGGGCCCTGACTGTGGTGTAGCTTGGGTGTGGGAGCTGTTGGGATCCAGCCTGTAGTGAGTGGGCCTGGCCTCATGTACCAGAGTAGGCTCAACGACGTCTGCCAGAGGCAGGCCTCACTCGGGATGGTAGGGCAGCAAAGCAAGTTCCATCTGCATTTCTTCTTTGAAGAAGTTTCTCTTTATGTCTAACCAGGAGAGAGTTTTGAGGTAGGGATTGGGGGATTCCTGAGGGGCACTCCAATGCTTCCCACTTGCAAGGTTATTTTGTATCACCCAGGGGCCTAGATTCTGTGGGTTCTTCCCCCATCATTCACAGTTTCAGCTCTAAACTTCTGGGAAGGGAGTCCAGGAAAGTGTCTCCTCCCTGCCCCCCCCCT